>NW_026294537.1:7500-724165 GCF_007827085.1 Peromyscus californicus insignis | reverse complement strand
CCCTGCTAGGTAGCCTCCCTGGTTCTGTGGGTTGCAGTGTAATTGTTCTTGGCTTTATATCTAGAATCCACTTATGAGTGAGTACATATCATGTTTGTCCTTCTGAGTTTGGCTTATCTCACTCAGGATGATATTTTCTAATTCCATTCATTTGCCTGCAACTTCAAGTTTGCATTTCCACCAACAGTAGAGGAGTGTGCCTTTGTTCCACATCCTCTCCAACATAGACTGTCTTCAGTGTTTCTGATCTTAGCCATTCTGACAGGTGTAAGGTGGTATATCAGAGTCATTTTGACTTCCATTTCTCTGTTGATTAAGGATGTTGAGTATTTCTTTAAATGTCTTTCAGCCATTTGTAATTCTTTTTTGAGAACTTTCTGTTTAGTTCTTTAGCTCATTTTTTAAAATGGATTGTTCAGTATTTGATGTCTAGTTTCTTGAGATCTTTATAAACTTTGGAGATCAGTCTTCTGTCCTAGGTGGGGGTGGGGTGAAGGTCTTTTCCAATTTGTAGGCTGTCTTTTTGTCTTATTGACCATGTTTTTTGCCCTACAAAAACTTCCCAGTTTCAAGAGGTCCCATTTATTAATTGTTGTGCTCAATGTCTATGCTGCTGGTGGTTCTTTTTTTTTTTAGGAAGTGATCTCCTGTGCCAATGCGTTCAAGTGTAGATAAGCAATATCTTTTAATTAACAATTTATGGGAAAACACTTTAAATAAAAAGCGGCTAGATAGATGGCTCAGCAATAAATGCACTGACTTTTGTGACAGAGGACCCAGTCTCCACTTATAGAACCCACAAGTTAGGAAATATTTTGTTGTAACTCCAGTTCCAGGCACCTTCTCATTCTTCTGGCCTCTGTAGGCCAGAACAGTGTGAACAGACAAAACATCATATAAATATTTCTTTAAAGTTAGAAAAAAATAAAGAATGGGATTCTTTACAGTGAGATCACAGCCCTCAGGCAGACAGTAGCCAGGGATAGTTAAAATGAACTCCTTATTGTCTTGCATGGAAGAAGCTGGGCCCCCTGCCAAGCCAGCCTGCTCAGAGGCAAAAGCAGCTTTATTCTGAGGTTAATAAGCTCATCATAACCATTCATCTAACAGCAGAGTAAATAATGCTGTTAAGTGACTTTTTAATGATGATTTCTGCATTTATGTTCTCTATCTTTGTGAGAATTGTGGTATTGGTATACTGATCTTTTAGACTGCACTTTAAGATTGACAGGTCTCATATGCCTGAGAGCAATCTTCATTCACTGTATCATTTACTTGAATTTCAGCTAAGACTTTGGGGTACAAGATGAATATCCAGAGGCAGTTGTTTCTATCATTTTATAACTTATATATGGCTCTGCATGATTTTTATGTATGAATTCCCCTAACTGTCTCTACTTTTACATTGTGATTGCGTGCAAAAATGGATTTGTTAACCTAGCATGCTTAAGAATATGGAGAACTCTACCCAACCGTGTCCAGATTCCTTATGTAAAATCTACATGCTTCCTTTGTTTACATAAAGCATTGTAAACGCATTCCATACTCTACCATCCTCCTGAAGGTAAGAAAATTTTCTCCTTTCTTCCATCTTGCATATTGTGATGGCTATTCTTTGGTACTCAAACAGACTACCTCTGCAATTAACTAAAACCAGAAGAGTTGGGTACACCTGTGAGGGATTTTTGAAAGGTTTTGAAATTAAAGACCCATCTTTAATCTAGATTATTTGAGGTGATATCCACCTTCAGCTACTTGTTGTCTGTGCACACATTTACATGCAGCACTGAGGAGGCAGATTCTTCTGAGGATTTCTGAGGCTGAGGCCAGTGTGGTCTCAAGAATGAGTTCCAAGGCTACACAGATAAATCCAGTCTCATAAACATCAAAAACAAACAAACAAACAAACAAACAAATAAAAAACACAAAGTATAAGATCCACCTTTAATCTTGATCATACCTTCTGGTGGTAGCCTACATAACTAAAGAATACAGAAGGAGTAAGCTCTCCCTTTGCCTGTTTGCCCTAGCTCTGGAGACCAAGTTCATTCTTTTTCTTTCTTTCTTTCTTTCTTTCTTTCTTTCTTTCTTTCTTCTTTCTTTCTTTCTTTCTTTCTTTCTTTCTTCTTTTTCGAGACAGGGTTTCTCTGTATAGCTTTGCACCTTTCCTAAAACTTTCTCTGTAGCCCAGGCTGCCTTGAACTCAAAGAGATCTGCCTGCCTCTGCCTCCAAGTGCTGGGATTAAAGGCATGAGACAACACTGCCCAGCTACAAGTTCATTCTTTTACCAGCATTAGGGCCTAATTCTTTAGAATTGTGGTGTATACTAAAGACCAGCTGAGATACACAGCCTCATGAACTGAACAACTACTGAATTCTTCAAAGTTCCAATGGTAGCAGCCCTTGATGGACTATCTAAACCACAGTTTGTGAGACATTCTAAAAAATCCATTTTCTTTCTACATAGAGAGATTCAATCTACCAGTCCTTTTCAGGTAGAGAACCTTGAATAATGCAGTTGTTTTTTCCTTCACCTGCCCACTGAGGAAGATGTGCTGACTAACAATAGTGTTCATAAACACTTTTTTCATAGCTGAGTTATTATCTTAATATCACACTATCCATGAAGGCTACTCTGTGTTATTATTCATTTGCCAAAAGTTTGCTCTGTTTTTCTGTAATAAACTTCCTAAAGCAATGGACCTTTTTTCCTCATTGTGATGAAGTTCCTGCTTTTCTTCGCTGGTTGCTGAAGTCCCTATGACAACCAGGTAAAAACTACCTTCAATTCACCTGATGTCAGTATTAAGTCACACAATAAACACTCTCCTCATGTGTCTTTAAATCTCTCTTTAGTTTTTAATATTCCGGGATCCCTTTTACCTGTGTGACAAGGAATCACTCCACCCCATATAGTTTAATGGTCTGTACAAGGTAACTAGCCACATTTTTTCTTTGGGGGGGCAAGAAGATGTGCCTATGGAGTAGAGGGAGAAAAACATAGTCAGCTATTGGAGCCATGGGCAAGTGCTATCAATATGCACATCTCTACTCATTTAGAAAAAGTCTTTGTCTAGGGTTGAAGGCAGGATCAGGACCATTGTGCTGTGTCTTTAAGCACACTCTAACCCTGTGGGAGGTGCTGTTGTCACTCAGGCCTCACTAACCAATCAGGCACTCCAGGTGATTTGCCAGTCAGAAGTCATTCAGGGTCCTTCCTGCCACTGGCTTCAGACTTGTCTTTGAAGAAGAGCTGGCCCCAGCAGTTTTCTGTGGTGTGCTGTGAGTCCTGCTGCAGGGAGCTGAGCAGAGAGCATGGCCAAGCTGGGAAACCATGACTTGGTGAGTGAAGGGCTGCTGTCCCCAGATGAGGTGGAGCAGATAATGAGGTGTGGGATCCAGTGTGGTGAGACTTCCTTTGATGTGGGTAGGAAGGAACCTGCCTGCACAATCCCAGTCCTGTGAAGTCCCACGTGGTACTCAAAACTCCCTGGACCCAGGTGGGGAGGCCTCTGAATAACTTTGGCTGTGGCTGAATTGGCTTACAGAATTTGGTGCAGGGAGCTGTGTGTAGTAACATCTTTGTGCCGAGTGAGGGTGGCCCTCACATTTAATCCCAGCACAGGGGAGGCCAAGTTAGGCCAATCTCTTTGAGTTCAAGGCCAGCCTGGTCCACAGAGTGAGATCCAGGGCAGGCACTTAAACAACAAAGAGAAGACCTGTCTCAAAAATCAAAAACAAAAAAGTAGCGTTTTTGTAATAAACTTCGACATCCTTTTGGTGCACCCATGGAAAGCAGGTTGTCAAAAATGGAGAGTACTTCCAGTACCTTTTAGAGGTTCAGCACTTTGCATTTTTCTTTCATGTGTAAGATCCATTTTTAGTTAATTTTGTGGGGTGTTGTAAAAGGCATCTCATGTGTTAGGTAACACTCCTCTATTAACATGTGATGTAGATGAGTATAATTGGTGATATAAAGGATTTACTAATTCTTTGCAGATAGTAAGTCTCACAAAATAGAATTTAGTTGAGGGAGGATTACCTCAAAAAAACAAAAACCTCAAAGGTAAGTGCATTGTAGTCAGGCCTGTTAGAGATTAGGAAAGTAGGATACACATTTGATTGGCTCCAAACCATCACAAAGGAGCCACTGCTTATTTAAAACAAGCCACTGAATCAAAGTTTGGGACTCTAACAAACTGCTTATTCAGGCATACAGGGGTAACAACAAACTTTACATCCTGGCATGCCATGAAGTTCCAGTTTTCTTCTTGAGAAAAGCATAGTTCTGCGAGATGGACAATATGACAATTATGTCAACTTATTTGAAAAGTAAAACACTAGCCGGGTGGTGGTGGTGCACACCTATTTTCCCTGCACACTCAGGAGGCTGATGCAGGTTGATATCTGTGATTTTGAGGACAGCCTGTTCTACAGAGTGAGTTCCAGGAGAGGCTCCAAAGCTACACAGTAAAAAATCTGTCTTGAAAATACAAAAAAAAGAAAGAAAATAATAAAAAAAAAGTAAAACACTAATGTGTTAAGGAATTGCCTGATCAAGCAAGGCTTTCATTTAGGCCCTCAGGCATAGATTAGGAAAATTCTTGTGTGACCTAGAATAACCTTGAACCTAGGGCTAGGAAACTTTCCCTAAGGGCCTGGTGGACTGATAATAAAACGAGACCCTTTCTGAAAGCCAGGAATATGCTTTGGTGAACTAGCAAAGTTCTGGAACCTGTGTGTTTGTGGTGGGGTTACTTCAGACCCTGAGAACCAACTCTTTCCCCACATGGGGCTATAGTTATCAGTCCACAGTTCACTGTGGGCTTAGTCAGTAAAGTTCCTGAGATGCCCTGGAAGCATTGTTTGATTAGCCTCCTCTTTGAGTTTGCCCCATTGTATGAGAGTTTCTGCTGACATCCTAGAAGTTCCCCATTTCCTTTTATTTCACCCCTGGAAGTAGTATCCAAGGTGCTGTTCTTCTTGAGAAGCTTAGGTGACATGAGACCATAGCTTGTGTAATGCCTCCCCACCCAGCCTTTTATCTTTTGTACCTTATATTTTTCCTCTCTTTCTCATCTTTTGTGACCTTCACCTCAGAACCCTGTCACTGAAGAAGATTCTACTGTTTCACATTACTGGGATAATTAAGAGAGAATTTTGCACAAGCCTTTAATCCCAGCACTTGGGAGGCAGAGCCAGGCGGATATCTGTGAGTTTGAGCCTGGGCTACAGAGTGAGTTCCAGGACAGGCTCCAAGCTAGAAACCCTGTCTCAAAAAACCAAAAAAAAAAAGAAAGAAAGAAAGAAAGAAAGAAAGAAAGAAAAGAAAGAAAGAAAGATGAAAGAAAGAAGAAAGAAAGAAAGAAAGAATTTTGGAAATGTCTTTGTTGTGTAAGTCTTTCCTCTGTCTAAGTGAATAGACTTGCACTCTTCTGTCCCTATTTAAATTGCTGAAAGTGTAATCTAAAGCCTGAACCTAATGTCACAAAGATGATTAGCATATGTGCAATGCAAAATCTCTTCTAAGCTGGGTTCTCTTTTAGCATTAGCAAGTGATGGATGTATGTTATCATTAAAGAGATTTTTCTTCATTAATCTCTGAAGTGTGTTGAGTGACTTCTCCCTTGGAAAGCATTTTAATTCTAGAACAGCTGGATTTCAATCCTGTTAGAAAAATGTTTCTGAAACAAGTTCTCTTATGTTGACACCAGTGGCCTTGGTCCCCTGTCTGTTGCTCTCTATGGCAATGACTTTGCTGTTCTCTATATTACACATTAAAAATCTTATATTAAATGATTGTATCACCTCATGGTTTCAAAACTATCCATTTGAGTAATGCAGTTGAATATCCATTGTAGTAAAAGGAAAGAGATTTGCATGTGGAGCATGGTTTCTACCCTTCAGATCAGAATAGAAGGAATAGTTTATTGTGTGCACTGCTGGGTGAAACAGGGTAGGCAATCAGCTACTGGAGTCACCATTTTAAAAACAAACCTGATTGTAGCAGGGAAGAGTAATTTTGTAATTTCTCAGCATGTATTGATTGATGACTTGTGAATGAAGACAGACCCAGACTGGTTGATGTCAATTTGGGAAGGTCAACTTGCACCAAATGATATTGAATTTTCAGTTAGGTAACTTTCTTATGCAGATAGTTCAGTCACTCTGTTCTTTAATGTGTCTACATCATTAGTTGTTTCATTTCTTTTCTATCAAGAACTGTTGATTATTGATTTTATGTGTAGAGCAGTGTTTCCTGCTTGAAACAGTTATGACAGCTCAAAGGTTGAGAAAAAAGCCATTGACTGTAACTGTGGTCAGGTTACAGATCACAGCAGCCAACAAGTGCATATGGTAAGATAAATCTAGCTTTTATTAAAGATATTCCCTTTATTAGAGAAAATTCCACTCTTTTTTTAAAGTCAATATAGCTAAGGTTTATTTATTGTTTTCTTTTTTTTTGAGACATGGTTTCTTTGTGTAGCTTTAGAGCCTTTTCTGGAACTCACTCTGTAGCCCAGGCTGGCCTCAAAATTAAAGATATCTGCCTGCCTCTACCTTCACAGTGTTGGGATTAAAGGTGTGTTGCCACCACCACCTGGCATAGTTAAGTTTTTATCTTGAAAAATACATTATTTTTATCACTTTAAAATATCACTTATTGCTGTTATATTTACCATTTTAAAGAGCATTACTGATCTTATCTATTTGTTTCTGTTCTCTAATGTGTCTAGGTCATTAATTGTTTCATTCCTTTTCTATCAAGAACTGTGGATTATTGATTTTCTGTGTAGATCAATGTTTCCTGTAGCCCAGGCTTGCCTCATGCTATGTAATGGAGAATTGCATAGAACACTTAAACCTGCCTCTGCTGCCCAGTGCTGAAAGACAGTCCTGCATCTTCTTCTAGGCTGGGCACAGTGAGAAGGAAAAATGGAGAAGTTAATGAGTATCCCCCAGTCTTTCTGGCATTTTTGGGGGGACATAAACATAAAGAGGGACCTGTGCAAGTATTGAGATCACTGAGCATCTTTGAAGCTGATGAATTGAAAGGCCAGAAATTGAGGAAAGGACAAAGGGTAAGAGCTTTCCTGTTTCAACAGTATTTGAGATGAGCGATGTGGAGTGATGTAACCAATTTTAGATGATCCACAATTGTCTTGTCTTCTTGTTTCTTGGGGTCTACAGAGCAGCACATTCAGAAATCTGGATAAAAACACTGGCTCTATATTGAACAGAATTACTGTAGTTATGCTTGGTCAACCTCTATAGACAATCTGGTTAAAGTGGTGTGGCCCTGCCTAACAGGACTGCTATTTTACTTGTTTAAGATGTGTAGTCTCAGGAAAAAAAATGCATGTGAGTATTCTTGGTTTACTCTCAAACAAATCCCTAGTATCTGGAACACATGACCATGAACTCAGGCCCAACACTTCCAAATAATTCTTTGAGATTATGACTATGTCATGTGCATGCTCTCTTTCCTACCTACAAGCCCTACCATTGACCACTAATTGTTTTCTAATTCTTGGCCTTTTTTTTTTTTTAATTTACATAGTTTCAACAGTTACTGATTGAATGTGACCCGTGTTTGCCTGCAGGATTTCCCAGATATGAAGCAAAGGTTTGGCTACACTGGACAATCAGTGTGTATTTGTACACAAAGGACTCTGTGCTTGGGAAGGGGAACAAGAAGCACTCTGGGAGACTGGAAGATTTTTGAAAATACAGATTTCTCAGATGAGCATCCTGTCTGCTCCTAAGGTGGAAGGGCAGAGCAGAGAAGGCCTGTGCTGTGTGTGTCATTTGATCTCTGATCACCCAGTGGGGGAGCTGCCTCTGTCCTGAGTCTGAGCTGGGTGGTCTTAGCTAATGTGTGACCTCAGGAAGGCTTAGCAATTAGTACCAATGGGAAGGAGCTTGCAGGTTCTTTCCAGGATTCTCATTTTGCTCTGCTGTAGGAGCTGTGAGGAAGACCAAAATCCATGCCATGGTGAGTGTAGGGACCACTGACCGCAGACCAAGAGGAGAAGTTCTGCTGAGCTGTCAGAGCTTCTGTGACTGTGAAGGACCATGAGCCAGACTATGGTTCTTTTAGTCCCTGTGGTGATTCGAGAAATGGCCCTTCTTTGAGATCCTGAGTGTGGATTCAGTGGTGAGGGGGAGGCTCTTCTTCCCTGGCTATGGGGCTGTGATATCTGTAATATATTTGCATGCTGTTAGGCAAGTAGAAAGATCATATTCTAGATCATGTGTCATAACCCATGTGGCAGGAAATAGACATTAAATTATTCTTCTAAACTGTTTTATGATTGGGCATCAGTGGGACTTGGTTTTTGTGAAACCACATGGGGCCATGAGAGTTCACAGAGTCATAGCATGAGATTTCGTTCATTTGCTAAGAAAGTTCTAGAGCTTGGGGCCTCTCTGTTTGGAAGATATACCCATAGCTACAGGGGTCAGAGACAGCATTTAAAGGTCACTTTGAGTTATTTTTGTGGAGTTGTGAAATTTGTGTTTATTTAATTTCTATACACATAGAATTACAGGTAGTTGGATAATATTTGTCATGGGTCCCATATTTCCTCTGTGTTCTTCATTTTGTCTCTTGTTTAAAAATTGATTTTATTGTTCTGCTTTTCTTGGCTTTTTCTCTCCACATCTACTTTATTCATTCTCATATATTGTACATATTCTTGATGGTTGTAGATTTGTGGTAAATATAGAAGTCACATTGTGTCAATATGTGCACTACTTTTTCATAATCCTGTGAGCCCTCTGAGAGTAACCAATTTGCATTTACCTTTGGAATCAGGTATCCTGTCATAAATTGTTGGGAGGTTTCTGTGTATTGTATTCAACTCTTGCTACAAATTTACCACATTCAATATTTTAATATTGATGCATCATGTTCCTGATAAATCATTCATTAATGTCTCTATTTATTTACACTTTTTTGTTCTTGTTGTTAATCTGTGATAGACTTTTAGTTTATTGGATAGAATGTACTATGGGCTTGGCCAGTATCTCAGCACATGTTTTTGGAAATAATCTGTGTTCACATCCAACACGCAAGTTGGGAGTTTCATAAGCATCTGCTATTCCAGATCCAGGGGATCTGACATGCTCTTCTCTTATGTGTCACCTCTACATACTTGGAAGACATTCTTTCTTTCATGTGTTGACATACACATGAAAATGAGGATAAACTTGTTTTCAAAAGTTCTTGTGACATAAGCAATTAGTGCAAAATAAGTTTTTTTAGATGTGTAATATAAATCATATACTTTTGATTTAAAAATTTAATCTTGTATTTGATAGGGAAAAGTTTTCAGTTCCTTACTGATTCAGACTCACAAACAGTCATCAAGCATAGGAAACAAATTGGTGTCTCCTGGCGAATATAATTTTCTTTATCATAAGACAATGAGATCTTTTAATAGTCCGCAATTGGGTTCTATAAAGTTAAAATAACAGAAGGCTTCCAGTGTATCTCTCTAATTTTGGTGGAAAAACCCTCCTCACCTACTCTTTTTTTATTATTAGTAAATGAGAGAACTGGCATACAGAAGATGAGTGATGACCAGAGATATCTTTTTGTGTGATTTAGATCATAATCTTGTAATTCTTGTTAAAGTACCATGATATATGTTTGTAGGTGTGTTGTTGTGTCTTTATTTTTTTCAGTGGAGTAATGTTTTTAGTTTTATTGCCATCTAATTATTGTTTCCCTGAAAAATAATGAACCATCACAATTTTTATATTCATGAAAATTTATTATATCATGTTATAATTACCTTGAGGTTTTCTGTTTGTTTTTTGAACTTTGTGTGCAGAGACACTTTTAGTTTTTTTGATCTTAGAGGCTTGTCTATGCTCATTCCTAGACATGTCTGTTTTTCCAGTAACTCTTATCTTCATATTTAATTTATTTCTCCTTAAATGATTGATATGGTTAATTAATACATTGGTGTAGAGTTTCAAAAACTTTTGAGGTATCATTGTCTCTTTGTTTTAGTTATTTTTTGCTGTCAGCATGATGTGGCCTAGAGTCATGTGGGAGAGCATCAACTGAGAGTGCTTACAGATCAGAATTGCTAGTTACTGTTTGAGAGATTGTGTTGGTTGATGATTAATGTGGGAAGGCTCTTCACTGAGCATAGCAATATCCATAAGCAAATGGGCCTGGCTGGATATGAGAGCTAGCTGACCCAAGACAGTAGCCAGGCAAGAGCAAAAGCAATTAAACAAAGTTTCCCAATGGATTTTTGCATTCAGGGTGCTAGCTTGAGTTTCTATCCTAAGCTCTCACAATGATGTGTTCTGATATGGTAATATCATCAAAACCCATTCCTTACTTACATTGCTTTTGATTGGAAAATTTATCATAGCAAGAAACATGCAAGTTAGGACAAAACATGGGACAACAAAGGTGATTTTGTTACAGTATAGGACCTAGGACTGTTGAAGACATTAAGAGTTTAGATGGCAAAAGCCATAGAGAGCTGTATACAGAGCTTTAGGGGATCATCTTGTGAGACTGCTAAGATGGGAGAATTGAGAGTAATGCAGTGGAGGTCAAGGTCATAGATTTTCAGTGGGAAATGGACTCAAGGAAAAATATAGCCAGAGGTCATTTCTATGGCATTTTGACTCCAAATCTTTCTTACTTTCTCCCTTCCCTGAGAAATTCTGTAAGTCAGAATTAAAAGCAATGGGCTGATTTTTTTAGAGAAAATGTTGATTTTGTTGCATGTTTACTACAGATGACTCATGCAGGTCTCCAGTGAAAAAGAAACAAAGAAGTGAAAAATTTGTGTTTTTTTAGAGAAAATCATTAGGTAGTTTCGGATGGCAGTCCAAGTGGTGAAACAGACCCTTTCTCTGATTATAGTAGAATAGATTTAGGAATCATTTCATTGACGTTTTTCTTTTCAGTCGACTCTATTTGGTCCTACCTTAATTCTCTGAGTGATTCAACTTCCAGTTCTTGTACATCCAGGCAGTGTTGGGCATGGGCTCCCTCCTGTGGTCGGTGCCTCAAATTACACGAGTTATTGGTTGGCCTTTATACAAGCTCTGAACTGCTATTGCCCCAACATATCAAGGACAAGTGTGGTTCAAATATTTTTTTGGTTTTATTGTTATCATTCCCACCACTGGGAGCCTTGTGTGGCTACAGAAGCTGGCCAGTTCATGTTCTCTATTCTCAATTACTTGGAGTCCTCACTTCAGCCATACTCATAGCTTTCTGGAAATTTCCACTGCACTAGGCTTTCACATTGCCCCCAATATCTTCCTTATTCCAGTCTTCTCTCCATGTATTCACTTCCTCTCTCCTTTGCTTCCTCATCTGATCATTCCTATTCCTGCTGCCCATCCACCCACAAAATCTACTTTATTTCCTCTTTCTAGGGGGATCTGTGCATCCCTCCCCACAACTGTCCTTTTTACTTATCTTCTCTAGATTTCTAGATTGTTCTGTGATTATTCTTTAATTATCAAATAATACCCACTTATAAGTGAGTACATATCATGTTTTTCTATGTGGTTCTCAGTTGCCTCATCTAGAATAATAAAAATCTCAGGAAACTTGACATGAACAAACCAATTAATCTAATAAAAAATGGAGTATAGATCTAAACACAGAATTCTCAACAGAGGAATCTAAAATGGTGAGAAACACTTAAAGGAATGTTCCACACTTAGCAATCAAGGATGTGCTAATAAAATGTAATTTAAGATTTATTTTACACCTTTCATAATGGCTAAGATCAGTAACACAAGAAACATCACATGCTGGCATGGATGTGGAAGAAAGGGAACATTCCTCTATTGCTGCGGGGAGTGGAAACTTGTACAGCTTTAAATTAATATGGTGGTTCCTTTGAAAATTAGGAATTGACCTATTTAGAGACACAGTTATACCTCTCTTGGGTATATACCCAAAAGATGCTCCTCCACACTTCCACAAGGTCACTTGCTCAACTATGTTCATAGCAGCTTTATGCATAATAGCCCCAAACTTCTATGTGGTTGAGCGTTTGTTCCTGGTTTTGCTTTTCATAATTTACAAATTCTCTTGAGATGTTGTTTGTTATTCAGTCTGGCTGGGAAATCCATAATTATTCAGGAATACATTTGAACTCATGACCTTTATGTGTCAGCCTCCTGAGTACAAGTACAAGAGCAGATGATGGACCCCAATGAGTGCTGTTTTGTCAACATGTTTCAACCATGTTAGTGTTAAAATACTTCATCAAAAAAAGCATAAGACACACTAAATACCCTGTGCATTTCCAAATCATCATTTTCATCTGTCTTCAAGAGCTGTAACAATGTAAGATAACAAGCACTCAATTGTACATTTTCCTGGAGACCTGCTTGGGGAGGGGGGTTCAGGGCTCTAAGATGTGTGGAGTCTGCATTGGTTAGAGAGAAGGAGGAGATGGACATGATCTGAGGGTAAATCGAGATGGCTGCCAGCAGCATTCAATTGAAAAAGATATTGCTTATACTCTATAATTACATGTAGTATTAAAAAGGAGAAAAAGCCGGGCGGTGGTGGTGCACGCCTTTAATCCCAGCACTCGGGAGGCAGAGGCAGGAGGGTCTCTGTGAGTTCGAGGCCAGCCTGGTCTACAAAGTGAGTTCCAGAAAAGGCCCAAAACTACAGAGAAACCCTGTCTCGAAAAACCAACAAAAAATAAAAAATAAAAAATAAAAAAATAAAAAGGAGAAAAGAAGGCTTAGGAGCTGGTGTGTGGCTTGAAATCATGGGTTGAGGAAGATATCCTTGATCTTGATACTAGGACACCAGCCATATGTTAATGAAAGGACCACAAGATTTTCCTGCCACAGATAAGAATGAGTGCTTTAGCTACCAGTCAGTCACTTTCCTCAATTCCCTGAAGTAACGGGGACCCTTTTCCAAATGCCTGACCTTGGGAAAAGGACTTCTTCCAGGGAACAGACACTATACTACAATTTCTTAAATTTACTGTATAGGTCTGTTCCCCTCATAACACTCCCAAAAGTGAAGATCCTGGTGTCTCACTCTTTTTCCACTGTACCATTCTATTCTAATTTCTCTATATTTGTTAACTGAACTCTTGCCTTTAATTACCTCAGACTCTGGATGTGAAAAAATATGCATCTCATCCTTGGGATCAGGTGTGTCTAGTAAATCTCTAACTTTCCTGTTCTTGGTGCAACTAAGAGGGCACAAAGGAATTCCTGGTTCAGCGGTGGCAGGGATTTGTTTCCAATAATTATTTTGTTAAGAGAGTCTACCGTTGTACACATTTTTATCATTTACCAAAGCCTGCACAAATTTCCCCAAAGGGAAAAGCATTAATAGTGAGAATCATTAACAATAAAAGCAAAAAGTACTGGAGAAATGTGGTCCATCTGCAATGTCAAAATGCTGGAACTTTGTCAAGCATCAATGGTCCACACCAGTATTCACAACATAGCTTGTCTTGGGATGGATATGTATATAATACTTGAGGTTTCATCCTTCTTCATATCCCCATTAATTTTATATTTGCCACTTCATCTTGAAATACTGCCTTCCAGGGGATTATTTAAAGATGCCAGATAATGCAACAGAAATGAAATTTATTGAAAAAAAATATAAAATTAAAAAAAATTTTGATATGTTGTGTGTTACTGTAATTATGGGGCTTTTGGTCATGTCATATATGTAGGATCAGGAAAAAAAAACTTTGTGTGGTCTACTTTGGCCCTCTTCATATGGTGTTTAAAGTCAGGTTCTAGACCTGCACAGATATTTCTTGATTAGCTGTCTCACTGCTCCTCAAATAAAATTAGTTGAGATATTTAATCAGTAAAATATTGTCTTCTTTTAAATTGTAAATGTATTATCATCTAATGGTAGAGGAAAACAGGACAATTTGAATAATAGATCCTTGCAAATGGTAGTGATATACTCCTATCTTTTTTTTCCCTTTGGTGTGTGTTAGTTTATTCTGAGAATTAAGCTCTTGCTCATTACATTTTTCATAACCACAAATGAATGCCAAAGAATTGTCTCAGTGGTAAAGTTGGTTGTTGTTAAGCCTAATGACTTGAGTTCAATCTCTGGAAGACTCAAATAACTACAAAATTTTCCCTTATTGCCACATTAGCACTTTGGCATATGCACACTCCCTCAATGGCACATACCTAAGTAATTTTTAAACCCAAATAAATGTCATTGAGGTCACTTGCTGACAGAAGACTCCTTGGTTTCATCCCTAGAACTCACATAGGAGAAGTAGTTAGTAGACATTTTGAAGTTGTCCTCTCACTGCCATATGCACATGATGGCATAGGTATACACGCACAGACAGAGCTCAGACATTTTTAAATGGATAAAGTTAACAAAGCAAGTAACACAGTTATTGGGAATATATGAAATTATTTGCCAGTTTACATTATTATTACAGAAATTCAAGAGGTATTAGTATTAAATGCAACATTGATGATTTCTTTTAAAATCTTATGTTATCATTTAATTTTCTGATTTAAAGATAGAACATTTCAAAACATATTTCAGCTGACCTTAGAGGTGCATGCCTGTAATCCCAGCATTTGGGAGACAGTGACAAGCCAATATCTCTGAGTTTGAGGTTTCAGGTGAGGTTGGTTCAAATAGTGAGTTCCACAACAGCCATGGCTATGTAGAGGTATCCCGTCTCAAAAAATTCCTAAAATAGCCAGGCGGTGATGGTGCATGCTTTTAATCCCAGCACTTGGGAGGCAGATCTCTGTGAGTTTGAGGCCAGCCTGGACTACAGAGGGAGATCCAGGAAAGACACAAAGCTACACAGAGAAACCCTGTCTTTAAAATCCAAGAAAAAAAATTCTTAAAATATATGCCATATCTCAAATTATAGAACTTTTTCTATAAAATCTGACTGGACACTGACTGGTTTCAACAAATCAGGTTTGCTATCTTTGTTCACATCAAGGGAATTGTGTTAATAATGAAAATAAGAAGCAAATCAGACAGTCCATTCAAAGAGGGCTAAAAAGCCATAGAACTCTTTGATAGACATCTAAAGGGGACTTTCATCACCTTCAAGTGACAGGAGACAGAAGAAGTAATCTGGCATCTTCACCTACATTTTAATGTCAGATTTGGGAGCTGGAAAGTTTACTGAATATTCATGCTCCCCTTGGGTACACAAGTTTGGTTACTAGACCCAGATGACCTAGAACTACCTGTATTTCTAGGTCCAGGAGATGTGTTGCATTCTTTAGTCCTGCTTGGGTACCAGATATACAAATGACAAAAAGACAGATATGTGTGTGATTCGATACTTTTGAAAAAGTTTTTCTTCATGCATATGTTATTTTCAAAAGGAATGAAGTTTAATTTATATGTATAAGTTTTGTCAGTGTGAATATCAAGAACATGCCAAGTACCAGAGTATGTCACAAGAGATTGTCTGATCCCAGGTGCCTGTAGTTACAGAGAGTAGTGAGCTGTCTTCTGGGTGCTGGGAATCAAAGTCAGGCCCTGTGAATGAACAGCCAGTGCTCTCAGGTTTTGAACCTTCTATTCAGGCCCTTGAAAATGTCATTATAGCAGTGAGGTGTGATGGATGATCCTGATTTTATCTTCAGCTCAGCCCTTATTTTCCAAAAGAAATACAAGATTGAAAGGACACAAAATTAACTTAGACATAGTACTTAAAGAAGTTTCCATGCCCAAATCTCTACAAAATGAGGGAAGAGTGCAAGAAATGATCAGAAATGTAATTGGCAATACAAGTCTTTTTTTTAAAGATTTATTTATTTTTATTATATTTGCAGTATTCTGCCTGCATGCCAAAAGAGGTCATCAGATCTCATTTCAGATGGTATCCAGCCCCCAACAATATAAGTCTTAAAAATTGTCTGACTGCTGGACCAAATCCAAGAGACATGAGTTTATCTCCAATTCCAAAAAATGAGCAGCAATGTGAGCCCACAAGGACAATTGTCAGTTGTATCCTTGCTGGAGTTTATGCCTCCTGTAAGGAGAGGAGAGGAAATAGCAGGCATGAAGACTGACTTGTCTGAATGGAATCCTATTCAGCTTCCTTGATGCCTGTAAAACTCTGTTGGAGCTCCTAATTGTGGTGACTCCAGATGACATCCAGCTTGTCAGGAGATCCTGAGACTTAAACAAAAGTCACTGTAAACCTGAGGCAACCAGACATTCAAAAAGAACTATAGAGTATGGAGGAAGTGTTAGGAGACAGTTTTGGATGTGAAAGTCCAGGATCAAATGACCAGAGTGGAATCCTTAGGGTGTACCTTAGAAAAGCTGTTTCCTACTGTGCTCTCTGTATTTACTCTGGTGTGGTGAATTAGTGCATTCCAGGTCTCTCACTCTTTCCTGTTTTGACAACTACATGTAGCTGTTACTGACAATTTTCTGCAGGTCCCCACTTTCTGGTCCACATTTGGGCCTTAAGACTCCCCAGTCCGCACCTGTCAATCCCTGTAACCTACATTCCTGGTAGGAATAAGGATGTTCTAAAGAGACATTTCTACTTCTCTTTTTGGCTAACAATTATTGGAACAGTGGACCACATGAAATTGTAATTTCGCCAGGCGGTAGTGGCACACGCCTTTAAATCGAGGACTCAGGAAATGGAGGCAGGCAGATCTCTGTGAGTTCGAAGCCAGCCTGGTCTACAAAGCGATTTCCAAGAAAGGCACAAAACTGCACAGAGAAACCCTGTCTCAAAAAACCAAAAAAGAAAAGAAAGAAAGAAATTGTAATTCACTGGGCATCTTATTGTTGGAAAAGACTTGAACCCTCTAGATGATAATTCAGGATGGTTTTAAGATAGGAAAAAATAATTACATGGCTTCATTAGATTACTTGGTTTTGCATATCTTTTTGCCTTCTATCTAAACCTCTAAGGACCTCAAGGATGGATTAGTTATCTTATATTTTCTTTATTGTTCCAAGTTAGTCAATTTGAATAAATATCATGTTTTAAATTTTCATTAATAATTTGCTTTTTTCCCTTTTTTCTTTTTAATTTTGTATAGTATTATTACTTTGACTCCCTGGGTGGCCTGGAACTCAACAACAGACTAGTCTATTCTAGGACATCAGAGAGAACTGTTCACCTTGCCTCCAGAGTTACTGCATTATAAATGTGCATGTTGCTGCCGGGCGGTGGTGGCGCACGCCTTTAATCCCAGCACTCGGGAGGCAGAGCCAGGCGGATCTCTGTGAGTTCTAGGCCAGCCTGGGCTACCAAGTGAGTCCCAGGAAAGGCGCAAAGCTACACAGAGAAACCCTGTCTCGAAAAACCAAAAAAAAAAAAAATAAATAAATAAATGTGCATGTTGCTTACTGGATAACTTGGTTCATTTAATTGGCTTACTGAGGATGAGTGGCTGTGCCTGCCTAGTTAGAGTAGCCAGGACACAGGTTCTGATCCTATCTTCAATAACAGAAGGTTCCCATCAAATGTATCCTGCCTGCCTTAGTGTTACCTTTCTTCCAACTCTAAGAAATTTTATTTTATTTTATTATTGAGTCTGTTATAATTCATCAATGACCCAGGAAGTTTTCTGTCCTTATTTTGCAGAAAGTGCAACCCAGGCTCACAGAGATAAGTATTTTGTCAATATTGTTAAGTATAATTGTTCATGTAACTCATTCCTTCATTCTAATGCCTCATGAAATGCATTTGAAACAACTTAGGCTAGACATGGTGGCTCAAGCCTGTAATCATCATACTTAGAATGTGGAGGTAGGAATTTCAGGTTTTCAACATCATCCAAAATGAGAATGGTCAATGGGTTGTGTTTGAAGGACCATTGAACCAAGGGAAACTGATTGGCTGGGGACAATGTCCATATTCTTCCCTGCATCTCCAGAAATTCAAGGCCAAGGCAACAGCAATTGTTAGCTAAGGTACTTTCTGTTGTGCCCAGATTGCAACCCCCAGAGAGACCACCAAAGACGAGCATGATGGAATGCAAAAGCAAGGTTTAATTCTGGGATATCCAAAAGCAATACAAGCCTAGGCAGGGACTTTATCCAATACATCCAATGCAGTGGAGGCTGGAGGAAGTGCCCGCCTGTCCACAAGCTCAGTTTTTAAAGGGAAAAATCATAAAGTTACAATGTTTAGGGGTGCTAGTACGGGTACAATTCTGATTGGCTTGCTTCTAGGGGCTTTCTAGAAATCATGGCTTAATCTTACTTTTAAGGGAGTGGTTGCCCGCCACCATTTCTCATTGGCTGCCCTCAGGTGGGGGCATTTTTATGGTCAGTTACCCTGGAAACCAGGGAGAGGACATTCCATAGTCTGGCAGGCATTACCTCGTGACTATCTTGTGACTCTGTACTTTTACACTTCCTGGTTTCTGGAATCTCAACTGACTGGTTTCAGTAACTATTGGCCTATTCCCAAAAGGAGAAATCTTAGGCCTTAATTTTAGGGTGAAAGCATTTTGGTCTTATTTCTAAGATGGCTCATTTTGGTCTCACATTTCCCCCTTCTCATGTGCCTAATGGAACCCAATCATGGGTTTTGGACAGTTAGCTCATAAGCACCCCTCTCTAATAATGGCCATGTATAGTTAGATATCTTGTCTCTATGTCAGCGAGTTTCATTTTGACCCAGCATTTCAGCCTTTTCTGAACAGGGAACATGAGTGACGTGTTCTCTTCTGGAACTTCTTCGAGCTGGCATTGGGGCGCCATTGTCAGGTGACCCCAAAGGCTGAAAAGCTAGTCAAAGACTGGGCAAGGGGGCATTTGTCAGAAGCATGTAGCTGCCTGACCCCATAGGGACAGGGAAGAACCATGTTGGCTGGGCTGGTCCACATCAGCTTTTAGCAAGTCTGGAGCTCACAGTCGTCTGAAGCAGTGGAGTCTGCTACTGAAACTTGGAGGTGGCTGCCAGCCAAGTGGAAATCTGTTGAGACAAATTTAAACTAGGAACAGAAGTTAAAATTTATGAACATATTTGGGACCCTTAGGTCCATACCCTTAGTAATGGGAAAAGCAGTAGTCCCAATACCAGGAGAGAGGAAAAATACCATCTTTAGGAATACTTATCTGGGGTCCTTTCAACCTCTGTGAAGTGGGTCTAGGTTTTTATGACTCTTTTGATCCTTTGAGGCCTACTTACAAAATGACATGAAAGTTAGATACATTAGTATTACCAATCTGTACTGAAATCCATATTGTAGACAAAGCAGATAATGGGTATCTGTAAAACAGCAGAAGTGGACTCATACCTTTGAGTCCTAACAAGAACTACAGATTTGGGTTAAAAGCTTGTGCATTTTTCTTCTGTCCAGAAAGGCAGGTATAAATTGGACAGAGATTTTTGGCCTGATGAGAAGCACTTTTAGGTTTACATTTAGACATATTTAGATGACATCTAAAACTAATCCAAAATGTTGAGCTTGTGACTGAACAGTAAGTAGTCATTGTTGTACCAGCTCATCAGGGCTCCTAAATGTTAACTCTGAACCATAGAACAGGAGAGTAATCTGAAACATATCTCATCCTAAATTATTTTTTTGAGATCCTCAAAGCTTAGAAGTTTTTCTATCCTCAGACCTTTCTTAGACTCATATCGGAACTTTTATGACTTATTTAAACTTTTATAACTTAGAAAATTTTCCTAAAAGTGAGCTAACAAGCTAGCTATAGCCTTGCAGAAGGATCTGATTGTCTGATGCTGCCACAATGACAAAGTTAGAGCTAGCCTAGCCATCAATACTATCAGAAGTCTGAGAAGGATAAACTCTATCTGAGTGCAGACCAAGAAGCTTCCAATCCTATAAATTATAGGGACCAATCCCTACCAAGATCTCCATAGCGTTGGAGGCACCAGTTGGAACAGCATCGATCTTCTTTCACCATCCGGCCCATTACGATCCTGTTTCCTGACTTCAGCACTAGCAGCTCCGTCACAAGCTTCCCATCAACTCCTTCACCAGGCTCTAATGTGACCATCTCCATCAGGCTGAGGGATGCTTCAGAAGAGACAGTGTTGCTCCCAGATGAACTGTTCAGTCAACTTGATGTCCACATCTACCTGGCCAGCCCTGGTGACACCATCTTTGATGTGGTAGAGAAGACACTCAGACATCAAGGGGTCCTCATTCAGATTTACCAGATAGGGAGTCTCTCTCTTTTTTTTTTTTTTTTGAGAGAAGACACCCACAGTACCACCATCCTCTTGGACAGCCATGCCCATCTCAGCCAGCAATCCTTCTCTCTCCATTCTCAGGGCTTTTATCTTACAAAGCTTCTCCTCCCAATTCTCATTCAGATCAGCAATAATCTTCTCCGTCTCCTGCAGCCTCTCCATGGCCTCCTCAGACCCAATCTGGGGCTCAGCACTTCAGGAGAAGGAAGACTCCAGCTCCCAATTGTGTGGAGGAGGAGACGAAGGTGAAGCTGGGGTGGGAGGAGATGATGCAGCCAACAGAGCACCTCCAAGACTGCCCTCTTTTACCTTCAGACCTCCTAGAGCAGAGGCTGAGAGTCCCTGAGCCATCAGCAGCTCCCACAAATGCGCCACCTCCTTCTGCAGCTCTCGGGTAAGCCAGGCATTGGGGCATCTTGCCCTGTGGTCAGTGTAGCCATAATCCAGGCAGAGATGTTGTGGTGCCCCGTACATAATCTTCTTTGGAGACCTTGGGTCACTGCTAGGATCTGGAAGCCTGTCTGATATAATAAGCTTTTAGATCAACATTTAAATGCCTTATTTTGCAGATTTCTGAAGTATGAGGGCTGTTCAGGTATATCTGAATAGACAAACTTTGTTTCTAATTACTTATTTCAAGCTCAACCCTGAAAACATATGCAAGGGACTGAATAAATGAGTAAACTTATTCCTGTAATATTACATCAGTACTTACTTACCCTGACTACAATTAAAAAACTTGATTACTTATGACTATTTATGTTCTCTAACAATCTACAATAAGTAGCCTAAAAACAATGCTTTTAAGTTGAAGCTCTTCTAGCATCAAATACAGGTTCAGTAAAGAAACCAAAACAAAATATCAATATCTGGGATTTATTTATAATCCTTTTATTTCTTTTACTTAGAGTCTTGGATGATTTCTTTGACCCTTCGTCCAATACATCCAACACAGTGGAGGCTGGAGGAAGTGCACACCTATCTGCAAGTTCAGCTTTTAAAGGGAAAAATCACAAGGTTACATCATTTAGGGGTGCTAGTATGGGTACAATTCTGATTGGCTCGCTTCTAGGGGCTTTCTAGAAATCATGGCTTAATCTTACTTCTAAGGGAGTGGTTGCCCGCCACCATTTCTCATTGGCTGTCCTCAGGTGGGGGCATTTTTATGTTCAGTTACCCTGGGAACCAGGGAGAGGACATTCCATAGTCCTGCAGGCATTACCTCATGACTACCTTCTGACTCTATACTTTTACACTTCCTGGTTTCTGGAATCTGAACTGACTTATTTCAGTAACTATTAGCCTATTCCTAGAAGGAGAAATTTTAGGCCTTAGTTTTTGGGTGAAGGCATTTTGGTCTTATTTCTAAGATGGCTCATTTTGGTCTCACATATGAATGAGTCTTACACATGAAAGTGAAATGCAAAGTGCTGAAACTCTAAAAGTTACTGGAAGGCACTCTCCATGTTTGACAACCTGCTTTCTATGGGTGCATCAAAACCATGTCAAAGCTCACTACAAAAAGGATTCTTTTTTTTTTGTTTGTTTTGTTTTGTTTGTTTTTTTGAGACAGGGCTTCTCTGTGTAGTTTTGATGCCTGACCTGGATCTCACTTTGTAGAGCAGGCTGGCCTTGAACTCACACAGATCTGCCTGACTCTGTTTCCAAGTGCTGAGATTAAATGCATGGGACACCCTCATGCAGCACAAAGATGTTTCTACACACAGCTCATTGTGCCCAATTCTGTGAAAATACAGCCCACAGAGCAAAGTTATTCAGAGGCCTGCCCCAGGGTCCAAGATTCAAGTACCACATGGAACCTCATAGTACAAAGATTCTGCAGGCAGGTTCCCACATAGATCCAAGGAGGACACATCACTCCAGATCTTCCACCTCACCACCTCCCCCACTCCATTTGGAGATAGCAGCCCCTCACTCACCATGTCATGATTTCTCAGCTCGGCCATGCTCTCTGCTCAACTCCCTGCAACAGGACTCAGAGCACATCACACAAAACTGCTGGAACCAGCTCTTCTTCAAAGCCAAGTCTGAAGCCAGTGGCCAGAAGGACCCTGCAAGGTTTCTGACTGGCAGGTCACCTGGAATGCCTGATTGGCTAGTGAGACCTGAGTGACTAGAGCAACTCCCACAGGATTACAGTGGCTTAAAGACACAGCACAATGGTTCCTGACCCTGCCTTCCACCCTAGACAAAGTCTTTTTCTAAATGAGCAGAGATATGCATAATAATAGCACTTGCCCCTGGCTCCAATATCTGACCCTGCTAACTTCCAGCACTCCATAGGAACTTCCCTTTCTTCCTCCTAGACACAATGTGGCTAGCTAGCTTGCACAGACCACTAAACTATGTGGAGTGGAGTGATTCCCTGTTACATAGGAAAAAGAATGTCAGGAATATTAACAACTAAAGAGAGATTTAAAGACACATGAGGAGAGTGTTTATTATGTGACTTAATGCTGACATCAGGTGAACTGAAGGTACTTTTTACCTGGTTGTAACAGGGACTTAAGAGAACCAGCAAAGAAAAGCAAGAACTTCATCACAACAAAGAAAATAGGTCCATTGCTTTAGGAGTTTTAATCCAGAAATTCAGAGCAAACTGTTGGCAAATTAATAATATCAAGGAGTAGTCTTGATGGATAATTTAATACATAGAGAACCATTCAGCTAGGAAGAATGTGTTCATGAACACTATTGTTAGCCAGCATATCTTTCTCACTGGGCAGGTGAAGTAAAAAAACAACTGCATTTTTCAAGGTTATCTACCTGAAAATGATAGAACAAATCTCTCTATGTATAAAGAAGTGGATTTATTCGAATGTCTCACAAACTATGGTTCAGGTAGTGCATCAATGGCAGCTGGCAATGGAAATTTGAAGAATTCAGTAGCTGTTTAGTTCTTGAGGCTGTATATCTCCACTGGTCTTCAGTAAAAACCACACGTCTAAGGAAGTGGGCTCTAATGCTGGTAAAGGAATGAACTTGGTAGCCAGAAGTAAGGCAAGCAGGCAAAGGGAAAGCTTTCTCCTCCAGTGACCTTTATATATGTAGGCTGCCACCAGAAGGTATGATCAAGGTTAAAGGTGGAGCTTATACTTTGTTTGATTTTTTTAAATGTTTTTGAGACTTGATTTATCAGTGTAGCCCTGGAACTCATTCTGTAGACCAGGCTGGGCTCAAAGTCAGAAACCGCAAGTGATTCTGCCTCCTCACTGCTGGGCTTAAAATTGTGCACAGACACCAAGCAGCTGAAAGTGGATATCACCTCACATGATCTAGATTAAAGATGGTCTTTAATTTCAAAACCCTTCAAAAATCCCTCACAGGTGTACCCAACTATTTTGCTTTTAGTTAATTGCAGAGGTAGTCTGTTTGACTACCAAGAATAGCCATCACAATATCCAAGACAGAAGAAAGGAGAAAAATTTCCTACCTGCAGGAGGATGGTAGAGTATGGAATGCTTTTCCAATGCTTTTTCTAAGCAAAGGAAGCATGTAGATTTTACACAGGGAATCTGGACTTGGTTGTGTAGAGTTCTCCTTATTCCTAAGCAGGCTAGGTTAACCAATCCATTTCTGAACATGAACACAATGTAACAGTGGAGAAACTTAGAGGAATTTATACATAAAAATCACGCGGGGTCATACATAAATTATAAAAATGATGGAAAGAAATGCCTCTGGGATGTTCATCTTGTACCACAAGGTCTTAGCCCCCTTTTCAAATGCCTTCTAAATTCTTCCTTGTTTTTTGTTTTGTTTTAATTTTTTTAGTTTATTTAATTTTTAAATTTTGTTTCTCTCTCTTTTTTTTTTCACCTTGGTACAGTACAAATTCTTATCCTAATAGTGAAATTTTTCACTATAGCTTGCCAAGTGATTGGGTAAAACCAAAACTTATTATTATAAGACACAGTCATCCTAGGGTCCCCCCTGCAAGGTAGCCTCCCTGGTTCTGTGGGTTGCAGTATGATTGTCCATTGCTTTAGATCTAGTATCCACTTGTGAGTGAGTACATAACATGTTTGTACTTCTGAGTCTGGGTTACCTCACTCAGGATGATATTTTCTAGTTCCATCCATTTGCCTGCAATTTTATGCTGTCATTGTTTTTCTCTGCTGAGTAGTACTCCATTGTGCATGTCCCACATTTTCCTTATCCATTCTTCAGTTGAGAGACCTCTAGGTTGTTGACAGTTACTGACAATTTTTAATAATGTTGCTATGAACATAGTTAAGCAGGTTTCTTTGTGGCATGATTTAGCATTCCTTGAGTATATGGCCAAGAGTGGTATGGCTATGTCTTGAGGTAGATTAATTCCCAATTTTCTGAGAAAATACCATACTGACTTCCATAATGGTTTTACATTAGTTTCAAATATTTAAAAATGTACAAATAATTTCCATCAATTGTTAATTAAAACATATTACATTGCTTCCTCCTTTTATGTCTTCATTTATTCCCTACACAAATTCCTTCTAAAGTCTTCCTTGGTAAGTGTTGGTGAATAAGTATGATGAAATACATGAAAACAACCTTCTGCATTCATTGTTGGTCATATAAATATGGATATTTGGGTGACCATGTTGTAATGGACAGATAATTAGGGAGCTCATCCCTGCCTTATTCTCGAAATTAAAGGAGAATTCTACTTTTTAATCATTATCATGTGTCTGACCCTGACTAGACTGCCTTGTACAGGAAACATATTCAAGAACAGAAAACTTAGGGTAGAAAATGCCTTACCAGTTAAGAACACTGAAGATTCTTTCAGAGCATCCAGCTTCCATTCCCAGTACATATAGAAGCTCACTACTATATATAACTCCATTATCAGGGATCCTGACACAGTCTCCTGGTCTCCCTGGCCACCATAAGAAGAGGAGACTTAGACCACAAAGATTATATGTCAAGCTGTGCATGGTAGTACATTCTTTTAGTACCAGCAATCTGGACACAGAGGCAGGAAGATCACAGTGAGTCGTGAAGCCAGTACTACATAGTGTATGCACACACACACAACACACTCAAACACACACACACACAAAAACACACACACAGACACAGTAAAAGAACAAAAAGTAATAAAATACAAAAATAGGAGCATTGGAGAATTGGAATATAATACCTATTAAAATCATTTCAAGTGTCTGACACTGCTTCCAATAGAAACATTTTCAAAAATAAGTATGGCCACCGGGTAGTGGTGGTGCACGCCTTTAATTCCAGCACTCAGGAGGCAGAGCCAGGCGGATCTGTGAGTTTGAGGCCAACCTGGGCTACAGAGTGAATTCCAAGACAGGCTCCAAAGCTACACAGAGAAACCCTGTCTCGAAAAAAAACAAAACAAACAAACAAACAAAAAAAGAGGTTGGGGATGTAGCTCAGTGGTAGAGCACTTGCCTAGCAAGTGGTAGGCCCTGGGTTCGATCCTCGGCTCAAAAAAAAAGTATGGCCAACCATGAAGTACATGACATCAATTGCAGCCAATGAGAGAAACTGAACATTTGAAGGTTTGCCACTGTCTTATCATGTGACCAGAACCGCTCATCCTGAGCTGTGCTGTGGGACCTGCCAAATCATAAAGTACTACATGCACAGTAGCAATATGTTATCAAATGAAAGTGGTATATAACAGATCTGGCCCAAGCAGGTCCTGAAGGCACAAGTAAGATACATGAAGAAGGTGCCCAAATGCCTATGTCTTCTACTCCTGTTATAATGCCTTCTACTGCCAAGCAGGCATCCAAGGGGGCATGGAGTATTTCCTATATTTGGTTGACCCAGTAAGAGAAGACTAGGGCCACGTGGTGGTTCTGTACATCATGCAGGAATCACCCACAAATGGACAGCTGCAGCATTTCAACCCCATTTTGGAACAAGCCTGGAAGATATTAGTGAAGGGTGTAGGGGACCCAAAAGAGCTTGACCACACAGCTGCCATGACAGGCTTACTGTCAGGAAACACCTGCATCCATAAACTGACACCACTAAGAGATCCACTCAAGGATAGTCCAGCAACTAATGGGAAGTACCTGACATTCCAAACATTCCAAAGATTATATAAGAATAGGTAAGACAAGATCACCAGATGTCTGTGTGAGGGTGTCAGATCCCCTAGAGCTAGAGCTACAGACAATTGTGATCCACCACATGGGTGTTGAGAATTGAATCCAGATTTTCTGGAAGAGCACTCAGTGCTCTTAACCATGGAGATATCTCCCCAGTGACATCATTCAATCAGTTAACTACATTTCTAAATAATGCATTTAGAACTGGAGACAGAGTTTACTTTCTCCTTCCTTGGTGACTGGAGCTTTGATGTTGGTGTTTCCCTTTTAAGAATCAATTAGCTTAATATCTGAATTTTGTTAGATTAAAGAATGAATGTCTACCTGATTAAATTAATAATAAAGTAGGTCTACAGAGTGAGATCCAGGACAGGCATTTAAAAAGACACAGAGAAGACCTGTCTCAAAAAACAAAAACAAACAAACAAAAAGAAACATTTTTTTAGTAAACTTCGACATGCTTTTGGTGCACCCATGGAAAGCAGGTTGTCAAAAATGGAGAGTACTTTCCAGTACCTTTTAGAGGTTCAGCACTTTGAATTTCACTTTCATGTGTAAGATTAATTTATTGTTAATTTTGTGGAGGTTGTAAAAAGCATCTCATGTGTTAGGTAACACTACACTATTAACGTGTGATGTAGAAGAGTATAATTGGTGATATAAAGGATTCACTAATTCTTTGGAGATAGTAATTCTCACAAAATAGAATTTAGCTTAGGGAGGACAACCTCAAAAAAACAAAAACCTCAAAGGTAATTGCATTGTAGTCAGGCCTGTTAGAGATTAGGAAAGTAGGATACACATTTGTTTGGCTCCAAACCATCACAAAGGAGCCACTGCTTATTTAAAACCAGCCACTGAATCAAAGAATGGGACTCTAACAAGCTGCTTATTGAGGCATTACAGGGTAAAAACCAACTTTATATCCTGGTATGACATAAAGTTCTAGTTTTCTTCTTGATAAAAGCATAGTTCTGCCAGATGGACAATGTGACAAATACATCAACTTATTTGAAAGGTAAAACACTAGCCAGGTGGTGGTGGTGCACATCTATTTTCCTTGCACTCACTCAGGAGGCAGATGCAGGTTGTTGTCTGTGAGTTTGAGGCCAGCCTGTTCTGCATAGTGAGTTCCAGGAGAGGCTCCAAAGCTACACAGTAAAAATCTGTCTTGAAAATACAAAAAAAAAAAGAAAAAAAAATAGGAAATAAGAATAAAAGAAAAATAAAACACTAATGTGTTAAAGAATTTCCTGATGAAGCAAGGCTTTCATTTAGGCCCTCAGACATAGATTAGGAAAATTCTTGTGCAAGCTAGTAATAACCTTGGACCTACGGCTAGGAAGGTTTCCCTAAGTGCCTGGTGTACTGATAATAAAACCGAGCTCCTTCCCGAAAACCAGGAATATGCTTTGGTGAACTAGCAAAGGTCTGGAACCGGGGTGTTTGTGGTGGGATTACTTCTGATCCTCAGAAACCAACTCTTTCCACCACATGGGGCTATAGTTATCAGTCCACAGATCACTGTGGGCTTAGTCAGTAATGTTCCTGAGATGCCCTGTTTCCCCTTTGTGCAGCATTGTTTGAATAGGCTCCGCTTTGAGTCTGCACCATTGTATGATACTTAGAAGTGCCTCACTTCCTTTCATTTCACCCCTGGAAGTAGTATCCAAGGTGCTGTTCTTCTTAAGAAGCTTAGGTGATATGAGACATATCTTGTGTAATGCCTCCCCACCCCAGCTTTTATCTTTTCTACCTTATACTTTTCCTCTCTTTCTCATCTTTTGTGACCTTCACCTCATAATCTGTGACTGAAGAAGATCCTGCTGATTCACATCACTGGGGTAATTAAGAAATAATTTTGGAGTCGGGCGGTGGTTGCACATGCCTTTAATCCCAGCACTTGGGAGGCAGAGCCAGGCGGATATCTGTGAGTTTGAGGCCAGAGTGAGTTCCAGGAAAGGCTCCAAAGCTAGAAACCCTGTCTCAAAAAACCAAAAAAAAAAAAAGAAAGTAAGAATTTTGGAAATGTCTTTGTTGTGTAAGTCTTTCCTCTAAGTGAATAGACTTGCACTCTTCTGTCCCTATTTAAATTGCTGAAAGTGTAACCTAAAGCCTGAACCTAAATGTCACAAAGATTGTTAGCATATATGCAATGCAAAATCTCTTCTAAGCTGGGTTCTCTTTTAGCATTAGCAAGAGATGGATATACGTTATCATTAAAGAGATTTTTCTTCATTAATCTCTGAAGTATGTTGAGTGACTTCTCCCTTGGAAAGCACTTTAATTCTAGAAGAGCTGGATTTCAATCCTGTTAGAAAAATGTTTCTGAAACAATTTCTCTTGTATTGACACAAGTGGCCTTGGTCCCAGTCTGTTGCTCTCTATGGCAATGACTTTGCTGTTCTCTATACTACACATTAAAAATCTTATATTAAATGATTGTATCACCTCAGAATTTCAAAATTATCCATTTGAGTGATGCAGTTGCATATCCATTGCAGTAAAAGGAAAGAGATTTGCATGTGGAGCATGGTTTCTACCTTCAGACCAGAATAGAAGGAATAGTTTATTGTGCGCACTGCTGGGGGAAACAGGGTAGGCAATCAGCTACTAGAGTCACCATTATGAAAACAAACCTGATTGTAGCAGAAGGAGTAACTTTATAATTTTCCAGCATATACTGATTGATGAGTTGTGAATGATGACAGACCAGACTGGTTGATGTTCAATTTGGGGAGGTCAACTTGCACCAAATGATATTGAATTTTCAATTAGGTAACTCTCCTATGAAGATATGTTCAGTCCTGCTTGAACCAGTTATGACAACTCAGAGGTTTGAGCAAGAGGCCATTGACTGTAACTGTGTGTCAGGTTACAGGTCACAGCGGCCAACACTTGCATATGGTAAGATCAACCTATCTTTTATTAGTGATACCAACTCTACTAGAGAAAGTTCCATTCTTTTTTAAAGTCAGTATAGCTAAGCTTATTTTATTTTTATTTTTTTGAGTCATGGTTTCTTTGTGTAGCTTTGGAGCCTTTTCTGGAACTCACTCTGTAGCCCAGGCTGGCCTCAAAATTAAAGATATCTGCCTGTCTCTACCTCCAGAGTGCTGGAATTGAAGGTGTGTGCCACCACCACCTGTTATAGTTAAGTTTTTTATCTTGAAAAAATGCATTATTTTTATCACTTTAAAATATCACTTATTGGTATTATATTTAACATTTTAAAGAGCATTACTGATCTTATCTATTTGTTTCTGTTCTCTAATATGTCTAGGTCATTAATTCTTTCATTCCTTTTCTATCAAGAGCTGTTGATAATTGATTTTCTGTGTAGAGCAGTGTTTCCTGTAGCCCAAGCTTGGCTCATGCTATGTAATGGAGAATTGCATAGAACACTTAAACCTGCCTCTGATGCCAAGTGCTGGAAAGACAGTCTTGCATCTTCTTCTAGGCTGGACACAGTGAGAAGGAAAAATAGAGCAGTTAATGAGTGTTCAACAGTCTCCCTGGTTTTTTCTGGGGCATAAACATGAAGAGGGACCTGTGTAAGAATTGAGTTCACTGAGCATCTTTGAAGCTGATGCATGAAAGGCCAGAAATGGAGGGACAGGACAGAGGGTGAGAGTTTTCCTGTTTCAACAGTATTTGAGATGAGTGATGTTTAGTGATGTAACCAATTTTAGATGATCCACAAATGTCCTGACTGGCCGTGTCTTGGGGTCTACAGAGTAGCACATTCAGTAATCTGGATAAAGGACTGACCCTATATTGAAACGGAATTACTGTAGTTATACTTGGTCAACCAGGATAGACCATCTGGTTAAAGTGGTGTCGCCATGCCTAACAGGACTGCTATTTTCTTTGTTTAAGATATGTAGCCTCAGAAAAAAAATGCATGTGTGTAATATTTGGTTTGCTCTCAAACAAATCCCTAGTATCTGAAACACATGGACATGAATTCTATTCCAACCTTTCTAAATAAGTTTTTGAGATTATGACTATACCATATGCACAGTATCTCTCCTACCTACAAGCCCTACCATTGACCACTAATTTTTCTTTAATTCTTGGCCTGTTTTTCTTTAACATTTACATAGTTACAACAGTTACTGTTTGAATGTGACCTGTGTTTGGCTGCAGGACTTCCCAGATATGAAGCAAAGTTTTGGTTGCACTGGCCAATCAGTGTGTATTTATACACAAAGGACTGTGTGCTTGGGAAGGAGAACAGGAAGTTCTCAGGGAGACTGGAAGAATTTTGAAGATACAGATTTCTCAGATTAGCATCCTGTCTGCTCCTAAGGCGGAAGGGCAGAGCTGAGCAGGCCTGTGCTGTGTGTGTCATTTGATTTCTGATCACCCAGTGGGGGAGCTGCCTTTGTCCTGAGTCTGAGCTGGGTGGTCTTAGCTAATGTGGGACCTCAGGAAGCCTTAGCAATTAGGAGTACCAGTGGGAAGGAACTTTCAGGTTGTTTCCAGGATTCTCATCTTGCTCTGCTGTAGGAGCTGTGAGGAAGACCAAAATCCATGCTATGGTGAGTGTGGGGACCACTGACCCCAGACCAAGAGGAGAAGTTCTGTTGAGCTGTCAGAGCTTCTGTGACTATGAAGGACCATGAGCCAGACTGTGGTTCTATTGGTCCCTGTGGTGATCTGGGAAATGGCCCTTCTTCTCTGAGAATCCCTGAGTGTGGATTCAGTCGTGAGGGAGAGGCTCTGCTTCCCTGGTTATGGGAGACTGTGATATCTGTAATGTATTTGCATGTTGTTAGGCAAGTGGAAAGAGCAGATTCTTGATCATGTGTCATAAGCCATGTGGCAGGAAATAGACATTAAATTATTCTTCTAAACTGTTTTGTGATTGGGCATCAGTGGGACTTGGTTTGTCTGAAACCATATGGGGACATGAGAGTTCTCAGAGTCATAGTATGAGATTTCCTCCATTTGTCAAAAAAGTTCTAGATCTTGGGGCCTCTCTGTTTGGAAGATATACCCATAGCTACAGGGTCAGAGACAGCATTTAAAGGTCACTTTGAGTTAATTTTGTGGGAGTTGTGAAATTTGTGTTTATTTAGTTTCTATACACATAGAATTACAGGTAGCTGGATAATATTTGTCATGATCCCATATTTACTGTTTTCTTCATTTTGTCTCTTGATTAAAAGTTGACTTTATTTTTCTTCTTTTGCTCTTGGCTTTTTCTCTCCATCTACTTTATTCAAATCTCATATATTGTACATATTCTTGATGGTTGTAGCTTTGTGATAAATATAGAAGTCACATTGTGTCAATATGTGTACTACTTTTTCATAATCCTATGAGCCCTCTGAGAATTACCACTTTGCATTTACCTTTGGAATCAGGTATCCTGTCATAAATTGTTGGTAGTATTCTTTGGATTGTATTCAACTCATGCTACAAATTTACTGCACTCAATATATTAATATTGATGCATCATGTTCCTGATAAATCATTTAGTAATGTCTCTATTTATTTACACTTTGTTGTTCTTGTTGTTAATCTGTGATAGACTTTTAGTTTATTGAGTAGAAAGTACTATGGGGCTTGGCCAGTGTCTCAGCACATGTTTTTGGAAGCAATGTGTTCACATCCCAACACCAAAGTTGGGAGTTTCATAAGCATCTGCTATTCCAGATCCAGGAGATCTGACATGCTCTTCTCTTATGTGTCACCTCTACATACTTGGAAGACATTCTTTCTTTCATGTGTTGACATACACATGAAAATGAGGCTAAACTTTTTTTTCAAAAGTTCTTTTGATATAAAGCAATTACAGCAAAATAAGTTTTTTTAGATGTGTAATATAAATCATATACTTTTGATTTAAAAATTTGTTATCTTGTATTGATTGGGAAAAGTTTTCAATTCCTCACTGATTCAGACTCACAAACAGTCATCAAGCATAGGAAACAAATTGGTGTCTCCTGCCAAATATCATTTTCTTTATCATAAGACAATGAAATATTTTAATAGTCACAATTCTTTTCTATAAAGCTAAAATACCAGAAGGCTTCAAGTCAATCTCTCTAATTTTGGTAAAAAAAACCCTCCTCACATGACTCTTTTTTTATTATTAGCAAATGAGAGAACTGGCATGCAGAGGATGAATGATGACCAGAGATTTCTTTTTGTCTGATTTAGATCATAATCTTGTAATTCATGTTAAAGTACCATGATATATGTACGTAGGTGTGTCGTTGTGTATTTTCTCAGTGGAGCTATGTTTTAAGTTTTATTGCCATCTAATTATATTGATTCCCTGAAAAACAATGAACTATCACCAATTTTTATATTCACGAAAATTTATTATATCATGTTATAATTACCTTGACGATTTCTGTTTGTTTGTGAACTTTGTGTACAGAGACACTTTTAGTTTTTTTGATCTTAGAGCCTTGTCTGTCCTCATTCCTAGACAGGTCCTTTTTTCTTGTAACTGCTATCTTCATATTTAATTTATTTTTGCTTAAATGATTGATATGGTTAATTAATACATTGGTATTGAGTTTCTGAAATCATTTGAGGTATCATTGTATCTTTGTCTTAGTTTTTTTGTTGTTGTTGTTGTTTTGTTTTGTTTTTCGAGACAGGGTTTCTCTGTGTAGCTTTGCGCCTTTCCTGGAACTCACTTGGTAGTCCCGGCTGGCTGGCCTCGAACTCACAGAGATCCGCCTGGCTCTGCCTCCCGAGTGCTGGGATCAAAGGCGTGCACCACCACCGCCTGGCCTCTTTGTATTAGTTTTTGCTGTCAACATGATGTGGCCTAGAGTCATGTGGGAGAACATCAACTGAGAGTGTTTCCAGGTCAGAATTGCTAGTTACTGGTTGTTTGAGAGATTGTGTTGATTGATGATTAATGTGGGAAGACTCTTCCACTGAGCATGGCAATATCCATAAGCAAGTGGGCCTGGGCTGGATATGACAGCTAGCTGACCGAAGACAGTAGCCAGGCAAGAGCAAAAGCATTTAAACAAAGTTTCTCAATGGATTTTTGCATTCAGATGCCAGCTTGAGTTTCTATCCTAAGCTCCCACAATGATGTGTTATTATATAGTAATATCATCCAATAAACCCATTCATTACTTACTTTGCTTTTGATTGGAAAATTTAACCATGGCAAGAAACATGCAAGTTAGGACAAAACATGGGACAACAGAAGTGATTTTGTTACAGTATAGAACCTAGGACTGTTGAAGATATTAAGAGTTTAGATGGCAAAAGGCATAGAAATCTGTACACAGAGCCTAAGCAGCTAATCTTGTAGGACTGCTAAGATGGGAGAATTGAGAGTAATGCAGTGGAGGTCAAGGTCATAGAATTTCAGTGGGAAATAGACTCCAGGAAAAATATAGCCAGAGGTCATTTCTATGGTATTTTGGCTCCAAATATTTCTTACTTTCTCCCTTTCATGAGAAATTGTGTAAGTCAGAATTAAAAGCAATGGGCTGATTTCTTAGAGAAAATGTTGATTTTGTTGCATGTTTACTACTGATGACTCATGCAGGTCTCCAATGAAAAAGAAACAAAGAAGTGAAAAATTTATGTTTTTTAGAGAAAATCATTAGGTAGTTTTGGATGGCAGACCAGTGGTGAAACAGACCCCATTCGCTGATTATAGTAGAATAGAATTAGGAATCATTTCATTGACGATTTTCTTTTCAGTCGACTCTGTTTGGTCCTACCTTAATTCTCTGAGTGATTCAACTTCCAGTTCTTGTACATCCAGGCAGTGTTGGGCATGGTCTCCCTCCTGTGGTCTGTGCCTCAAATTACATGAGTCATTGGTTGGACATTAGACAAGTTCTGAGCTACTATTGCCCCAACATATCATGGACACAGGACAGGTGTGGTTCAAATATTTTTTTGGCTCTATTGTTATCAGTCCCACCACTGGGAGCCTTGTGTGGCTACAGAAGCTGGCCAGTTCATGTTCTCTATTCTCAATTACTTGGAGTCCTCACTTCAGCCACACTCATAGCTTCCTGGAAATTTCCACTGCACTAGGCTTTCACATTGCCCACTAATATCTTCCTTATTCCAGTCTTCTCTCCATGTATTCTCTCTTCTGTCCTTTGCTTTGTCATCTAATCATTCCTATTCCTGCTGCCCATCCACCCAAAAAATCTATTTATTTCCTCTTTCTAGGGGGATCTGTGCATCCCTCCCCACAGCTGTCCTTTTTACTTATCTTCTCTGGGTTTCTGGATTGTTCTGTGATTATTCTTTAATTATCAGCTAATACCCACTTATAAGTGAGTACATATTATGTTTGTCTATGTGGTTCTCAGTTGCCTCATCTAGGATAATAAAAATCTCAGGAAACTTGACATGAACAAACCAAATAATCTAATAAAAATGTAGTATAGATCTAAACATAGAATTCTCAACAGAGGAATCTAAAATGGTGAGAAACACTTAAAGGAATCTTCCACACTTAGCCTACAAGGATGTGCAAATAAATTGTAATTTAAGATTTATTTTACACCTTTCATAAATGACTAAGATCAGTAACACAAGAAACATCACATGCTGGCGTGCATGTGGAAGAAAGGGAACATTCCTCTATTGCTGGGGGAAGTGGAAACTTGTACAGCTTTAAATTAATATGGTGATTACTTCAAAAATTAGGAATTGACCTATCTAGAGACACAGTTACACCTTTCTTGGGTATATACCCAGAAGATATTCCTCCATCCTTCCACAAGGTCACTTGCTCAACTATGTTAATAGCAGCTTTATTCATAATAGCCCCAAACTGCTATGTGTTTGAGAGTTTGTTCCTGGTTTTGGCTTTCATAATTTCACAAATTCTCTTGAGATGTTGTTTGTTATTCAGCCTGGCTGGGAAATCCATAATTATTCAGGAATACATTTGAACTCATGACCCTTATGTGTCACCCTCCTGAGTACAAGTACAAGAGCAGATGATGGACCCCAATGAGTGCTGTTTTGTCAACATGTTTCAACCATGTTAGTGTTAAAATACTTAATCAATAAAAGCATAAGACACAATAAAAACCCTGTGCATTTCCAAATCATCTTTTTCATCTGTCTTCACGAGCTGTAACAAAGTAAGATAACAAGCACTCAATTGTATATTTTCCTGGAGACCTGCTTGGGGAGGGGTTTCTGGTTCCTAAGATGTGTGAAATCTGCAGTGATTAGAGAGAAGGAGGAGTCAGACATGATCTGAGGGTAAATCAAGATGGCTGCCACAGCATTCAATTGAAAACGACATTGTTTATACTCTATAATTACATGTAGGATTAAAAAGGAGAAAGGAAGGTTTGGGAGCTGTTGTGTGGCTTGAAATTATGGGTTGAGGAAGATAGCCTTGATCTTGATAATAGACACCTGCCATATGTTAATGAAAGGACCACAAGATTCTCCTGTTGCAGATAACGAGAATGAGTGCTTAAGCTACTAGTCAGTCACTTTTCTCAATTCCCTGAAGTAATGGGGACCCTTTTCCAAATGCATGACCTTGGGAAAAGGACTTCTTCCAGGGAACAGACACTATACTACAATTTCTTTTCTTTTTTTTTTTTTTTAAAGATTTATTTGTTTATTATGTATACAGCATGTATGACTGCAGGCCAGAAGAGGGCACCAGATCTCATTTACAGATGGTTGTGAGCCACCATGTGGTTGCGGGGAATTGAACTCAAGACCTCTGGAAGAGCAGTTAAGGTACTCTTAACCTCTGAGCCATCTCTCCAGCCCCACTATATTGCAATTTCTTAAATTTACCGTATAGGCCTGTTCCCCTCATAACACTCCCAAATGTGAAGATCCTGAGGTCTCACTCTTTTTCCATATCACCATTCTATTCTAATTTCTCTTTATTTATTAACTGAACTCTTGCCTTTAATTACCTCAGACTCTGGATGTGAAAAGTATGCATCTCATCCTTGGGGTCAGGTGTGTCTAGTAAATCTCTAACTTTCCTGTTCTTGGTGCAAGTAAGAGGGCACAATGGAATTCTTGGTTCAGTGGTGGAGAGGATTTGTTTCCAATAATTATTTTTTTAAGAGAGTCTACAGTTGTACACATTTTTATCATTTACCAAAGCCTGTACAAATTTCCCCAAAAAGAAAGGCATTAATAGTGAGAATCATTAACAATAAAAGCAAAAAGGTACTGGAGAAATGTGGTCCATCAGCAATGTCAAAATGCTAGAACTTTGTCAAGCAGCAAGGGTCCACACTAGTATTCACAACATAACTTGACTTGCGATGGGTATGTATATAATATTTGAAGTTTCATCTTTCTTTAAATCCCCATTAATTTTATATTTACCACTTCATCTTGAAGTACTGCCTTCCAGGAGATTATTCAGAGATGCCAGATAATGCAATGGAAATGAAATTTATTGAAAACAAAACAAAACAAACATAAAATATTTTTGATATGTTTGTGTTACTGTAATTATGGGTTTTTTGATCATGTCAGATATGTAGGAACAGGAAAAAACCTTTGTGGGGTCTACTTTTGACCCTTTTCATATGGTGATTAAAGTCAGGCCCCTGCCTTGCACAGATATTTCTTACTTAGCTGTCTCACTGCTCCTCAAATAAAATTAGTTGAGATATTTAATCATTAAAGTATTGTCTTCTTTTCAAATTGTAAATGTATTATCATCTAATGGTAGAAGAAATCAGGACAATTTGAGGAATAGATCCTTGCAAATGGTAGTGATATACTCCTATCTTTTTTTCCCCCTTTGGAATGTGTTAGTTTATTCTGAGAATTAAGCTCTGGTTCATTACATTTTTCATAACCACAAATGAATGCCATAGAATTGTCTCAATGGTAAAGTAGGTTGTTGTTAAACCTAATGACTTGAGTTCAATCTCTGGAAGACTCAAATAACTACAAAATTTTCCCTAATTGCCACATTAGCGCTTTGCCATATGCATACTCCCTCAATGACACATATCTAAATAATTTTTAAACCCAAATAAATGTCATTGAGGTCACTTGCTGCCAGAAGACTCCCTGGTTTCCTCTCTAGAATTCACATAGGAGAAGTAGTTAATAGACACTTTGAAGTTGTCCTCTCACTACCACATACACATGATGGCACAGGCATACACACACAGACAGACTTCAGACATTTTTAAATGGGTGAAGTTAACAAAGCAAGTAACCCAGTTATTGGGAATATATGAAATGATTTGCCAGTTTACATTATTATTACAGAAATTCAAGAGGTATTACTGTTCATTGAAACATTGATGATTTCTTTTAAAATCTTATGTTATCATTTAATTCTCTGATTTAAAGATAGAACAGCCATGGCTTTGTACAGGTATCCTGTCTCAAAAAATTCTTAAAATAGCCAGGCAGTGATGGCGCATGTCTTTAATCCCAGCACTTGGGAGGCAGATCTCTGTGAGTTCAAAGCCAGCCTGGACTACAGAGGGAGTTCCAGGAGAGACACAAAGCTACGCAGAGAAACCCTGTCTTGAAAATACAAAGAATAAATAAATAAATAAATAATAAATGAATAAATGAATAAATAAATAAATAAAATTCTTAAAATATAGGGAATTGCTGTGGGATGGTCTGTATGTCAAATGTGTTGCTGATTGGTCAATAAATAAATCACTGATTGGTCAGTGGCCAGGCTGGAAGTATAGTCGGGACAAGGAGGAGAAAAAAACTGAAAAGTGGAAGGCTGAGTCAGAGAGACACTGCCAGCCACCACGATGACAAACAACATGTAAAGGTGCCGGTAAGCCACGAGCCATGTGGCAAGGTATAGATTAATAAAAATGGATTAATTTAAGCTATAAAAACAGTTAGCAAGAAGCCTGCCACGGCCATACAGTTTGTAACCAATATAAGTCTCTGTGTTTACTTGGTCGGGTCTGAGAGGCTGTGGGACTGGCGGGTGAGAGAGATTTGTCCTGACTCTGGGCCAGGCAGGAAAACTCAAGCTACAGGGCATATCTCAAATTATAGAACTTTTTCTATAAAATCTGACTGGACACTGACTGGTTTCACCAAATCAGGTTTGTTATCTTCACTCACATCAAGGGAATTGTGTTAATAATGAAAATAAGAAGCAAAGCAGAGTCCATTCAAAGAGGGCTAAAAAGCCATTGAACTCTTTGATAGCCATCTAGAGGCGACTTTCATCACCTTCAAGTGACAGGAGACAGAAGAAGTAATCTGGCATCTTCACCTACATTTTAATGTCAGATTTGGGAGCTGGAAAGTTTACTGAATATTCATGCTCCTCTTGGGTACACAAGTTTGATTCCTAGACCCAGATGACCCAGAACTACCTGGATTTCTAGGTCCAGGAGATGTGTTGCATTCTTTAGTCCTGCTAAGGTACCAGATATATTTTTATTTTTTATTTGTATGATGTAACAGCATGTTCTGACAAGGTCTTACCTTATAAAAGTTGTCATTCCTAGTAGCTATAACATAAATATTTGCCAAGTGTGATACTTGGAATACTTTGGCTACTATGAGGAGAAGTTGCATAAAATATTTTTGCATTTAAAATTAGTGGTTTAGAAGAATGATTTTGATTCTTTATCAGTACCACGTGAGGCTGTGACTGTAAATGTTTCTGTTTGCTGTTTGTCCTTTGCGGTCCATGTCTTCACAAATTTGTTCTAAATCATCATTATTACTCAGCTTTTCTTTTAAAAATCTTATTTGCTCTTAGAATTATGATCTTTTGCATATCTTGGATTTATTATTCCAGACAATTTCATCTTGGAGTGAAACATAGGCAGGGCTCATGCTAGGCATTGCTCTACCACTGAGCTGCTTTCTTCCTTAGAAATACTTGTGTGATGTTTGAACATTTTTTTGGTATGATCTCAGTAAATAGATAAAGCTCTTTGCTTAGTAAATCTTTTGTATGAGATTTTACTTCCTCTACGTTTCTTATAGTAGAAAATTTTGCTATTAGATGACTTCATTTTTCAGTTTTTAAGGCTTTTTGTTTCATATATCTTGTCTTTGAACAAAGACTCATGTTTTTCTTGTGGATAATATTGAGACTGTGTAGGGAATTGTCTTTCATTTTGTCACAAAGCCTAAAAAAAGATTGTAGCTAAATTATATTTAGCTTGTTTTTAAAATTATAAATAATGAATTAATCAATATATCTGAGCTAGTTTTGTTGGGTAACTTTCCTGGAATTCATCAATACAGATCATGCTAGTCTCATTCTTGGGGTAATCCTACTACCTTCTAAGAGCTGGGATTACAGGTGTGTGTCCAATAAACTATCATTTATCTTCCAGTTATTTTCTCCTCTCATAAATGTCTAATTAAATGATTGTGTATTGCAGCAAATGTGACATCAGCTAACAAATGTAGCTCTTGCTTACAAGTAGATAATCATTGGGTTAGATTTTTTTTATTCTTCAGTCGGAAGTTAGGTAGGATTTTTGAGTTCAGATTACTTAAATTCAGGACACATTTTCAGTCCTACTGTAGTATGGAGACATTATGTATATTTAAGCAATGCTATTATTACTTTTCTATAACAGAAACAATGTCCCAGAATGATCCAGACAAATACAAATTAAGTAATAAAGTTTTCCTACACTCCCAGAGTATGTTCTTCTAGGCCACTGAGAACAGGTTATGTTCCTTGTAGGGGAACTCAGTGTCTTGCTTTGTCACAGAGATAAACCTGTTTATCCAGTATGGATTTTAGGACCAGTTTGGGGTTTTCTAGAAGATAGTAGTTGTAATTTAAGTTTTCCCATGTTTGTACTTTGCCTACATGTATGTCTGTGTACCACTTGTATTTCTGGTACCTATCAAAGCCAGAAGTGGATGTCAGATTCCCTGCAACTGGAATAAAAGATGACTATGAGCTTCCATGTCAATGCTAGAAATCAACCCCAGGTCCCCAATAAAAGTCATCAATGGTTTTACTTGCTAAGCCTTTGCTACATCCCCTCAGTTTTTGCCCCCATTATAGGAAATCTGTTTGATCTTGTCTCCGTTAGACTTTATTGCTATTGTGTATTTAGTTGAGTTTTTTTTTTTTTTTTTTTTTTTTTTGCAACAGGCTCTCAGGTAGCCCAGACTGACCTTGAACTCCTTTGAATCCTTGAACTTATGATCCTTCTTCCATGTTTCAAGAAGTGCTGAGATGACAAGTGTGCACCACTACCACAGCTTTTATGGGTCACAGCATCTCCTCTGACTCCACCTTTTTTCTTGTTCTATCTCTCTTGGATTACCCACTTCATTCTGGTCTGCCTTGTCATAGGCCATAGCAGCTTCTTTATTAACCAATGGAAGCAACACATATTCACAGAATACAGAAAGACAATCCCCCGGCAGCTGTGTATGTCCCACTTTATGACTTGGTGGGTTGGATAACCTCCAGCTGACACTGGGCAGTTCAGGTCATATGAGAAGGGGGTGGTCCACAGTCAAATGTTCAGTTTTTCCCAATGACTGGAATTAATGGAATGTGCTCTCATGCTTGGCCATATTTATTTTTGAAAATGATTTTATGGGCACCAGTGCTAGAAACTTCAAATGACTTTAAGAGGTATAGTGTTGTTCTAATTCTCCAATGCTCTTTTTCTTGTATGTAATTTAGTTCTCTCTCTTGCTCTCTGTCTCTTTCTCTGTCTGTGTGTGTGTGTGTGTGTGTGTGTGTGTGTGTGTTTGTGTAGACTGTGGCACAGGCTTTAAAACTCACAATGATCTTCCTGCCTCTGTGCCCAGTTTGCTGGCAGTAAAAGAATGTACTACTGTTCGAAGCTTGAAAAATAACTTTTATGGTCAAAGACTCCACTTCTTATGGTGGACAGAGAAGCAAGGAGATGGTGTCAGGACTCCTGATACTGGAGTTAGAGATATTAGTGACTCTCCATATGTACTGGGAATGGAAGCTGAATGCTCTGAAAGAATCTTCAGTGCTCTTAAGTGGTAAGGTATTTTCCAACCTAAGTTTTCTATTCTTGATTATGTTTCCTGTCCAATGTAGCCCAGTCAAGGTCAGATACCAGATGCTGATTAAAAAGTGGAGTTCTGAGAGAATTAACCTCAGACAAAGATGAGCTCCCTAATTCTTTAGCCAATACAACATGGTCAGCCCATTTTCCATATAGATATAAAGCCAATAAATATGGATGCAGCAGATTGTATTAATATATTTCAGCATACTTAATCACCCACACTTAAAAAAAGGAGAATTTGGAAAGGATTTGGGAAGGGATGGAATGAAGAGATAAAAGGGGAAAGTGATGTAATATCTTTCATTTAAAAATTTATGAAAATAAATTTTAAATAAAAAAGGAGCTAGATTGACAGCTCAGCAATTAAGAGAACTGGATGTTTTTATAGAGGACCCAGGTTCCATTCACAGAACCCACATGGTAGCTAACCATTTGTTGTAACTCTAGTCCCAGTCATCTCCTGCTTTCTTCTGCCCTTGGTAGGCACAGCACACAGACACATACAGGCAAAGCACTGTATAAATATTTTGTAATAAAAAGTTATAGAAAGGAAAGAATGAAATTATTTAGAGTGATGTCACAGCCCTGAGCCAGAAAACAAGCCAGGGGTCATTCAAATGAACTCCTGCTGTCTTGCACAGAAACAGCTGTGACCTTTTGCTAAGCCAGCCTGCTCAGTGGGAAAAGCAATTTTGTTCTGAGATTAACATTTAAAATTTCTCTATTCTATTGGTGGTTCTTGCCTTTGTAATTTCCCTTTGTAATCCTAAATTTTTCATTTCTGAAATTCCCTCAGTTTCTGTTTTCTTCATTGTTTTCATTTCTCTTTTTAGGACTTAAACAGTAGTATTTGTTTCCTTTAACAATTTGTTTGCTTTATATTGGCTTTATTTAAGAGGTTTATTGTTTTATTCCAATTGTTTTCATTTTCCTAGCTTTCTGGGAGGAGTTTATTGATTTCCTCCCACTGTTTGTTTGTTTGTTTGTTTGTACTTTCATGAATTTATGTAAAGCATTTATTCATGTTTTAAGGGGCTCTATTATCTCTATATATTTGCTTTTTAGTTCTTTGTCCCTTGTATTTCAATTATTTTGTGTATTTAGAGCCTGCTGTGGTAGGACACCTGGGTTCTCATGGTGACATAGTGCCCTGGCTTTTATTAATTATGTTACTCTGCTAAGCATCTGGGTTTAGGGTGATAATAGGTCTAGGTGCTGGTTTCTGACTTCATCTTTTTTGCATGGGAGTTTTGTTCCTGGGTTTGTGTTTTTTTCTCTGGAGTTTCAGAATGCGTGTTGAATGACTGTTGCCTTTTTCATGGCCGTCTTGGCTGGTGTGTTCAAGGGAAAATTCTTGGTGGTGTTGGAATCTTGGGGGAGAGGAATGCAGGGGAGATGATCTTCAGACGCACTGGAGGCATGGAGAGGGAAGAGAGTAAACTGTCTCTGATGTTCTACTCCACTGATAGGTGCAATTTTTAAAATCAGCTGTGGGGTAAGAGACAATGTAATAGATCTGCAGACATCCTAACCCATCTTCTGGAAGATGTGGTGAGTAAATGACCAGAGGGTGTCCACCCTAGTTGTGTGATGGGATTCAGATATGAAGTGAGTAGGGAAGGGTAGGTTGGGATGGTCTTTGGAATCCACAGGAGACAGGGAAAGGGAGAGGAGAAGCTGCAGCTGGAGTTCTGTTTTAGCCCTCAGGGTAATCCTGAGTATTGGATCCCTGAGAGTGGGGAATGTCTGTGGACAGTCTTCCTGGACCCATACCCAACATCTTAAAACTGATTCATTAGTTTCCCAGGGATCATTTATTTAGTTATTTTATTATTTAGGCTTCTGTTGTGGCTAATCTGTGAAAGATGTTTAGGTTATTGGAAAAAACAAGTAGTATTTAGGCTGCAAATGTCAGGTAGCAAGTATTTTTGGGGGAGTTCAGATATGAGCACCGAAGTTTGGAGGCTTATAACCAACTGCTATTCCAGATCCAGGGGATCTGACATGCTCTTTGATCTTTCACCTAAACACACATGGAAAATATTCTTTCTCATACATACAAATATATACATACAATGGGTCTAGACTTGTTTTCAAAAGCTCTTATGCAATTAGAAAAATTGGGTTGCTTTAAGTCTATAATAAAATCATACAATATCTTTAAAAAACTATTGTCTTTCATTTATTTAAAAAACAATTCATTTCCTCACTCTGATACAGGTTTACATCTAATCTTCAATCATAGGAAACAAAACTATTACTAAATTTTCTAACAGACATCCTTTTTCTATCAAAGGAGAATGAGATAGTATTAGTAGTCAAAATTATTTTCTACAATGTAGAAATATCAGGCTTCAAGCAAGTGATTCCAATTTTGGTGGAACAGTCTCCTCACACAATCCATTTTCTATTATTTGTGAAGGAGAGAACTGGAATGCACAGGGTGAGTGGTAGTCAGTGATTTCTTTGATTTTGATTTTCATTAAAAACTTATAATTCTTTTTCAAGGGACAATGTTATGTTTGAAGGTCTGTCATTTTGTCCCCTTTTATCAGTGGTACCATCTGTATAGTGTGAGTTTTTATTAGTTATGATATAGTTAAATTGTTTCTCTGGCAAATGATGAAACTTCACTTATTTTTATTTTATGGAAAATTGCTATATTATGTTAGGAGTTCATTAGGTTTTTGTTTTGGAGACTTTCTATCGAGGAACTATTTTAGTTTTTTTCCTCTTGATCTTAGAAACTTGTATTTCTTCATTTTTTGGTGTATCTGTATTATTACTTGTTATCATCACAATTTTTTCTCTTTAAGCTATTGATGTAGTTGTATCATTGGGTTTTGGTTTGCAAAGTCTCATATATTATTGTCTCTGTTTCCTAGTTACTTTCAGATGTCAACATTTCCAAGCTCACAGTCACCTTTGGGAACATCTGCTGAGAATGTGCCCCATCAGAGTAGCTATTTGCTAAGTTTTTGACAGATTTTGTTGATTGATGATGGACGGGTGATAGCCCTTCCACTGAGTGTGCAATATCCCTAAGAAAGTTGACCTGCACTAGATGAGACAGTGAGCTTCACATAAAAGACAATGACTGTTAGAGAGAAAGCCCAGAAACAACAATTCCTCATGGTTTTTGCCTTGAGTTGCTAGATTGAATATCTATACTAAGCACTGACAATGATGGATTGTGATCTGCCAGAATGAACCAAATAAGCACATTTGTCACCGAAGGTACTTTTGTGTAGAGAATTGATTCAGAGCAAGAAAAAAAGCAAGTTATAACAGAATGTGGTAAACCCAAAGTGATTCTGTTGTTCAAAGGTGGTGGGAATGGTGACTTTTGGGGGAATGTTGAACATATCAAAATTTAGATGGCAAAGGACATAGAAAGCTGCATTATGCACTCCTTTGGTTATTCTTGTAGTGTTTAGAATAAAATACTGTTAAAGGTATTGCAAACAATGGAGGTAGTGGTCAAAGGATTTCAGTGGGAATTAAAATAGAGGTCATTTATATGATATTTTGGACCCTAACTTTTCTTATTTTCCCATGCCCTCAAGAAATTGATTGAGTAAGGAAGAATTAAAAAAAAAATAATGAGGGCTGGAGAGATGGCTCATAGGTTAAGAGTACTGTCTGCTCTTCCACAGGTCCTGAGTTCAATTCCCAGCAACCACATGGTGGCTTACAACCATCTATAATGAGATCTGATGCCCATTTCTGGCATATGGCAAACTTGCAGAAAGAACACTGTTTACATAATAAAAAAATAAATCTTTAAAAAAATTATGGGGCTGATTTCTTAGATGGAATATTGACTTTCTTGGATAGCTATTACTTATGGTTCATTCAGTACAACATTACAAAAATCAAGAATGGACATAAATAAATGAAAAGTCTATTGGTTGTAGAGAAAAAGAGCACTATGAATGTGCAGAAGGTAGTCAAATGCTGAACAGAGTCAGGAATATTCAGGGAGATTATCACCTTTAAAAAGAAGGCCCTTATTCTACTTCAGAAGCCTAGCAAAGTGTCCCAAGGGTAAGAATATATCCTTATATGCCCTCAGTTAATGGAGAGATTAGGCAAAGTGATTGCCATTCCCAGGAAGCAACTTTATTCAAAGCCTCCTGCAACTCTGGTCCAAGCATGGCAGAGGCCATCACAAGTTAGAAACAAAACTTTGGAGAATCATTGATGTTGAACTTGTTCTGGAGACAAGAATGATGTAAAATTTAAGATTATACATTTTTAGTCTGCATTTTCAGTTCAGCTCTGTTGTAGGAATCTGTGTTTGGTATGGTAAGTACTCCAGTGAAAGGACCATCTGAGTTCATTGCATGATACTATGAGGATGAAGCCTGAGTTGTATTTTGAAACCATAAGATGTTGAGATAATTAAGCTATGAAATATCTTACATAGAGAGCTAGCTACATATAGGGAATGGAGGTAACCATAGACAGAGATGTATGGGAAGTTGTGGAGAGAGAGAGCCATCTAAGCCCTTTGAAAATGAAGCCTCATGTCTCTGACACAGAGCTAGCTACCATATTCAATGGTTTCCCTGCTGGGTTTCAGTCTTCCCTTGGTCCAATCTTTCCTCACTGTGTCTTAGTTCCTTTCCTTTGGGATGGTAATGGATTTTCTGTGCCTTTCATATGTTGGAAATATTTAAATTGTTTTCTGATTTTATAATATGTCACAGTAAAGAATTTGTCTTGAGTGTCAAAAGAGACTTTGAACATTTCAACAGTGTAGGAGTTGTTGCAGACTATGAGAATAACTGAAGTGACTAAATGCATTTTCTTCATGGATGACACTTGAGCCTATAGTGACCTGGGTGAGAATCTAGTTAATTGAATAAAAAGCTCCCAGATGGATGAGGTATTTGAACATGTGTCTCTCCTTGATGACCTTCTTTGTGGTACTTGTGGAACCTCTCATGATAAAATATCTCATTGGTGCTGGTGATATGTGCTTCTATAGCCTCAACCCATTTCTTTTTCTATGTTTCTCCTATGTTGTGGTTGAAATGAATGAGCCAGCTTCCTTCTTGTGCTGCAATGACTTTACCACCAATATAGATAGTAGCATCAAATCACATAAAATACAACTGATGGAATTGGTATTCAATGCTAAGTCACTTTGATAGCCTAAATTTTTAAAAATTTTGTTGTTCCTATTTTTGTTTCTGAAGAAAAGCTTTGACTGAGTAGCCCTGAGTCTCCTAAAAGTAGCTCTGTAAACCAAGTTGGCCTCCAACTCAGAGATTCACCTGACTCTTGCTCCAACATGCTGAGATTAAAGGTTATTCAATATTCTAGGCTTTTTAAATATATATTATTGGGTGGTTGTCCTAGAGTAAATGTTTTTGTACATGTCAAGCATTTGTTGTTTTGCTGAGCTTTACCCCCCAGTTTCAATTTTGAAATTCAGCAGAAGATACCATTCTCTTACTAGATTTAGTGTCTTGGCCTTCTGAGTCATTAGATTACAATTGTGTGACATTCTTCTTGCTTTTTGTGTTTGTTTTGATGTTTTTTTTAATGAATATGATTCTTTTGTCTATATACATGGATGTGCACCACATGTACACCTGTCCTCACAGTAGTCCAAAGAGGGTCTTAGAACCCACAATCTTGGAGTAATGAACAGTTGTGTGATTCCACCATATAAGTTCTGACAATTGAGCCCATCTGTATGCAAGACCGGTAAGAAATCTTTTACTTATGAGCCATCTCTCATTCCCTGTGTTGATTATTTATGATCATTATTGATATTGCTAATGTTATCTTCTTTCTATTTGTAACTGTTTAAATGCACAGTTCCTTTTAGTAAGATTTATTAATGTACAGTTTAAACTGGAGCAATTCAGGTTTCTGGAAAATGAATAGAGAACTGGAGTAAATGCCAAACTCTTTGTAGGATCTTCAGTAAAAAAAATCTCTGAGTTCATCTTATCTTTTTTGTTTGTTTGAATGGAAGATTCAGTGCAGATGCAGTTAGCATAGACTAGGCTAACTTTTACATCAGAAGCACATATGCCTGCTTCTACCTTCTAAGTTCTGGGATTAAAGGCGTGAGCCAATATACTCAGGTTACAAATCTTCTCTGTAGTTAATAATTGTTCATATAATTTCTCTGATGGTTGCTCAGTACTATTGAAGTGTTTGCTTGTCTCTCTATCTCTGTTAATAGGCATTTCTCTTGCAAGGTGATATCCTGTTCAGAGCATTCAGAAATAATAGAGGTGAACCTCCTATTCAGTTTATTTGTGAAATAATTTGATTTCATTTTAATGTCTGAGTTATAGAATTCGTGTAGCTCTAACCAGAATTATATGGCTATATTCTCAAAGAAGCACACATTTACAATGTTGTATCATGTTTTTTGTTTTATACATATGGTTGGCATATTTATATATGGCATATTTTAGAATGCAGTGACCTATAACGATGTGCATATCGACATCATTCAGGAAGAGTGGGCATTGATGGATCCTTCACAGAGGAATCTCTACAAAGGTGTGATGCTGGAGACCTATATGAACCTCACAGCTATAGATAATAATATAAATTTTCCTTTACATTTTAAATAAAGGGACAACTATTTCTTAGTTGTTGATGCTCTTCTTCAATTCTGATTGAGAATGAGGAAAAATGAGGTGAATAAATCAGATTTGGTTCTAAGGATCACTGAAGATATTAATGTAAAATTTTCAATATCCTGTAGTATTTCATACATTTTCTCATCCTACATTTTAGGCTGCAACTGGGAAAATCTTGAAGTTGAAGAACATTGTCAAAGTTCTCAAAAACATGGAAGGTAATTTTCTTGTAAAAGCTGATAGAAATGGGCCTCTGGATATATATATAATTTATGTGGATGTATTAATTAAATTAAACAATGTAAATAATTACAGCTTAAAATACATTGATGATCATTAAATGCTCATAAAGACACATGGCAGGTAAGCAATTTGTGTTTGCAAGTGATTCTTTTAAGAAGGAAGATAAAAAATGCCTATGACAAATCACCATTTGAATAATAGCATCATCAAAGCTATGCTGTACAAATGGCAATCCATTAAGTTTCATAGTACTTCATATTACAGAAGATATACTAATTGAATAATTGATAAGAATATATACACAACCTTGTAATAAGCAAATAGTCCATAGTATAGTTACTCATATAGTTGTTCTGTCTTTGCTAATTTCAGTTAAATAGGTAGTGTGAGTCAAGAGTAAAGGGGGGGGGTTGTTGTACAGAAATATTATTCCCTGTACCACACGTTGATGAGGAAAAGAAAGTCCAACTGTAAATGAAATGTGGAAATATTCTTGTTGTTATTCTTTCTTTAATAGTTATATTATATGTCACTTTGGATACCAGCCATAAAAACATAAGGACATGGAGGAATCTATGTACATCTCTCAATCTCAGAACACTTAAAAGTCATGTAGTAGTCCCATATTGAGTATACTTGTTGAATGTGATTGAAGTTTACAAAAAATTGGTTTTCCAGATTCATTAAGAATAGATCAACAAATACACCACAGAAAAGCCCTATGGGTACTAGGACTGTCTGTGTACATGATTCTGTTTGTCCCGGTTAACTTTGAACATGTAGCATGACTCACAGTATTGGTAACTTTATCAATGGAACAAGGGACATAAATCTCCAAATTCTCCCAGTTCTCTTCAAATATGTGAAAAACCTCAGAGAACAATGAAGCCACAAATATTATCCAGGTAATAAAGGCTCTTACCATCAAGGCATATTCAAATATGCAAAGTCATCCTTAATGCAGGGGAACAACATGAGTGTAAACAACATGTTAAAACTTTAAGATCTCAGTTCTCTTTATACTTAGACAAAATTGTAAAATTAATTCATGAAGATATAAATACTCAACAATGTAATGAATGTGGTAAATCTTTTAAATGTTCAAATTATTCTTGCAGGCATGAAAGAAGTCATACTACAGAGAAATCATATGAATATATTGAGTGTGGTAAAGCCTTTGAATGTCATAGTCATCCTCAAAGTCATGCAAAAACACATAATGGAGAGAAACCCTATGAAAATAATCATTATGGTAAAGGCTTTGAGCACCCCACTCATCTTCAAGTACATAAAAGAACACATACTGGAGAGAAAACCTATAAATGTAATCAATGTGGTAAAGCCTTTGCTCAACACAGTGCTCTTCAACTGCATGAAAGAACACATACTGGAGAGAAACCCTATGAATGTAATCAGTGTGGTAAAGCCTTTGTTCATCACAATGATCTTCAAGTACATAAAAGAACACATACTGGAGAGAAACCCTATGAATGTAAGCAATGTGGTAAAGCCTTTACACAGCCATATAATCTTTAAGTACACAAAAGAACACATACAGGGGAGAAACCCTAAAAATGTAATCAGTGTAGTAAAGCCTTTGCTCAACACAGTGCTCTTCAAGTACATAAAAGAACACATACTGGAGAGAAACCCTATGAATGTAAAGAATGTGGTAAAGCTTTTGTACAATCCAGTCATCTTCAAGTACATAAAAGAACACATACTGGAGAGAAACCCAATGAATGCAATCAATGTGGTAAAGCCTTTACCCAGTCACGTAATCTTCAAGTAAATAAAAGAACACATGCAGGAGAGAAACCCTACAAATGTAATCAGTGTGGTAAAGCCTTTGCTCAACACATTGCTCTTCTACTGCACGAAAGAACACATACTGGAGAGAAACCCTATAAATGTAATCAGTGTGGTAAAGCCTTTGCTCGACATAGTGCTCTTCAACTGCATGAAAGAACACATACAGGAGAGAAACCCTATGAATGTACTTAGTGTGGTAAAGCCTTTGTTTGTCACTGTCATCTTCAAAGACATGAAAGAATACATACTGGAGAGAAACACTATGAATGTAAACAATGTGGTAAAACCTTTGCACAGCCTAGTTATCTTCAAGTACATAAAAGAACACATACTGGAGAGTAACCCTATGAATGTAGTCAGTGTGGTAAAGCCTTTGCTTATCACAATGCTCTTTAATTGTATGAAAGTACACATGGGAGAAAAACCCTATGAATGTAAACAATGTGTTAAAGCCCTTGCATGTAATAGTGATCTTCAAAGGCATAAAAAAATATATACTGGGGAGAAACCCTATGAATGTAATCAGTGGGAAAAAGCCTTTGCACAACACTGTCATCTTCAAAGGCATGAAATTACATTTATTGGAAAGAAACCTTATGAATGTGATCAGTGTTCTACAAGCCTTTGCTCATCACTCTCATCTTCAAAGTTATAATATAACACATACTGGAGTGAACCATACAATTGTGATCACTGTAGTAAAGGCTTTGTTCATCATAGTGCTCTTCAATTTAATGAAAGAACACATAATTGAGAGAAACCATATGAATGCAAGCAGTGTGGTAAAGCCTTAGCACAGCCCAGTCATTTTCAAGTATATTAAAGAACACATACTGGAGAAAAACCCTATGAATGTAATCAATGTGGTAATGCCTAGTCACAACACAGAGCAACCCTATAACTGTAAAACTTTTAGTGTGTAATTGGTCTCTTAAAGTCTTTGAATATAACATTAGACTTTGAGGATCTGAAAAAAATTTATACCAAAGGCAATCTGAATCTATATGAATTGTTATGATTTCAGGCCACATACTTACACAAAATTATTTTGGAAAAAATCTAAACTGTGTCAACAATCTGTTCAAGCATTATAATGTTTCTTCTTATTTTGTTTACACATGTCAACTAATACGGACAAAAGGCCTATAAAGTTAAATGATAAGGTAACTAAGACAAGGTCTTTACATATCCCTGGCTGTCCTGGAACTCACTTTGTAGAGCAGGCTGGCCTCAAACTGATAGAGATCCACTTGCCTCTGCCTCCTGAGTACTGGCATTAAAGGCGTGCACTACCATGCCCATGACTTTCCATCTTTTTGAGTTTCTGCTTTTGAAGGCTAACTGACCTACACACTTCTAGAAGACACCTCTCTTCAAATACATGAAATAATAAATTCTGGTGTAAAATTTCATAGATGTATATTATTGCTTTTCTGTTGCTTTGATAATGGATCATATCTAAGTGAACTGAGAAAAGGGTTTAATTTGGCCCTTGGTTCCAGATCAATACAGGAACCCAGTAAAAGTGGCATGGAAACAAGTGTCAGACATGGCAGCTAAAGCAGGCAGCTAAGAATCCACACTCTTTTTGGTTTTGTTTTGTTTTTTTGAGACAAGGTTTCTCTGCGTAGCTTTGTGCCTTTCCTAGATCTCACTCTGTAGACCAGGCCGGACTTGAACTAAAAAAGATAGGCCTGACTCTGCCTCCCAAGTCCTGGGATTAAAGGTGTGTGCCACCATCACCTGGCTTTAGAGTTCACATTCTTGTCCTGTAGCATAAAGCAGAAAGTGTAAATTGGAAATGGTGTGCAGATGTAAATACTCAGGCCAACCCTCAAAACCGATTTCTCCAGCAGGTACCATTTTCTAAATCTTCTGAAATCTTTCACAGACTGAAAATGATAGAATACTCTGACTTCAAGCCTACATGTTTGCTTTCTGCTACATGGACTAATTCATGATTGAGAAAAACTTTGTAATCCTTTAGATGCCGCAAAACCCATGCTACCAAAATTATAATAGAAAAACATTCATGATTAAAAATTAGTTTAAAGATTTGTCTTTATTTTAATTATGCTGTGTGTGTGTGTGTGTGTGTGTGTGTGTGTGTGTGTGTGTGTTTGTGTGTGTGTGTCTGTCTGTCTGTCTTCCTCTTGGTATATGAATGTGTATTCTGGTTCCTAAGAAGGATAGACCCTTGGAGCTTCTTGCAAGAATTACTGGAAGTCATCCAAAAATCTGATCTTGGTCCAGGAAATCAACTTGTGTTAAAGGCTTGATCATGTCTCTATCCCTGTCAATATTTTAAAGCTTTTTATATTCTCTTGATATAAGAAAACAGATAGGTACTCATATAAAAGAAAACTATGTAAACAATTTGGTTAAGACTTTAACACAGTTTTTTTTTCAGTTTCAAGGGAAAAAACCTGTTTTAAGTCTTTTTTTTGTTGTAGATTTGATGTAAGCAAATTATTAACCAAATTCACTGAATACTGATATGAAGATCCCATTGCAGCTTCTATTTGGCAACATTTGAGTAAGATACTGAAGTGTGGGATATAAGGCAAATTCAATTAGTAAAGTTTATTTTGTGGTCCTTATATTCATTCTGTGGCTTTTGTTCACCTTCTTTGGCACTTTCACTTATTCAGAGGTATTTATCTGCTGCCTTGTGTAGAATGGGATGGCTATCATCTAAGTGGTTCATTTTTATTTAACTCTCAGGCAGTATGTGATCACACTTTTTAAGTAAGGGTGTTTGTGAAAGGGTGGTGGATTTTTGTTCATGGTTTTATTTTTAATATTTTTTCATAAATTCCCTTGAAATGTTGTTTGTTATCTGCTTGGTTTGAATGTTAGTAATTAGTCATGGATACATTAGAATTCATGATCCTTATGTGTCAGTCTTGTGAGCACAAGTCTAAGGGTAGATGATGTACTACCATTGATTGTTGTTTTGTTAAAAGTGTAGGGAAAGGGGGCTGGGTAAAGAAACCCACAATGACCCTGGAGCCCAGAACTAGGGAAAGATGACACAGATAAGGCCAGTTTAAAAAAAACACAGTTTGGCTCAAATCAGTGCCATCTCTGCCCCTGGCCAACTAACTTGTGAAACTAACCAATCACAGAACAGGATAGTAGAATCCTGTTCCTAGGGCCCAGAACCAGGGAATGAAACACAACTTATGTTTTGGACCTGAGCCAGAGAAATGAACTAAGGAAACATGCCCTGACTCTGAAATTGGTGCCAAAATAACACTCTTGGTCCCTAGAATCAGAGTCAGTGAAATAAATATGCCCTTCCTTTAAAAGGTAGTGTCAAAAAGCCAAGAAAGGCCAGTGAAAGAAGAACAATTTGTCCCTGTAATCAGGACCATCTTTGTCCTAGCCCACAAAACTGGCCAAACACTAGGCAGAAAAAAGAACTAATTGGTTGACTCCATCCCCAAAACATCCTGTAGAAACTGCCCTGCCTGGTCAATTGAGAGTTGTACTCTCCACCCTGGTAGAAGCAGTTACTCTCCTGAACTCCTCCTTCCCAAATAAAAATCTCAAAAGTGTTTTGGGTGTGAAGACCTTCATTCACTGGTGCACAGAAGAACCTTATTGGGACATCCCAAGTTGTTTTGAGCAAGGGGGAGCTGAAGAGAAGAACCTTACTGAGATATACCATAGTGTATTGAGCAAGGAGGAGCTGAACAAAAGTACCTTGCTGAGATGTTTCAAGTGGATTGAGCAAGAGGGAGCTGAACAGAAGATCCTTGCTGAGTAGACAGAGCAAAAGAGCTGAAAAGTAACACTTTTGTCCTGAGCCAGAGGAGATTGCTACATTTTTGTAATTTCTTTGGCCAGAAAAGCAGGGCTTTGCTAGGAAGCCCCCTTAAGAGGGCACCGAGCAAAGCTCAGCAGGAGTGGGTCTCCAGGAGAGGAGAAGGATTGCTATATCCTGCAGGGAGACCATCACCCACCACACCAGGTATAGCCTGACTTTTCCAAAGAGTCAGGATACCCTTCCCTGCTGAAGAACTTCCAGGCCTGACTTTCCTGAGAAGTCAGAAAATCTTCCCTCCAAGGTTAAGCTAAACAGCTCCAGGTGTCCAAGACACCTTCAGGACAGAGTTGTTGTTTTGAGCAGCTTGAGGTGTCTGGGATACCTTGCCCTCTATGACTGATCTGTCTTTTTGCAGTTTGAGCTATCAGAGCTGTGCTAAGCAGCTCAAAGTGTTTTCTGACTCTCAGGTAGTCAGGACACCTTTCCTCAGATTTGCAAAGCTCACGTTTTGGTGCCAAAATCTGGGACCAAACTCAGAGTTGTTGCAACCTATTTACTTACAAATGCATTTTAATGAGGCTAATTTTAAAATAATTAAGAGAGAATAAATCATTAAATACTTCATGTATGTATCCAAATTAACATTTTCATCTATCTGGAAGAGATATAATAATTTAAGGGAGTCAGTAATCAACTGTATATTTCACAGTAAAATTAATGTGCTATGAATATGTATACATTATTTAAAGTCCCATGCATCTTCATGTCCTCATCTGTTATGCATTTGGCACTTCATCACAAAGTATTGTCTTCTAAGGGAATTATCCAGAAATGTCAGATTATGTAATAGCAGTGAGATTTATTTTGTGGGGTCTACTTTTGTCAAACTTCGTATTTTTGTTCAACATAACATTACAGACTTGCACAAGAAAGACATTTTCACCACAGCTGTCTCCTTGATGCTCAAATAAAATTAATTGTAACATTAAATCAATAAAATACCATCTTTTCAGATTGTAAACATATTTTCCTTGAAAGATAATGCAAAGTAGGAGAAATTGAATGATAAATCCTATTTGCAAATAAAAATGATATATTGCTATCTCTTTTTTTTTCTTTTATTGCATGTGAATTTATTTAGTTTATTCTGAGGACCAAACATTTGTTCATAAGAGTTTTTCAGATCAAAAAGTGAATGTGAGAGAATATCTTGAATGTCAGTTAGTAGTCATGAATATATATGAATTCATGATCTTTATGTGTCAGTCTCCTGAGTACAAGTCAAAGGGTAGATGATTTACTTCCAATAATTGCTATTTTCTCAAAATATTTTAACAGTGTTAATGTTAAAATAATTAATAGAGTATATAAAAACACTAAATACTTATGTGTGTATCCATAGAAACATTTTCATTTATCTGGAAGAGATTTAATAATTTAAGTTAATGAGTAATCAACTGAATATTTTACAATAGAACTTGATGTACTGTGTATATGTATATATTATTTAAGGTTCCATGCATCCTCATGTCCTTAACAGTTATCCATTTGGCATAATATCTTGAAGTATTGCTTTCAAAGGGAATTATAGAGGCACCAGATAATGTAATAGCAGTGACATTTACTTTAAAAAATCTGGTGTGTGTGTGTGTGTGTGTGTGTGTGTGTGTGTGTGTGTGTGTGTGTGTGTGTGAGATGTGACTATGGGTTTTTAGGCCATGACAGAAATGTGAAGAATAAAAGACTTTGTGGGGTCTACTTTTGTCTATCTTCATATGGTGATAAAGATGAGGTCACAGCCTTGTACAACACAGACATTTCTAACAGAGCTGTCTCATTGATGCTGAAATAAAATTAGTTGAAATATTAAAACAGTAAAATATTGTTTTTTTCTGATTGAAAACATTTTCTTTTAAAGATAATGGAAAATAGTAGACATTGACTAATAAATACTATTTGTGAACAAAAACTATATACTGATATCACTTTTTGTCTTTTCTTGCATGTTGAATGAGTTAGTTTATTATTAGGAACAAACATTTTTTTCATAACACTTTCTCCAAACAACAAATGAATTTCAGAGAGGAGTTTCTGTGAGTAAAGGTGGTTGCTGCTAGGCCTGGTGTCATGAGTTCATACTCCAGGAACCCATATCACTCCTTCAAATCTTTCTCTTATTTCTACATTTCTGGTGTGGCATATGGACACTCACATGCCTGCACATATATAAATAATTTCAAAACACAAATAAGTGCCATTGAGGTAACTGGCAACCAAGTGAATTCCTAGCTTTCATCTCTGGAACTCACATAGGATGAATAGATATCCACTTCGTTTCCCAGGATGCCTTTCTCTACAGCATCACAACATTTTGTACTTCATTTTCAGGATATCTTTTTGTATAGTGTCATTATATATGGACTTCATATCCCAGGATGTTTTTCTCAACAGCACCATGACATTTTGTACTTCATTTCCCAGGATGTCTTTCTGTACAGCATCACTACTTTCGGACTTCATTTTTCAGGATGACTTTCCCTAGAGCATCACTATATATGGACTTCATTTCCCAGAATGCTGTTCTTTATAGCATCAATAAATTCTGGACTTCATTTCCCATGATGGCTTTCTCTAAAACTTCACTACATTCTGGACTTCATTTCCCAGGATGCCTTTCTCCACAGCATCATTATATGGCGAATTATTTCCCAAGATAACTTTCTCTACAGCATCTCTGCATTCTGAACTTCATTTCCCAGGATGCTTTTCTCTACAACATCACTGCATTCTGGACTTCATTTCCCAGGATGCCTTTCTCTCCACCATCACTAAATTCGGGACTCCATTTCCTAGGATGCCTTTCTCTATAGGATGAGTCGATTCTGGACTTCATTTCCCAGTATGCCTTCTTTATAGCATCAGTACATTTGGACTTCATTTCCTAGGATGACTATCTCTACAGCATCACTACTGGTGGGACTTTATTTCCCAGGATCCCTTTCTCTACAAGATTATTACATTCTGGGTTTCATTTCCCAAATGCCTGTCTCTAGAGAATCACTACATTTCAGACTTCATTTCTGAGGATGACTTTCTCTAGAGCATTATTACATTCTGGACTCCATTTCCCAGGATGACTTTCTCTATAGCATCAATACATTCAGGACTTTATTTTTCAAGATGCCTTACTCTACAGCATCATGACATTCAGGATGCCTTTCTCTACAGCATCACTATATGTGGGACTTCATTTCCCAGTATGACTTTCTCTACAGCATGAGTATATTCTGGAGTGCATTTCCTGGGATACCTTTCACTATAGCATTAGTACATTCTAAACTTGATATCCCAGGATGCCACTCTTGAGAGCATCACAACATTCTGGTCTTCACTTCCCAGGATGCCTTAGTGTACAACATCTGTACATTCTGGACTTTGTTTCCTAAGATGCCTCTCTCTACATCATCAGTACATTCTGAACTCCATTTCCCAGGATGATGTTTTCTACAGCATCAATATATGTTGGACTTTACTTCCCAGGATGCCTTTCTCCATAGCACCATGACATTTTTGTACTTCATTTCTCAGAATGTCTTTCTGAATAGCATTCGCACTTCATATTTCAGGATGTCTTTTCCTAGAGCATCACTGTATGTTCATCTCCCAGAATGCCTTAGTTTACTGCATCACTCAATTCTGGACTTCATTTCCCAGGATGGATTTCTCTACATCACTACATTCTGAACTTCATTTCCCAGGATTCTTTTCTATATAGCATCAGTACATTTGGACCTCATTTCCTAGAATGACTATCTCTACAGCATCACTACTGGTCGGACTTCATTTCCCAGGATCACTTTCTCTACAGGATCATTACATATGGACGCCTTTTCCCAGGATGACTTTCTCTATAGCAACAATAAATTCAGGACTTCATTTTTCAAGATGCCTTCCTCTACAGCATCACTACATGTCAACTTTTATTCCCAAGATGCCTTTCTCTACATCATCAGTACATTCTAGACTTCATTTTCCAGGATGCCTTTTTTCAGCATCAGTTCATTTGCATTTTATTTCACAGGATGCCTTTCTCTACTGCATCATTATATTCTGGACTTCATTTCCCAGGATGCCTATTTCTAGAGCATATCACTATATTCTGAACTTTATTTCCCAGGATGCCTTTCTCTGGAGCATCACTACATTCTGGAATTCATTTCCCAGGGTGTCTTTCTCTAAAGCACCACTACATTTGTACTTCATTTCCCAGGATGCCTTTCACTACAGCACCACTACATGTAGGATTTCATTTCTCTGGGTGCCTTTCTCTACAGCATCAGTACAATCTGGTCCCCATTTTCTAGGATGCCTTTCTCTATAGCATGAGTCCATTCTGGACTTGATTTCTCAAGATGTTTTTCTCTGTAGTATTATTACATTTGGACTTTATTTCCCAGGATGCCTTTCTCTACAGCATCACTACATGTGGAACTTGATTTCCCAGGATGATATTCTCTAGAGCATCATTACATTCTGGACTTCATTTCCCAGGATGACTTTCTCCACAGCACCATGACACTGTGGACTTCATTTCCCAGGTGTCTTGTGTTCTTGGGAGTTTACCAATTTCTTTAGCAGGTGTCCAGTGCCCTCAGCATGTGACCCTGACTTTCTGAAGGTTTGTTGGGCTCTCAGCAGTGCAAGGGTGGATGTCAGAGTCAGGGGGTCAGGTTCAGGATTTAGGGTTACATTAGGGTTAGGGTCAGGAATTAGGGTTACATTAGGGATAGAGTTAGCTTAGGGTCAGAGTTGGGGTTATGTGTCTCTACTTTTTGGACTTCATTTCCCAGGTTGCCTTTCTGTGTTTTGGTTATGTATTAGAAAATATATTTCCTATCATACCCCTTCAATGATTTCCTAAGTTGCTTCTCCTTATAGCATCACTCTATGTTGGACTCCATTTCCCAGGATGTGCTTCTGAGTATAGTCCTTCTGTTCCAAACTACATTTCCCATCATGCCTCTTGGATGGTTTACAAGGATGTTTTTCCTTATAGCATCACTATGTGTTGAACTCCATTTCCCAGGATGCCTTTCTCTATAGCATCAATATATTTGGACTTCATTTCCCAGGATGCCTTTCTTTATAGGTATCATTACACAATGACTTCATTTCCTAGGATGCCTTTCTCTACACCATCAGGACATTTCAAGTTTATTTCCTAGGATGCCGTTCTCTACAGCATCACTACACGTGGTACTTCATTTCCCAGGATGCCTTTTTCTACAGCACTAATCCATTATGGACATTTCCCAGGATGCCTTTCTCTATAGCATCACTACATGTGGGACTTCATCTCCCAGTACGCTTTTGTCTAGACCATCAGTTTATTTGGATTTCATTTTCCAGGATGCCATTCTCCACAGCACCATGACATTTTGGACTCCATTTTCCAGGTGTCCTGTGTACTCAGAATTTCCCCTTTTCTTCAGCAGGTGTCCAGGGCCCTCAGCAGATATAGGGCCTCAGCAGGTGTACTTGAACTTCTGCAGGGTTGTGGTGCCTCCTCGGTGGTGGTGCTCAGGGTCACGGGGTCAGGGTCAATGTTTCTGTGGTCTGGGGGTCAGGGTTAGGGTTAGGGTCAGGGTTAGTTTAGTGTTAGTCGGGGTTAGGCTTAGGTTTGTTTTACGATTAGGGTTAATGGTTAGCATTATGGGTTACAGATTTTTTTGGGTTAGGGTCAAGTTTAGGGTTAGTGTAGGTGGAGTTTGTGTTTAGGGTTTGGGTTATGGCTATGGTTAGTGTTATGGTTATCATTATTTGTTAGTGTTATGGTTATCATTATTTGTTAGTGTTACTGTTAACTGCTTTGACTAAAGCATGTTCTTTGCCCTCAGCAGGTGTCTCTGACCCTCTGCAGGTGCCCTGTGTCCTCTGTTCTGGGGTCAGAAGAAAACTTCCTGTTCCATCTTTATATCATCAGTGTGCTTTGGACTCCATTTCCCAGGATGCCTTTCTCTGTATCATCTGTCCATTATAAACTACATTTCCTATCACGCCTCTCAGATCATTTTCTAGGATGCCTTCCTTAGAGCATCAATATGTGTTGGACTGCATTTCCCAGACTGTCTTTCTCTAGAACATTACTGCATTCTGGACTTCATTTCCCAGGATGCCTTTCTCTACAGCATCAGTATGTGTTGGACTACATTTCCCAGGATGCCTTTCTCTGTTCCACCACTACTCTTTGGAATCAGGGCTCATGAGTCCATGGTACTTGGTCTCCTGTGACTCATCTGCCTCTACTTTCCAGGTCTGGGTACTGGGGCTCAGTTGTTCCCATGGGTGCTGGGGTCTCTGTATTTCCAGAGGGTGTTGATACTCAGTCCTTCACATAGTTGCTGGTGTCTTAGTCTTTCCCATGGGTGCTGGCACTCAGTCCTTCCCATGGATGCTCATACTCAGTTGTTTTCCTAGATTCTGGTCGTCAGTCACTGAGAGCAGCCATTGGTGTGATGGCCTCTAATTAGGATAGTGCAGAAGCCCTGCCCCTCATTAGCATAAGCCCATGAGACATATCCTCTAATTAGCATGCCGTGGAAGTCCCGCCCCTGATTAGCATGCATGAGGCAAACAAGTGCATAATACCTGAAGCCCGACCCCAATTTCCATAAGGGTGGAGATTTGGCCCCTAATTAGCATACACATGGGGATATGCTCTGGTTCGTAGTCTTCAGTCTGGGATGCTTGGTGCTTAATACCAGTTTCTGGGTGCTCAGTCACAGGTTCTCAGATTCAAATTTTGGGTGCTCAGTTTGGGTGCTTGGGGCTCAGTACCATTTTCTGGATGCTCAGTCCTGGGTTCTCGGTGCTTAGTCCCATTAGCTCACTCTTGATTTCTGGGTGCTCAGTCCCAGATGCTCAGACTTGATTTCTTGGTGCTCAGTCCCAGATACTCAGTCCCAATTTCTGGTTGCTCAGTCTTGGGTGCTCAGTGCTGGGTGCTCAATCCAGAGCATCAGTACAGTTGGAGTTCATTTCCCAGGATGCATTTCCCTACAGAATCACTATGATGACCTTCATTTCCCAGGATGCTTTTCTCTACAGCATCACTATGATGGACTCCATTTCCCAGGATACCTTTCTCCACAGCACCATGACTTTTTGGACTCCAATTCCCAGGTGTCCTGTGTCCCCAGGAGTTTCCCCTTTTCTTCTGCAGATGACCCTGATCTTCTGCAGGGTTGTTGTGCCTCAGCAGTGTTAGGGTGGTGTTCAGGGTCAGGGGGCTAGGGTTAGGATTAAGGTTTATGGGTTTTTAGGGTTAGGATAGGTCAGGGTTATGGTTTTTTATTTTTATTGTCCTGGGTGTAGGGTCCATGCGTTAGGTTAGGTTTAAGGGTTAGGGTTAGTTTTTGGGTCAGGGGTTATGGTCAGTGTGTTTTGGTTAGGGTTCAAGATTACAGGTTTCTAGGTTTAGGGTTGGAGGAATTTGTGGTTATGGTTTTGCTTAGGGTTAGGATTAGTGGTTGGATTTAGGGTTAGTTGTTAGATTTAGGGTTAGTGCTTAGATTTAGGGTTATGGTAGATCATGTTTGTGGTTAGATTTAGGGTTAGGGTTATGGTTAGTGGTTATATTTTAGGGTTAGTGGTTAAATAGGTGCATCCTTTGCCCTCAGGAGGTATCTCAGGCCCTCTGCAGGTGTCATGTGTCTTTACCAGATGTCTCCATGATTTCTGAAGGTGTCCTGTGCCCTTAGCTGTTATCCTGTGTCCTGTGCTTTCATGTCATAGGGAAACTTTCTCTTTTCTCTTTATACCATCAGTATGCTTTGGACTCCATTTCCCAGGATGCCTTTCTCTGTAGTAGTAGTATAGTCAATTAAAAACTACATTTCCGTCCATGCTTCTTTTTTTTTTTTTTTGGTTTTTTCGAGACAGGGTTTCTCTGTGTAGCTTTGCGCCTTTCCTGGGACTCACTTGGTAGCCCAGGCTGGCCTCAAACTCACAGAGATCCGCCTGGCTCTGCCTCCCGAGTGCTGGGATTAAAGGCGTGCGCCACCACAGCCCGGCCCGTCCATGCTTCTTGGAGGAGAAGAAAACTACCTGTTCCCTCTTTATACCCTGAGTATGTTTTGGACATCATTTCCCAGAATGCCTTTCTCTGTATTGTCTATTATAAGCTATCGTGTGACTTGGGTAATTTCCCAGGGTACCTTTTCTTATAGAGTCAGTGTTTTGGCCTTCATTTCCCAGGATGCCTCTATGTATTGTGTGTCTACATCTTATACTCCATTTCCCAGGATGTCTTTCACTACATCATCATTTGGATTTCATTTCCCAGGAGGTTTTTCTCTAGAGCAACACTACATTTCAGACTCCTTATCTCATGATACCTTCCTCTGGAGCATCAGCACATTACTTACTTCATTTCTCAGGATGTCTTTCTGTAGCACCACTATATTTTGAACTTCATGTTCTAGGATCCCTTCTCCATAACAGAACTACATAATGGACTTTATTTCCCAGCATGCCTTTCTCTATGTCATCACTACATTTGGAATCCATTTCCCAGGATGCCTTTCTCTACAGCATCACCACATGTGGGACTTCATTTCCCAGAATCTCTTTCTCTGGAGCATCATTTCCTTCTGGACATCATTTCCCAGGATGCCTAACTCTATGGTATCTCTACATTCTAGATGTCATTTCCCAAGATGCCTTTCTACACAGCATCAGCATGTTATGCACTTCATTTCCCAGGATGCCATCCTCTGTAGCATCAGTACATTTTCACTTTATTTCCCAGGATGCCTTTCTCTAGATCATCACTCCATTCTGGACTTCATTTCCCAGGATGCCTTTCTCTATTACATCATTTAAAATTCAACTTCATTTCCCAGTATTCCTTTCTCTACACCATCCCTATTTATGTACTTAATTTTCCAGTATGCCTTTCTCTATAGTGTAAGTACATTCTGGATTTTATTTCCCAGGATGACTTTCTCTACAGCATTTGTACAGTCTTGACTTCATTTTTCAGGATGCTTTTCTCTATAGTATGATGACATTCTGGACTTCATTTTCTAAGTGTCCTGTTTTTAGGAGTTTCACTTTTTCTTTTTAATGTGTCTACTCCCTAAGCATGTGGCCTTGACATTCTGCAGGGTTGTGGTGCTTCAGCAGTGTGAGTATAGGAGTAATGGCCACAATCAGTGTCAGGAAGTTAGGGTTAGTGTTAGGATTAGGTTAGGTTTATGTGTCTCTGCGTTTTGGATTTCATTTCCCAGGTTGCTTTTCCTTGCATTAGTCATGTATTAGAAACTCCCCTCAGAGGCAGGCAGGCAGGCATGGCGGTGGGCGGTGGCTGAGACACAGTTGCAATAAAGACCAGAAACTGAGCTATTACCTGCTGAAGAGTTAGTGAAAACAAGCTCTTAATCAAGAGCTTGGTACAGGGATGCCTTTAATCCCAACACCCGGGGAAGGAGACATCTCCGTGGGATGGAACCAGAACTGATCTGAACACTCTGTCTGAGGCCAACCCAGAGCCCAGCTGCTGATCCTGTGAAACCCAACAACTGCAAAACCCAACAACTTGGAGTTGTTGGTGAGACTACCTTGCTCAGATGAAATCCATTCGGGAAAGGATTCAGACAGAACCCTACAGTTTGAAGTCAGGGGAAACAAGGTCAACTGAGGAGCTGAAGAATGAGCAAAACATGACCTGAGGATACAGAACAAGGCGCTACCCAGTCACCGAACCAGATCACCAGAATCGTAAGTATACACTTCACAGACTAAGAACAGGTAAGCTCCCATCGCCAGACTGACAGATCAGGTCCCTAGCCCCTAGGCCCTACTCATCGGAGTCCCAGAGACTGCAATACCTATCCACAAACCCAGCCCTACAGAAAGCACTAGAAGGAAAATTCCAACCTAAGGAAGTCAGATACACCCTTGAAAACACAAGAAATAGATAATCCACAGCAGTAAAACTAAAAAAGAGAAGTACACACACACTACCACCAAAAATAACAGGAATGAACAATCATTGGTCATGAATATCCCTCAATATCAATAAACTTAATTCACCTATAAAAAGACACAGGCTTACAGAATGGATACGAAAGCAGGACCCATCTTTCTGCTGCATACAAGAAACACATCTCAAATTCAAAGGTAGACACTACCTAAGAATAAAAGGCTGGGAAAAGACTTTCCAATCAGACAGTCTTAAGAAACAAGTAGGTATAGCCATCCTGATATCCAGCAAAATAGACTTCAAACTAAAGTCAATCAAAAGACATCAAGGACATTACATACTCATCACAGGAAAGATCCACCAAGACGAAGTTTCAATTGTGAACATTTATGCCCCAAACACAAGGGCACCCACATATGTGAAAGAAACATTACTAAAACTTAAACCACATATAAAACCCCACACATTAATAGTGGGAGACTTTAACACCCCACTTTCACCACTGGACAGATCTCCCAAATTGAAACTTGCCAGAGAAATAAAGGGCTTAACTGATGTTATGTCTCAAAGGGACTTAATCGATATCTACAGAACATTCCATCCTAACAAAAAAGAATATACTTTCTTCTCAGCATCCCATGGAACCTTCTCTAAAATAGACCACATACTTGGCCACAAAGCAAATCTCAACAGATAAAGACAATTGGAATAACTTCCTGTGTTCTATCAAACCACCAGGGTTTAAAGTTAGATTTTAACAACAACAAAAACTACAGAAAACCTACAATCTCATGGAAACTGAATAATGCTCAACTGAATCACCAATGGGTTAAGAAAGAAATAAAGAAAGAAATTAAAGACTTCCTAGAGATCAACGAAAATGAAGACACCACATACCCAAACTTATGGGACACTATGAAAACAGTGCTAAGAGGGAAATTCATAGCACTAAATGCCCAAATAAAGAAGTTGGAGAAATCTCACACTAGTGACATAACAGCACATCTGAAAGCTCTAGAACAAGAAGCAAAGTCTCCCAGGAAGAATAGATGCCAGGAAATGATCAAAGTGAGAGCTGAAATCAATAAAATAAAAAGAAAGAGAACAATACAAAAAATTAATGAAACAAAGAGTTGGTTCTTTGAGAAAATCAACAAGATAAACAAGCCCTTATCCAAACTAACCAAAAGACAGAGACAGAGCATTAAAAAATTTAAAAAATCAGAAATGAAAAGGGGAACATTACAACAGACATTTAGGAAATCCAGCAAATCATCAGGTCATACTTCAAAAACCTCTACTCCACAAAACTGGAAAATCTAAAAGAAATGGATAATTTTCTGGATAGGTACCACATATCTAAGTTAAATCAAGACCAGATAAACTATTTAAATAGTCCAATAACCCCTAAGAAAATAGAAACAGTCATTAAAAGTCTCCCAACCAAAAAAGCCCAGGACCAGATGGTTTCAGCACAGAATTCTACCAGATCTTCAAAGAAGAGTTAATACCAATACTCTCTAAATTGTTCCACACAACAGAAACAAAAGGAACATTATGAAACTCCTTCTATGAGGCTACAGTTACCCTGATTCCTAAACCATAGAAGGACACAACAAAGAAAAAGAACTATAGACCGATCTCCCTCATGAACATTGATACAAAAATACTCAATAAAATACTGGCAAGCAAACTCCAAGAACACATCAAAACAATTATCCACCATGATCAAGTAGGCTTCATTCCAGGGATGCAAAGGTGGTTCAACAAACAAAAGTCGGTCAATGTAATACACCATGTAAACAAACTCAAAGAAAAAAACCACATGATCATCTCACTAGATGCAGAAAAAGCTTTTGACAAAATCCAACACCCCTTCATGATCAAGGTCTTGGAGCAATCAGGAATACAGGGAAAATACCTAAACATAATAAAGGCAATTTACAGCAGGCCAACAGCCAACATCAAATTAAATGGAGAGAAAATCAAAGCAATTCCACTAAAATCAGGAACAAGACAAGGCTGTCCACTCTCCCCATACATATTCAATATAGTACTTGAAGTTCTAGGCATTGCAATAAGATAACATAAGGAGATTAAGGGGATACAAATTGAAAAGGAAGAAGTCAAGCTTTCCCTACTTGCAGATGACATAATAGTATACTTGAGTGACCCCAAAGATTCAACCAAGGAACTGATACAACTTATAAACACCTTCAGCAACATAGCAGGATACAAGGTCAACTGAAAAAAACCAGTAGTCCTCCTATATACAACTGACAAAGAGGCTGAGAAGGAAATCAGAGATACATCACCGTTTACAATAGCCAAAAATGATATAAAATACATTGGGGCAACACTAACCAAACAAGTGAAGGACCTATATGACAAGAACTTTAAGTCCCAGAAAAAAGAAATCGAAGATGTCAGAAAATGGAAAGATCTCCCATGCTCCTGGATAGGCAGGATTAACATAGTAAAAATGGCAATCTTACCAAAAGCAATCTACAGATTCAATGCAATCCCCATCAAAATACCAACACAATTCTTCGCACACCTGGAAAGAATAATGCTCAACTTCATATCAAAAAACAAAAAACTCAGGATAGCCAAAAGAATCCTGTACAATAACACAACCTCTGGAGGCATCACGATCCCTGACTTCAAGCTTGACTATAGAGTTACAGTAATAAAAACAGATTGTTACTGCTATGAAAACTGACATGTGGACTAATGGCATCGAATTGAAGACCCTGACATTAATCCACACACCTATGAACATATAATTTTTGACAAAGAAGCCAAAAGTGTACAATGGAAAAAAGAAAGCATCTTCAACAAATGGTGCTGGAATACTGGATATCAATGTGTAGAAGGCTGCAAATAGATCCATATCTGTCACTGTGCACAAAACTTAAGTCCAAGTGGATCAAAGACCTCAACATAAATCCAGCTACTCTGAACCTGCTAGAAGAGAAAGTAGGAACTAGTCTTGAATGCATTGGCATAGGAGATCACATCCTAAATATAACACGAGTAGCTCAGACACTGAGAGAAACAATCAGTCAATGGGACCTCTTGAAACTGAGAAGCTTTTGTAGAGTAAAGGATATAGTCAACAAGGCAAAGCGACAGACTACAGAATAGGAAAAGGTCTTCACCAACCCCACATCTGACAGAGGACTGATATCCAGATTATATAAGGAACTCAAGAAATTAGACATCAAAATGCCCAGCAGTCAAATTAAGAAATGGGCTATAGAACTAAACAGAGAATTCTCAACAGAGGAAACTCAAATAGCTGAAAGAAATTTAAGGAATTTCTCAACATCCCTAATTATCAGGGAAATGTAAATCAAAACAACTCTGAGATACCACCGTATGCCTGTCAGAATGGCTAAGATCAAAAACACTGAAATCACCTTATATTGGAGAGGATGTGGAGCTAGGGGAACTCTCCTCCACTGCTGTTTGGAATGCAAGCTTGTACCACTTTGGAAATCAATATGGTGCTTTCTTAGAAAATAGGGAATCAATCTCCCCCAAGATCCACCTATACCACTCTTGGGCATATACCCAAGGAATGCTCAATCATACCACAAGGGCACTTGTTCAACTATGTTCATATCAGCATTGTTTGTAATAGCCAGAACCTGGAAACAACCTAGATGCCCTTCAACTGAAGATAAATGGATAAATAAAATGTGGTACATATACACAATGGAAGACTACTCAGCAGAGAAAAACAATGACATCATGAGGTTTGCAGGCAAATGGATGATCTAGAAAAAAATCATCCTGAATGAGGTAACCCAGACTCAGAAAGACAATCATGGTATGTACTCACTCATAGGAGGATACTAGATGTGGAAAAAGGATGGCTGGATTGCTGCTCACAACACCAGGGAGGCTATCTGGAAAACAGGATCCCAAGAAAGTTACGGGAATCGCCCAATGACAGAGAAATGGATGAGATCTACATGAACAGCCTGGACGTGAGTAGGGGTAATGAAGGGCAAGGGTTGAGGGAAAGAGAGCTTGGGGGAGTGGGAGATCCCAGCTGGATCAAGAACAGAGAGGGAGAACAAGGAATAGGAGACCATGGTAAATGATGACCACATGAGAATATGAAGAAGCAAAGTGCTAGAGAGGCCCACAGAAATCCAAAAAGATACCTCCACAACAGACTGCTGGCAATGGTCGAGAGACAGGCCTAACTGACCTACCCTGGTGATAGGATGGCCAAACACACTAATTGTCATGCTAGAAACCCTAATCAATGACTGAGGGAACTGGATGCAGAGATCCATGGCCAGGCCCTGGGTGGAGCTCTGGGAGTCCAATTGGCAAGAAAGAGGAGGGTTTATATGAGCGAGAATTGTTGAGACCAAGGTTGGATAAAGCACAGGGACAAATAGCCAAACGAATGGAAACACATGAACTATGAACGAATGGCTGAGGGGCCCCCACCTGGATCAGGCCCTCTGAATAGGTGAGACAGTTGATTGGCTTTATCTGTTTGTGAGGCATCCAGGCAGTGGGACCCGGTCCTGTGCTCATTGCATGAGTTGGCTGTTTGAAACCTGGGGCTTATGCAGGGACACTTGGCTCAGCCTGGGAGGAGGGGACTGGACCTGCCTGGACTGAGTCTACCAGGTTGATCTCAATCCTCTGGGGAGTCTTTGCCCTGGAGGAGATGGGAATGGGGGGTGGGCTTGGAGGAAGGGGAGGGGCCAGGAGGGGGTAGAACAAGGGAATCTGTGGTTGATATGAAGAATTAAATTATTTATTTAAATAAAATAAATAATAATAATAATAAAAATCCCACGCAGGTGTTCCCCTCCCCCTAAAAAAATATGGTTGAAACTCAGTACAACAGCCTATCCTTGACATGTATGAAAATGTACATCCCAGGCCCATCATCCAATAATATAAAAACAAAAATGTCAGAAATGTTGGCCACTCTTTAATCACAGGACTTGGGAACCAGAGATAGGGGAATGTCTGCGCTATTGGTCAGCCTGGTTTACAGAGGTCCTTTCAGGACAGCCAAGGCTACACAGACAAACCTTGTCTTCAAGAACAAACAAACAAAAATTAAAAGAGCAAGCTACCAAACTGCAGTATCACTGAATAGCAATTACTTCTAAATTATCTTATGTGATTTAGAGATAGAGTCTATAACAGCAGTGAAAGCATGACAACACAAGGAAGCTGGCTGATTTGTTTCAATAACAACACAGTAGATGCAAACAACAGGAAATTTGTTGAGAATATATAGTGACAAATATCACAGCCCTAGTGAAGAATTTCATCCAGAAAACCTCCCCTTACTAAAGGTTTCACGAGCAATGGAAAGAAAGGCACCAAGGAGATACACATTTTAAAATACATCATAGTATCTGGGAGATTTTTCATTCAGTCAACTATATTCTGACGCAAGTCTTTATAGGCTCATGGTCATCCATGTAGAAAATGCATTTAGTCTCTTCAATAATCTTCATAGTTTGTAATAGCCCCTACACTGTTCAAATGTCCAAAGTCTCTTCTCATACTCAATACACTTTCTTGACAGTCACATCTTGTAAAATGAAAAAACAAGTTCTATCTTTGGCACAGAATACCATTCACATTACAACACATAGAAATGGAGACACAGGGAAGATTGGACCAAGGCAAGACTGAAGCACAGCAGGAAAAATTACAATCATGTAATCTGTCTCAGATGTATAGTGCTCAATTTTCAAAGGGTTTAGATGTCTCTGTCCTTGAAACTTGTCATACATCTCTTTGTTTACTTGAGGATAAGAAAAGTAATAAACTGAATAATTTGATCAATATTAATCTTTTCATATAGTTGTTCCACTGTCAGAGTGCCTAAAATTTCAAACAAAGCCCAATTTTCTTCCAATGTACACATAAAGCCCATTTTTTAATGTAGAAAAAATTCTCTTTTAAATAGATATGTTAATTGACTTACCAAGTCTGCGTAGAACAGTAGAATCCCAGGGAATTTCAAAACAGCCACCTGGTATTCAAGGTGTGAATCCAGAGAGAAAGAGAGAGGAAGAGAGAGAGAGAGGGCGGTGGTGGCGCACGCCTTTAATCCCAGCACTCGGGAGGCAGAGCCAGGCGGATCTCTGTGAGTTCGAGGCCAGCCTGGGCTACCAAGTGAGTTCCAGGAAAGGCGCAAAGCTACACAGAGAAACCCTGTCTCGAAAAACCAAAAAAAAAAAAAAAAAAAAAAAGAGAGAGAGAAATATATATATAGAGAAAGCATAGTTGCTTGAGCCGAGTCAAGCCTTGGCTTTACAGGCAGGGGCCCTGTTCGGCAGGGCAGGCCTGAGTTGTTTGTAGCAGTTGCAAGTAGCTCAAGCTATGGGTCAGTCAGGCCTGGACCCGAGCTAGGCAGATGGGCCACCCAGGCTGGAGGTTTCTTCTTAACCCCATAATTGTTCCCTCTATCAAGATACTTCTATCCTTGCTCTCACTTCCTGTCCCTCCCCCAACGCAACAATCCCATTCCCTCATGTTCTCATCCCCAGTCATTTCCCTCTCCAGAACACTCCCACTTTAACTGGCAGATCTTATCTATGTTCCCTTGCTAGGGTTCTCAATGCATTCCCCACTTAGGCTCATTCTTGTTACTTAGCTTCTCTGTGATTGTGGATTTTAGCCTGTTTATCCTTTACTTTAACTCCAATATCCACTTACGAGTGAGAACATATGATGTGTGCCTCTTTCAGTCTGGGTTACCTCACTCGGGATGATTTTTTTTCTAGTTCCATCGATTTGCCTGAAATTTCATGATATAATTGATTTTTATCACTGAGTAATATAATATTCCATTGTGTAATACATCCACATCCTAGCAGAAATAACAGATCAACAGACCTGTTCTGAACACCCTACAATCCCCATACTATAGCTTGTGGTATTCCTTACAACTCACTACCATAGAAGTAGGAGAGAATCCTGGAAAGAACCTGCAAGTTATCTGCCACTAGTACTGATTGCTAACCCTTCCTAGAGAACTTCATTGGCAAGGGCCACCCAGGTGAATGTCAGAATATCAGCAGCTACATTACTGTGAGAAAATAGATCAAATGATTCAGAAACCTCAGTACTTTCAGCTCTCTATTCCCAGCCAAGAAGGCCCTAGTCAAGAAAGATTGTACTTTAGTAGATATTCTTTCCCTCTCCTAGAGCATATCCTTTACCTCATTAAAAGCAAAGGGTTTTTTTTTGTGACCACATTCTATTACATACTCATTATGCAGGGGAGCCAACCCATTGCCTCATATCTGGGAGTCCCTCTTCAATTGTAAGTTTCCAAAAATACCAGAGTTTGGAGAACACTCATTCATTGGTCTATTTTTCTTTCTCACTGACTGGTTACAACCCAGACTAGAAGAAACAACAGGACTATCTTCACAGCCCTCAACAGCAGAGTCAGAATTAAATGATGAAAGCTATTCTCAATTACATTGTGTGAGAAAAGCCTGAAACAAAGAATAAAGTGCTCTAAACAAAAAAGAAAGAAACAATTTCTGAGAAAAATACAAAGAAAACCTTAAAGATGAAGAAATACATATAATAAAATGTTTTTGCATACTCATGTAGATGTAACCAACCTTCTTATTAAATAAGAAACACAGAACCAATGCAAAGAAGAAAGCCAAGAGGTCAGAGCTAAGAGCTAAAACCTTACCCTTCCTCCTGCAGTGGTCCTACCTCTCTGAACCAGCACTACCCCTGTGTTAAAGTCTTTATATAGAGTTCCTGTCCTGCCTTCTCATTGGTTGTAAACCCAACCACATGACCACCTCCTCACGGCCTGTCTGTATAGGCCTCCAGGTTTTCCATGATTAGTATTGAGATTAAAGCCATGTGTATCCAATACTGGCTGTATCTCTGAATACACAGAGACTTACCTAGCTCTGCCTACCAAGCATAGGCAGATTACAAGTGTATGCCACCACTGCCCTGCTTTCTTATGGCTTGCTAATAGCTCTGACCCCCGGGCAACTTTATTTATTAACATACAAATAACATTTTAATACAAATAAAATATCACCATATTTCCCCTTTTCTATTTTAATAAAAAGGAAAAAAAGAAAAAACTTATAACTAACATAAGAAAAACTATATACAAAAGTACAATAACTATATACAATATATACAAGTAATAAATACCTAAGCAATGTCTAGTTCATTTGTATTTGACAAATTCAGAGAAAATAATTCCATTATCTATTCTATTGTATCTAATTCACTTTCTATCCTAATTAATCTTCAACTATAACTAATCTTCAACTCCCTCAGAGACCCAAGAAGGAAATAATATTAGCTAACAAAAAAATAAAAACAGGAAGTATATGTAAGCAACTTCCAAAAAATTGTGAGTTGACAGAAACAGCCAGCTGCCTGGACAATCATCTGAGGTTTCTCTGCAGTGTTGGGGCATCATCTTCAGCCTATAGGCTTAGCATATCTGACAGACTCATTTGTGAAGTAGGATGTACATAAGGTCAACAGTTCAACCTCACATTGGGTGAAAGCAGTCTATATACCAGAAACACCTGAATTCCAATAGTGTCATGTCATGATTCAGGATTTTAAATTCTGGAAATTGTTGATGTTTTCTGAATTCAGCTGTCCATTCTTCTTGGCTATATGTGTATGTGGCTTCTTCTCAGCATCCCATTCTTCTCCACAGACTTCTATTAAATGCCATTCTACTGTTGAGAGGTGTGAGCTTAATTACTCTTCAAGAATAACTGTTTCAACTACCTTCCCATTGCACATCAGAAGCCATCGGCCCACTGCCTGTTAAGATGCCTTCAAAGAAAAGGGCACTGTACCTTTCCTGGAGTGTGAAGGTCACTTCAGGGATGGTGCCATATTGTCCTGGCCTCAGAAGATGCCTTTTGATAAAGCCATAACCACACTTGTTTTGACAAGAATTAGTAGTCCTTTGTTTCATGTCCCGTCTGTCCTGTTTGTCAGCAGTTGATTCGAGGATACTTTGTTGTCCAGTGTCTAACTTTTGCCACAATGAAAGTTAACTTCAATAGCAGTTTTTTCAATGCCCATATTTTTTCTGAAGTAGATTGGTACTGCCAGGAGCCAACATGTCTCATAATCATAACAAAAAAGAAAAATTTTCTAAGTTATTAAAACATTTTAAATGCCATATTCTGTAGATCTCTGAAGGGTTTGAAGATGACCTGTCTAAAATATATCTGCTCAATCTTGAAAACATACCTAATATAACTACAAGTTCTATTATAATGTCTAACTACTAACTTTCATTTCTTTATATCCTAATAGTTGGTAATAACAACATTCAAGGATCAGAAAATTGCATTACATTGTTAAATGAATGGTACAATTAGAAATATACATATAGCATTTTCTAACAATATCAATTTCAATATACATAATTTGTATACAATATAAAACAATCCAATCCAATGTATTTACATTTTTTTCATTTCTTTTCTTTCTTTCTTCTTCTTTTTAAATAAGAACCTTAAATCTAATCTCCTTTGCTTAGCCCTTTTCCTAACCCTTGACAACAACTTGTAATCAACCCCCCCAATCAATGAAAATTATCCCAGACAAAAAAAACCCATTAAAAGACCAAAAAAACCACCCACCCCACACCACCTCTTTGGGAATGTGGGCGTCATATTCTTGAAATTGCTTCCTGCTGGGTATGGGCGAAGGTATCTTTATACTGAAAGAAAAATTTTAGGTTAATTGTCAAATTCTAGGAAAGGTAACTATATCCTTCATTATCCAGTCTGTGTAAAATGCCAAAGTTCAGGGTTTATCTCAAATCCTTATTCAAGTAGTCTTTGAGACTGGATCATCTCAGCTAGCTCTCTCAAAATTGCTCTGAGCACTTTGTAGTTCAAAGCTGATCTGTAGATGATGTTTGTCAGCTTAGTGATGTTATTATTGTCCATGTGGACTTGTTGTTGTTGTGGGGCCCCATCTTCTTCCTGGAGACTTCAGTTGATGTTAGGCCTGACCGTGATTTCCTGTAAAAAACTGATAAGAGACTCGAACGCAAAGACTATATATGCGGCTTTTTAGAATTAGTTAGTACTCTATATGACCATTTATATCTTAACAAAGTTTAAAATGTATATACATATATATATATATAAATCTTGTAAATTTTGATATAAAATTCATACTTTAAGAAAAGTTTAAAGAATCAGAATATAATCAAAGAGTTGAAATTAGTAATAGAATAGTCCCTTAATTAATTTGGCTTTTCTCCTGTCCCATAGCAGAAGATGGCTCTTTTCTTCTGGCATGACACAGGGAGTTTGCATTTTCCTTTTAACAACATGCTTCTTGAGTTTAAAGAAGGAGAGAGCCATTCTCCACCTCCAAAGTCAGCTTTAAATTTTAATTAAACTAGGACTATTAGAAGACCAATAGTGTTAAACCTTTAAAGAAAGGCAGAAACAAACATTTAGGAAGACATAACATTTTTTAGATAACATACCCATATGCCATTTCACTGTTTCTTAGGATAGACGATTTGTCCCTTTTCTTCAGTTGTCTCATTTGTCCAGTGTTCTTCAAATTCCTTAACCTTCATTTTCCTAAAAGACAAAAACAAAAACCTTTCCCCAAGGTTTTTTGGGGATGTTCCTTTTTGGCAAGTTATTATCTGATTAAATGAAAAGGCATATGTTACTAGTATAAGTTAGTTTAAATTGGATGTTCATGATAGTTGATGAACTATCACCTCCTCTAATTAAGAGGACTCTCTTGTTCAAATCGAACCTTTATCAATTTTGATGGTACCTACAGCTTATCTTCTCCTGTAGAAATAAAAGCAAAACCTATTCCCAATGTAACACATATCCTGGTTTCCATTCTGAGGTCAGCACATCCTTAAAGTATATAGGTTGATTTAATTCTGTAGTTTTTTTCTATTATCCAATGTCTCTCTGCAGCTGTTGTTCCTTTCTCATTGGCATTGAGAAAATTCAAAGTTAACAGAGCATTATGTAGTCTATTTCTGGGGGGTTTTGTTACTCCTTTTTGTTTATTTAGCATATCCTTTAGTGTTCTGTTTGATCTTTCTATAACTGCTTGACCTGTAGGATTATGTGGTATGCCTGTAATATGCTTTATATTATAATATGCAAAAAACTGTTTCATTTTAACAGAGACATATGATGGAGCATTATCAGTTTTGATTTGTGCAGGTATACCCATGACAGCCGTAACTTCTACAAGTGAGTTATTACAAAATCAGCTTTTTCGGAACTCAAAGCAGTTGCCCATTGAAATCCTGAATAAGCATCAATAATGTGGTGTACATATTTCAATTTTCCAAATTCTGCAAAGTGAAACACGTCCATCTGCCAGATTTCATTCCTCTGAGTACCCTTTGGGTTACATCCTGCTGGTAATGGTGTTTGACTGTAGAAGGAACAAGTAGGACATTTCTTTACTATTTCTTTGGCTTGTTGCCAGGTTATGGAAAAATCCTTTTTTAAAACTTTACTATTGACATGATGTTTTTTATGAAATTCTGAGGCCTCCAGCACATTTCCTATCAATAATTTATCAATCTCATCATTACCTTGTGCTAGAGGGCCTGGCAGACCAGTATGGGATCGGATGTGAGTTATATATAAAGGATGACTCCTTTTTCTGATTGTATCTTGTAATTGAATAAATAGTGAAGTTAATTCTGAAGCATCAGGGATAAATTCTGCAGTCTCAATATGTAATACTACTCTTTCAGCATACTGAGAGTCAGTTACTATGTTGAGAGGTTCTGAAAAATCCATTAATACCAACAGAATAGCATACAATTCTGATTTTTGAACTGAATTATAAGGACTTTGAACCACTTTACTTAAATTTTCTGATTTGTAACCTGCCTTTCCTTGTTTGTTGGCATCTGTATAAAATGTACGAACTCCAGATATGAGTTTTTTCCTCACAAATTGAGGCAAGATCCAATCAGCTCTCTTTATAAGATCAATTCTATGGCTTTTGGGATATTTGCTCTTAATTTCTCCCAAAAAATTACTACAAGCTTTTTGCCAAGCTTCATTTTCTATCCACAATTTTTCAATATCCTCCTTAGTTAAAGGTACGACAATTTCTGCTGGTTCTATTCCTGCTAATTGACGAAGTCTCAATTTTCCTTTCCAAATCAAGTCAGAGATTTTTTCCACATAAGTTTTTAATTTTTTATTTGGTTTATTTGGTAAAAATATCCAATGCAATATAATATCTTCCTTTTGCATTAATATTCCTGTTGGAGAATGCCTAGAAGGTAAAATAACCAAAATGCAATCCAGTTTTGGATCAATACGATCTACGTGCCCTTCATGTACTTTCTTTTCTACCAAGGCCAATTCTTTCTCAGCTTCAGGTGATAATTCTCTTGGACTATTCAAGTCCTTGTCACCTTCTAAGGTTTTAAACAAATTATTCAGTTCATCATATTTTACCCCAACAATAGTACTTAGATGAGAAATGTCTCCAAATAATCTTTGAAAGTCATTAAGAGTCTGTAGTCTATCTCTCCTAATTTGCACCTTTTGAGGTCTAATTTATTGAAGTTCTATTTTATATTCTAAATAATTAATAGAATCTCCTCTTTGTATCTTTTCAGGAGCAATTTGTAATCCCCAGCAAGGCAAAATTTTCTTTAGTTCTTCAAACATTCTTTCTAAAGTATCTGCGTTTGAGTCAGCTAATAAAATATCATCCATATAATGATAAATTATAGATTTAGGAAATTTTTTACATACCACTTCTACTGGTTGTTGTACAAAATATTGGCACAAAGTTGGGCTATTCAACATTCCCTGTGGGAGAACCCTCCATTGAAATCTTTTAACCGGTTGAGAATTATTATAAGTAGTCACTGTGAAACATATCTTTGTCTGTCTTTTTCTTGTAAGGATATTGAAAAGAAACAATCTTTTAAATCATTAACTATGAGAGGCCATCCTTTTGGTAACAGAGTAGGCAAAGGAATTCCAGATTGTAAAGAGCCCATTGGCTGAATTGCTTTGCTAATTGCTCTAAGGTCTGTTACCATTCTCCATTTGCCAGATTTCTTTTTAATAACAAATACAGGAGAATTCCCAAGGCTGGTTGATTCTTCAATATGATGAGCATTTAACTGTTCTTCCATCAGCTCTTCTAAAGCCTGAAGTTTTTCTGTTGTTAAAGGCCATTGCTGAACCCATACAGGCTTGTCTGTTGACCATTTTAAAGATAGAATTGTTGTTGTTTTTGGAAGATTATCAGTTGTTGTGCCCTGTTCTTGTATGACATGGATGGCTGGTGAGCACTCATTAGAATAATATCTTCTAATATTTCTCTCAGAAATATTTTTTGATTTGTTTCTGAGATTGGAGGGATATTAATCTGAGTATTCCATTGTTGTAACAAGTCTCGACCCCACAGATTCATAGCTATGTTAGCCATATATGGTTTTAATTTTCCTTTCTGTCCTTCTGGACCTATACATTCAAGCCATCTTGCACTTTGTTTCACATGAGATAATGTCCCAATTCCTAACAGTTGAACATTTACCTCCTGAAGAGGCCAAGTTGGATGCCAAAATTCTGGTACAATTATGGTAATGTCAGCACCTGTGTCTACCAGACCAGACAACAAAACACCATTTATTTTTATTATTAGTTTTGGTCTTTGTTCATTAATAGAAGTTTGCAAAAAATTTTCTTTATGTTTTTTCCTGAATATCCTATTTTCTCTGTTTCATCATCTCGACCAACATGATTTATTCCAATAGACATTTGGTTATTTAGTTGCTTTGAGTAGGGGTTTCCTCTACAACTGCAGGAAAGGTTTGAACTGGATTTACTGTGGGGGCCTGCCTGAGGCCCCTCTGGGAGTTTTCCGAAGCTCGAGGCAAAGGATTTCCCTGTCTGTCCCTTGCTGATCTACATTTGTTGGTCCAGTGTTTTCCCTTACCACACCTTCTGCATACTCCAGAAGGAAGGGGCATTCTGTTGCCAGTGTTCCTTGAAGAAACATTATTTCTAGGAATGACCTGTTTACAATCCCTTTTCAAATGTCCTTGCTATCCACATCCAAAACATCTAACATTTCTCAAACCTTTTGAAATTGCTTTTCCTACCCACATATCATCATGGTCATAAGCCTCAACATTAACTGTGTCTCTAATCCAATCTTCCCAAGGTGCAGATCTTGCCTTTAATGGCCTGATTATTCTTTTGCATGCTGCATTTGCATTCTCAAAGGCCAAAGATTCAATTATTATCTGACTAGCCTCTGAATTCGGGACCATTTTTTGTACTGCTGAAGTCAATCTTTGTAAGAAATCTGTGAAAGATTCTTTTGGGCCCTGTATAACCTTTGTAAATGACTCAGTTTTTTTCTCCTGGTTCTTCAACTCTGTCCCATGCATTCAAAGCTGCCGTTCAACATAGAACTAAGGTTTGGACATCATATGGACATTGTGTTTGTACTGAAGCATATTGGCCTTCTCCAATAAGCTGATCCTGGCAGACTTGTATTCCGTTATCCCTCCATTGTTTTTCTATATTTTTAGCCTCATTATTGAACCACATTTCCACTGGAGATTTTGTCTGGGTTCAAGAACAGCCTGTGCCAAATCCTGCCAGTCCTTTGTTAGAATCCTATTACAAGTTGACTAGTTGTTTAACATTTGCTTTACATATGGGGAGTGCATGCCATAAGATGCTATTGTCTCCTTAAATCCTCATAAGTCTAACATTTTAACTGGAACCCAAGTATTTTGTTCATTCTCTTCATCAGGTAGCTCCTGCATGGCTATCGGATAAATTAAGGGTGACTGTGTGAAAACTGGCTTTCTTTCTATAACCTTATGATCCAATTTTGAAACAACTTTACAGTTTATTTCTTCTGTCTGAATTTGAATTTCTCTATAATTCTTTTTTACCAGTTTAACAAGTTTTTCTAAGACTATTATCCTGGCACTTAAATTGACTATCTCTTGAAAAAGTAAAATGAGGATAAGAAAAGTAATAAACTGAATAATTTGATCAATATTAATCTTTTCATATAGTTGTTCCATTGTCAGAGTGCCTAAAATTTCAAACAAAGCCCAATTTTCTTCCAATGTACACATAAAGCCCATTTTTTTAATGTAGAAAAAATTCTCTTTTAAATAGATATGTTAATTGACTTACCAAGTCTGCGTAGAACAGTAGAATCCCAGGGAATTTCAAAACAGCCACCTGGTGTTCAAGGTGTGAATCCAGAGAGAAAGAGAGAGGAAGAGAGAGAGAGAGAGAGAGAGAGAGAGAGAGAGAGAGAGAAATATATATAGAGAGAAAGCATAGCTGCTTGAGCCGAGTCAAGCCTTGGCTTTACAGGCAGGGGCCCTGTTCGGCAGGGCAGGCCTGAGTTGTTTGTAGCAGTTGCAAGTAGCTCAAGCTGTGGGTCAGTCAGGCCTGGACCCGAGCTAGGCAGACGGGCCACCCAGGCTGGAAACCGGTCCTGCAGCCAAGCCAAGCCAAGTGGTTTTTAATGGATTTTTGTCACATTGGGCTCCAAATGTAGATGTAACCAACCTTCTTATTAAATAAGAAACACAGAACCAATGCAAAGAAGAAAGCCAAGAGGTCAGAGCTAAGAGCTAAAACCTTACCCTTCCTCCTGCAGTGATCCTACCTCTCCGAACCAGCACTACCCCTGTGTTAAAGTCTTTATATAGAGTTCCTGTCCTGCCTTCTCATTGGTTGTAAACCCAACCACATGACCGCCTCCTCACAGCCTGTCTGTATAGGCCTCCAGGTTTTCCATGATTGATATTGAGATTAAAGGCATGTGTATCCAATTCTGGCTGTATCCCTGAACACACAGAGACTTACCTAGCTTTGCCTACCAAGCGTAGGCAGATTACACGTGTATGCCACCACTGCCCTGCTTTCCTATGGCTTGCTGATAGCTCTGATCCCCAGGCAACTTTATTTATTAACATACAAATAACATTTTAATACAAATAAAATATCACCATATACACACATGAGGTATTTAATTTTATTTTATATTCTTTATTAAGTATTTTAACATTAACATTGTTAAAATGTTTTCACAAAACAAAAAATGTTGAGAGTACATCATCTACACTTAGAATTGTACTTAGGAGACCGATACATGAGGAATAGGAGTTGAAATATCAACCAGACTAATTACTGATGTCTAAGGTAGGCAGGATAACAAACAGCATTTCCAGGGAATTTATTTAAAAATATGGAAAATAAAATCAGGAACAAAAATCAACCACCCTTGCATAGATACCCTTACTTGAAAATTACAGTCATTTGCTGCATGATATTTAAATACAAATAGGCCAAATAGATGATGGCCATTATTATATACATTGCAGCAGAAAAATACTTCTCATGAAGTGAAGCACAATAGAACATGAACAAAAGCCACTAGGAGTATAAGGACCACATAATAAACTTCACTAAATGGATTTGCCATACATATAGTCAATTCTATATATACCTCAAATGTTGCAAAATAGAAGCCATAATGTGATCTTCTTATCAGTCTTTAGTGAACATGTATAATAATTTACTTACTGCAAGGAAAAAGGGACATTGCAAGTTTCTTTTTCTTGAAACTGAAGACAACTGTGATGTCTAAAGTTTTACCAAATGTTTACATGAAGATGGTTTTTCCTTGTACTAGTTCTTTCTTATTTCCTTATATCAATGTGACATTAAAAAAAAGCTCTAAAATATTTACAGGGCTAGAGACATGGTCAACATCTTAAAACAAACTCATTCCTAGGACCAAAGTCAAAGTTTTGAAAACTTGCAGTAATTTCCACTATAAGAAGTTCCAAGGGTCTAACCTTCTTTTGAAGCAGAATACACATGTGCAAGTACAGACTGACAATATGTAATTAAAATTAAAACAAATCTTTAACTAATTTTTACTTATGAATGTTTTTCTCTTGTAATTCTAGTCAAAAAGGTCTTGAGGCATCTGAAGGCTTATAGAGTTTCTCTCCATCGTGTATTGGTTCATGTAACAGAAAGCAAGCATGTAGGCTTGACATCAGCGAAATCAATCATTCTCAGTCTATGGTATTACTGGGGAAAATTTAGGAAATATTGTCCTGCTGGATGAAATATGTCACTGGGGGTTGGCCTGAGTGTGTGCAATTTCCAATTTACATTTTATGATTTATGTGGCAGATTAAGGATGTGAATTTTCAGTTTCCTACTTTAGCTGCCATGTCTGACACTTGTATCCATGCCACTTCCATGCTGATCCTGTATTGCTCTGGAGCCAAGGGCAAATTAAACACTTTTTTATGTTCACAATGACATGATGTCATATCACAGCAACAGAAATGAATTAGTACACATTCATGAAGTTTTAATTCTAAATTAGAAGTATAAATTCTAAAAGAGTTACCATATCATTTAAATTCTTTTGATCCTTAGTCCTTTTGATCATGTCAATTTGCAGGTATAAACCAAATAGAGAGTTATATCATAATGCTTGAAGAGATCTTTGACACCTGTGAGATTTTTCTCTCAAGAAAAAATTGTGTAAGTGAATGTAAGTGTGTTGGCTGAAGATTTCACAAAATCCTTTATAGTCACATTTCCTTTGGTATGAGTTTGTTTTAGATCCTCAAAATCTAATGTTATATTCACAGACTTTAAAATACCAATTACATTATAATAGTATTACTCTTGTAAAATTACTTTCCAGTATGTGTTCTTTAATGTATTTTAAGATTATTGTGGTGTGCAAAGGGCTTTGCCACATTGATTACATTCATAGGGTTTCTCTCCAGTATGTGTTCTTTCATGACTTGGAAGATGATTGTGACACACAAAGGCTTTACTACATTGATTACATGCATATGGTTTCTCTCTAGTATGTGTTCTTTCATGACTTTTAAGAACAGTTTTGATAAAAGACTTTACCACATTGGTTACATTCATAGGATTTCTTTCCAGTATGTGTTCTTGTATGCCTATGAAGATGAGTGTGAAATGCAAAGGCTTTAATACATTGGCTGCATTCAAAGGGTGTCTCTCCAGTATGTGTTCTTTTAAGCAATTGAAGATAACTGTAAAAAGGAAAGGCTTTACCACATTGGTTACATTAAAACAGTTTCTCTCCAGTATGTGTTCTTTCATGTCTTTGAAGATGACTGTGATGTATAAAGGCTTTACTATATTGATTACATTCAGAGGATTTCTCTTCAGTATGTGTCCTTTCATGACTTTGAAGAACACTGTTTTGAGAAAAGGCTTTACCACATTGTTAACATTCAAAGGTTTCTCTCTGGTATGCGTTTTTTTAGGCCTTTGAAGAGGACTGTGATGTACAAAGGCTTTATTACATTGGTTACATTCATAGAGTTTCTCTCCAGTAAGTGTTCTTTCATGACTTTGAAGAACATTGTTTTGAGAAAATGCTTTACCACACTGATTACATTCATAGGGTTTCTCTAGTATGTGTTCTTTTATGCCTTTGAAGATGACTATGACGTACAAAGGCTTTACTACATTGATTACATTCATAGGGTTTCTCTCCAGTATGTGTTCTTTCATGACTTTGAAGAACACTGTTTTGAGAAAAGGCTTTACCACACTGGTGACATTCATAGGGTTTCTCTCCAGTATGTGTTCTTGTATGCCTTTGAAGATGACTATGTCGTAAAAAGGCTTTACTACATTGATTGCACTCAAAGGGTTTCTTTCCAGTATGTGTTCTTTCATGACTTTGAAGATCACTGTTTTGAGCAAAGGCTTTACCACATTGGTAACATTCAAAGGGTGTATCTCCAGTATGTGTTCTTTCATGCCTTTGAAGATGACTATGATGTGTAAAGGCTTTAGTACATTGATTACATTCATATGGTTTCTCTCCTGTATGTGTTTTTTCATGACTTTGAAGAACACTCTTTTGAGCAAAGGCTTTACCACATTGGCTACATTCATAGGGTTTCTCTCCAGTATGTGTTCTTTTATGCCTTCGAAGATGACTGTGACGTACAAAGGTTTTACTACATTGGTTACATGCGTATGGTTTCTCTCCAGTATGTGTTCTTTCATGACTTTGAAGAACACTGTTTTCAGCAAAGGCTTTACCACACTGATTACATTCATAGGGTTTCTCTCCAGTATGTGTTCTTTTATGCCTTTGAAGATGACTGTGACGTACAAAGGCTTTACTACACACACTACATTCATATGATTTTTCTCCAGTATGTATTCTTTCATGACTTTGAAGAACACTGTTTTGAGCAAAGGTTTTTCCACACTGATTACATTCATAGGGTTTCTCTCCAGTATGTGTTCTTTTATGCCTTTGAAGATGACTGTGACGTGCAAAGGCTTTACTACATTGGTTACATTCATATGATTTCTCTCCTGTATGTGTTCTTTCATGACTTTGAAGAACACTGTTTTGAGAAAAGGCTTTACCACATTCCTTACATTCATAGGGTTTCTCTCCAGTATGTGTTCTTTTATGCCTTTGAAGATGACTGTAATGTGCAAAGGCTTTATTACATTGATTACATTCATAGGGTTTCTCTCCAGTATGTGTTCTTTTATGACTTTGAAGAACACTGTTTTGAGAAAAGGCTTTACCACACTCCTTACATTCAAAGGGTTTCTCTCTAGAATGTGTTCTTTTATGCCTTTGAAGATGACTATGACGTACAAAGGCTTTACTACATTGATTACATTCATAGGGTTTCTCTCCTGTATGTGTTCTTTCATGACTTTGAAGAACACTGTTTTGAGCAAAGGTTTTACCACATTCCTTACATTCAAAGGGTTTCTCTCTAGTATGTGTTCTTTTATGCCTTTGAAGATGACTATGACGTAAAAAGGCTTTACTACATTGATTACATTCATAGGGTTTCTCTCCTGTATGTGTTCTTTCATGACTTTGAAGAACACTGTTTTGAGCAAAGGTTTTACCACATTCCTTACATTCAAAGGGTTTCTCTCTAATATGTGTTCTTTTATGCCTTTGAAGATGACTATGACGTAAAAAGGCTTTACTACATTGATTACATTCATGTGGTTTCTCTCCTGTATGTGTTCTTTCATGACTATGAAGAACACTGTTTTGAGCAAAGGTTTTACCACACTGGTTACATTCATAGGGTTTCTCTCCACTATGTGTTCTTGTATGCCTTTGAAGATGACTGTGACGTACAAAGGCCTTACTACATTGGTTACATGCATACGGTTTCTCTCCAGTATGTGTTGTTTCATCACTTTGAAGAACACTGTTTTGATCAAAAGCTTCACCATATTCCTTACATTCATAGGGTTTCTCACCAGTATGTGTTCTTTCATCACTTTGAAGAACACTGTTTTGATCAAAAGCTTCACCATATTCCTTACACTCATAGCGTTTCTCTCCAGTATGTGTTCTTTCATCACTTTGAAGAACACTGTTTTGATCAAAAGCTTTATCATATTCCTTATATTCATAGGGTTTCTCTCCAGTATGTGTTCTTTCATCACTTTGAATAACACTGTTTTTATCAAAAGCTTTACCATATTCCTTACATTCACAGAGTTTCTCTCCAGTATGTGTTTTTTCATCACTTTGAAGAACACCATTTTGATCAAAAGCTTTACCATATTCCTTACATTCATAAGTTTTCTCACCAGTATGTGTTCTTTCATCACTTTGAAAAACACTGTTTTGATCAAAAGCTTTACCATATTCCTTACATTCATAGGGTTTCTCTCCAGTATGTGTTCTTTTATCACTTTGAAGAACATCGTTTTGATCAAAAGCTTTACCATATTCCTTACATTCATAGGGTTTCTCTCCAGTATGTGTTCTTTCATCACTTTGAAGAACACCATTTTGATCAAAAGCTTTACCATATTCCTTACATTCATAAGTTTTCTCACCAGTATGTGTTCTTTCATCACTTTGAAAAACACTGTTTTGATCAAAAGCTTTACCATATTCCTTACATTCATAGGGTTTCTCACCAGTATGTGTTCTTTCATCACTTTGAAGAACATCGTTTTGATCAAAAGCTTTACCATATTCCTTACATTCATAGGGTTTCTCTCCAGTATGTGTTCTTTCATCACTTTGAAGAACACCATTTTGATCAAAAGCTTTACCATATTCCTTACATTCATAAGTTTTCTCACCAGTATGTGTTCTTTCATCACTTTGAAAAACACTGTTTTGATCAAAAGCTTTACCATATTCCTTACATTCATAGGGTTTCTCACCAGTATGTGTTCTTTCATCACTTTGAAGAACATCATTTTGTTCAAAAGCTTTACCATATTCCTTACATTCATAGGGTTTCTCTCCAGTATGTGTTCTTTCATCACTTTGAAGAACACCATTTTGATCAAAAGCTTTACCAAAGTTCTTACATTCATAGGGTTTCTCACCAGTATGTGTTCTTTCATCACTTTGAAGAACACTATTTTCATCAAAAGCTTTACCATATTCCTTACATCCATAGGGTTTCTCACCAGTATGTGTTCTTTCATCACTTTGAAGAACACTGTTTTCATCAAAAGCTTTACCATATTCCTTACATTCATAGGGTTTCTCACCAGTATATGTTCTTTCATCACTTTGAAGAACACTGTTTTGGTCGAAAGCTTTATCATATTCCTTACATTCATATGGTTTCTCTCCAGTATGTGTTCTTTCATTCCTGCAAGGATAATTTGATAATGTAAAAGCTTTACCACAGTCAATACATGGTTACATAATTATTTCTGTATGAATAAATTTTATAATTTGCTGTACATGTAAAGAGGAATCAGATCATAAGTCTTTGTCTCTTTGCTTACACTTTTGCTGTTCCCCTTAATTAAGAAATATTTTGCACATAGATGCCTGTGCTGTTAAGAGCCTTCATTATATGACTCACTTTTATGTAATCTTTTTTCTCAATGAGATTTTTTACATAGATAAAAAGAACTGGAGGAATTCAGACCATTATCACACTTATTTCATAATTACATTTTCCTATACTGGGAATCCTACTACATTTGCAAAATGAACCAGGACAGACAGAAGATTACACATTCTCACTACTCACAGAGCTTTTCTTCAATTTGTTTACTGATGTATTCCCAATTATGCTGGAAAACCAATTACATGTAAACTTGAATCACATTAAGTTTGTCTACTCAACATGGCACTACTACAGAAATTTTAATTGTTCTGAGATAGAAATGGATACATTGTTTCTTTCTATATCCCTATGTTCTTATGGCTTGTATACAGAGTGACACATGATATACCTAGTAAATGAAGAATAACAAATAAAGCATATGTATAATACCTCCACACAGCTTGACATTTTGTTCCTCACAGATATGTGGTATAGAGTTTAAGCCTTCTCCACAACAATCCCCCCTTAACTCTTGACTCTAACAACCCAACTCACTAAACTTAGCAGAGTCAGAACAACTAGAGAGTAACACTGGCTTTACCATGGACTATTTGTTTATTAGAAAGTTTTTGGACATTCACTTAACACAAATTCAATGTGTAGACCTTTGGTAATATGAGTGATATGAAACTAAATGAAGCAACAATTCCACAGCATAGCTCTGACAGATCTATGATTCAAATGCTGATTTCTGTTAAGGTATTGATTCATTTTATTCCTTCTACAAAGAATGACCTACCATACAATTCACTTAATGATCTTTCAGGTATATGGATAGTGAACATTTAATGGCCATGAATGTATTTTGAGCTGTGATTACTTACACTGCTGCATTTGTTTACAACTTCAAGATACATTAAAATATACTCAGGAGAACATTTGTATCAGCTTGTACATGAAAATTACCTTTCATGACTTTGAAAACTTTGACAACGTTCTTCAAATTCAAAATCTTCCCAAGTGTATCCTAAAATACAGGATGAGGAAATGTATGAAATATTACAGGAAATTGGGCAAAATTTGAGTTTCTATCTTCAGTGATCCTTAAAACCATGCCTGATTTAGTCACCTCACTCTTCCTTATTCTTAATCAGAATTACCAAAAAACATCAATAACTAAGGAACAGTTGTTGCATTTACCTAGACCAGTGAGGTTCATATACGTCTCCAGCATATCATCTTCAATGAGATATTCCTGTGAAGGATCCAGGAATGCCCACTCCTCTTCAGTGAAATTGACACGTACATCATATTTCACGGCATCCTAAAATATGCCATATATAAGTATGCCATACATATGTATAAAACAAAAAGCATGACACTGACAACATTGTAAATGCATGCTTCTTTGACAATGTAGTCATATAATTCTGGTGCTTCCCACACTTACTCTATAACCCAGACATTACAATATAACCATCAACTTATTTTAGAATGATACAGAATAGGAGGTTTACCTATATTATTTCTGAATGCTTTGAACGGGATATTAGCTTGCAAGAGAAATGCCTATTAACAGACATAGAGAGACAATCAAACACATCAGCAGTACTGAGTACACATCAGAGAAATTGTATGAATAATTACTAAGTACAAAAATGATCAGTAAGCTTGGTATATTGGCTCATGCCTTTAATCCCAGAACTCAGAAAGCAGAGGCAGATATATATGCTTTTGAGTTGAAAGTTAGCTTAGTCTATGCAATCAGTTCCTGGACAGAAAAAGTAAATATGAAGAACCTGTCTGCACTGCAAACATCAATGAAATGTACAACAAAGATAGGATACACTCAGAGACTTTTTTTTCTGAACTTGCTTCAAAGAATTAGGCATTCACTCCAGTTCTATATTCATCTTCCAGAAACCTGCATTGCTGCAGTTTAAACTGTACTTTAATAAATCTTACTAAGATGAACTGTTTATTTAAACAGTTACAAATATGCAGATGATAACTTTGGCAATATCACTATTGATTATAAACAATCAACACAGGGCAGGACAAATGACTCAGAAATTAAGAGCTCTTGCTGGTCTTGCAGATAGTTGGGTTCAATTGCCAGTACTTAAATGGGGGATCACACACCTGTTCATTATTCCAAGCTCATGAATTCTAAGACCTTCTTTTGACTACTTTGAGGGTCAGACACATGTGAGGTACATATCAATGTATATAGTAAAGAGAATCATATTTATTAAAAAATCAAAATAAACAGAATAAGCAGAAAGAATGTCACACACCTGTAATTTAATGACTGAGAAGTCCCAGGCACTATTACTGTCAGGAATACTTATGGTGATATTTTATTTATGCTGAAATGTGATTTTATTTGTAGGTTAGTAAATAAAATTGCCTGGGGATCAGAGGTTATAGCCTTTAAGCAGAAATCTGGCAGTGGTGGCACATGCCCTTAATCCAATCACATGGCAGGCAAAGTCTGTGTATTCAAGGACATAGCATGGTCGTACACACCTTTAAACTAAGTACCAACCATAGAGACCTGGAGGTCTGTATAGACAGGCAGTGACAAGAAAGTTGCGTGGTTGGGTTGAGAGCCAATGAGAAGGCAGAAGAGAAAGGCAATAAAAATGCAGACACAGAGGAAGTAGGTCTCTCTCTCTCTCAGCGGTAGGACAGCAGCAGCAGGAGTGGTGAGAAGGTGGTCTTAGCTCTTGGCTAATGCTCTCTGATCTCTGCACTTTTAATTCTGCATTTGGCTCTCTGTTTCTTATTTAATAAGACCATTTAGAATTACATCTACAAATACTGCCATCCTGGGAAACAGAATGAAATCCTCTGGCAAATTTCAAAATTCAAGCTGGGCGTAAAGCTCAGCAAAACAGCACATGCTTGACATATACAAAAATGTTGACAGTAGACCCATCACCAATAGTATATATATATATATATATATATATATATATATATATATATATATATATATATATATATATATATATATATACACACACACACACACACATGGAATGTTGGCCAAACTTTAATCTTAGCAAGTTGGAGAAAGAGTCAGATGAATCTCTGAATTCTAGGCCAGCCTTGTGAACAGAAATATGTTTAGGACAGTCAGGGCTACCCAGACAAAGTTTGTCACCAGAAACAAACAAACAAACAACAAAAAAAAACCCAGCAAAATTAAAAAAAATCAGGATAGTAAAAATGGCTTAGCATTGAATACCAATTTGTTCAATTGTATCTGATATGATTTAGTAATACCATAAATAATGGTGGTGAAGCCATGACAGCACAAGAAGGAAGTTGCCTGATTCATTTCATACACAACATAGTAGAAACATAGAAAAGGAAATGAGTTGAGGCTATAAAAACACATATCATACCCTCCAATCAGATATTTTATCTAGAGAGGTTCCTTCTACTTAAGGTTCCACAAACACCCCTCCAAAAAAAGCTGACAAGGAGAGACACATGTTGAAATACCTCATACTATGTGGGAGCTTTTCATTCACTTGACTAGATTCTGACCTAGGTTATATAGGCTCAGGATTATCCATGAAGGATATGCATTTAGTCACCTCAATGATACTCATTGTCTGCAACAGCAGCTACACTGTTCAAATGTCCAAAGTCTCTTTTGACATTCAAGACAAATTCTTGACTGTGTCATCTTATAAAATCAGAAAACAATTTAAATCTTTGCAACATATAAATGGCACCGAAAACCCATTCCCATTCCACAGGAGAGGAACTGAGACAGTGAGGAAAAATTGTAAAAAGGGAAGAATGAAACCAAGCAGGGCAACCATTAAATCTAGTAATACTGAGTCAGAACATGGGGCTCCATTTTCAAAGGGCTTAGAGGGCTCTCATCCCACAACTTCCCATACAAATCTCTCTTTGGTTACTTCCACTCCATATATGCAGCTGTCCATGAAAGATGTCTCATAACTTAACTATCTGAACACTTATTGTCTCAAAATGCAACCCAGGCTTCATCCTCATAGTATCCTGCAATGAACTCTCACAGCCTTCTCACTGGGGATCTTACCATACCAAACACAGATGCCTACAACAGTGCTGACCTGAAAACCTAGGCTAACAATGTATGATATTAAATTTTACATCATTCTGGTTTCCAGAACCAGTTCAACATCAATGATTCCTCCAATTTGGCTTCTAAGTTCTGATGGTTCCCTACCATGCTTGACTCATATGAAGTTCCTTCCTGGGAGTGGGAATCACTTTGTCTAACCCCTCTCTTAACTGACAGCACAGAAGGATGGCTTCTTACCCTTAGGGCAACTTGCTAGGCTTCCAATGTAGAGTAAAGGCCTTCTTTTCAGTGTTGATAATCTTCCTGAAAATTCCTGTCTCTGTTCAGCATTTGACTGTCATCTGAAAATGAATAGTCCTATTTTTCTCTACAACCCATAGACTTTTCATACATTTATAGTTCACTTTTTGATTTTTTTCCACTGTAGTCCTGAATGAATCATAAGTAATAGCCATCAAAGAGAGTAAATATTCCACCTAAGAAATCAGCCCTATTTTTTTAAAATTCTGCCTTACTCAATTTCTTTGGGACATGGCATAATAAGAAAGATTAGTTGCCAAAATATCACACAAATTCCCACTGAAATCTTTTGTCCTCTACCTACACTGTTCACAGTACCTTCAACAGTACTATATTCCAAGTACTACAAGAATAACCAATTAATCACTGTGTGCAGCTTTTCTCATCTAAATTTTGTTATCTTCAACATTCCTTCAAAAGTCATCATTGTCAGTCCATTGAATGACAAAAATCACTTTTGGTTTAGCACATTCTGTTTTAACTTGCTTTTTTCTTGCTCTGATTCAATTCTCTAAACAAAAGCAACTCAGGTAAAGAATGTGCTTATTTGGCTCATTCTGCCAGATCACAATCCATAATTGTGATGGAGCTTAGGATACAAATTCAATCTAGCAACTGAAGGAAAAAACCATGAGGAATCTTCATTTCCTGGCTTTCTCTCTTACATGGTCACTGTTTTATGCTTGGTTTACTCTGTTACCCAGTGCAGGCCAACTTTCTAACAGATATTGCACACTCAGTGGAAGGGCAATCACCCATCAATCATCAATCAACAAAATCTCTCAAAGACTTAGCAACCAGCCATGGGGCACATCCTCAACTGATGTTCACAAATGTGACTGTAGAATCTGAATTGTTGACATCTGGAAGTAATTAGGACACAAAGACTGTAATATATGAGAAGATTTGACAGACAAAAAACAATGTATCAACTACATTAATAACCTAGATAACAAAAATGCAAATATTGATGATAATAACAAATAGAAACACAGATATGCTTAAAAAATGGAGAAATACTGGTTTCTAAAAGCAAGAAAAGGAAACTAAAATTTGTTTCTCCACAGAAAGTCACCAAACCAATAAATTGAAGGAACTCCTAACATAATGTATTAGTTTTCCAGAAAATAAAAATAGGTGAAGGTTCCTCATTTTCCAGATAAACAATGTAACTAGATTATAGCTAATAAAAATAATCATAGAACATAGATAGTACCACTGATAAAAGGAGACAGAAAGCAGATATACAAATACAATATTGTCACTTGAACAAGAAATATTACATTCTAATGAAAATCAAAATCAAAGAAAACACTGACCACCACTCACCCTGTTCACTCCAGTTATTTCCCCCAATAATAGAAAATTGGTTGGGTTAGAAGGACTCTTCCAACTAAATTAGATAGATTTCCTTGGAGCCTGATATTTCTACACTGTTGAAAATAGTTTTGGCTACTAAAATTATCTCATTCTCTTTTGATAAAGAAAAGGATATCTATTAGATCATTTAGAAACAATTTTCTTTCCTATGATTGAAGATTGAATGTAAGTCTGAATCAGAGTGAGAAAACAGAATATTTTCAATACAAATGAAAGATAATAGCTTTTCAAATAAATATTGTATGATTTCTATTATATACCTAAAGCAACCCAATTTCCTCTAACTGTTTTACAAGTCATAAGGGCTTTTGCAAATGAATCTAGCCACATTTTATGTATATATTTGTATGCATAAAAAAGCATATTTTCCATGTGTATAGGTGACACAGCAAAGAACATATCAGATCCCCTGGATCTGGGGATATCAGATAGTTATTAGCCTCCCAAATTGGGTGCTGGTATCTGAAGTCCCCCAAGAAGAATATTGCTGAGTGACGTGCACAGCCCACATAGTACTTTTTATCCAGTAAATTAAAAGTCCTTTACAGATTAACCACAACAGAAACCTAAATAATGAAATGAATAAATGAATGTTCTCTAGGAACCCAATGAATCAGTATTAAGATATTGGGTATGGGATCAGGTAGCCTATCTACAGGCTTTCCCCACTCTCTGTTACCCAAGACCTAATACTCAAGGTTGCCCCAAGTGCTGAAATAGAATTCCAGCTGCAGCTTTTCCTCTCACTTTCTATGTCTCCTGTGGATTCCAAAAACCATCCCCACCTACTCTTCCCTACTCACTTCATATCTAAAAGTCAAATCACTGAACTGGGGCAGACACCCCCTGTTCAATTATTTGCTACACCTTCCAGAAGACCAGTTAAGATGCCTGTAGATCTAACACAATATCTCTTACCCTAGACTGTATTTTAAAAATTGCCCCTATCACTGGAGTAGAACACCAGAGGCATCGTCCCCTCTTCCCTCTCATGTCTCATGTGGATGTCTAATATCAGCTCTCCTACATTTATTTTCCCCCAGCTTCCAACAACACCAAGCCTTCTCTCTTGAACACAACAGCCAAAAAGGCCAGGACAAAAAGCAACACTCAATAAACACATACTCTGAAACTCCAGAGAACAAACAGAAACCCAGAAACAAAATTCCAATCCAACCAAGATGAAGTTAGAATCAAGCACCTAGACCTATAATCACCCAAAACACAGGTGCCAAGGATAGGAATATAATAACAGTCAGAGCAACATGGCACCAACAGAATTCAGCAATACTATCACAACAGGCCCTGAATATTCTAACATAGCAGAAATACAAGAAAAAGACCTTAAAACAAACTATATGGAGATGATAGACATCCTTAAAAAGAAAATGAGTAAATTCCTTAAATAAACTCATGAAAGCAAGGACAATTAGAGGAAATCAATATATTCCTCAAAGAAAACAAGGAAAAAACAAACAATTGAAGTAAACCAATAAACAACTTAACAAACAAATAGTTGAAGGGAACAAATAAAATTGCTTAAGACCTAAAAATGGAAATAGAAACAACAAAGAAGACAGAAACTGAAGCAATGCCAGATATGAAAAATTTTAGGAATACAAACAGGAAGTACAATGCCAAGGTTCACCAATAGAATAAAGAGATGGAAGAGAAAAATCTCAGGAACTGGGGATACAATAGAAGAATTGAATACATCAGTCAAAAAATGTCAAATATAAAAATTACTTGATGCAAAACAACCAGAAAATCTGGGACATTATGCAGAGACCAAACCTATGAATGACAGAATAGAAGAAAGAGAAAAAAAAAACCAGGACAAATGTCAAAAAATATTTTCAATAAAATCATATAATAAAATTTTCCAAAGTTAAAGTAGGAGCTGATGAAGGTACAAAGGAGCAAGCAAAACAGCAAATAAATTGATTCAGAAAAGAATGTGTCCTTGTCACATATTAACCAAATCTCTAAACATACAAAACAACAACAACAAAAATATTAAAAGCTGCAAAGGGAAAAGACCAAATAACCTATGAAGGCAGACCTATGAGAATTACACCTCTCTTCTCAATGGAGATTCTAAAACTATAAGGTCTTGGACACATGTGATGCAGGCTCTAAGTAAACACAGATGCCATCTCATATTCATATAACCAGAAAATTTTGTATTACAATAAATGAAGAAAATAAGGTATGCTATGAAAAAGTGAAATTTAAACAATATCTATGTACAAATTCAACCCTACAGAAAAAAATCCAAACCAAGCCAGCTAACTAAACACATGAAAAAACAGTAAATAAATAATCTCACATCAGCAAAACCAAAAGAAAACACAAAATAACAAACTCTCATACACATACCACCACCAATAAAAACATAATAACAGGAATTAATAATCATTATTCCTGATATCTCAATATCAATGGCCTCCATTCCCCAATGAAGACACATATAAAGAGTATGGATTAAAAAATAATATCCAAACTTCCACCACATATAAGAAACATACTTCAACATCAAGGATGGAGATTACTAAAAGGGAAAGGCTGGGGAAAACATATTTAAAGCAATTGGAACTAAGAAGCAGGCTTGTATAGCCATTTTATTACCTACCAAAATGGACTTCAAACAAAAATTAATCAAAAGTGATAGGGAAGAAGCCTTTTTATTTATCAAGGGAAAACCACCAATATGACATTTCAATTATTAATATCTATGCCCCAAACACAAGGTCATCCACTTTTGTAAAAGAAACACTTCCACAGATTAAATGACACATTGACTCTCACACAGGGCTTTATAGTGGTAGACTTCAATAACCCACTTGCACCAATGGATATATCATACAGACAAAAACCAAACAGAGAAATATTATAGCTAATCGATTTTATAAACCATATAAACCAAATATATACCACAGAACATTCCACTCAAAGAAAAAAAATATATCTTCTTTTCAGTACCACATGAAATTTTCTCCAAAGCTGATGACAAACTTGGGCATAATTCAAATCTCAACAGATACAAGAAAATTGAAAGGACTCCTTGTATCTTATCAGGCCACCATGGATTAGAACTGGATATAAAAAAGAAATCCTAAAAACTCATAGAACCTGAACAAAACTCTACTGAAGAAAATGGGACAAGAAAGAGATAAAAATGAAATTAAAGACTTTCTAGAAGTCAGGGGAAATGAAAACACAACAAACCAAAACTTAAAGAGTAAAATGAATGTGATGTGAGGAAACTTCATAGCACTGAATGCCTACATAAAAGGGGGAAAAATGAAGAGATTAATGGTAGCAACTAAACAGCACACATGAGAGCACTAGAACAAAAATCAGTAAGCATACCAAAGAGGAGTATAAAGAAAGGACAGGAAGAAAGCATCAAATTGAGGGTCAACTTTAACAAAATAGAAACAAGGAAAAATGTTATCAATGAAACATACCTGGTTCTTTGAGAAAATCAACAAACAGACAAACCCTTATCCAAACTAATTAAGAGACACAGAGAGAATATTCTAATTAGTAAAATCAAAAATGAAATGGTGGGCATGACAATAGACAACAAGGAAAGCCAAATAACCATAAGGAAATACTTTAAAAACATTTACTCCCTCAAATTGGAAATTCTAAAATAAATGGGTGATTTTCTTGTTAGGTACCACTCACCAAAGCTCAATCAACATCACATAAACAATTTAAATAGATCTATAACCCACATTAATTATTCCATGAAATAAAATAGAAGGAATATTATCCTATTTGTTTTATTATGCCACAGTTACACAGATACCCATAAATTCAGTCTCTTGTTTTCAAATTATCATAGATAACTTATATCAGATCCAGCTACATCAGATGTGTTGACCCTGAGATAGGGTACAGTGGAAAGCTGGGTTTTTGGAATGACCCCTATTAATCTGGAGATTGCAACAATCTGGAGGTACACAGCCTGGGGATTCCAATTTCAGGTATTCAATAGATTGTAAATGGAAGCAGAACTTTCTGTCCTGTTCACCCAATTATACCGTTGCTTCCTAAATTGTGATGCAGAGGCTTATATTACTTACAAATCTTTGATCAATGGCTCAGGCTTATAACTAATGAGCTCTTATGTTTTTTGTTTTTTTTTTTTGGTTTTTTCGAGACAGGGTTTCTTTGTGTAGCTTTGCGCCTTTTCCTGGAACTCACTTGGTAGCCCAGGCTGGCCTCGAACTCACATAGATCCGCCTGCCTCTGCCTCCCGAGTGCTGGGATTAAAGGCGTGCACCACCACCGCCCGGCTTTGAGCTCTTATGTTTTAATTAACCCACTTCTACTGATCTATGTATCACCACATGGCATGTGGCTTACTGGTTCTTTGGCATCTTATGTCATGGGCAGCTGGCCAGTATCTCCAGACTCCACCCTTCCTTCTCCCTGTCTCTCTGTTTGACTTTCCCACCTGGCTTTATTTTGCCTGGCTACAGGTCAAATCAGATTTTATTATCAATCAATGATAGCAACACACATTTACAGCATACGAAAGGTTCCTCCCACAGCATTTCCCACTCTGTCTAATCAAAACGGAAGGCATAGAAAAGTTACAAATAACAAAATAGTTATCAAGCTAGAATTACAGTTACAATATCTAGTCTTCATATTTGACAAAAACAGAGAAAACCTTCCATTATCTATCTTATCTTGGTGAGTCTAAAAGTTTTACTTCTAACTTATTCTTTATCATAATAAAGTAAATTATAGCTGTCTAGTCTTAAATTCTATCAAAGACCTAAAAAGTAAATAATAATGCCTGCATAAGTAGGAAGTAAAAGCAAGTGACTTCCAAAAAATGTAAGAAATGACAGAAAGAGCTGGCTGCCTGGACAGTTACCCAAGGTTCCTCTGTAACATTGGGATATCCAATTTTGGCCTACAAGCCTAGCATATCTGATAGACTTTCATGTGAATCAGAAAAAAAATTATAAGGACTGTCCCACCTTGTCTGGGCATTCAAATGACACTAAATACCTTTTCTTTCCAAATACAGAAACAATAGATGGGTGCTATTGTAGCTCATCAAGAATGTCTTATGGACTTTAGACAGTTTAAATTTTTTTCAGACAACAGCAAAAGAATTCTATTCCTGTCTATATCTGTAAGTTAAAACTTTACAAGAGGACCAATGGAAGGATATCCCAATACTGCTACCTGGTAACCAAAATTCAGCTGGAAGAAGCCACATCAGTCATTGTTTCAATCCCATAATGTCAGTTAGTGTTACCTCTGCAGAGGGATATGGAATAAGAATGGGAGGAAGAATTCAGCAAGGGAAGTAAAAAGATACCAAAGCAATGTAATAAGTTGTTTCTTGACTAAAAGCCAGATGTGTCACTAGGACTCTTAGCAGTTTCAAGTGTTTGGGAGTTAGATCTCTGATGCTAAGTGATCCTAGGGGCTAAGAAGGAGGAAAGTTAAATTAAGTAAAGACCTGTTAAGAGAAAAAGGCCCTTGGTCTCAAGAATAGAATCTCTGTCCTGGCATAGACCTAACATTTCAATGGAGACATGACAATCTCCTGGCCAAGGAACCTGATCTCTGGAACCCTGTAAATGGCCATTTGGGATATTTATAGCTCACCTATAAGTGATTAACTGATTGCATATTTGAAATCCCAAATGTAGACAAAACTGGTAAATATTAAGGCTCTTTCCCACCCCTCATTTTTTGTACTATGACGAGCTTGTAAGATGTGCACAATGAAATCACATTCCTACAATGGAGTGTCTGCATAGCCATTGCCAATAAAAGCCTGGACTGTATTAGAGCATTCCTTCCCCTGTCTCATTTACTTTCTCAGTGACTAATCAAAGCTCAGCCTGGAAAGACTGATACATTTGGACTTGAAGGCAGAAAAGATAAGGTGGAAATGATGCAATTTTAATTCCAAAAATATGTTAAAATTTGAAGTAGGCTTTATGACCATTTGCTCAAGAAACTAGCTATTTGCATTACAGTACACCAAAGAATAGTCACACCATTTCTTTCAGGCTGTACACATCTTAAACCAGGAAATAGCAGTCTTGTTATGCAGGGCCACACAATGTATCCACATCTTCTATTTTGGTTGAACTAAAGTAACTACAGTAATTTGGTTTCATGAATGGTCAGTTCCTTATCCAGATTCTTGATTGCTTGGTCTGTGGCCAGTCAGGACAATTATTGATCATCTAAGATTGATTAATTTACTACTCATTGCTTATATCAACTTCTGTTACAGCAGGAAAGCTTTCACTCTCTTTCTTGCCCATCCCTTTCTGTGCTGTGATTACACCTGTTTTTAAAGTTGGACAGTGAACATAATGATGGCACAAGTCCCTCTTAATTTATACATTCCCAATAAAAGCCAGAGAGTTTGGATGACTCTCATTCACTTATATATTTTTCGTTCTAATAGCCCAGTCAAGACCCAAATGGGAAAGAATGGCAGGACTGTCTTTGCAGCCCTGGGCTGCAGAGGAAGATTAAATGATCAAAAAAAAATCCAATTACAAAATGTGAGGCAAACCTGAGCTACAGGAGAAGCTGCTCTAAACAAACATAAAAATAACCTACAGCACCTGTGAAAAATGAAAAGAAATTCTTAATGACTGGGGAATATTAGGGAATAAACCAAACAAGAAATCAGGCCAGCAATATATTTGAAGAATAATTTAAAAGGTGAAATCAATAATTGACATTCTCTGGTAGAGCAAATTATATTAATAAAATCCTGCTTGATCTGCCCCATGTAAAATGTTAGCTGCTGAGATGTATAAACTGATACACAAAGCTATAGCCAGTGGCCTATGTCTCCAACCTCTGAGCTGGCATATCTGCAGATGAGGGCCACCTGTTTGGAAATGTGATGTTCATTAACCTCCCAAAATTGTATACCTACCAATCTGATTACCTTCATTCACATGACATGGAATAAAATATTCTGGGAAATTAAAAAAATAATTAACCCTGCCACAATCAGGTCCTTTTCCATAATTATAAATCCAGCAGCAGAGTGCCTTACAATATTAACCCCTCACAATATACACAATATATTATTCATTTTATTCTGGTTTGAAGGCAGATGCCATGTTCCACACACATCTTCTGTGACTGTAATGGATAGTTGACTACAGGATGCAAAAAGGTAATTTTAAAACTCAGTGGTAAAAAAAAGCCCACTAATTTAAGAATTTAGTTGATTTCATCAAGAAGAAAGTAAGGTCATTGTTCTGGAGAGCAATCAGCTTGAATAAAAGCCACCTAAGTCAACATAGGAGAACTTGTATCTGAAATATTTTCTAAAAGGGTGGATGTACAGTTGTTTTAGAATTAATGTATCCTCCCATGGAGATTTCACTCAACACACTTAAATGATTACTAAACAAAAATTTCTTCATTAACACATTGTATCAAGATCTGGTTAATGCTTAAAGAGGAGGCATCATAGAACAGATTTTGCATTCTATATATAATATCATCATTATGTCTCTTTTAGCAGCAAGACTCAGGATAGAGTTTGATCAATTTAAGTAGGGACAGGAGACTGCAAGTATAGCCACTTTGACAGATGAAGATTTATAGAGAAAATCTATCTTTTATTTAATACATCATGATCTACATTTAAAAGATGTATTAGCCGGGTGGTGGTGGCAAACGCCTTTAATCCCAGCACTTGGGAGGCAGAGCCAGGTGGATCTCTGTGAGTTCGAGGCCAGCCTGGGCTACCAAGTGAGATCCAGGAAAGGCGCAAAGCTACACAGGGAAACCCTGTCTCGAAAAACCAAATAAATAAATAAATAAATAAATAAATAAATAAATAAATAAATAAATAAATAAAAGATGTATTAATATTTTTAAAGGATGTTGTTTCATTGCCTTTAACTCACACATATAAAGAGCAGAGAAGACAAATCCAAAAAAAAATTAGGAAAAGTCACCTATCAGCACTGTGAATGCTGCTCTTAGGCGACCTATCTTCACCTCAAAATAAGGCTGCCTTTTGCCCCTGAGCATGCTGATTCAGAGGTAGGCCACACCAGCCTACGTAGTTGCTTCTATGCAGGACTGGAAAGAGTGCACTTTAGCCAGTCATGCCTGCTGTCTACCTAAGGGCTATGATATCACTGTAGAGAATTGCATTTTAAGCTTTCTTTTATATATATGTATTTGCCTCCAAGAATCTGTGCACAGTATCTTCAGAGACCAGAAGAAGGTATCAGATCACTTGGAACTGGGGTTACAGGAGATGGTTAGCTATCAGGTGTTTTCTGTGAATGGAACCTGTATCCTCTGTAACAATACCCAGTGCTCTTAACTAATAATCTATCACTCTAGGCAACTTCATTATTTAAATTTTTAACATTTTAATTAAAATGAATTACATCAATTTTCCCCTTCCTTGTCCTCTCTCCATTCCTTCCCAAATTCTTCCCTTCCAATTTCTTCCTTGTTAATCATGTGTGAATATGTATGCACAAATACATGCACAAGAGCTGCTGAGTCCATTTCTCTCAGTTGTTTTTAAGGTTTCAGGGCTGAGCACATTGTATTGGAAATGAAATAAGGGAGCTCATCTCTGCCTGAGGTGAATTCTCCCACATGCAAGAGAATTCAACTCTTTAATGAGCAACAAAGGTCTGAGACCCCAAAGTAATCTAGGCTGCCTTGGATGGGTAACATTATCAAGGATAGAAAACATTATCAAGAATAGAAAACTTGGGTTAGTAAACACCTCAGCCAATAATTTCTGGTGCTGTGTCCCTGAGATTCTGGAGCTACAGGGAAGACTATGGGCAATCTCCAGAACCAATCACAGTTTCCCTTGGCTTGGTGGTCCTCCCACCAGACCCCTTTGAACATTCTTATTTTGGATGACTTTGAAAACCTGAAATTCCTACCTCCCCATTCTAAGTACCATGATTACAACCCTGAGTCACCATATTTGCCTTAGGTAGCTTTAAATGCATTTAGTGAGGCATTAGAATGATGGGATGAGTTACATGAACAATTGCTACTTTAAATAGGCAGTCTCATCCATTCATCCACAGTAAGCCAATTAAATGAACCAAGTTATCCAGTGAGTGACATGGCCACCTATATTGCAGGCACTCTGGAAGCAAGGTGGACAGATTTCTCTGATGTCCTAGGAAAGGCATAGTCTATATTGTGAGTTCCAGGCCAGTCAGGAAGTCATAGTAATACTATTCTTTACAAAAAGAAAAGAGAAAAGGAAATAAAGCACATTATTAATAAAAAATTAAAACATATTTATTCAAATTGACTAATTTGGAACAATAAAGAAAATATAAGACAACTGCTGTGGGATATTCTATATGTTGTGAATGTGTGTTGCTCTGATTGGTTGATTAATAAAATGCTGATTAGCCAGTAGCCAGGCAGGAAGTATAGGCGGGATAAGCAGACAAGAAGAATTCTGGAAAAAGGAAGGCTGACTGAGGAAATGTCAGTCTGACATCCAGGGGGCAGCATGTAATGGCACACAGGTAAAGCCATGGAACATGTGGTAACATATAGATTAACAGAAATGGGCTGAACTTAAGTGCAAGAGCTAGACAGTCATAGGCCTGAGCTAATGGCTGAGCAGTATTAATTAATATAAGACTTTATATGTTTACTAGGGGGACATCAATGGGAAAGATTTGTCCTGACCATGGGCTAGGCAGGACACAGGGAAACTTCCAGCTACAGATAACTAACCCATCCATGGGGTTCTAAGAAGTTTAGATAGAAGGCAAAAGATATTCAAAATTAAGTAATCTAATAAAGCCAGGAAACTAATTTTTCCCATCTTTAAAATCCTCCTGAATTCTCTTCTGGAGGATTCAAGTCTTTTCCCACAATGAGATGCCCAGTGAAATTAAAATTTCATGTGATCCACTGTTTCACTAGATGTTAGTAAAAGGGAAATATATAAGTGTCTTTTTAGAACACCCTTATTCTTATCAGGGATTGACAGGGTGGGGATTGAGCTTTAAAGCCCAAGTGTGGACCACAAAGTGTGGACCTGTACAGAACTGTCACTGACAGCTACCTGTAGTTGTCAAAAACAGGAAAAAGTGGAAGACCTGGGGGGCAGTGATCAACCACAGCTGAAAGGACACAGAGAGCACAATAGGAGATCTCTTGTCCTCAGGTACACCCCAAGCACTACTCTCTGGTCATTTCATCCTAGTCATTCACACCCAAAACTCCCTCCTTAACACTTCCTTCATACTCTATAGCTCTTCATAAATGCAAGATTGCCCCAGGTTTAGAGTGACTTCTGTTTAAGTCACAGGATCTTCTGACAAGCTGGATGTCATCTGGAGTCACCACAATTCAGGGCCCCAACAGGAAGTTTTACAGGCAGCAAGGAAGCAGAATAGGACACCATTAGGACAAGTTAGTCTTCATGCCTGCTATTTCCTCTCCTCTCCTTACAGGAGGCATAAACTCCAGCATGGGTAAACCTGACAATTATCCTTGTGGGCTCACATTGCTGTTTAATTTTGGCCCTTGAGATAAACTCATGTCTTGTGGCTATGTCCAGCAGTTAGACACTTTATAAGACTTGTTTTGTCAATTACACACCTGATGATTTTTTTTATTCTTTCCTCACTTTGTGGAGATTTGGGCTTGGAAACTTCTTTAAGAACCATGTCTAAGTAAGTTTTAGAAGTCATCAATCTTGTATTTCTTTTGAATGTTCAAAGCTGAGGTAAAGGTGAAATCAAAATCATCCATTCATACCTTATTGCTGTTATGACAGGTTCATGTCACTGACTAGATGATTCAACACCTGAGAGTGCTGGCTGCTCATTCACAGGGCCTGACTTTGATTCACAGCACCCAGAAGATAGCTCACTACTGTCTATAACTGCAGGCACATGGGATCGGACACTCTCTTGTGACATACTCTGGTACTTGACATGCTCTTAATATACACACTGGCAAAACTTAAACATATAAATTAAACTTCATTCCTTTTGAAAATAACATATGCATGAAGAAAAACTTTTTCAAAATATGGAATCACACATATATCTGTCTTTTGGCCATTTGTATATCTGGTACCTAGCAGGCCTAAAGAATGCACCACATCTCCTAGACTTATAAAAACAGTTCTGCATCATCAAAATGCTAGACGATTGTTGATATAGGATACCTCTACATGGACATGGCTTTCTTGGAACTCACTATTTCAACTAACCTCCCCTGAAACCTCAAACTCAAAGATATTGGCTTGTCACTGTCTCCTAAGTGCTGGGATTATAGGCATGCATCTCTAAGCCCAGCTGAAATATGTTTTTAAATGTTCTATCTATAAATCAGAGAATTAAAGGAGAAAATTAGATTTTAAAAGAAATCATCAATTTTATGGTGAACAGTAATACCTTTTGAAATTCTGTAATAATAATATAAACTGGCAAATCATTTCATATATTCCCAGTAACTGGGTTACTTGCTTTGTTAAACTTCATCCATTTAAACATGTTTAAACTATGTCTGTGTGTGTATACCTGTGACATCATGTGTATGTGGCAGTGAGAGGACAACTTAAACATGTCTATTATCTACTTCTCCTATGTGAGTGACCTCAATATACTTATTTGGGTTTAAAATTTATTTAGGTATGTGCCATTGTGGGAGTGTGTATAAAGCCCTAATGAGGAAATAAGGGAAAAATTTGTAGATTTGAGTCTTCCAGAGACTGAACCCAAGTCATTAGGCTTAACAGCAAACAACATTACCACTGAGACAATTCTATGGCCTTCATTTGTGGTTCTGAGAAAGTGTTATGAACAAAAGTTTAATCCTCAGAATAAACTAACGCATTCCAAAGATAAGGAAAAAGAAAAAAAAAGATAGGAATATATCACTTCCATTTGCAAATAGGATCTATTATTCAAATTGTCCTATTTTTCTCTATTACTAGATGACAATATGTTTACAATCTAAAATGAAGGCAATATTTGACTCATGAAGTATCTCAACTAAATTTATTTGAGGAGCAGTGAGATAGCTAAGTAAGAAATATTTGTGAAAGGCTGGGTCTTGACCTTGATCACCATATTAAAAGGGCTGAAAGTAGACCCCACAAAGTTTTCTTCCTGTCCCTACGTATCTGACATGACAAAAACCCCATTATTACAGTAATACACACAAAGCAAAAATTTTTTTTTGTTTTTTTGTTTTTTTTTAATAAATTTCGTTGCTGTTACATCATCTGGTATCTCTGGATAATCCCTTGGGAGGCAGTACTTCAAGATGAAGTGGCAAATATAAAATTAATGAAGATATGAAGAAGCATGGAACTTCATATACATATCCATCGCATGTCAAGGTATGTTAAGAATACTGGTGTGGACCATTGCTGCTTGACAAAGTTCAAGCATTTTGCCATTGCTGATGGACCACATTTCTCCAGTACCTTTTTTCTTTTATTGTTAATGATTCTCAGTATTAATGCCTTTCCCTTTGGGGAAATTTGTGCAGGCTTTGGTAAATGATAAAAATGTGTACAATGGTAGACTGTTGAAACAAAATAATTATTTGGAAAAAGAATCTCTGGCACTGCTGAACCAAGAATTCCATTGTGTCCTCTTAATTGCACCAAGAAGAGGAAAGTTAGAGATTTACTAGACAAACCTGATTGCAAGGACAATATGTATACTTTTCATGTCCAGAGTCAAAGGTAATTAAAGGCAAGAGTTCAGTTGATAAATATAGAGAAATTAGAATGGTATTGTATAATGGAAAAGAGTAAGACCTCAGGAAATTCAGTTTTAGGAGTGTTATGAGGGGAAAAGGCCTATATAGTAGGATTAAGAAATTGTAGTATAGTGTCTGTTCCCCAGAAGAAGTATTTTATCCCATGTTCAGGCATTTGGATAAGGGTCTCTATTGATTCAGAAGCTTCAGGAAAAAGAGTGACTAGTTACTTAAGCATTCATTTCCTTATCTGTGGCAGGAGGAACTTGTGGTCCTTTCATTAACATATGGCTGGTGTCTATTGTCAAGGTCAAGGCTAGCTTCCTCAACCCATGATTTCAAGCCACATACCAGCTCCAAAGCCATCTTTACTCCTGTTTAATCCTACATGAAATTATAGAGTATAAATGGTATCTTTTTCAATTAAATACTGCTGGCAGCCATCTCGATTCACCTTCAGATCATGTCCATCTCCACCTTCTTTCTAAGCACTGCAAACTCCACACATCTTAGGGACCTGAAACCCCTCCCCAAGCCGGTCTCCCAAAAAATATCCAATTGATTGCTTGTTATCCTACATTATTACATCTCATGAAGACAGACAAAAATGGTGATTTGGAAACACACAGGGTATTTAGTGTGTCTTATGCTTTTTTATTAAGCATTTTAACATTAACATGGTTGAAATATTTTGACAAAACAGCACTCATTGGGGTACATCATCTGCCCCTTGCACTTGTACTCAGGAGGCTGACACATAAGGGTCATGGGTTCAACTGTATTTCTCATTAATTATGGATATCCCAGCCAGGCTGAATAACAAACATCTTAAGGGAATCTGTGAAATTATGAAAACCAAATCCAGGGGCAAACTTGCAAAGACACAGCAGTTTGGGGCTATTTATGAATAAAGCTGCTATTAATGTAGTTGAGAAAGTGACCTTGTGGAAGGATGAAGGAACATCTTTTGAATATGTGACCATGAGAAGTAAAACTGGGTCTCTAGATAGGTCAATTCCTAATTTTCAAAGGAACCACCATATTGATTTAAAGCTGGACAAGTTTCCACTCCCCCCAGCAAAAGAGGAATGTTCCTTTTCCTCTACATCCATCCCAGCATGTGATGTTTCTTGTGTTATTGATCTTAGCCATTGTGACAGTTGTAAAATAAACCTCAAAGTACATTTTATTAGCACATCCATGATGGCTAAGTGTGAAATATTTCTTTAAGTGTTTCTCACCATTTTGGATTCCTCAGTTGAAGATTCTGTGTTTAGATCTGTACTTTACTTTTATTGGATTATTTGGTGTGTTCATGTCTAGTTTCCTGAGTTCTTTATTATCCTAGGTGAGGCAACTGAGAACCAAATAGACAAACATGACATGTACTCATTTATGAGTGGGTATTAGCTGATAAGTAAAGAATAATCACAGTACAATCCAGAAACCCAGAGAAGATAAGTAGCAAGACAGCTATAGGGAGGGATACATAGATCTCCCTAGAAAGAGGAAATAAAATAGATTTTTGGGGTGGATGCGCAGCAGGAATAGGAATGATCAGAAGAGGAAGGAAAGGAGAGAGGGAGAGAATACATGGAGAGATGATTGGAATAGGGGAGATTTTAGGGGGCAATGTGAAAACCTAGTGCAGTGGAAATTTCAAGGAAGCCATAAGTGTGACTCAAGTGAGGACTCCAAGTAGAGAACTTGAACTGGCCAGCTTCTGTAACCACAGAAGAATCCCAGTGGTGGGACTGATAACAATCAAGCCAAAAAATATTTGAACCACACTTGTCCTGCCTGCATGATACACTGGGGCAACAGCAGCTCTAAGCTTGTATAATGCCCAACCAATGACTGGTGTAACTTGAGGCACAGGCCATAAGAAGGAGCTCATTCCCAACACTGTCTGGATGTACAAGAACTGGAAGTTGAATGACTCACAGAATTAAGTTAGGACCAAATACCAAAGATGGAAAAGAAAAAGTCAATGAAATGAGTCCTAATTGTATTCTATTATAGTCAGAGAATGATGCCTGTTTAACCACTGGACTGCCATCTGAAACTACCTGGTGATTTTCTCTGCAAAACACAGATTTTTCACTTCTTTGTTTCTTTTTCACTGGAGACATCCATGAGTCATCAGTAGTAAACATGCAACAAAATCAATATTTTGTCTAAGAAATCTGCCCATTGCTTTTAATTTTGTCTTACTCAGTTTCTCAGGGAATGGAGAAAGTTAGAAAGATTTGGAGCCAAAATATTATAGCAATGACTTCTGGCTATATTTTTCATGGAGTCCATTTCCCACTGAAATGCTATGACCTTGACCTCCACTGCATTACTCTCAATTCTCCCTTTTTAGAAGTCCTACAAGATTAGCCACTTAAGCTCTGTGTAAAGCTATCTATGTCTTTTGCCATCTAAACTCCTAATGTCTTCAACCTTTCTCTAAAAGTCATCAATCCTAGGACCTATACTGCAACAAAATCACTTTTGATGTCCCATGTTTTGTCCTAACTTGCTTGTTTCTTGCTGTGATTAAATTTTCCAACCAAAAGCATCTTAGGTAATAAAAGGGTTTATTTGGATGATATTACTGAATTATATCCCATGAATGTGGGAGCTTAGAATAAAAACTCAAGCTAGCACCTGAAGTCAAAAATCCATGGGGAAACTTTGTTTATTTGCTTTTTCTCTTGCCTGGGCACCGTCTTGTTTCAGCTACCTTTCATATCCAGCCCAGGCCCACTTGCTTATGGATATTGCCATGCTTAACAGAAAAGCATTCCTACACTAATCTTCAATCAACACAATCTCTCATTCACACAGTAACCAGCAATTCTGATCTGGGAACACTCTCAGTTGATGTTCCCCCACATGACTTTAGGCCACATCATGTTGACAGCAAAAGCTAATTAAGACAAAGAGACAATGACACCTAGAAGGTTTTAGAACCTCAAACCATGTATTAATTAACTGTATCAATAATTTAAGCAGAAAAAAATTAAATATGAAGATAGAAACAACCGGAAACACAGACATGCTTAGAAATGAGGATAGACAAGCCTCTAAGATCAAGAAAACTAAGTGTCCCTGTAAACAAATTTCACAAATAAACAAAAAACATCAAGGTAATCATAACATAATATAGTAAATTTTTGTGAATACAAAAATTGGTGAAGGCTCATAATTTTCCAGAGAAACAATATAATTAAGTGCCAATAAAACTAAAAACATAGATAGCTCAACTGAAAAAAATCAAGACACAAAGACACACCTACAAATATATATCATGGTCCTTTAACAAGAACTATAAGATTATAATCTAAATCAGACTAAAAAAAAATCTCTGGTTATCACTCATATTGTGCATGCCAGTTCTCTCATTTGCTAATAATAAAAAAAAAATGATTTGGATGAAGAAGGCTGTTTCACCAAAATTAGAGAGATTCACTTGAAGCTTTCTGGTATTTTAACTTTATAGAAAATAATTTTGACTACTAAAAAGATCTCATTCTCTTATGATAAAAAAATGATATTTTCTAGGAGACACCAATTTGTTTCCTATGCTTGATGATTGGATGTGAGTCTGAATCAGTGAGCAAATAAAAACTTTTCCAAACCAAATACAGGATAACAATTTATTAAGTCAAGAGCATATGTTTTATATTATACATCTAAAACATCTTAGTTTGCTCTAATAGCTTTAGTCACAAGAACTATTGAAAACAAGTTTATCCTCATATTTATATGTAGGTTAATATGTGAAAGAATGAATTTCTTCAAAGTATGTACAGGTGGATCTTTGAACCTCCCAACTTGGATATTGGGATATGAACACAGATTGTCTCCAAAAACATATGCTGAGGCACTGGCCAAGCCCCATAGTACATTCTATCCAATAAACTAAAGGTCTATCACAGATTAACAACAAGAACAACAAAGTGTAAATAAATACAGAAGTTAATAAATGATTTATCAGCAACATGACTAATCAATAATAAGATACTGGGTATGGGAAATTTGTAGCATGAGTTGAATACAATCCAAAGGAATTCCTCAACAATTTAAAACAGGATACCTGATTCCAAAGCTAAATGCAAAGTAGTAACTCTCAGAAGGCTCATTGGATTATGAAAAAGTAGTACACATATTGACACAATGTGATTTCTATATTTACCACAAAGCTACAACCATCAAGAACATGTACAATATTTGTGAATGAGTAAAGTAGAGAGAGAAAGCCAAGAATAAAAGCAGAAAAATATAGTCAACTTTTAATCGAAAGACCAAAGGAAGCTCACAGAGGAAATGTGGGATCATGACCAGTGTTATCTAACTACCTATATTCTATGTGTACAGAAATTAAATAAACACAAACTTCACAACTCCAACAAAATTAACTCAAAGTTACCTTTAAATGCTGTTTCTGACCCTGTAGCTATGAATATTTATTCTCCAAACAGAGAGGGTTCAAGCTCTAAAGCTTTCTTGGCAAATGGAGGTAATTGCATGCTATGGCTCTGTGAACTCTCATGTGCCCTTGTGGTTTCATGTCCCCTTGTGGTTTCAGGCAAACCCAGTCCCACTGATGCCCAATCAGAAAACAATGTAGAAGAATCATTTGTCTATATCCTGCCACATGGGTTATGACACGTGATCTAAAATCTGCTCTATCCACTCACCTGTAATTATGCAAAAATATTACAAGTATGACAGCCTCTCATAGCCAGGCAAGGAGAGCCTCCCACTCCCCATTGAACCCACAGTCAGAGTCTCAGAGAAAAAGGGCCATATCCCAGATCACCACAGTGACAAACAGAACCACAGTCTGGCTCATGGCCCATCACAGTCACAGAAGCTCTGACAGCTTAGCAGAACCACTCCTATTGGTTTGGGGTCAGTGGTCCCCACACTCACCATGGCATGGATTGTGGTCTCCCTCACAGCTCCCTACAGCAGAGCAAGATGAGAATCCTTTGACAGAACCTTCAAGTTCCTTCCCACTGGTGCTCCTAAATGCTAAGCTTTCCTGAGATCCCGCATTAGCTAAGGCCACCCATCTCAGACTCAGGACAGAGGCAGCTCCCCTACTGGGTTATCAGAGATCAAATGACACAGACAGCACAGGTCTTCTCAGCTCTGCCCTTCCACCTTAGGGGCAGACAGGACCCTAATCTGGGAAATCTGTATTTTAGAAATTCTTCCAATCTCCCAGAGTAATTCTTGTTCCCCTTCCCAAGCACACAGTCCTTTGTGTACAAATACACACTGAATGTCCAGTGCAGCAAATCATTTCCTTCATATCTTGGAAGTCCTGCAGTCAAACACAGGTCACAGTCAAATAGTAACTATTGTTACTATATAACTGTTAAAGAAAAACAGGCCATGAATTAGAAAATAATTAGTGGTCAATAGTAGGGCTTATAGGTAGGAAAGAGACTGTGGACATGACATAGTCATAATCTCAAAGAATTATTTGGAAAAGTTGGAACAGAATTCATGGCCATGTGTTCCAGATACTAGGGATTTGTATGAAAACAAACGAAGGATTACTCAAATGCATTTCTTTTTCCTGAGGTACACATCTTAAACAAGGAAAATAATAGTCCTGTTAGGCAGGGCCACACAATTTTACCCAGATCTTCTATACTGCGTGAACCAGTGTAACTACAGTAATTTTGTTTCATGATAGGGTCAGTCCTTTATTCAGATTACTGAAGGTGCTGGTCTGTGGACCCCAAGAAATGGCTACTCAGAACATCTGTGGATCATCAAAAATCGATTACATTACTCCACATTGCTATTCTCAAATACTGTTGAAACAGGAAAGCTCTCACCCTCTGTCCTGTCCCTCCCTTTCAGCACTTTCAATACATCAGCTTCAAAGATTTTCAGTGAACTCAATTCTTGCACAGGTCCCTCTTTGTCTTTATGTCCCCCCAAAAAGTCAGGGAGACTGGGGGACACTCAGTAACTACTCCAATTTTCCTTCTCACTGGGTTCATCCTAGAAGGAGGTGCTGGACTATCTTTCCAGCACTGGGCAGCAGAGGCAGGTTTAGGTGTTCAATGCAATTCTCAATTACATAGCATGAGGCAAGCCTGGGCTAGAAAAGACACTGCTCTACACAGAATTCAATGATCAACAGCTCTTGAGAGAAAAGGAATGAAACAATTAATAACCTAGACATATTAGAGAGGAGGAACAAATAGATAAAAGCAATAATGCTCTTAAAAATGTTCAAAATAATAGCAATAAGTGATATTTTAAAGTGATAATGTATTTTTCAAGATAAAAAATTTAGCTACGCCAGGTGGTGGTGGCACACACCTTTAAACCCAGCACTCAGGAGAAAGTGGCAGGCAGATCTATATAAATTTGAGGCCAGTCTGGGCTATAGAGTGATTTCCAGAGAAATCTTGTCTCAATAAATAAATAAATAAATAAATAAATAATAAATAAATAAATAAATAAACAAAAGACCTTAGTTATATTGACTTTAAAAAAAGAGTGCAACGTTCTCTAGTAGAGGGAATATCATTAATAACAGATAGGCTGATCTTCCCAAATATACTGTTGGCTGCAGGGATCTGTAACCTGACACAGAGTTACAGTCAGTGACCTTTTTCTCAAACCTCTGAGCTGACATAACTGTGTCAAGCAGGACTGAACATATCTGCATAGGAGAGTTACCTAATTGAAAATTCAATATCCTTTGGTGCAAGTTGACCTTCCCAAATTGTACAAAAACCAGTCTGCTCTGTCTTCATTCACAAGTCATCAATCAGTACATGCTGGGAAATTACAAAACCACTCCCCCTGCTCTAATCAGGTTTGCTTTCATAATGGTGACTCCAGTAGCTAATTTCCTACCCTGTTTCCCCCAGCAGTGTACACAATAAACTATTCCATCTATTCTGGTCTGAAGGTAGAAACCATGCTCTAAAAGCAAATCCATTTCCTTTTATTGCAATAGATATGCAGCTGTATGACCCAAATAGATAATTTTGAAACTCTGAGGTGATGCAATCAATTAATTTAAGATTTTTAATGTGTAATATACAGTACAGGAAAGTCATTGCCATAGAGAGCAACAGATTAGGACCAAGGCCTCTTGTGTCAACATAAGAGAGCTTGTTTCAGAAACATTTTTTTAAACAGGATTGACATGCAGCTGTTCTAGAATTAAAATGCCTTTGGAGGGAGAAATCAGTAGACACACTTCAGAGATAATAAAAGAAAAATCTATTTAAGGATAGTATGTATTCATCCCCAGCTAATGCTAAAAGAGGAGCCAGCCTAGAAGAGATTTTGCATCCCACATATGCTAATCATCCTTGTGACATTTAGGTTAAGTCTTCAGGTTACACTTTCAGCAATTTAAATAGGGAGGGAAGACTACAAGTCTAATCACTTAAACAGAGGGGAGACTTACACAGCAAAGACATTTCCAAAATTATTTCATATGTAACCCAATTATGTGAAACAGCAGGATCTTCTTCAGTGACAGAGTCCTGAGGTGATGGTCACAAGAGATGAGAAAGAAAGGAAAAGTATAAGGTAGAAAAGATAAAAGCTGGGGTGGGGAGGCATTACACAAGCTGTGTCTCATATTATCTAAACTCCTTAAGAAGAATAGGAATTTGGATACTACTTCCAGGGGTGAAATAAACAGAAATGGGGGAACTTCTAGAAAGTCAGCAGAAAGTATCATACAATAGGACAGATTCAAAGAGGAGGCTAATCAAACAAACAAGGTATCTCAAGAACATTACTGACTAAGCCCCACAGTGAACTGTGGACTGATAACTATAGCCCCTTATGGTGGAAAGAGTTGGTTTCTCAGGATCTGAAGCAACCCCACCACAAGGGCCCTGGTTCCAGACCATTGCTAGTTCTCCAAAGCATATTCCTGGTTTTCAGAAAGGAGCTCTGTTTTATTATCAGTACATCAGGCACTTAGGGAAAGCTTCCTAGGCCTAGGTCCAAGGTTATTACCGGCTCTCCCAAGAATTTTCATAATCCCTACCTGATGGTCTAAGTGAAAGCCTTGCTTGATCAGGCAATTCCTTAACACAACAGTGTTTTACTTCTCTTTTATTCTTATTTTCTTTTTTTTTTTTTATGTTTGGTTTTCCAAGACAGATTTTCACTCTGTATCTTTGGAGCCTGTCCTGGAACTCACTCTGTGGACCAGGCTGGCCTCAAACTCACAGAGATCAACCTGCCTCTGCCTCCTGAGTGAGTGCAGGGATTAAAGGTGTGCACCACCACCACCTGGCTAGTGTTTTACTTTTCAAATTAGTTGACACCTGATGTGATATTGCCCATCCTACAGAATAATGCTTTACTCAAAAAGAAAACTGGAACTTTATGGCATGCCAGGACTTAAGGCTGGTTTTGACCCTGTAATGCCTCAATGAGCTGCTTCTTAGAGTCCAATTCTTTGATACAGTGTTAGGCATAGTGGCTTTTTCCAAATTAGCAGTGGCTTCTTTGTAATGGTTTGGAGCCAAACAAATGTGTACCCTCTTGTCCTAATCTCTAACAGGCCTGGCTAAAATACACTTATCTTTGAGGGGTTTTGTTTTGTTTTGTTTTGTTTCATTTTTGTTTTTGTTTTTGTTTTTGAGGCAGCCCTCCCTAAGCTAAATTCTATTTTGGGAGGCTTAATATCTCCAAAGGATTAATAAATCCTTTATATTACCAATTCTACTCTTCTTTATCACACCTTAGTAGTTGAGTGCTACCCAACACATGAGATGCATTTTACAACCTCCACAAAATTAACTGTAAAAGGATCTTACACATGAAAGTGAAATGCAAAGTCCTGAACCTCTAAAAGGTACTGGAAAATACTCTCCATGTTTGACAACCTGCTTTCCATGGGTGCACCAAAACCATGTCAAAGTTCACTGCAAAAGTGTCTCCTTTTCTTTTTTCCTTCTATTTTTTTCTTGGTTTTTTGTGAGACAAACTTCTCTGTGTAGTTTTGGTGCCTGACCTGGATCTCACTCTGTAAAGCAGGCTGGCCTTGAACTCACAGAGAACTGCTTGATTCTGCCTCGCCAGTGCTGGGATTAAAGGCATGGGCTACCCTCACTCAGCACAAAGATGTTTCTACACACAGCTCCTTCATTCAATTCTGTGAACAGATTCAGCCCACACAGCAAAGTTATTCAGAGGCCTGCCCCTGGGTCGAGGAAGTTTTAATTACCACATGGGACTTCACAGGACTGGGATTCTGCAGGCAGTTGCCCACCTAGATCCAAGAAGGACCAACCATACTAGATCCTGCACCTCACCATCTGATCCACCCCTTCTGGAGACAGCAGCCCCTCACTCACCAAATCATGGTTTCCCAGCTCGGCCATACTCTCTGCTCAGATCCCTGCAGGAGCATCCACAGCACAACACACAAAACTGCTGGCTGCAGCCTTTCTTCAAAGCCAAGACTGAAGCTGGTGGCCGGAAGAAACCTGCACAACTCCTGACTGGCAGGTCACCTGGAGGATCTGATTGGCTAGGGAGGCCTGAGTGATAAGAGCACCTCCAATAGGGTTACAATGTGCTTAAAAACACAGCACAATGGTTCCTGTCCCTCCCTTCCACCACAGACAAAGACTTTCTCTAGATCAGCAGGGATATGCATATTAATAACACTTGCCCTTGCCTCTAATAGCTGACCCTGCTCTATTCCTTCTCTCCATAGGTACTTCCTCTTCTTCCTCCTGGACGTAATGTAGCTAGCTAGCTTGTACAGACCATTATACTGTGTAGGGTGGAGTGATTCCCTATCACACAGGTGGAAGGGTGCCTGGACTACTAGCAACTAAGGAGAGATTTAAAGACACACATAGATAGTGTTAGTTGTGTGACTTAACACTGATATTAGGTGAACTGAAGGTACTTTTTTCCTGGTTGTCATAGGGACTTCAGACAACCAGCAAAGAAAATCAGGAACTAGATCACAACCAGCATAATAGATCCACTGCATTAGGATTTCTATTCCAGATATTCAGAGCAAACTTTTGGCAAATGAGTAGTAGTAAAGAATACTCATCGTGGATAGTTGAATACTTAGAGAATATTTGAACTAGGAATAATGTGTTTATGAGCACTATTATTAGTCAGCACATCTTACTCAGTGGGCAGGTGAAAAAAAAATAGAATTGCTTTATTCAAGATTTTCTACATGATCAGAACTGGTAGAACAAATCTCTCCATATATGAAGAAAGTGGATACAGGGTTTCTCTGTGTAGCTTTGGAGCCTGTCCTAGATCTCACTCTGTAGACCAGGCTGGCCTAGAACTCACAGAGATACACCTGCCTCTGCCTCCCAAGTGCTGGGATTAGAGGCATGTACCACCACTGCCTGGCAGAAAGTGTTTTATTAAAATGTCTCACAAACTGTGGTTCATGTAGTCCAACAATGACTGCCTACTAATAGAAATTCATAGAATTCACTATTTGTTCAGTTTATGAGGCTATATATCTCAGCTGGTCTTCAGTATACACCACAATTTTAAGGAAGTAGCCTCTAATGCTGGTAAAGGAATGAATGTGGTAGCCAGAGGTAGGACAAGCAGACAAAGAGACAGCTTCCTCCTTCAGTGTCCTTTATATGTGTAGGCTGTCTCCAGAACGTATGATCAAGATTAAAGGTGAAGCTTATACTTTTATTTATTTATTTATTTATTTATTTATTTATTTATTTATTTATTTGTTTGTTTATTTATTTATTTTTGGTGTTTTGAGACTGTATTTACCTGTGTAGCCCTGGAACTCATTCTGTAGACAAGCCTGGTCTCAAGCTCAGAAAATCCAACTGATTCTTCCTCCTGAGTGCTGGAGTTGAAGGTGTGCACAGCCACCAAGTAGCTGAAGGAGGATATCACCTCAAATGATCCACATTAAAGGTGGGTCTTTCATTTCAAATCCTTTTAAATACCCCTCACAGGTTTATGCAACTCTTTGAGTTTTACTTATTTTCAGAGGTAGTCAGATTGACTACCAAGAATAGCAGTCAAAATAGCCAAGACAGAAGAAAGGAGAAAATTTTCTTATGAGTAGGAGGCCAGTAGAGTAATGGATGCTTTTCCAATGCTTTTCCTAAACAAATGGAACATGTTCATTTTACTTAGGGAGTCTGGACACATTCATGTAGAGTTCTCCCTATTCCTAAGCAGGCTAGGTTAACAAAGCCATTTTTTGAACATGATCACAATGCAAAAGCAGAGACATTTAGAGGAATTCTTACCTCAAAGTAATGCAGAAACTTACATAAATTATAAAAATGATAAGAAGAAATGCTTCTGGGATTTTCATCTTGTATTACAAGGTCTTAGCTGAAAATCAGGTAAATGGCAGAGTGAAAGTAGTTTTTTCTTGAGCATAGGTGACCTGTCAATCTTGATGGTGGATCTAAAAGATAACTGTACCAATACCACAATTCTCACAGATACAAAAGAGAAAGAACACAAATACTGAAAACACCCTAGAAAAGTCACTTAACTGTACTGTATATTCTGCTCTTAGATGAAGAATTATGATGATCTCTGTTAACCTCAGAACAAGGGTACTTTTGCCTCTGAGCAGGCTGGCTTGACACAAGGCCACAGCTGCCTCCATGTAAGATCAGAAGGACTTCATTTTAACTAGCCCTGTCTCTGGTCTGTCTCAGGTTTGTGATGTCACTGTGAATAATTCCATTCTTTCGCTTTTTCTAACTTAAAAATTTAGTTATATGATATTTTGCCTGTGCACATAATGATAGAGGCTAGAAGAAGGCAGGGGATGCCTGTAATTTGTGTTACAGCAAATTGTTAGCTACCATGTAGGTTCTAGAAATAAAACCTGGATCCTCTGTAACAACAGCCAGTGCTCTTAATTGCTGAGCCATCTCTCTAGCTCCTCCTTTTTATTTAAAATATATTTTTATAAATTTTTAGTTAAAAGATATTAAATCACATTTTCTTTCATCTCTTCATTCCATCCCTTCACAAATCCCCTCTAACTTCTTTCTTAGGTATGGATGAATAAGTTTCCTGAAATATATGAATACAATCTGCTGTGTCCACTTTTATTATTTGTACATATATTGATAATCAGCTGACCACATTGTACTGGATAAACAATTAGGAGCTCATCCCTGCCTGAGGTTAATTCTCTCAAAAAGAGGATAATTCCACTTTTTAATTAGCACTTCCTTCATGGAAAGGACAACTCTGTGTCCTTACTGGAGTGGATACTTATTCTGGTATCTGCTTTTTGTACTGGTATGACCAGATTTTGGTGACCCCCAAAATAACAACATGAAGACCAAATCCTGTATATAAGAACAAAGAGCCTTAATTTTCAAGCTCAGAGCTTGTCCTCTTTCTCTGTTTAATGCAGCAGTAAGATCAGAGAGCTCTGTGTCCAGGCAGGGTGGGATTTTTATCACAGCAGTGATTGGGTTGAGGGGATTTCTAGGGTTCAGGACCATGATTGGCTGACATTTGTCTAGGGGTATAGTGAAATGTTCAGAATGTCAGGTACTTCCACTGGGTGGGGTCAGCTTATGGTTTTTCCTAATAATTTGCCCAACACAACAAAAATGGACACAGCAGGTTGTATTTGAAAAGGAAAAATCAGTAGCCATCTTGAGAGGCACATGCCCCCTCGCCTCCTCCAAAGGCATTTGCTGACCAGCAGTTTTAGAAGTGATCAGAAATTGAACTTATAAGGCTGGGATAATAAATCTCGGTATCCTCGACTTGATAAAACAAGATATCGGGAGTAATGGACTCAATTGACCAGAAGTTGACCTTAGAGGAAAGTAGGACTGTATTAATAATTCTGAATGTGTCAACAAAAGCAGGACATAGGGAATAAAAATGTATGTCTCCATAGATACTCTGAATCCTCTTAGCAGTTACTAACCTTATGCTTACCTTACCCCTAGCTCCCTCATCCAATCCCAAGCTGCATGTAAACTTTTCCTATATAAACCCCTTAAAGTGAGTGCTTGGGACTGTTCTCCTCCACCTGCTGTATCAGATGTTGGATGGCAGACCAAGCTTGCTTGTTTTGTTAATTAAAACCTCTGTTTACTTGCATAGGATAATGACTCTGTGGTGGTCTTGCTTGGTGGTCTTGTGACCTGGGCACAAATGTATTCATGTATTTCAGCATACTTGTTCACCCATACCTAACAAGGAAAAAGTTGGTAGAGATTTTTGAAGAGATGGAATGAAGAGATGAAAAGAAATGTGATATAATATTTTTGAATTAACAATTCATGGAAATAAATTTTAAATAAAAAGAGGGGCTAGAGAGATGGCTCAGCAATTAAGAGCACTGGGAGATGTTACAGAGGATCCAGGTTTTATTTCTAAAACCCACATGGTACATAACCATTTGCTGTAATTCTATTTCCAGGTGTCTCCTGCCTTTTTTTTTTGGTTTCTATAAGTACTGTGCACAGACACATGCATGGAAAACACAGATATAATTTAATTTTTTAAAAGTTAGAAAAATGGGCCATGTGGTGGTGGCATATGCCATTAATCCCAGCACTCGAGAGGCAAAGGCAGGAGGATCTCTATGAGTTTGAGGCCAACCTGATCTACAGAGAGACCATGCCAGTCTGGAGTACAGAGTGAGTTCCAGGAAAGGCTTCAATGCAACACAGAGAAACCCTGTCTCAAAAAATTTTTTGAAAAATGGAAGAATGAAATTTTCTACAGTGAAGTCATAGCCCTGAGACAAAGAGCAACCAGAGCTGTACAATCTAGCTAGCCACATGGTGTCCAGGAGCATAAAGGGGAAGTGCCAATGTAGGGCAGGAAGAGAGCAGGGTCTGATATTTGAGCCAGGGGCCAGGTGCTATTGAAATGCAAATCTCTTGTAGTTCAGAACAGGTCTGGGTCTGGGGTGGAAGAAAAGGTCAGGAACACTTGTGCTGTTTCTTTAAGCATGGTGTAACCCTATGGGAGGTGTTCTTGTCATTCAGGTCTCACTAGCCAATGAGGCACTCGAAGCGACCTGCCAGTCACAAGTGGTGCAGGGTCTTTCCAGTCACCAGCTTTAGGCGTGGCTTTGAAGAGGAGCTGGTGCCAGCTGTTTGTGTGCTGTGTTGTGATTGCTTCTGCAGGAAGCTGAGCAGAGAAGGTGGGCAAGCTGGAAAACCACAACATGGTGAGTGAGGACCTGCTGTCCCCAGACTGGGAGGAGTGATCAGTTGAGTCATGGGAGACAGTGTGATGAATCCTCCCCTGGCTGGGTGGGAGCCAGTGGCTGGATGTAGAGTTCTGCATGTTGTTGCATGGTCCTGCATGGTCCAGCATTGTTCTGCTCATCCTGCTTGCTCCAGAGTGGTTCTGTGTGGTCCTGGATGGTGTTTGCAATTCCTGGGCTGGCTGGCAGCCCCTGTTTCACTTCACTCCACTGGCTGCATCTATGCAGAGCATTGGGAGTGGGATTGTGCTTTGAAATAACTTTGTTGTTGACATCACTGTGAAATGTCAGTGACATCAGTGCTTATGTTGTCACTATGGAGCCCAGCTTTGCTTAACTCAGAAAACAATAGTCCCATAGCTTCCAGAAGTACTGCACTTTGAACTTCTTATATTTAAATTTAGAATCCATCTGGAGTTAATTCTGTGGAGATCAAAAACAGTACCACCTATGTAAAGTAGCATTTCACTGCTAAACTGTGATGTTGAAGAGTAGAATTGATAGGGAAAAGTCTTACCAGTTTTTAGGAGACTTTAATTCACAAAGTAGCCATTTGAGTCACATAGTGCACTGTTCATTGCAGAACATGAAGTATTTGCCTATGGCTTTTCCCCTCAGACCAGAAGAGGGGGAATAGTGCATTGTGTAAACAGCAGGGGAAACAGACTAGACAATAGCTAGATCACAACTGAAATTAAAGGGAGTGAGCCTCAGGGTTCTTCATTACATAGAAGGACTGATGGGACATGGAGAGTGACTTTCTTTGTAATTTTCCTGCATGTATTAATTCCTTCCATGTAAATAAAAACAGATAGAATTGGTGGATGTACAGTTTAGGGAGAATAACTTGAACTACTAAGTATTCAGTTTCCAGTTAGCAAAATCTCCTATGCAGATATGTACAATCCTTGTTGACACAGTTAAGTCAGCTGAGACTTTTGAGACATAAGCCAATGGCTGTAACACCATGTGTTAGCAGAGGCTAACACTTTACATATTACAAAGTCATACAATCTCTTATTAAAGGTATTCACTTTACCATGGAGGTGCCTACTGTATTTCAAAGTCAGTATAGCTAAGTTTTCTTCCAATTATTTTTTATCATTTTCAAACATCAATTATTGATACCATTTAAAAAATTCATTTTCTTTAAATGCATTGCTGTTTTTTTTTTATTTTTCAGTGTTTCTCAGTTTAAGAATTTCATTCCATTTTTTAAGTGCTGTTTACTTATCTATTTATTTATATCAGTTTAGAGCAGTGGTTCTCAACCTTGGTCATGGCTCCATTTGGGAGATCAAATGGCTATATCACAGGACTGGCCTAAGATGATTGGGAACCACAGATATTTATATAATTCATAACAGTAGCAAAAATATAGTTATAAAGTGGCAGTGAACATAATTTTTTATTTAAGGGCATAACTGCATCATGAGGAAATGTATTGAAGAGTCACAGCATTTGAAAAGTTGAGAACCACTTGTTTAGATCACTGATTCCTATAGCTCAGGCTTGTCTCACACCATAAAATTAAGAATTGCTTTGAACACCTATTCCTGCCTCGGGGGCATAGTGCTGGGAAGACAGTCCTGAAACTCATTTCTGACTGGGCCTTGACTGGACTTTAGGAAAATAGATCAGTGAATAAGTATTCTCCAACTTCTCTAGATTTTATTGTGAATTTATAAATGAATTGGACTTGTGTAAGAATTGAGTTCACTTGCTAACTTTAAAGCAGGTGTAGTCACAGCACAGAAAGGGAGGAACAAGAAAGAGGGTGAAAGCTTTCCTTCTGTGACAGTAGTTGCTATGAGAAATGGGTAGTGAGGTAATCAATTTTAGACCATAAATAAATATTCTGACTGGCCATTTCTTGGGTCCACAGAAAAGGCAATCAAGAATCTGGACAATGAACTGAATGTTCATGATACCAAATTCCTGTAGCTACACTAGTTCAAAGAGAATAGAAGAAATGGGGTAAAATGGTGTGATGCTGTCTAATATGACTGTATTTTCCAGGTTTAAGATGTATACCCCTGTGGAAGCCCGTTTTCAGGTTCCTCGTGGCTTTACCCAGCAGGTCTGCATAGAGAGGATGATTAGGACGACCAGCCTCAGTGCAGGTGTCAGAAATGCAATGTCAGAAATTGGCTGTGCTGTGGGGAGGTCTTTTGCTCTACTCCTTGGCATTTTTCTATAAATGCCTTAGGGCAGAGACAGCCAGGGATTGTTGGAATAGGTTCCAGGCCCTCTCGAGGCTATCCTTTATTTTCTATCTTTTTATCTCCACAATCTAAATCTTTCTACCTAATATTTCCTGCTGCTCACACTCAAGAAAATTCTGAGGAACTGTGGAGTTGGTGTGTAAATACCCGACATACCCCAAGAGCAATGATGTGAATAGAACTTGGGGAGTTCTAACTCAAATCTCTAGTCTCTGAAGCAAAGGCCATAAAACCTGTTTCATCTTTCTAACAGAATGTTTGGGGATTATAATTACATTGTTTTCAGTATCTCTCCTGCCTGTAAGCCCTCCCATAGGCCCTTTATTGTGTTCTAATCCATGGCCTCTTTTTGCTTAACAACAGTTACCATTTGAATGTGACTTGCCTTTGGTTGCAGGACTTTCCAGCTATGAAGTAAAGTTTTGGCTGTACTGGACACTGTATATGTTATTTTCAAAATGTATGAAACTTAATTTATGTGTATGAGTTTTGCCTGTGTGTATATCAAGTGAATGCCAGGTACCAGTAGATGACAAAAGGGAGTGTCTGGTCCCCAGTGCCTGTAGTTACAGATAGTTGTGAGCTGTCTTTTTGGTGCTGAGAATCAAAATCAGGCCCTGTGAATGAGTAGCCAGTGCTCTCAGTTGTTGAACAATCCATTCAGCCCCATGAACATTTCATGACAACAGTAAGGTGTGATGGATGATCCTGATTTCATCTTTACCTCAGCCCTGATCACCCAAAAGAAATACAAGGTTGACAGCATCCAAACCTAACACAGACATGGTTCTTAAAAAAGTTCCTAAGCCCAAATCTCCAGAAAATTAGGGAGGAGTACAAAAATGATCATGAGAGAAACTGACAAGTCTTTAAAGTGTCTGATGGCTTGATCAAAGCCAGAAGATTGAGTTTATCTCCAATGCCAAAAAATGAACAGCAATGTGAGCCCACAAGGACAATTGTCAGGTGGACCCATGCTGGAGTTTATACCTTCTGTAAAGAGAGAAGAGGAACTTGCAGGCATGAAGACTGACTTGTCTGAATGGGATGGTAGTCTGCTTTCTTGGTGCTTGTAAAACTTAGAGTTAGGAGCTCTAAATGATGGTGACTTCAGATGACATTGTCAGGAGTTCCTGAGAGTCAAACAGATGTGACTCCAAGTCTGGGGAAATCATGCATTTATAAAGATCTATGGAGCATGAAAACATCATTAGAACAGGAGTTTTGGGTGTGAAAGCCCAGGATCAAATGACCAGAGAGGAATGCTTGGGGTATACCTGAGGGCAAGCTGGCTTCTATTGTGCTCTCTTTATCTACTCAGCTGTGATGAATCAGTTCACTCCACGTCTTCCACTCTTTCTGGTTTTTGACAAGTACATGTAGCTCTCACTGACAGTTTCCTACAGCCCCAACTTTGTGGTCCTCTTTTGGACCTTAAAGCTCCTCAGTCCCCACCCTATCATTCCCTGTAACAACTAGTGAAATAGTGACCACATGAAATTCTATTTTCATTGGGCATCTCATTGTGGGAAAAGACTTGAATCCTCCAGATGAGAATGTGGGAGGGTTTTAGAGATGAGAAAAATTAATTACATAGATTATTTAGTTTTACATATTTTTGCTTTCTATCTAAAACTCTTAAGACCTCAAGCATGGGTTATTTATCTTGTATTTTCTTTGTAGTTCCAAACTAGTCAATTTGAGTAAATATCATGTTTTAAATTTTCATTAATAATTTGCTTTTTTTTCCCCTTTTCTCTTTTCTTTTTTAAAAAATAATTTATTTAAGTTAATCTTATGTGCACTGGTGTGAAGGTGTTAGATCCCCTGGAATTGAAGTTACAGACAGTTGTGGCTTGCCATGTGGGTGCTGGAAATTGAAATCAGTTCCTCTAGATGAGTAGCCCGTGCTCTTCACCTCTGAGCCATCTCTCCAGCCCCTCTTTTCTGTTATCTATTTGTAAAGAATAGTATTACTATGAGTCATTGGCTGGCCTGGAACTCACACTACAGACTAGGCTGTTCTGGGTCATCAGAGAGATCTGTCCATCTTGCCTCCAGAGTACCTGCATTATAGGTGGGCATGTCACTCACTGGATAACTTAGTTCATTTAATTGGATTATTGAGGATGAATGGCTGAGGCTGTCTAGTTAGAGTAGCCAGGGCACAGGTTCTGGTCCAGTCTTCAATAACAGAAGACAGTTCCTATCAAATGTAGCTTTCATGCCTTAATGTCTGCTGTCTTCCACCTTTGAAAAAAATGTTTTCTTTATTATTGAGTCAGTTATAATTCATCAGTGACCTGGGAAGGTTACTTTCTTTATTCTGCAGATGGTGAAACCTTGGCTCACAGAGATAAGTAGTTTTTTTAATAGTTAAGTGTAATTGTTCATGTAACTGATCCCATCATTCTAATGTCTTACTAAATGCATTTGAAGCAACCTATGCTAAACATGGTGGCTCAAGACTGCAATCATGGTACTTTGAATGTGGAGGTAGGAATTTCAGGTTGTCAAAGTTATCCAAAATGAGAATGGTCAATGGGTTATGGTCTGAGGACCACCACACAAAAGGAGAATGTGATTGGCTCAGGACAATGTCCAAAGTCTTCCCAGCAGCTCCAGAAATTCAGGGCCATGGCACCAGCAATTGTTAGCAGAGGTACTGACCACCTCAAATTTACTATTATTGATAATATTATCTATTCTTGATAATGTTTGCTTCCATAGCACCTAGATAACTTGGAGATTAGACTCCTGTTCCTCATTAAATAGTGGAATTCTCCTGCAGGTGAGAGAATTAGTGTCAAGCAGGGATGAGCTCCCTAATTGCATATCCAGTACAGTATGTTCATCCTTGAATCATTATAAACACAACCACCAGAAATGGACTCAGCAGGTTTTATTCATATAATTGTGCATACTTATTGTCACCTGCTTAACAGGGAAGAAATTGGAAGGGAAAAATTTGGAAGAGATGGAGAGAGGATAAGGAAGGGAGAAAGTAATTTAATGCATATTAATTAAAATGTATGAAAATAAATTTTAAATAAAGAAGTGGCATAGGTAGATAGCTTAACAATTAAAAGCAGCACCAGGTGTAGTTACATAAGACACAGGTTCCATTATACCTAACCATCTCCTGTAACTCTCTTCTGGCCTCTGCAAGTACTCTGCACAGATTCCTGAAGGCAAACATCCATATACATAAAATAAAATAAAGCTTAGAAATAGAATTCTCTGCAATGATGTCACAGCTCTGAGACAGACAGCAGGCAGGGCTAGTTAAAATGATCTCCTTCCCATCCTGCATGCTTGTAAGACAATCTACGAAATCAACTTTCAACATACATGGAGAGATTTATTCTACTAGTCCTGATCATGTAGAGAAGCTTCAATAATACAGTTGTGTTTTTTTTTCATCTGCCTATGGAGGAAGATGTGTTAACAATCGTGCTCATAAATGTGTTCTTTCTAAATCCATTATTCTTTAAGCATTCAACTTTTCATGAAGACTACTCTTTATAGTTATTTAATTTGCCCACAGTTTGCTCTGAATTTCAGGAATAAAACTCCTAAAACAATGGAGCCATCCTCCAGCTTTCTGATGGGAGAAAGACCTACTATCTTGTTTGTGAAAAAGTTCCTGCTTTTCTTTGCTGGTTGTCTGAAATCCCTGTGACAACTAGGTAAAAAATATGTTCAGTTCACCTGATGTCAGTGTTAAGTCACACAACTAACACTCTCCTTATGTGTCTTTAAATGTCTCTTTAGTTGTTAATATTCCAGACACCCTTCTACCTGTGTGACAGGGAATCACTCCACCCCTGGTCTGTATGAGATAGCTAGCCACATTGTCTCCAAGAGGAAGAAGGAGAAGTGTGTATGGAGAGCAGGTAGAGATCAGGGTCTGCTTTTGCAGTCAGGGGCAAGTGCTATTGATATGCATATTTACGCTGGTCTAGAAAAAGTATTTGGGGTAGAAGTGAGGGACAGGAACCATTGTGCTGTTTTCTTATGCACGTTGAAACCCTATTGGATGTACTCTTGTCACTCAGGTCTCACTAGCCAATCAAGTCCTCCAGGTGATGTGCCAGTCAGGAGTTGTGCAGGGTCATTCCTGCTGCCACTGGCTTTAGACTTGTCTTTGAAGAGGAGCTGGTGCTATTGCTTTTGCGTTGTGTGCTGTGAGTGCTACTTCAGGGAGCTGAGCAGAGAGCATGACTAAGCTGGAAACCATGACATGGTGAGTGATGGGTTGCTGTCTCCAGATGGGATGGAGCAGATAGATGGTGAGGTGTAGGATCCAATGTGGTGAATCCTCCCTGGATATGGGTGGGAAACTGACTGCAAAATTCCTGTCCTTAAGGTCCCATGTGGTACTTGAATCTCCCTGGAACCAGGTACAGGCCTCTGAACAACTTTGCTCTGTGGGCTGTATCTACTTACAGAATTGTAAGTACGGAGCTGTGCTTAAAACATCTTTGAAGCCGGGAAGTGATGATTCATAAACTGGGCAGTGGTGGCCCAAGCCTTTAATCCTAGTACTTGGGAGGCAGAGCCATGTGGATCTCTGTGAGTTCAAGGCCAGCCTGGTCTACAAAGCGAGATCCAGGTAGGCACCAAAATTCACAGAAAAACTCTGTCTCAAAAAAAAAAAAATCCCCAAAAAACAACAACAACAACAAAATTCTTTGAACTTCAACAAGCTTTTGGTGTATCCATTCAAAGCAAGTTGCCAAAATTGGAGAGTACCTTCTGGTACCATATGGAGGTTCAGTATTTTGCATTTAATTTTTACATGTAAGGTCCATTTATAGTTAATTTTGTGAGGGGTTGTAAAAGCCATCTCATACATTGGGTAACACTCCACTAGTAAGATGTCATGCTGATGAGTAGAATTGGTGATTTAAAGGATTTGATAGTGCTCAGGAGATAGTAAGTCTCAAAAAAAAGAATTCAGTGGAGGGAGGACTGCCTCTAAAACACCCCAAAGATAGATTTATTTTAGCCAGGCCTCTAAGAGTTTAGGACAGTAGGATACATATTTGTTCATCAAGATTGTCCAGACATTTGACTCCAAAACATTACAAAGGAGCCACTGCTGATATATAACCAGCAACTAGGCCCAAACCTTTATCACAGAATGAGATTCTAACAAGCTGCTTATTGAGGCATTACAGGGTCACAAATAATCTAATGTCCTGATGTTCCATAAAGTTGCAATTTTCTTCTTGAGAAAAGCATATTTTTGACAGATGGGCAATATGACAGCAGGTGACAATTATTTGAAAAGAAAAACACTGTTGTGTTAAGGACTGGCTTGATCAAGCAAGTCATTCATTTAGGCCCTCAGTAAAGGAGAAGGAACATTCTTGAGAAAGCTAGTAACAGCATGGGGCCTAGTCCTTGGGAGGTTTCCCTAAGTGCCTGATTTATTGACAATAAAACAGAGCTTTTTCCCTAAAATCAGGAATATGTTTGGGTGAACTGGTAATGGTATGGATCAAGGGCCTTTATGGTGGGGTTGCTTCATATCCCACATGGAGCTGTGGTTATCAATCCCAAGACCACTGGTGGGCTTACTCAGTAATGTTCTTGAGATGCCCTGTGTTCCCCTTTATGGCATTGTTTGATTAGCCTCCACCTGAGTCTGTCTATCATTGTATGATAGTTTCTGCTGACTTCATAGAAGTCATCCATTCCCTTCCATTTCACCCCTAGAAGTAGTATACACGATGATATTCTTCTTGAGAAGCTTACATGACATGCAACATAGCTTGTGCAAGACCTCCCCAACCTAGCTCTTACCTTTACTACCTTGAACTTTTCCTATCATTCTCATCCCCTGTCAGGTTCACCCCAGCACAATGTCACTAAAGAATGACTTGTCTCAGGTTTCTGGTATATTTAAGAAACAACTCTGGGAATATTTTTGCTGTCTAACTCACCCATCTGCCCAAATGGCTAGACCTACAAGTTGCCTGTCTCTATTAAAATTGTTCAAAGTACAATCTGGATCATGAAGCTATAAGACTCATTGATGACAGCATATGTTGAATGCAAAATATGTCAAGGATGTCTCCTCTGTGAGCATTTGCCAGAGATGGATGCATATTATTATTAAAGATACTTTTCTTTATTAATATCCTAAGTATAATTTCTCCCTGGGAAGTAATTTTAATTCTAGAACAGCTATATTTCCATCCTGTTAGAAAAATGTTTCTGAGGCAAGCTCTCTTATGCTAACTCCAGTGGTCTTGCTTCTATTCTGTTGCTTTCCAGGCAATGATCTCGCTGTCCTCTATACTACACCTTCAAATTCTTAAATTAAATGACTGTTCCACCTCAGAGTTTTAAAATTATCCATTTGAGTCATGTAGTTGACTATACAATGCAGTCACAGGAAAAAGGTTTGTCAGCTCAGAGGTTTGAAAAATAGGCCATTGACTGTAACTCTATGTGTCAAGTTATAGATCTCAGCAGCCAACATATGCATATGGGCAAGATTAATCTATTGCTTATTAATGACATTCCCTCTAATAGGAAAGTACCTATTCTTTTTTGAAATCAATATAGCTAAGCCTGTTTATCTTAAAAATACATTTTTTTATCATTTTAAAGATTACTTACTGGTATCATTTTTAATACTTTCTTTTAGTGCATTAATGCTCTTATCTCTATTTGTTTCTGTTCTGCAATGTTTCTAGGTAATCACTAGTTTCATTCCATTTCTCTCACATGATGTTGATTATTGATTTCTGAGTAGAGCAATGTCTCCTTATCTTAGGTTTGCCTCATGCTACATAATTGAGAATTGCATTGAACACCTAATTCTGCCTCTGCTGTCCAGTGCTGGGAAGATAGGCCTGCAATCCCTTCCATTCTGAGCCTTGACTGGTCAGTGAGAAGGAAAAATAAACCATTTAGTTAATGTGTGACCTCCAATCTTTCTGGCTTTTAGTGTAGAGTTACAAATGAAGAGGGACCTGTGCAAGAATTGAGTTCATTGACCAATTTTGAAGCTGGTAACAGTGCAGAAAAGGAGAGGCAGTTTATGGATTGAGAGATTTCCTGCTTCAACAGTAGATGAGATTAGCAATGTGGAATTAGGTAATCAATTTCAGATGGTCCATAAATGTCCTGATTGGCCATGTATTGGGGTCCACAGACAAGGGCAATCAAGAATCTGGATAAAGGACTGACCTTGTGATGAAACCAAATTGCTATAGTTACAATAGTTCAATCAAAATAGATGTGGGTAAAACGGTGTGGCCATGCCTAATGTTACTTTTTAGGTTTTAGATATACACACAGAGATAAAAGGTTTAAGAAATCTTTCATGTGCTCTAATACAAATCCTTAGACTATGGAGCACATGGCCATAAAGTCTGTTTCAACTTTACAAAATAATTTTTGAAGATCATAACTGCATCATATCCACATTTTCTTTCTTGCCTCCAAGCCAAACCATGAGCACTCATTGTTTTCTAATACATGGCTTATTTTATTGGGGAGGGGAGCTGTTTTTCATTAACAACAGTTATACACTAACTACAGTTACTGTGTGAATGTGGCCTTTGTTTGGCTACATGATTTCCAAGCTATGAGGCAAATGGTTGGGTGCATTGCACATTGGGTGTATAATGGATTGTGCACACAGAAAAATCTGTGTTTGGGTGAGAAACAGGATATGCCCTAGGGGAGTAGAAGAATGTCTACAAGAAATGGAAATTTTGTAGACTAGGTCTCTGTCTGCTGGGCCAGAAGGGCAGACCTAGAAAGACTGTTTTTTCTGAGTCCTTTGATCTCTGTTCACCAAGTAGGTGAGCTGCTAATATTCTGAGGCCCAGCTGGGTGGCCCTAGCCAAGGAGGGACTCTAAGAATGCTTTGAAATCAGTAGTAAGAGGGGCAGGTAGTTTGCAGATTCTTTCCTGGATTATCCTCTACTTCTCCTGCAATGAGTTGTAAGAAAGACCATAAGCTATGCCATGGTGAGTATAGGGTATTCAGAGAAGATGTGTTGAGCTGTTATTTCTGTTGTTACATGGATGAACCATGGGCCAGATTGTGGTTCTATTGGTCCATGTGCTGACCTGGGCAGTGGTCTTTGTCCTTTTATCCTCACTGTGAATGGATTTCATGGGTGTTGGGGGAGACTACAGTCTTAGCATGGGAGGATATGATGCTTGTAATATCACTGTTCAGTGCACACACACAGGTAAGCTTTTGGTGTACAGTTGGAAGACATATTAGAAAACTGGATGTCTGGTTTCTAGAAGTTCTGTATATTACATTCCACTTTCAGGTTTGTCTTCTAAATGTTTTCAGTAGTTTAGAAACCGGTAGAAAGATGGTGATGTGGACTGTGTTTCAGGAATACATGATTAGAATGCTTCTCACTTTCTGCTACCACCAGCTGCAATGTTGTGATTCAACAAAGTTTAGTTCTAGGGGACAAAAGGAGTTTCTGAGCTGTAGAGGTTTCTCAGCTGTGTGTGGGGCTGGGCAGGTAGATAGAACCAAATTCACATCTTGTGCCATAATCTACATGACATAAAGTAGATTTTAAGTTACTCTTCTATGTTGCTTTGGGATTGGGCATCTGAGGGGCTGAGTTTACTTGAAATCACAAGGAGGGATAAGGGGCTTCAGAGACATCACTAGAGATCACCTCCTTTTGTAGTGAGAGCTCTATAGCATAGGTGCTGTGGAATGTTCTGTATGGCAAATGTGTTGCTAATTAGTCAATAAATAAAACACTGATTGGCCATTGGCTAGGCAGGAAGTGTAGGCGGGACAAGGAGGAGAATAAAGCTGGGAAGTGGAAGGCTGAGTCAGAGAGACGCTGCCAGCTGCCACGATGAGAAACAGAATGTGAAGATACCGGTAAGCCACGAGCCATGTGGCAAGGTATAGATTAATGGAAATGGATTAATTTAAGCTGTAAGAACAGTTAGCAAGAAGCCTGCCACGGCCATACAGTTTGTAACCAGTATAAGCCTCTGTGTTTACTTGGTCGGGTCTGAGTGGCTGTGGGACTGGCGGGTGAGAGAGATTTGTCCTGACTGTGGGCCAGGCAGGAAAACTCTAGCTACACATAGGGCTTCTGTCTTTGGAGGAAATATCAGTAGCTTGAGTGTTAGAATCAATTGTGCAAGCATCATTTTGAGTTGATTTTATGGTAGTTGTGAAATTTGTGCTTATTTAATTTCTACACATATAGAATCATAAGTGGCTGGGTAACACTGGTCAAGATGACACTTTTCCTGGTTAAGTTTCCTTTGGTTTCTGATTTATTGTTGACTTTATTTTCTGCCTTATTGTTGGCTTTACTCTCTATCCTCTTTATTTTTTCACAAAAATTATACACACTCTTGATTGTTGTAGCTTTGTCATAAGTACAGAGTCATGTCAATCTATATACAATCTTTTCATAATCCCAGTGATCATTCTGAGTGTTTTCACTTTGAAAGCAGCTTTGTAATCAACTTTCCTGTTGTAAACTGTTGGACATTGCTGTTAGATTATGTTCATTTTATGCTGCAAATTTACTCAAGAAACATCTTCATTTTGATGCATCATGTTCCCAAACATGAATTATTTGCTTCTTTATTTATTTAGGTTTTGTTTTTTATGTTGTTGTTAATATGTGAAAGACTTTGGATTTATTGAATAAAACATGTTATTCATTTGGCCATTGGCTCTACACATATTTTTGGTGAGAATGACCTGAGTTCTGATACCAATACTCAATTTGAGAGGCTCAGAATTCTCTACTATTCCAGATCCTACATAGAAATGGAAAACAATCTCATGCACAAAAGTAGGTAAAAATTGCAATAAACTTGTTTTCAAAATGCTTGTGACTTAAAATTAGAGCAAAACAAGTTGCTTTAGTTGTACACTGATACATTAGAAATCTCTTATCTTGTATTGTGTTTTAAAAAGTTTTCACTGCCTCACTCTGATTCATACTTACAGGTAATCATTAATCATAAGGAAAAAATGGGACCTAAGTGTTCCTAACAGACATTCTTTCTTTATCGTAAAAGAATGAGATCCTTTAAGTAGTCTTAACTATTTTCTACAAAGTTAAAACATGAGGATACTTGATGTGAATCTCTCCAATTTTGGTGCCACAACCTCCTCACACAGCCCATTTTCTATTATTGGCAATGGAGAGAATGGAGTGTACAGGATGCATGCTGGTCAGTAATTTCTTGTAGTTTGATTAGAATCTTTTCATTCTTGTTAAAGGGACCAAGATATATTTGTAGGTATCTGTTTACATCTCTTTTTTTTCCTGTGGTGCCATCTTTGTTGTTAGTTTTATCATCATCTAGTGATATTGTTTCTCTGAAAAATGGTGGACCTTCAACAATTTTTTATTCAGAAAATGTCCTGTTATGAGTTGTATGTTTATTTGTTGGTTTGTGTATTTTCTGTGGAGATACAGTTTTAGTTTCCTCTTCTTGATCTTAAAGGCTTGCCTCTTCCCATTAACAAGCATATGTTTGTTTTATGGTTGCTGCTATTTTCATGTTTGTGTTTTTGCTGCTTGAGAGATTGATGTAATTTAATGAATACATTGGATTTGGATCTTTAAAACACCAATATATTACTGTCTCTTTTTCCTAATTAGCCTCAGCTGTCAGCATGACATAGCCAAGAGTCATCTGAGGGAACATCAATTGAGGGTGTGCCTAGACCAAAATATCTGGTTGCTAATTCTGAGAGATATTGTGTTGATTTTGATTGATGTGGGAAGGCTCTTCCACTGAGTTGGCAATATCTCTAAGAAAGTGGTCCTGGGTTGGATAAAAGAGCTAGCTTAGCATGAGACAGTAACAAAGTAAAAGAGAAAGTCAGGAAGCAATGTTTCCTTAATATTTTGCCTTCATTTATTAGCTTAAATTTCTATTCTAAGCTCTCACAAGGAGGGACTGTAGCCTAAGGGTATCAAACAAAACTACTACCTCATTTGCTTTTGGATAGAAAATTTAATCTCAGAAACAGAGAAGAAAGTTGGAATAAAAAAATGGTACCATAAATGTGATTTTCTAGCTGCAAAGGACTTGAAATTCTTAGGCCTGCTCTTAATATACTGAGTGGAATATTTTTGTTGTTGTATTATTATCTAGCCTTGGGAGGCCACTGATTGTTGGCATCTTTCCTCCCAGCTTCTGAGTGCTGGGGTTATGTACCATGTACTCCTATCAGTCGTAAAATGTTACTGTTAGATCAGAAGATCTGGGTTCACTCTTTCTTGTAGAGTTAGAAAACAAAGTGGTTCAGCCAATGAGAACTGTATAACAGAGTCTACAGAGACTGAGGGTTTCTGTTCACATCCATTGTGCCATTCACAAAATGGTGGAAAGATATTGGAGATTTAAAAACAAGTATTCAACAAGTGTGGAGTAATGGTAACCAAATTTGGCTGCTTGTGAGGATTGCAAGAAGAATTTATCCCAGCTTACTCAACACCATCTGAGTTACTCTGAATCATGGCAGTTAGGAGATGGATCCTAGAAAATGGAATTTTAAATAAGAATTAGTTAATGTTGGTACTTGTTATTTACAGTCCTAGAGAGTTTCAGAGAAGTAGGAACTCTCAAGTTAGCATCATGTAGAATCTTCACATTAGAGTGATCATTTGCTAGTACATGTATTTTATACATTTTAAAGTTTAAGGACTTCTCCATCACTTGCCTATACTAAAGGATGGTATTATAATTTGTATGCATCTAGAGTTACCAACTTTGTCCTGTGTGAAGGCATCTAGCTAATGTTCAGGACTAGAGACATTTCACACTAGTGTTAACAGCTTCATAGACCTGTGAATATAGTGAATTTGGGTAATTGTAGCCACTGTTGCTTCAGACAACATAATTTTAAGCACTAAAATCTCTCCACTCATAAAGTTGTCCTAAGATGGTTCAGTAGTAAACCTGAGTTAGTTCTTGTTTGTTTGAAAAGCAATCACACAAGACAATATATTTGCACTGTCTTTTGGTGCCAACAATTGTTTTGTAAAGTTTATTTACATGTATTTTAATGAGATCTTGAGATGAAAGATCAGGTCAAATCATGTTGTTGTACTAGTGCAGGGAGCTTGTTCCTGGGAAACAGAGGTAGAGAGAACCAAGTCCTCCAAGAATTTCACTGGCCATTGTATATCAGGTCTCACACATATATGCACTCACCCATCAAAAAGACACACACATCACACATACCCCTCTCTCCACACACACACATACACAAATACACACCACACAAAAACACATACATAGTACTCAAACACAAAGAACAAACAAATACAAACTATACACATAAACACAAAAACATACATATACACAAATACATGCACAAACATAAAGACAAACAGACACAAACACATACAAAGATCACATAAACTACACACACCATACAAACACATTCATACAAACACACACAAATACATACACATCACACAAAAAGACACACAAACACATAGACATGCATACACCCACAAAGAAATGTTCAAAAACAGTATTAATATTTAAAGAACAATTCAGATATGTGTTGAATAAATTCACACAGGACTGAATTTCTTTCTTCAATTTGTTATTTTTCATTTGTATAATTTAACATGCATTTAAGTTCTGGATCCACACAATCCACATTTGCTTGTCAAATTGTCTGTTCTACTAGATCCAATTCCTTCTCAGCTTTGGCTTATAATTCTCTTGGACTATTTAATTCTTTGTCCCCTTCTAGAGTAACAGCTAAATTTTGTAGTGCATCTTTGGGTATTCCCATGATGCCCAGTAAGTTGGAACTGTTTCCAAACAACTTTTGAAAATCATTAAGAGTCTTAGATCAATTTCTCCTTAGTTATACCCTTTGGGGTCTAATTTTTTGTAGCTCTATCTTATATCCTAAGTTATTAATAGAATCTCCTCTTTGTATTTTTTAGGAACTATTTGTAGTCCCCAGTGAGGCAAAGCATTTTTTTACTTCTTTAAACATGTTTTTTAATGTGTCTAACTTTGGATCAGCTAATAGGATATCATCAATATAGTGATAAATTATGGATTGTGGGAACATTACACAAATTATCTCCAATTTTTTTGCACAAAGTATTGGCACAAAGTAGGACTGTTTAACAATACCTGTGGGATGACCTTCCTTTGATATCTCTTGACTGGATGGGAATTGTTATAATTAGGTACTGTGAAGGCAAATGTTTCTCTATCATTTTCTTGTAAGGGTATGGTAAAGAAACAGTCTTTTAAGTCAATAACTATTATAGGTAATTCTTTGGATAGCAGAGAGCAAAAGAGCACCCCAGTCAGTAAGGAGCCCATCAGCTGAATTACTTTATTAATAGCTCTCAGATATGTCAGCATTCTCCAATTTCCAGACCTTTTTTTATAACAAATACAGGAGAATTCCAAGCACTGGTAGATTCTTTAATTTAACTGCTTTTGAACCAGCTGTTCTAAAGCTTGTAGCTTCTCTTTTGTCAAAGGACATTATTCTACTCAGACAGGTTTATTAGTAAGGCATTTGGTACTTCTGAGAGTTCAATAGCAGTTGTGTTCTGTTTGTGTACAGCCTGAATGGTTGATGACTGTTTTCTATAGCATGTTATGATTTTATTCCTAGAGACATGCATTCCTTTTCTAAGAGTGTAGGAATTTTAATCTGGATATTTCACTGTTGTAGCAGATCTCGGCCCCAAAGATTTACTGCTACATTTGCTACATATGGCTTCAGCCTTCCTCTCTGTCCTTCTGGCCTTATGCATTCAACCCATCTCAAAATTTGTTTTATCTGAAATAGGGTTCCAATCCCTAGAAGGTGGACATCTACCTCTTGAAGAGGACAATTTGGATGCCATACTTTTGGTGTAATTATAGTCACATCTGCACCTGTGTCTACCAGGCACCCCAGAACAAGGCCATTAATTTGAATTCTAAGCTTTTGTCTTTGTTCATTTATGGAAGTCTTCCAAAATATTTGTTTTATTGTGTTCTTTGAAATTGTGATTCATCTATCAGAGCTGTTTTATCATCCATTGTAGTATCAGTTTTTACAATAGGCATTGGTTTATTCAGTTGTCCTGGAGAGGAATTTCTTCCACAGTGGCTGGAAATGTTTGTACAATATTTGATTTGGGGGCCTACAAGAGGCCCCCTGAGGCATTTCCCACCAGTAAAGGGTTGCCTCGTATATCTATTTTTGATCTGTACTCACTGGTCCATTGTTGACCTTTGCCACATCTTCTACATAATCCAGGAGGTTGGGGTCTCCTGTTTGGGCTATTTCTAGAAGGAGTATTACTTCTAGGAGCACCCCATATACAGTTTTTACTTATATGACTTGGTGTACCATATTTAAAACATTTGGTACCATGGGGCCTTCTTTTACCTCTGGAATTTGTCTCTCCTATCCAAGCCTCATTTCTATAGTTAAGAGACTGAACACCATTAGGATACTGAATTCATTTTCCCAAAGGAGCTGATCTGACCTTTAATGGTGTAAGTATTCTTTTGCATTCTGCATTAGCATTGTGGAATGTCAATGACTCAGTTAATTCTTTTCTGAATTTTTAATCTGACACCATTTTTGTTATAGCTGTGTTCAGCCTTTGGAAAAAAATCAGTGAAGGGTTTGTGCAGTCCCTGAAATATCTTTGTGTGTACCTTAGTTGTTTTTTCTGGTTCTGGAATTTTTCCCAAGCATTTAGAGCTGCTGTATGGCATAGGGATATAGTATGCTCATCATACGTGGCTTGTACATTCCTGTCAGCTAAACGTCCCTCACCAAGTATTTGATCTTGCAAGATCTCAAAACCTCTGAGTTTACCTTGTTCTAAATTTCTTGCCTCTTCTCTCAACCAGTTTTTTCAGTTACTGCTGGCTATATTCTAGAACAGCTGAAATTAACTGATGCCAGTCATCTGGAATGATTATATGTGAGGTAGACCTTGAATTTAACATCTGTCTTACATATGTGGAGTGTATCCCATATGTAATTACCGCATCCATTATATTTTAAAGTCCCTTGTTGATTTGGTTGTAATGTATATGTCATATATGGCTCAGGATGTGTGTCATCTGCTGGCTTCTCATGGATGACAGGATAAGCCATTTGGAGATGTTACAACCTGTATGGTCTTGCCATTCTGCTTATTAGGTCCCTTGTCATGTTTACTGAGAGTTTCTTCCAGGCCTTGCAAATGAGCACCTAGGATCTGTTTTAGGGAATGAAACTCCTCTCTTGCAAGGGATTCCAGATTTCTCATGAAATCATAGAAGTTTTATGCTCTTCTGAAGCACATGATTCCATGGACCCTATCATATCAATTAATGATAATATTTCTTCCTTATATAGTGTCTGAGTTGTTACAACTTCACTCTGGAGAGTTAGTGTTCTATTCATTAAATATTCACATTCATTATCAATAAAATCAATTATGGGAATACATTTATTATTAATGGACTGAAGCTCTTGTGTTAAGTTGGCAGATTCCAAACTAAGAAGCTTGTTTTGTAAATCCTGGTTAGCAGATTCCAGAGAAAGAATCTTTTTATGTAATCTTTCATTGCTATCTTTTAAAGCCTGTATCAGTCTCAATAATGACTCATCTTTGTTCTTATTATTAAACCAGTATTTGAACACTGTGAGTTATTACGATGAATGCCAAAATGGTACAGGCCAGATATGCCTTAGGAAGGTCATATATTTCCAGGAAAATGTTATTTATCATACAGGCAAAAAAGTTTATAAATTCCTGTGAGGTAATGTTGTCAACCATATTACAAGAATTACTCAAAATTTGTTAGTCAGTTTTAAGGTTTTTAAGGTGTAAAATTATCAAGTACTGGCTTATCTATCTTACCTTCCTTTCAGTGGCTTTTGGGGTGTAGTAGCGCTTTTCAGCCAGCAGGAGGCACTGGTAATAGTTCCAAGCAGGTATTGCTGGCAACCTTGGCTGGTGGCAGCTGAAGGTAGGAGCCAAGATGGCAGAGATCCAGCACTCAGGGAGGAGGAGGAATGGCTCACTCACAGTGGTTTTTCATTGTTCTGGGGGCTAAACTTGCCAGGGAACTGAGACTGGACTATTTGCTCCCTTTTTCAGGAATGGAACAGTGTAGGCATTCCCTGGTTATACAGAACTTGGCAGGCAGGTTTAGGTACCTGCCAGCTGGGGAGGAAGCTGAGGGTGGAAGCCACTCAGGCCTTTGGAATTTGCCCCACATTAGTGCCAGATATTGGTTTAAATATTAAGGCAACTCCATGTAGTCAAAAAGGAAGTTTATTTTGTGGGGTAACTTACAATTGAAGGGATAGGTAACAGGGTCTGGGAAAGGTGAAGCACAGTCCAGTGGTGTTCTCTGGAGAACTCTGCTCAGTCTACCTCCAGCATCCAGGATCCAGGAACCAAGAGAGCTGGCAGTTACTGAAGCCTCAATGGGGGTGGCATTTGCAGTTCAAAGCTGGAATGGCTACCCACTACATTTGCCAAGTATCATACTTGGGACACTTTGGCTACTATGAGGAGAGGATGTATAAAACATTTCTTGCATTTAATATTAGTTGTTTAGAAGAATATTTTTGAATGGTTTTCAGTACCATATAAAGCTGTGACTGTAAATGATGGAGACAGATATAGAGATCCATAGCTAAGCAAAGGGCTGAGTTCCTGGAGTACAGTCAAATAGAGGGAGGAGAGATTATATGAGAAGGGAGGTCAATATCATGATGGGGAAACCCACAGAGTCAGCTGACCTGAGCTAGTTGGAGCTCAAGGGCTCTGCACTGACAGCTGAGGAACCTGAATGGGAACAAATTAGATCTTCTGAATATGGTGACAGTTGTGTGGCTTGTGTGGTATGTGTGGCCCCTGACAGTGGGACCAGGATTTATCTCTAGTGCATGAACAGGCTTTTTTCAAGCCCATTGCCTATGGAGGAATACCTTATTCAGCCATGATGAAGGGAAGGATCGGTGGGCTTAACTCTTCCTTAACTTGATATGCCAGACTTTGTTGACTGTGCATTGGAGGCCTTGCCCTCTCTGAGGAGTGCATGGGGGCAGAACAGGGGAAGATGGGAAGAACAGATTGAGAGGAGGGAGAGGGACCTGTGTTTGGTATGTAAGATGGAAAAATACTTTTAAATATTAAAAAAAAAATCAATCCTAAAAAAAATGGCTGTTACTGTTGGAGACACTGAAATTTTAAAGACTCTTGAAGCTTAAGGAATAAAGGACTTTTATATTTTGATCTAATAAAAATAGACCTTGTTTGGATTTGGTTTGTTTTTTGACACCTTCTATTTATGTATTCCTGGCTGTCTTGTAACTTGCATATAGATCAGGCTGGCCTTGAACTCACAGACAGATCCTCCTTCCTCTGACTCACAAGTGCTGGGAATGAAAGCTTACACCAGCATGCCTGGCCTTCATTTAGGTTCTTTGAAACTGTCTCAATATGTATCCTTGATGGATCTGGAATTGCTGAGTAGAGCAAGCTGGCTTCAAGCTCAGAGATCTTCTTGCCTTGGACTCCAAAGCCTGGGATTAAAGTCTATACTGTGATACCTGGCTGAGATATTATTTATATGACCACTAAATGTCAATGCTGGCTGTACTTTGAAGAAGTAGAATAATGCATGTGGGCTAAAAATTTTGGGCCAGACTTTCTTATTTTGTGACCTGGGCTTTAGTAGACTGATGTGGCTTTGAATTCAATATTCATAAGAGGATGGCTTTTTCTTGATGCTCCTAACCCCACACAAGTCACTATACAGCTTATGATTTATAGATGTAAACTGTGAAAATATTGCTCCATTTTTCATACTGAATACATTTTGGTTCAGAGTTGAAGAATGAACTTGTTTTTCATTCACATCTGTGATTTCTGTTTGCTTTTTGTCCTTTTTTGCCCACGTCTACACAAATTATTTCTTTTTTTAAGATTAATTTATTTATTATGTATACAGCATGTATGACTGCAGGCCAGAAGAGGGTACCTGATCTCATTACAGAGGGTTGTGAGCAACCATGTGGTTGCTGGTAATTGAACTCAGGACCTCTGGAAGAGCAGTCAATGCTCTTAACCTCTGAGCCATCTCTCCAGCCCCACAAATTAGTTCTAAATAATCATTATTACACAGCTTTTTTAAAAAAAATCTTAATTGCTTGTAGAATGTCTTTCAAGCTGTGGTCCAGTTAGTCCAACAATGGCTGCCTACCAATGAAAATTTGAAGAGGCCAGTAGTTGTTCAGCTCATGAGGCTAAGTATTTCAGCTGGTCTTCAGTATACACCATAATACCAAGGAAGCAAACTCTAAGGCTGGTAAAGGAATGAACTTGGTAGACAGATCTAGGGCAAGGAGGCAAAGCAAGAGAGCTTCCTCTCTCAATGTATTTTATATATGTAGGCTGCCACCAGAGGTGCAATCCAGATTAAAGGTGGATCTTAAATTTCATTTGATTTTTTATGTAATTTTTGAGATAGGGTTTAACTGTGTAGCCCTGGAACTCATTCTATAGACCAGGCCAGCCTCAAACTCAAAAAAATCCAAATATTTCTGCAACTGAGTACTCAGATTAAAGGCAAAAACAGCAACCAAGCAGTTGAAGGTTGATTTAACCTCAAATGATCTGCATTAAAAATGGGTCTTTAATTTCAAAGCATTAAAAAAATCCCTCACAGGTATACCCAACTCTGGGTTTTTGTTAGTTCCAGAAGTAGTCAGTTTGACTACCAAGAATAGCCATCACAACAGCCAAGAAAGAAGAAATGAGAAAAATTTCTTACCTGCAGAAGTCAGGGAAAGAAGCTTTTCCTAAACAAAGGAAGGATGTGAATTTTACTTAGGAAGTCTGGACAGGTTGGTGTAGAATTCTTCCTATTCCTAAGCAGGTGAGTAAACAAATCCACTTCTGAACATGGTCACAATGTAAAAGCAGAGACATTTAGGGGTATTATTACTGCAATGTTGTGCAAAAACATATTTAAGTTAAAAAAATGATGGAGAGAAAAGCCTCTGGCCTGATCATCTTATACCACAAGGTCTTAGCTTAAAATCAATAAATGACACAATGAAACAATATTTTTTCAGAGTCTATGCAACTTGTCAATCTTGATGTTCAATCTAGAAGAAACTATACCAATGTCATTCTCACAGATGGAAAAAAATAGAGAACACAAATACAGAAAATTTCAAGGAAAAGTCTTATAATAGCACTGTATACTCTGCTTTCAGATGCATGGTTATAATGAACTATATTAACCTCAGAATGAAGCTGCTTCTACATCTGAACAGGCTTGCTGTTCTATGCAAGACCATAGGGACATTGTTTTGACTAGCCCTGGCTGCAGTCTTTCTCAGGACTATAACATCACTGTAGACAATTCCATTCTATCCTTTTTCTAATTTTTTTTGAGACAGAGTTTCTCTGTGTAGCTTTGGAGCCTTCCCTAGAACTCATTCTGTAGGCCAGGATAGCCCAGTCTCTCTGTAGAGATCTTCCTGACTCTGTGTCTCAAGTGCTGAGATTAATGGCATGTGCCACCACCACACAGCCCCTTTTTCTAACTTTTAAAAAATTAATTTATGTGGGTGTTTTCCATGCATGTGTCAGTACACAGTGCTTACAGATGTCAGAAGAAGACAGGAGATGCCTGAGAGGGGAATTACAGCAAATTGTTAGCTCCTATGTGGGTTCTAGAAATGGAACCTAGGTCCTCTGTAACAAGAGTCAGTGCTCTTAATTGCTGAGCTATCTCTCTAGCCCCTTTTTTATTTAAAATTTATTTCTAAAAATTGTTAATTAAAAGATATTACGGCTCCCATCCAGACCAGAGGTGAGTGCCTGAGGTCATACCCAGGGAGGCCTGACCCTAGGTCCATCCCTGGGCACCAGCCATTCCTGGGAAAACCCCCCAAACTTGGCCCCAGTTTCTGGCCATTGGGTGGGGCCCCCAAAAAGGTTCCTCTTCTCCAAGACACTCCCCAATACCCGGCAGTCCCTGCAGTCTACATGCTCTGCCCCTACACCCATCTGCCCAAGATCCCTCTCTCCACTTCCTGAGAATTGGAGACCAGCCCCCACCTCCTATCTGGACCAGAGGGGAGTGCCTGGGGTTATACTCAGAGAGGCCTGCCCCTAGCTCCCATCCCTGGGCACCAGCTTTTCTGGGGAAGACCTTTCCAACTTAGACCCAGGTTCTAGCCTTTGGGCAGGTCCCAGCTGGAAGGTTCCCCTTCTCCTAGACCCACTGCAGACCCTGCAATCTACATGCCCTGCCCCACACCCATCTGCCCAAGACCCCCACCACTTGCTGAGACTTTTAGACCAGCCCCTAGTTCCCATCTACCCTGGAGCTTGCAACCAGGCCAGAGGCTTCCTTAAATGCCAAATCTGTCAGCTCTGTCTGGGCCAAGAGTGCTGATAAACCAAGAATGAATCCATGAGGAGATAGACAGACATCAAGGCAGAAGTACATACAACAAAATAAAAAGCAATACAGCATCACCAGAACCAAGCCCTCCTCCAACAGCTAGACCTGAACATCACAAAATGGAAGAAGCAGAAGAAAGCAACCTTAAGAATAACATAATGAAGATACTAGAGATTTTTAAAGAAAAAATCAAAAATGAAATTGAAGAAAAGACAATCTAAAAATGGGAACAATGCTATTAAAAAAAAACCAGAGGAAAAGACAAATACAGCAGAAGAAAACAATAAATCCCTGAAAGAAAACCATGAAAAAGCAATGAAACAGATGAGGGAAATAGTCCAAGACCTGAAAAGGGAAATAGAAAAAATGAAGAAGACACAAACAGAGGGAATGTTGGAAATAGAAAATCTGAGTAAACAAACAGGAACTTCAGATACAAGTGTAACCAACAATATGGAAGAGATGGAAGAGCAGATCTCTGGCAGTGAAGATATGGTAGAAGAAATAGATTCATCAGTCAAATAAAACACTAAAGCCAACAAAGTCATGAACCAAAATGTCTAAGAAATTTGGGACACAGTGAAAAGACCAAACCTATGAATAATAGGGATAGAGGAAAGAGAAGAACACCAACTCAAAGGCACAGTAAATACTTTCAACAAGATCATAGAAGAAAACTTTAACAACTTAAGGAAATGCCTTTGAAGACACAAGAAGCCTATAGAACATCAAACAGACTAGCCCCCCAAAAAAGTCCCCTTGCCAAATAATAATTAAAAAACTAAATGTACAGAATAAAGAAAGAATATTAAGAGCAGCAAAGGAAAAATGTCATGTAAATTATAAAGTCAAACACATCAGAATAACACTCAATTTCTCAATGGAGACTTTGAAAGACAGAAGGACCTGCACAGATGTAATGCAGACACTAAGAGACCATGGATGCCAGCCTAGACTATTATACCCAGCAAAACTTTCAATCATCATAGACGTAGTGAACAAGACATTTCAAGACAAAGCCAGATTTAAACAATACTTATACACAAATCCAGCCCTACAGAAAGCACTAGAAGAAAAATTCCAACCTAAGGAAGTCAGATACACTCTCGAAAACTCAGGCAATCAATAATGCCGCAGCAGTAAACCCCAAAGAAGAGAAGTACACACACATTACCACCAAAAAATAACAGGAATGAACAATCATTGGTCATTAATATCCCTTAATATCAATGGATTTAATTCGCCTATAAAAAGACACAAGCTTACAGAATGGATACAAAAGCAGGACCCATCTTTCTACTGCATAAAAGAAACACACCTCAAATTCAAAGATAGACACTACCTAAGAATAAAAGGCTGGGAAAAGACTTTCCAATCAAATGGTCTTAAGAAGCAAGTGAGTGTAGCCATCCCAATATCCAGCAAAATAAACTTCAAACTAAAATCAATCAAAAGAGATCAAGAAGGGCATTACATACTCATCACAGGAAAGATCCACCAAGATGAAGTTTCAATTCTGAACATTTATGCCCCAAACACAAGGGCACCCACTTATGTAAAAGAAACATTACTAAAGCTTAAACCACATATAAAACCCCAGACATTAACAGTGGGGGACTTCAACACCACAATTTCACCAATGGACAGATCCCCCAAATCAAAACTTAACAGAGAAATAAAGGACTTAACTGATATTATGACTCAAAAGGACATAATCTATACCTACAGAACATTCCATTCTAACAAAAAAGAATATATCTTCTTTGCAGCACCCCATGGAACCTTCTCTAAAATCGACCACATACTTGGCCACAAAGCAAATCTCAACAGAAAAAAAAAACAATTGGAATAACCTCCTGTGTTCTATCAGACTACCATGAGATAAAGTTAGATTTCAGCAACAACAAAAGCTACAGAAAGCCTACAATCTCATGGAAACTGAATAATGCTCAACTGAATCACCAAAGGTTTAAGGAAGAAATAAAGAAAGAAATTAAAGACTTCCTAGAGATCAATGAAAATGAATATACCACATACCCAAATTTATAGGACACTATGAAAGCAGTGCTAAGAGGGAAATTCATAGCACTAAATGCCCACATAAAGAAGTTGGAGAAATCTCACACTAGTGACTTAACAGCACACCTGAAAGCTCTAGAACAAGAAGAAACAAAGACACCCATGAAGAATAGACACCAGGAAATAATCAAATTGAGAGCTGAAATCAATAAAATAGAAACAAAGAGAACAATACAAAAAAATTAATGAACCAAAGAGTTGGTTCTTTGAGAAAATCAACAAGATAGACAATCTCTTATCCAAACTGACCAAAAGACAGAGAGAGAGAGAGAGAGAGAGAGAGAGAGAGAGAGAGAGAGAGAGAGAGAGAGAGAGATCCAAATTAACAAAATCAGAAATGAAAAGTGGGACATAACAACAGACAATGAGGAAATCCAGAAAATCATCACATCATACTTCAAAAAACTCTACTCCACAGAACTGGAAAATCATAAAGAAATGGATAATTTTCTGGATAGGTACCACATACCTAAGTTAAATAAAGACCAGATAAACTATTTAAATAGTCCAATAACCCCTAAGGAAATAGAATCAGTCATTAAAAGTCTCCCAAACAAAAAAAGCCCAGAACCAGATGGTTTCAGTGCAGAATTCTACCAGATCTTCAAAGAAGAGTTAATACCAATACTCTTCAAATTGTTCCACACAGTAGAAGCAGAAGTAACATTACCAAACTCCTTCTATGAGGCTACAATTACCCTGATTCCTAAACCAAACAAAGATGCAACAAAGAAAGAGAACTACAGACTGATCTCCCTCATGAACATTGATGCAAAAATACTCAATAACATACTGGCAAACAGACTCCAAGAACACATCAAAACAATTATCCACCATGATCAAGTAGGCTTCATCCCTGGGATGCAAGGGTGGTTCAACATACAAAAGTCAGTCAATGTAATACACCAAATAAACAAATTGAAAGAAAAACCCACATCATCATCTCACTAGACACTGAAAAGGCATTTGACAAAATCCAACACCCCTTCATGATAAAAGTCTTGGAGCAATCAGGAATACAGGGAACATACTTAAACATAATAAAGGCAATTTACAGCAAGCCAACAGCCAACATCAAATTAAATGGAGAGAAACTCAAAGTGATTCCCTAAAATCAGGAACAAGGCAAGGCTGTCCTCTCTCCCCATACTTATTCAATATAGTACTTGAAGTTCTAACCAGAGCAATAAGTCAACATAAGGAGATACAAATTGGAAAGGAAGAATATAGCTTTTGCTATTTTCAGATGACATGATAGTGTACACGAGTGATCCCAGAAATTTGACCAAGGAACTGATACGGCTTATGAACACCTTCAGCAACATAGCAGGATACAAGAGCAACTGAAAAAAATCAGTAGCCCTCCTATATACAATTGACAAGCAGGCTGAGAAGGAAATCAGATACAACACCTTTTACAATAGCCACAAATGATATAAAATACCTTGGAGTAACTCTAACTAAGCAAGTGAAGGATCTATATGACAAGAACTTTAAGTCCCTGAAAAAAGAAATTGAAGAAGATGTCAGAAAATGGAAAGTACTCCCATGCTCATGAATAGGTAGGATTAACATAGTAAAAATAGCAATCCTACCAAAAGCAATCTACAGATTCAATGTAATCCCCATCAAAATACCAACACAATTCTTCACAGACCTGGTAAGAATAGTATTCAACTTCATATGGAAAAACAAACAACCCAGGATAGCCAAAAGAATCCTGTACAATAAAATAACCTCTGGAGGCATCATGATCTCTGACCTCAAGATCTACTATAGAGCTACAGTAATAAAAATAGCTTGGTATTGGCATAAAAACTGACATGTGGACCAATGAAATCGAATTGAAGACCCTGACATTAATCCGCACACCTGTGAACATATAATTTTTAACAAAGAAGCCAAAAGTGTACAATGGAAAAAAAAAGCATCTTCAACAAATGGTGCTGGAATAACTGGATGTCAACGTGTAGAAGGCTACAAATATATCCATTTCTGTCACCGTGCACAAAACTTAAGTCCCAATGGATTAAAGATCTCAACATAAATCCAGCTACTCTGAACCTGCTACAAGAGAAAGTATGAAGTAGTCTTGAATGCATTGGCATAGGAGACCACTTCCTTAATATAACATCAGTAGCACAGACACTGAGAGAAACAATCAATCAATGGATCCTCTTGAAACTGAGAAGCCTTGTAGAGCAAAGGACTTAGTAAACAAGACAAAGCAACAGCCTACAGAATGGGAAAAGATATTCACCAACCCCACATCTGACAGAGGACTGATATCCAGAATATATAAAGAACTCAAGGAATTAGACATCAAATTGCCCAAGAGTCCAGTTAATAAATGGGCTATAGAGCGAAACAGAATATTCTCAACAGAGGAAGCTGAAATGGCTGAAAGACATTTAAGGAATTGCTCAACATCCCGAATCATCAGGGAAACGCAAATCAAAACGATACTTAGATACCACCTAACCCCCGTCAGAATGACTAAGATAAAAAACACTGAAGACAGCTTATTCTGGAGGGGATGTGGAGCAAGGGGAACTCTCCTCCATTGTTGGTGAGAATGCAAGCTTGTTCAGCCACTTTGGAAATCAATATGGTGTTTTCTTAGAAAATTGGGAATCACTCTCTCCCAAGACCCAACTATACCACTCTTGGACATATACCCAAGGAATGCTCAATCATACTACAAGGGCACATGTTCAGCTATGTTCATAGCAGCATTTTTTGTAATAGGCAGAACCTGGAAACAACCTAGATGCCCTTCAACTAAAGAATGGATAAATAAAATGTGGTACATATACACAATGGCGTACTACTCAACAGAAAAACAATGACATCATGAGGTTTGCAGGCAAATGGATGGATCCAGAAAAAATCATCCTGAGTGAGGTAACTCAGACTCAGAAAGACAAACATGGTACGTACTCAGTCATAGGAGGATACTAGATGTAAAACAAAGGATGATTAGATTGCTACTCACAACTCCAAGGAGGCTACCTAGAAAACAGGACTCTAAGAAAGACACAGGGATCACCCAATTACAGAGAAATGTATGAGATCTACATGAGCAAACTGGACATGGGGGGGTGGGTAATGAAAGGCAAGGGTCAAGGGAAAGAGAGCTTAGGGGAGTGGGAGATCCCAGCTGGATCAAGAACAGAGATGGAGAACAAGGAAAAAGAGTCCATGATAAATGAAGACCCCATGGGAATAGGAAGAAGCAAAGTGCTAGAGAGGTCCCCAGAAATCCACAAAGATACCTCCACAATGGACTACTGGCAATTGTCACGAGAAAGCCCAAACTGACCTACTCTGGTGATAGGATAGCCAAACACCCTAACTGTCGTGCTAAAAATATCATTCAATGACTAATGGAAGCACATTCAGAGATCCACTGCCAGGCCCCAGGTGGAGCTCCAGGAATCCAAATTGGTGAGAAAGAGGAGGGATTGTATGAGCAAGATTTGTTGAGAACAAGATTGGAAAAACCACAGGGGCAAATAGCTAAACTAGTGGAAACACATGATCTATGAACCAATAGCTGAGGAGCCCCCAACTGGATCAGGTCCTCTGGATAATTGAGACAGTTGATTAGCTTGAACTGTTTTGGAGGCACCTAGACAGTGGGTCTGGGACCTGTCGTTAGTGCATGAGCTGGGTGTTTGGAACCTTGGGCCTATGCAGGAACACTTTGCTCAGCCTGGGAGGAGGGTATTGGACTTGCCTGGACTGAATCTACCAGGTTGAACTGAATTCCCAGGGGAGTGTTTGCCCTGGAGGAGATGGAAATGGGGGGGGTGGACTAGGGGGAAGGTAGAGGGGAGTGGAAGGGGGAGGACAGGGGAATCTGTGGATTATATGTAAACTTAAATTAAAAAAATAAAGAGTCCTCACTGAGGTCACACTTATACGTTACAGGAAGTTTGCACAGCACTGTTTTCATATCCCCTTCTGAAAGCTGCCCTAGTCTAGTCAACTCTCCCTGTCTTTCCCCCATCCCTTCCTTATTCATCTGACCCCTCCTGTTACCATTCCCACTTGCCTCCAGTGCACCCACTAAATGTATTCTACTTCCTCTTCTCAGGAAGATCCATGCATCTTTCCTAGAGCTCTTATTGTTACTTAGCCTCTCTGTATCTATGGATTCTACTGTAATTTACTGTGATTGCATTTTACTTAATTACTAATACTCACTTATAAGTGAGTACATACCATGTTTTTCTATGTGCTTCTGGGTTTCCTTACTCAGAATAATAAAGAACTCTAGAGATTAGACATAACAAACCAAGCAATCCAATTATCATGGGATGCACTTCTGAACAGAATTCTCAATAGAGGATTCTACAGTGGCTGAGAAAAACTTGAAGAGATGTTCACCATTCTTAACCATCAAATAAATGCTTATCAAAGCTACTTTGAGATTTCACCTTACACCTGTAAGAATGGTTAGGACAATTAACACAAGTGACAATTGGCAAGCACCAGTACCAAGGGGATTCATTGCTGTTACAAGTGCAAACTTTTACAGCCACTGTGGAAATCAAAATGCAATCCTAAGAAAATTGGGAATCAATCTACCTCGGCACCCTGCTATAACACTCTTGGGCATATACTTAAAAGGTGCTCCTCCCTTCTACCACAAAGATACTTGCTCAACTATGTTCATAGTGGCTTAATTGGTTATAGCCAGAAATTGTCATGTCTGTGAGAGATGGTGTTGATTGATGACTGGTATGGGAAGACTCCACCATGTAGGGTGGCAATATCCCTAAGAAAAGTGTCCTGGGCTAGAAAGGGGAGCTATCTGAGCATGACACTGTGACTAGATAAGGGAGAAAGCCAGAAAACAATCTTGGCCCATGGATTTTGCCTTCAATTGTTAGCTTGAGTTTCTATCCTAAGCTCCCAAAATAATGGAGTGTGATCTGACACAATTAGCCAAATAAAGACTTTCATTGTCTGAGATGTTTTTGGTTAGAGGATTTAATCACAACAGGATAAAAGAAGTTAAAACAAAAAAACGTAACAACAAAAGTGATTTTGTTGCTAGGCAGATCATGGGAATATTGCCTTTTGAAAGAATGTGGATGATATCAAGCCTTTAAGTTTTACAACAGCCATAGAAAGTTGTACACAGTACTCAATTGGCTGTTCTTTTAGGACTATGAAGATGGGAATGTTAAGAGTAAAGGCAGAATGTGGAGATTGAGATCATAGGATTTCAGTTGTAAGAAAATAGACTCCATAAAAAATTAAGATAAAGTTCATTTATGTGATAATTTGGTTCCAAAATCTCTTTTATTCTACCTATGCCCTGGGTATTTATCAAAGAAGAATTAAAAAACAATGGGCTAATTCCTTACACGGAATATTGAATCTGTTGGATGGTTACTACTGAAGACTCATTCATGTCCAGAATAAAAAGAAAACAAGTGGGTCAGAAATAAATGAAAATGAAAAGGTAGTTTCATATGGCAGTCAAGTGCTGAAACTGGAATGAAATTTCAAAGAGTTTATCACCATTATAGAGAAGACTTTTGGTATAGAATGGAAGCCTAGCAAAGTGCCCTAAGGTTAAGATTCCATCCTGTTAAACCTTCAATTTGTGTAAGGAGTAAGCAAAGAGATTCCTTGTCCCAGGAAGCATCTCCATATAAAACCAGTGCACCTATGGTCCAAGCATATTAGTGTCCATACCAACAAAAAATCACACTTTGCAGGATAACTCATAGTGTGCTGGTCCTGGAAATAAGGAAGAATCAAAATTTAAGATCAGGAATTCTTAGTCTGTGGTTATAGTTCAGCATTGTTGCAGGCATCTATGTATAGCAGAGGCACAAATCCAGTAAGGAGACTGTGAGAGTTTATTGCATAAAGCTGTGAGGATTGAAGTCTGATGTTGTTGGTTGTTCCTTTTTTTTAATTCTTTACTCTTTAGGGAGCCTGCCACTGAGTTCTCAAAAATCACACACATGGAAGATTACTTTTTCTTATAAATGATCAACCTTAGCTTGACTTGTTTCTAGACAGTTTTTTTTAACTTAAATTGTCCCATATACCTTTTGCCTTTGGACTTTTGTTGTCTTCCTCTATTTTGTATACCTTTTTTTTATTTCTTATTTTGTGGCTTGTGGTGTAGCTGAGTGGCTGCCCAGTGGTATCTTACTTTTCTTTCTCCTTCTTCCTTTTTTCCTCCCAGATTCCTCCTCTTATTTATTCTCTCAGCCCGCTGGCCCTGACTATCCTTTCCTGCAAAGCTATTGGCCATTAAGCTCTGTATTAAGACTAATGAAGTATTTTAGACAGGCTATAGCAGTATCATAGCTTCACAGAGTTAAATAAATGCAACACAAAAGAATGCAACAAATCTTTGCATCATTAAAACAAATGTTCCACAGCATAAACAAATAAAACACACCTTAAAATAATATTACATGGTCCCATCCCTGGGCACCAGCCATTCCGGGGAAGACCTGCCCAACTTGGCCCCAGGTTCTGGCCAGTGGGCGGCATCCTCTCCACCCACACCAGGCAGGCTCCCCTTCTCCAAGACCACCAGCAGACCCTGCAATCTCCATGCTCTGCCCGCACGCCCATCCTCCTGAGACCCCAGCCACTTCCTGAGACTTAGAGACCAGCCCCTAGCTCCCATCCAGCCTTGGACCTCCCATCTGAACAAGAGTGCCCATCATACCCCAAAGCTCCCATCTGGACAAGAGAGAGAGGCTTCCTGAATCTGTCAGCCCTAAATGGACCAAGTGCGCTGATAAAAACAAGAAGGAATGCACAAGGAGATGAGCAGACATCAAGGCAGAAGTACATACAACAAAATGAAGAGCAATACACCATCACCAGAACCTAGCCCTCTGCCAACAGCTAGACCTAAATATCAAAAAATGGAAGAAGCTGAGGAAACCAGCCTTATAAATAACATCATGAACAAAGTTAAGGCTTATATAGAAGGAATCACAAATGAAATTGAGGAAAAGACAAACAAAAAATGGGAAGAACGCTATAAAAAACTAGAGGAAAGGACAAATACAGCAGAAGAAAACAATAAAGCCCTGACAGAAAATCATGAAAAAGCAATGAAACAGATGAAGGAAACCGTCCAAGACCTGACAAGGGAAATAGAAAAAATGAAGAAGACACAAAGAGAGGGAATGCTGGAAATAAAAAATCTGAGTTAAAGATCAGGAACTTCAGATGCAAGTATAATCAACAGAATGCAAGAGATGGAAGAGAGGATCTCTGGCATTGAAATATGGTAGAAGAAATAGATTCATCAGTCAAAGAAAACACTAAAACCAACAAAGTCATGAACCAAAATATCCAAGAAATTTGGGACACCATGAAAAGACCAAACCTATGAATAATAGGGATAGAAGAATACCAACTCAAAGGCACAGAAAATATATTCAACAAGATCATAGAAAAAAACTTTCCCAACTTAAAAAAGGAAATGCCTATGAAGATATAAGAAGCCTATAGAACATCAAGCAGACTAGACCCCAAAAATTCCCCTTGCCACATAATAATTAAACAACTAAATGTACAGAATAAAAGAATATTAAGAGCAACAAAGGAAAAAGGCCAAGTGACTTATAAAGGAAAACCCATCAGAATAACACCTGATTTCTTAATGGAGACTCTGAAAGCCAGAATGACCTGGACAGATGTAATGAAGACACTAAGAGACCATGGATGCCAGCCTAGACTAATATACCCAGCAAAACTTTCAATCATCATAGATGGAATGAATAAGACATTCCAAGACAAAGCCAGATTTAAACAATACTTATCCACAAACCCAGCCCTACAGAAAGCACTAGAAGGAAAATTCCAACCTAAGGAAGTCAGATATACCCTTGAAAACACAGGCAATAGATAAAACCACAGCAGTAAACCCTAAAGAAAAGAAGTACACACACACTACCATCAAAAAATAACAGGAATGAACAATCACTGGTCATTAATATCCCTTAATATCAATGGATTTAATTCACCTATAAAAAGACATAGGCTTAAAGAATGGATATGAAAGCAGGACCTATCTTTCTGCTGCATACAAGAAACACATCTCAAATTCAAAGATAGACACTACCTAAGAATAAAAGGCTGGGAAAAGACTTTCCAATCAAACGGTCTTAAGAAACAAGTGGGTGTAGCCACCCTGATATCCAGCAAAATAGACTTCAAACTAAAATCAATCAAAAGAGGTCAAGAAGGTCATTACATACTCATCACAGGAAAGATCCACCAAGATGAAGTTTCAATTCTGAACATTTATGCCCCAAACACAAGGGCACCCACATATGTAAAAGAAATATTACTAAAGCTTAAATCACATATAAAACCCCACACATTAATAGTGGGAGACTTCATCCCTCCACTTTCACCACTGGACAGATCTCCCAAATCAAAACTTAACAGAGAAATAAAGGATTTAACTGATGTCATGACTCAAATGGACTTAATCGATATCTACAGAACATTCCATCCTAACAAAAAAGAATATACCTTCTTCTCAGCACCCCATGGAACTTTCTCTAAAATCGACCACATACTTGGCCACAAAGCAAATCTCAACAGATACAAAACAATTGGAATAACCTCCTGTGTTCTGTCAGACCACCATGGGTTAAAGTTAGATTTCAGCAACAACATAAAACTACAGAAAACCTACAATCTCATGGAAACTGAATAATGCTCAACTGAATCATCAATGGGTTAAGGAAGAAATAAAGAAATTAAAGACTTCCTAGAGATCAACGAAAATGAAGACACCACATACCCAAACTTATGGAACACTATGAAAGCAATGCTAAGAGGGAAATTCATAGCACGAAATGCCCACATAAAGAAGTTGGAGAAATCTCAAACTAGTGACTTAACAGCACACCTGAAAGCTCTAGAACAAGAAGAAGCAAAGTCTCCCAGGAAGCATAGATGCCAGGAAATTATCAAAGTGAGAGCTGAAATCAATAAAATAGAAACAAAGAGAACAAAACAAAAAATTAATAAAACAAAAAGTTGGTTCTTTGAGAGAATCAACAAGAGAGACAAGCCCTTATCAAAACTAACCAAAAGACAGAGAGAGAGAGCATCCAAATCAACAAAATCAGAAATGAAAAGGGGGACATAGCAACAGACATTGAGGAAATCCAGAGAATCATCAGGTCATACTTCAAAAACCTCTACTCCACAAAACTGGAAAATCTAAAAGAAATGCATAATTTTTTTGATAGGTACCACACACCTAAGTTAAATCAAAAACAGATAAACTACTTAAATAGTCCAATAACCCCTAAGGAAATAGAATCAGTCATTAAAAGTGTCCCAACCAAAAAAAGCCCAACACCAGATGGTTTCAGTGCAGAATTCTACCAGATCTTCAAAGAAGAGTTAATACCAATACTCTTCAAATTGTTCCACACAATAGAAGCAGAAGGAATATTACCAAACTCCTTCTATGAGGCTACAATTACCCTGATTCCTAAACCAAGCAAGGATACAACAAAGAAAGAGAACTACAGACCAATCTCCCTCATGAATATTGATGCAAAAATACTCAATAAAATACTGGCAAACAGACTCCAAGAACACATCAAAACAATTATCCACCATGATCAAGTAGGCTTCATCCCAGGGATGCAAGGGTGGTTTAACATAAAAATTCCGTCAATGTAATATGCCTTATAAACAAACTCAAAGAAAAAAAACCACATGATCATCTCACTAGATGCAGAAAAGGCATTTGACAAAATCCAACACCCCTTCATGATAAAGGTCTTGGAGCAATCAGGAATATAGGGAACATACTTAAACATAATAAAGGCAATTTATAGCAAGCCAACAGCCAACATCAAATTAAATGGAGAGAAACTCAAAGCAATTCCACTAAAATCAGGAACGAGGCAAGGCTGTCCGCTCTCCCCATACTTACTCAATATAGTACTTGAAGTTCTAGCTAGAACAATAAAACAGCATAAGGAGATTAAGGGGATACAAATTGGAAAGGAAGAAATCAAGCTTTCCCTATTTGCAGATGACATGATAGTATACTTGAGTGACCCCAAAGATTCCACCAAGGAATTGATACAGCTTATAAACACATTCAGCAACATAGCAGGAAACAAGAGCAACTCAAAAATATCAGTAGCCCTCCTATATACAATTGACAAACAGGCTGAGAAGGAAATCAGAGATACATCACCCTTTATAATAGCCACAAATGATATAAAGTACCTTGGGATAATACTAGCCAAGCAAGTGAAGGACCTATATGAAAAGAACTTTAAGTCCCTGAAAAAAGAAATTAAAGAAGATGTCAGAAAATGGAGAGATCTCCCATGCTCCTGAATAGGCAGAATTAACATAGTAAAAATGGCAATCTTACCAAAAGCAATCTACAGATTCAATGCAATCCCCATCAAAATACCAACACAATTCTTCACATTCCTGGAAAACATAATACTCAACTTCATATGGAAAAACAAAAAACCCAGGATAGTCAAAAGAATCCTGTGCGATAAAATAACCTTTGAGGCATCATGATCCCTGACCTCAAGATCTACTATAGAGCTACAGTAATAAAAACAGCTTGGTACTGGCACAAAAACTGACATGTCAACCAATGGAATCAAATTGAAAACCCTGACATTAATCTGCACACCTGTGAACATATAATTTTTGACAAAGAAGCCAAAAGTGTACAATGGAAAAAAGAAAGCATCTTCAACAAATGGTGCTGGAATAACTGGATGTCAATGTGTTGAAGGCTACAAATATATCCATATCTGTCACCGTGCACAAAACTTAAGTCCAAGTGGATCAAGGACCTCAACATAAATCCAGCTACTCTGAACCTGCTAGAAGAGAAAGTAGGAAGTAGTCTTGAATGCGTTGGCATAGGAGATCACTTCCTAAAAATAACACCAGTAGCACAGACTCTGAGAGAAACAATTAATCAATGGAACCTCTTGAAACTGAAAAGCTTTTGTAGAGCAAAAGATTTGGTCAACAAGGCAAAGCGACAGACTATAGAATGGGAAAAGTTCTTCACCAACCCCACATCTGACAAAGGACCGATATCCAGAATATATAAAGAAATCAAGAAATTAGACATCAAAATGTCCAACAGTCCAATTAAGAAATGGGCTATCGAACTAAACAGAATTCTCAACAGAGGAAACTCAAATGGCTGAAAGATATTTAAGGAATTGCTCAACATCCCGAATCATCAGGGAAGTGCAAATCAAAACAACTCTGAGATACCACCTTACACCTGTCAGAATGGCTAAGATAAAAAACACTGAAAAGAGCTTATGCTGGAAAGGATATGGAGCTAGGGGAACTCTCCTCCTTTGTTGGTGGGAATGCAAGCTTGTACAACCACTTTGGAAAATAATATGGCTCTTTCTTAGAAAATTGGGAATCAATCTCCCCCAAGATCCAGCTATACCACTCTTACACATATACCCAAGGAATGCTCAATCATACCAAAAGGACACATGGTCAGCTATGTTCATATCAGCATTGTTTGTAGTAGCCAGAACCTGGAAACCACCTAAATGGCCTTCAACTGAAGAATGGATAAATAAAAAGTGGTACATACACACAATGGAGTACTACTCAGCAGAGAAAAACAATGACATCATGAGGTTTGCAGGCAAATGGATGGATCTAGAAAAAATCATCCTGAATGAGGTAACCCAGACTCAGAAAGACAAACATGGTATACTCACTCATAGGAGGATACTAGATACAAAACAAAGATGACTAGACTGCTAATCACAACTCCAGGGAGGCTACCTAGAAAACAGAACCCCAAGAAAGACACAGGGTTCGCCCAATGACAGAGAAATGTATGAGATCTACATGAACAACATGGACGTGAGTGGGAGTAAGGAAGGGCAAGGGTCGAGGGAAAGAGAGCTTAAGGGAGCAGGAGATCCCAGCTGGATCAAAAACAGAGAGGGAGAACAAGGAATCAAAGACCATGATGATTGAAGACCACATGAGAATAGGAAGAAGCAAAATGCTTCCACAGAAATCCACAAAGATACCCCCACAATAGACTACTGGCAATGGTCAAGAGACAACCGGAACTGATCTACTCTGACAATAGGATGGCCAGAGATCCTAATTGTCATGCTAGAAACCCCATCAAATGACTGAGGGAACTGGATACAGAGATCTACAGTCAGGCCCCAGGTGGAGCTCCAGGAGTCCAATTGGTGAGAAAGAGGAGAGTTTGTATGAGCGAGAACTGTTTAGACCAAGATTGGAAAAAGCACAGGGATAAATATTCAAATGAAAGGAAACACATGAACTATGAACCAATAGCTGAGGAGCCCCCAACTGGATCAGGCCCTCTGGATAAATAAGACAGTTGATTAGCTTGATCTGCTTGGGAGGCATCCTGACAGTGGTACCGCATCCTGTCCTCAGTGCATGAACTGGCTGTTTCAAACCTGAGGCTTATACAGGGACACTTGGCTCAGCCTGGGAGGAGGGGACTGGACCTGCCTGGACTGAATGTACCAGATTGAACTCAGTCCTCAGGGGAGTCTTTGCCCTGGAGGAGATGATAATGGGGGTTGGGTTGTGGGGAGAACAAGGGAATCTGTGACTGATATGTAAAATTAAATTTAATAAATAAATTTAAAAAAAGAAGAGTAACACAAATCCCAAAGCTAAGAAGGGCAATATTTAAAACAAAAAAATGAAAAAATATATATATTTATTTTTCACTTTATTTGAAATAAAAACAATAAAAATTCAGATGTTCATGTCTATGTAACAAAAGTGAAAATGATGTTCCAAAAGCAATCCCATGATGATTCATGACCACTTCTTAAAATTTTTATTTTAAGAAAAACTATACAGTGTGGAATTTTAATATTAGCCTTATGAGTTTACTTTTTAAATACGTTGTGGAGACATAATATAATGCAGAAGTTCTTTTTTATTGAAAGTAATTTTCTTAAGAGCAAGGTGGGTCTAAAATGTTTTTCCCTCTTGGTAACTTTCATTTATACTTCTATCCCTTTGTGAAGCAATTGAAGGAAGAAAAAGAAAAAAATTAATATGATAGATATGCTGTGTCAAATATAATGAAAAAAATGACAATTCAAAAAAAATAATATTACACAACAGCCTTGGTTCCCTTTTATAACCACAAGATGGTGAGATACCTAATCTATGAGACATCTTCCATAGAGACCTTGCTGCATATAGGGAGTTAAAGTAAGCAAAGCAATGTAAGAAAAGTTTCAGGGATAGGACCATTTAAAGTGAAGCACCATACATCTGAGACAGAGCTACACAATTTCATATTTATCCTACTGTGCTTCAGTCTTGCCTTGGTCAAATCTTCCCTAACTGTGTCTCCATTTCTGTTTTGGAATGTGAATAGTATTCTGTGCCATTGTATGCTGGAAAGATGGAACTTGTTTTTTTGGTTTTACAAGATGTGACTGTCAAGAGAGTGTATTGAGTGTCAGAAGAGACTTTTGACATTTGAAAAGTGTAGGGGCTATTACAGACTATGAAGATTATTGAAGCGACTAAATGCATTTTCTACATGGATGACCATAAGTCTATAATGACTTGGGTCAGACTATAGATAATTGAATGAAAAAAAATCTCCCAGATACTATGATGCATTTGAACACATGTTTCTCCTTCATTCCTCTCGTTCTATTGCTTGTGAAACCTTTAGTAGGGTGAAGTTTTCTGGATGAAATTCCTCACTGGGGGTGTGATATTTGTCTCTATATTCTCAACAAATTTCCTATTTTTTGCATCTACTGTGTTGTGATTGAAACAAATCAGTCAGCTTGCTTGTAGTGTCAGGCTTTCACTACCTTTATAGACTCTATCTCTAAATCACATAAGATAATTTAGAAGTAATTGCTATTCAGTGCTAATGCAGTTTGGTAGCCTGCTCTTTTAATTTTTTGTTTGTTTTTGAAGACATGATTTGTCTGTGTAGCCTTGGCTGTCCTGAAAGGAGCTCTGTATACTAAGCTGACCACTAAATCAGATATCCCCCTGATTCTGGTTCCCAAGTCCTGGGATTATAGGTGGGCCAACATTTCTGGCATTTTTCTTTTTATATTATTGGATGATGGGCCTGGGATGTACATTTTTGTACATGTCAAGCATAGGCTGTTGTACTGAGCTTCAACCATACTTTGAATTTTAAAATTTGGCAGAGAGTATCACTCTCTTTCTCTGAATGGCATGTATTCATGACATTAATACTGTCTGAGCTCTCTGAGTCATTGGATTGCTGGTAAATTACCTGCTACCTGCCTGTTTTGTTTTTTGCTTATTTTAACTTTTTTAAATGAATATGAATACTTTCCTGTATGCATGGATATACACCACATGGTTACCTGGTCATCTCAGTGGTTAAAATATGGTCTCAGAAACCCTGAACTTGGAATAATGGATAGATGTGATCCCCCATGTAAGTACTGGCAATTGAGCCCACCTATGTGCAAGGCCAGCAAAAGCTTTTTACTACTGTGTCATCTATTCTGCCCTGTGTTGATTATTTATGATCAACATTCACATTGCTAATGTTTTCATCTGTCCATTTATAACTGTTACAACATGCTGTGCTTTTAGTAAAACCTTATTGATGTTACAGTTTCAATTGTGGCACTTGAGATTACTAGAAGATGAATAGAGAACTGGAGTGAATGCGTAACACTTTGTAGGAATTTTATTAAAAACCTCTGAGTTTTTCTATCTTTTTTGTTTGTTAGATTTTAGCATGGGAGATGGGTTTTTTTTTTTTTTTTGGTTTTTCGAGACAGGGTTTCTCTGTGTAGCTTTGTGACTTTCCTGGAACTCACTTGGTAGCCCAGGCTGGCCTCGAACTCACAGAGATCCACCTGGCTCTGCCTCCCGAGTGCTGGGATTAAAGGCATGTGCCACCACCGCCCGGCAAGATGGGGTCTTAATATATTCTCCTGGATCTGATTATATAGACTAGGCTGGCAATCAACTCAGAGTGACCTATCTTTTTATTCTGAGTGCTGAAGTTAAAAGTGTGAGCCAATACACCCAGCTTGTCCATCTTATTTTTCTTTTTTAGCTAGTAATTGGTCATGTGATTTTTCTCATGTGTATTCTGTACTGTCGATCTGTTTTCTTGTCTCACTATGTTTATTAGTATGCATTTCTCTTGTAAGATGATAGCTCATTCAAAGGGTACAGATATGACAGACATGGCCCTCCTATTCAGTTTACTTCTAAAGTGATATGATTACCACATTATAATGTTTTTGTAATGAAATAAGTGAGGGGAGCACCCAAGTTATATAGATATACAGTCAAAGTATACATTTACAATGTTGTCATTGTCATACTTTCTGTTTTACACCTGTGTGGGACATTTTAGAATTCAGTGACCTATGATGATGTGCATGTTGGCTTCACTTGGGAAGAGTGGACTTTGTTGGATCCTTCCCAGAAGTATCTCTACAAAGATGTGATGCTGGAGACCTACAGGAACCTCACTATTATAGGTAAGACTGAAATTTCCTTCATGTTTTAAAATAAAGGTACAACTGTCCGTTGGTTATTGATGATCTTCTGTAATTTATTGAAAAAGAAGAATGAGGTGAATAAATCAGTCATGGTTCTAATGTTCACTGAAGATAGTGAGTTAAATATTGTGCAGTTTTTAATAGTATGTTATACATTTTCTGGTATTATATTTTAGGATACAGTTTGGAAAACCATAATAATGAAGAACTTTGTCAATAAATATGATATAAATGTGCCTCTGAAGAAATTGTAATGTGTCCTGGAAGTTTTAAACAAAAACATCAGTGTAAATAAGTACCATTTAAAGTGCATCGTTCATCATTAAATTTTCACAAAACCATAAACCTCAATTTTAGGTATGTGAAATGCATTTGCAAGGCATTCTTTTAATAAATAAGACAAGGAAACAATCCCTCAAGAGATGTGACCATTTGAATTATAGCACCATAAGAGAGATGCTATAGAATTGTGAATCCATTTATTTCTTCATACTCATATTACAAAAGTTACACACAGTGAAGAGGCGATAAGTATGTCTCAAAAACAGTCTAGTAAGCAAAGAGTCCATATGAAAACTAGTATTGCCTTTATAATTGTTGTGACTGTGCTGTCTAGTTATAGGGGCAGTTAATGTCAAGAGTCAAGCAGAACTGTCATGGAGAAACCTTAATCCCCATACCACAAATCTATGAGAACAGAAAGTCAAACTGAATTCAATGTGGAATCTTCTATTTGTTACACTTCCTTTACTAGGCATATCATATGTCACTCTGGATACAATCCATATGAGTATAGGGATATGGAAACACATAAAATTCCTCTCTCTCAGAGCAGTTAAAAGTAGCAGTCCTCACATTGAATACAATTGTTAAGATTGATTCAACTACACAAGTATTGGTTTTGTAGCTTCATTGTTAATATATCAATAAACTCATACTATAGAACAGTCTTGAATTCTGCGACTGCGTAAATACCACATTAGTGTAAACACAGTGATAAAACCTTAAGATCTGATTCCTCTTTAGAGTTGGAACAAATTGTAAAATTAATTCTTACAACTGTAAAGAGTCAACAGCATATTGATTATGGTAAAGATTTTACATGTGCCAATTATCCTTGTCGGCATGAAAGAAGCCAAACTGGAGAGAAACTTTCTGTATATACTCAATGTGGTAAAGACTCTGCATACGATTGTCAGCATCAAAGGCATAAAAGAACACATACCAGAGAGAAACTCTATGAATGCAATCAGTGTGGTAAAGCCTTTGCTTATCATAGTGCTCTTCAAGTACATAAAAGAACACATACTGAAAAGAAATCCTATGAATGTTATTAGTGTCTTAAAGCCTAGTCACAATACCTGGTAACCTTATAACTGTATAATGTCTAATGTGTAATTGGTCTCTTAATGCCTTTGAATATAACAGTAGACAGGGGATCTGAAAGATCTCATAGTAAAATGAATCTAAATATATATAAATTGGTATATTCTTTAGTCAACATAAGGTTTGAGGTTGTATGTGGCTTTTTCTGTTTCTCTGATCTTTCAGTGTTCACCCCAATACCTGGCTCCAGGTTTGTTTTTACTAATAAGACCTTTTGAAAATTGTCTATATCTGGTGCCCAACTTATCAGGTAAAAATTCATGTTAAAGCTACTTTCTTGTAGCCTTGCAGGCCCCAGCTCAGGCCTCATATGGCTGATTGTGGTGGTGCATGCTGGTTGGATTTGCTGATGGAGGCAGAAGCAAGGAGGTCCAAAGTTTGAGGCCTGCCAGGGTAGCTTGTTGAGAAGAAGCTGTGGCTTATCCAGGTTGTATATTGTACTGGTGGGACCATGGAGGTAGTGGCCACTGCTTCAAGTTGCCAGATGCTTCTCATCATGTTGGTGGTGATGGCAACACTGCTACTGGAGACAGAGTTTACTAATGTTTATTCAGCGAACAATTGCCCAGTCCATTGTGTTACAAGAAAGCATCAGCAAAGGTCAGGATGCAGAAGTTTGGCTAGGCAAGTCGAGGGGAGAAATTGCTGTGAATATATTCTCTTCTAAGAAAGAACATTTGTGGTTCTGAGATACAGACATATATCAGACTGTGATTGTTCCAAAACATAGAGGAGGCAAAAAAATTTTTCTGCAGGGAACCATGACCCTGCCTAACAGCAACTTTGAAACCTTCAAAAGGAAGACAGGATATGGTGATATTTTAGTTGTATTAAAATGTTATTTGTATGTTAATAAATAAAGTTGCCCGGGAGACAGAGCTATTAGCAAGCCATAGGAAAGCAGGGCAGTGGGGGCGTATGCTTGTAATCATAGCACTTGGTAGGCAGAGCTGGGTAAGTCTCTGTGTGTTCAGGGATACAGCCATTATTGGATACACATGCCTTTAATCCCAATACCAAGCATGGAAAACCTGGAAGCCTATACAAACAGGCCGTGATGAGGCGGTCATGTGGTTGGGTTTACAACCAATGAGAAGGCAGAAGAGGAACACTATATAAAGACTTTAACACAGGGGTAGTTCTGGTTTGGAGAGGTAGGACCACTGCAGGAGGAAGGGTAAGGTTTTAGCTCTTAGCTCTGACCTCTTGGCTTTCTTCTTTGCATTGGTTCTGTGTTTCTTATTTAATAAGAAGGTTGGTTACATCTACATTTGGCCTTCAACATGACAAAAATCCATTAAAAACCGCTTGGCTTGGCTTGGCGGCAGGTCCGGTTTCCGGCCTGGGTGGCCCGGCTGCCTAGCTCAGGCCCAGGCCTGACTGACCCGCAGCTGGAGCTACTTGCAACTGCTACAAACAACTCAGGCCTGCCCTGCTGAATAGGGCCCCTGCCTGTAAAGCCAAGGCTTGACTCAGCTCAAGTGGCTACGCTTTCTCTCTCTCTCTGTCTATCTCTCTCTCTCTCTCTCTGGATTCATACCTCGAACACCAGGTGGCTGTTTTGAAATTCCCTGGGATTCTACTGTTCTACCCAGACTTGGTAAGTCAATTAACATATCTATTTAAAAGAGAATTTTTTCTACATTAAAAAAATGGGCTTTATGTGTACATTGGAAGAAAATTGGGCTTTGTTTGAAATTTTAGGCACTCTGACAATGGAACAACTATATGAAAAGATTAATATTGATCAAATTATTCAGCTTATTACTTTTCTTATCCTCATTTTACTATTTAAAAAGATTGTCAACTTAAGTGCAGGATAACAGTCTTAGAAAAACCTGTTAAACCAGTAAAGATGAATTATAGAGAAATTCAAATTCAGACAGAAGAAATAAATAGTGAAGTTGTTTCAAAATTGGATCATAAAGTTACAGAAAGAAAGCCAGTTTTCACACAATCACCCTTAATTTATCTGGTAGCCATACAGCAGCTACCTGATGAAGAGAATGAACAAAATACTTGGGTTCCAGTTAAAATGTTAGACTTACGAAGATTTAAGGAGGCAATAGCATCTTATGGCATGCACTCCCAATAGGTAAAGCAAATGTTAAACACCTGGTCAACTTGTAATAGGATTCTACCAAAGGACTGGTGGGAATTGGCACAGGCTGTTCTTGAACCCGGACAAAATCTCCAGTGGAAAATGTGGTTCAATAATGAGGCTAAAAATATAGAAAAACTGTAGCTTGAGTTTTCCTGCCTGGCCCACAGTCAGGACAAATCTCTGACACCCGCCAGTCCCACAGCCATTCAGACCCAACCAAATAAACACAGAGACTTATATTGGTTACAAACTGTATGGCCGTGGCAGGCTTCTTGCTAACTGTTCTTACAGCTTAAATTAAACCATTTCTATAAATCTATACCCTGCCACATGGCTCGTGGCTTACCAGCATCTTCACATGCTGTTTGTCATCATGGCGGCTGGCAGTGTCTCTCTGACTCAGCCTTCCACTTCCCAGCTCTATTGTCCTCCTTGTCCCGCCTACACTTCCTGCCTAGCCAATGGCCAATCAGTGTTTTATTTATTGACTAATCAGCAACACATTTGCCATACAGAACATCCTACAGCAAAAAACAATGGAGGGATAACAGAATACAAGTCTGCCAGGATCAGCTTATTGGAGAAGGCCAATATGCTTCAGTACAAACACAATGTCCATATGATGTCCAAACCCTAGTTCTATGTCGAACAGCAGCTTTGAATGCATGGGACAGAGTTGAAGAACCAGAAAAAAACCTGAGTCATTTACAAAGGTTATACAGGGCCCAAAAGAATCTTTCACAGATTTCTTACAAAGATTGGCTTCAGCAGTACAAAAAATGGTCCTGAATTCAGAGGCTAGTCAGATAATAATTGAATCTTTAGCCTTTGAGAATGCAAATGCAGCATGCAAAAGAATAATCAGGCCGTTAAAGGCAAGATCTGCACCTTTGGAAGATTGGATTAGAGATACAGTTAATGTTGAGGCTTATGACCATGATAATATGTGGGTAGGAAAAGCAATTTCAAAAGGTTTGAGCAATGATAGATGTTTCGGATATAGAAAGCAAGGACATTTGAAAAGGAATTGTAAACACGTCATTCCTAGAAATAACGTTTCTTCAAGGAACACTGGCAACAGAATGCCCCTTCCTTCTGGAATATACAGAAGGTGTGGTAAGGGAAAACACTGGACCAACGAATGTAGATCAACAAGGGACAGACGGTAATCCTCTGCCTCAAGCTTCGGGAAACTCCCAGAGGGGCCTCAGGCAGGCCCCCACAGTAAATCCAGTTCAAACATTTCCTGCAGTTGTAGAGGAAACCACTACTCAAAGCAACTAAATAACCAAATGTCTATTGGAATAAATCATGTTAGTCGAGATGATGAAACAGAGAAAATAGGAAATTCAGGAAAAAACATAAAGAAAAATTTTTGGCAAACTTCTATTAATGAACAAAGACCAAAACTAACAATAAAGATAAATGGTGTTTTGTTGTCTGGTCTGGTAGACACAGGTGCTGACATTACCATAATTGCACCAGAATTTTGGCATCCAACTTAGACTCTTCAGGAGGTAAACATTCAACTCTTAGGAATTGGGACATTATCTAGAGTGAAACAAAGTGCAAGATGGCTTGAATGTATAGGTCCAGAAGGACAGAAAGGAAAATTAAAACCACATATGGCTAACATACCTATGAACCTGTGGGGTCGAGACTTGTTACAACAATGGAATACTCAGATTAATATCCCTCCAATCTCAGAAACAAATCATAAATTAGTACATGTTTCTGAGAGAAATATTAAAAGATATTATTCTAATGAGTGCTCACCAGCCATCCATGTCATACAAGAACAGGGCACAACAACTGATAATTTTCCAAAAACACCAACAGCTCTACCTTTAAAATGGTCAACAGACAAGCCTGCATGAGTTCAGCAATGGCCTTTAATAACAGAGAAACTCCAGGCTTTACAAGAGCTGGTGGAAGAACAGTTAAATGCTCATCATATTGAAGAATCAACCAGCCCTTGGAATTCTCCTGTATTTGTTATTAAAAAGAAATCTGGTAAATGGAAAATGATAACAGACCTTAGAGCAATTAGCAAAGTAATTCAGCCAATGGGCTCTTTACAATCTGGAATTCCTTTGCCTACTCTGTTACCAAACGGATGGCCTCTCATAGTTATTGATTTAAAAGACTGTTTCTTTTCAATACCCTTACAAGAAAAAGACAGAGAAAGATTTGCTTTCACAGTGCCTACTTATAATAATTCTCAACCGGTTAAAAGATTTCAATGGAGGGTTCTCCCACAGGGAATGTTGAATAGCCCAACTTTGTGCCAATATTTTGTAAAACAGTTATTAGAAGTGGTACATAAAAAATTTCCTAAATCTATAATTTATCATTATATGGATGATATTTTATTAGCTGACTCAAATGCAGATACTTTAGAAAGAATGTTTGAAGAAGTAAAGAAAATTTTGCCTTGCTGAGGATTACAAATTGCTCCTGAAAAGATACAAAGAGGAGTTTCTATTAATTATTTAGGATATAAAATAGAACTTCAAAAAATTAGACCTCAAAACGTGCAAATTAGGAAAGATTGACTACAGACTCTTAATGACTTTCAAAGATTATTTGGAGACATTTCTCATCTAAGAACTATTGTTGGGGTTAAAAAGGATGAACTGAATAATTTGTTTAAAACTTTAGAAGGTGATAAGGACTTGAATAGTCCAAGAGAATTATCACTTGAAGCTGAGAAAGAATTGGCCTTGGTAGAAAAGAAAGTACATGAAGGGCACATAGATCGTATTGATCCAAAGCTGGATTGCATTTTGGTTATTTTACCCTCTAGGCATTCTCCAACAGGAATATTAATGCAAAGGGAAGATATTATATTGGAATGGATATTTTTACCAAATAAACCAAATAAAAAATTAAAAACTTATGTGGAAAAAATCTCTGACTTGATTTGGAAAGAAAAATTGAGACTTCATCAATTAGCAGGAATAGACCCAGCAGAAATTGTTGTACCTTTAACTAAGCAGGATATTGAAAAATTATGGATAGAAAATGAAGCTTGGCAAAAAGCTTGTAGTAATTTTTGGGGAGAAATTAACAGCAAATATCCAAAAAGTAATAGAATTGATCTTATAAAGAGAGCTGATTGGATCTTGCCTCGAATTGTGAGGAAAAAAACCCATATCTGGAGTTTGTACATTTTATACAGATGCCAACAAACAAGGAAAGGCAGGTTACAAATCAGAAAATTTAAGTAAAGTGGTTCAAAGTCCTTATAATTCAGTTCAAAAATCAGAATTGTATGCTATTCTGTTGGTATTAATGGATTTTTCAGAACCTCTCAACATAGTAACTGACTCTCAGTATGCTGAAAGAGTAGTATTACATATTGAGACTGCAGAACTTATCCACGATGCTTCAGAATTAACTTCATTATTTATTCAATTACAAGATACAATCAGAAAAAGGAGTCATTCTTTATATATAACTCACATCCGATCCCATACTGGTCTGCCAGGCCCTCTAGCACAAGGTAATGATGAGATTGATAAATTATTGATAGGAAATGTGTTGGAGACCTCAGAATTTCATAAAAAACATCATGTAAATAGTAAAGGTTTAAAAAAGGATTTTTCCATAACCTAGCAAAAAGCCAAAGAAATAGTAAAGAAATGTCCTACTTGTTCCTTCTACAATCAAATGCCATTACCAGCGGAATGTAACCCAAAGGGTACTCAGAGGAATGAAATCTGGCAGATGGATGTGTTTCACTTTGCAGAATTTGGAAAATTGAAATATGTACACCACACTCTTGATACTTATTCAGGATTTCAATGGGCAACTGCTTTGAGTTCTGAAAAAGCTGATTCTCTAATCACTCATTTGCTAGAAGTTATGGCCATTATGGGTATACCGGCACAAATCAAAACTGATAATGCTCCATTATATGTCTCTGTTAAAATGAAACAGTTTTTTGCTTATTATAATATAAACCATCTTACAGGCATACCACATAATCCTACAGGTCAAGCAGTTATAGAAAGATCAAACAGAACTCTAAAGGATATGCTAAATAAACAAAAAGGAGTAACAAAACCCCCCCAGAAATAGACTACATAATGCTCTATTAACTTTGAATTTTCTCAATGCCAATGAGAAAGGAACAACAGCTGCAGAGAGACATTGGATAATAGAAAAAACTACAGAATTAAATCAACTTATATACTTTAAGGATGTGCTGACCTCAGAATGGAAACCAGGATATGTGTTACACTGGGGACTAGGTTTTGCTTTTATTTCTACAGGAGAAGATAAGTTGTGGGTACCATCAAAATTGATAAAGGTTCAATTTGAACAAGAGAGACCTCTTAATTAGAGGTGATAGTTCATCAACTATCATGAACATCCAATTTAAACTAACTTATACCAGTAACATATGCCTTTTCATTTAATCAGATAATAACTTGCCAAAAAGGAACATCCCCAAAAAAAACCTTGGGGAAAGGTTTTTGTTTTTGTTTTTTAGGAAAATGAAGGTTAAGGAATTTGAAGAACACTGGACGAATGAGACAACTGAAGAAAAGGGACAAATCGTCTATCCTAAGAAACAGAGTGAAATGGCATATGGGTAAAATTATAAAAGACATAAAAAATTTATAAAGACATGAAAAATTTTATGTCTTCCTAAATGTTTGTTTCTGCTTTTCTTTAAAGATTTAACACTATTGGTCTTCTAATAGTCCCAGTTCAATTAAAATTTAAAGCTGACTTTGGAGGTGGAGAATGGCTCTCTCCTTCTTTAAACTCAAGAAACATGTTAAAAGGAAAATGCAAACTCCCTGTATCATGCCAGAAGAAAAGAGCCATCTTCTGCTATGGGACAGGAGAAAAGCCAAATTAATTAAGGGACTATTCTATTACTAATTTCAACTCTTTGATTCTATTCTGATTCTGTAAACTTTTCTTATAGTATGAATTTTATATCAAAATTTACAAGATTTATATATATATATACATTTTAAACTTTATTAAGATATAAATGGTCATATAGAGTACTAACTAATTCTAAAAAGCCGCATATATAGTCTTTGTGTTCGAGTCTCTTACCAGTTTTTTGCAGGAAATCACAGTCAGGCCTAACATCAACTGAAGTCTCCAGGAAGAAGATGGGGCCCCACAACAACAACAATTCCACATCGACAATAATAACATCACTAAGCTGACAAACATCATCTACAGATCAGCTTTGAACTACAAAGTGCTCAGAGCAATTTTGAGAGAGCTAGCTGAGATGATCCAGTCTCAAAGACTACTTGAATAAGGATTTGAGATAAACCCTGAACTTTGGCATTATACACAGACTGGATAACGAAGGATATAGTTACCTTTCCTAGAATTTGACAATTAACCTAAAATTTTTCTTTCAGTATAAAGATAACTTCGCCCATACCCAGCAGGAAGCAATTTCAAGAATATGACGCCCACATTCCTAAAAAGGTGGTGTGGGGCCATTGGTTTTTTTGGTCTTCTAGGTCTTTAATGGGTTTTGGGTCTGGGATAATTTTCATTGATTAGGGGGCTTGGTTACAAGTTGTTGTCAAGGGTGAGGAAAAGGGCTAAGCAAAGGAGATTAGATTTAAGGTTCTTATTAAAATAAAAAAAGAAAGAAAAGAAAAATGTATTGGATTGGATTGTTTTATATTGTATACAAATTATATATATTGAAATTGATATTGTTAGAAAATGTTATATGTATATTTCTAATTGTACCATTCATCTAACAATGTAATGCAATTTTCTGATCCTTGAATGTTATTACCAACTATTAGGATATAAAGAAATGAAAGTTAGTAGTTAGACATTATAATAGAACTTGTAGTTATATTAGGTATGTTTTCAAGATTAAGTAGATATATTTTAGATAGACAGGTTATCTTCAAACCCTTCAGAGATCTACAGAATATGGCATTTAAAATGTTTTAATAACTGAGAAATATTTTCTTTTTTGTTATGACTATGAGACATGTCGGCATCTGGTAGTACCAATCTACTTCAGAGAAAATATGGGCATTGAAAAAAAAACTGCAATTGGGGTTAACTTTCATTGTGGCAAAAGTTAGCCACTGTACAACAAAGTATCCTCAAATCAACTGCTGACAAACAGGACAGACAGGACACGAAACAAAGGACTACTGATTCTTGTCAAAACAAGTGTGGTTATGGCTTTATCAAAAGGCATCTTCTGAGGCCAGGACAATATGGCACCATCCCTGAAGTGGCCTTCGCAATCCGGGAAAGGTATAGTGCCATTTTCTTCAAAGGCAGCTGAACAGGCAGTGGGCCGATGGCTTCTGATGTGCAATGGGGAGGTAGCTGAAACAGTTATTCTTGAAGAGTAATTAAGCTCACACCTCTCAACAGAAGAATGGCATTGAATAGAGGGATGTGGAGAAGAACGGGATGCTGAAATGAAGCCACATACACACATAGCCAAGAAGAATGGACAGCTGAATTCAAAAAATATCAACAATTTCCAGGATTTAAAATCCTGAATCATGACATGACACTAGTGGAATTCAGGTATTTCTGGTATATAGACTGCTCTCACCCAATGTGAGTTTGAACTGTTGACCTTGTGTACATTCTACTTCACCAATGAGTCTGTCAGATATGATAAGCCTATAGGCTGAAGATGGTGCCCCAACACTGTGGAGAAACCTCAGATGATTGTCCAGGCAGCTGGCTGTTTCTATCAACTCACAATTCTTTGGAAGTTGCTTGCATATACTTCCTGTTTTTATTTTTTGTTAGCTAATATTATTTCCTTCTTGGGTCTCTGAGGGAGTTGAAGATTAGTTAGTTATAGTTGAAGATTAATTAGGATAGAAAGTGAATTAGATACAATAGAATAGATAACTATTTTCTCTGAATTTGTCAAATACAAATGAACTAGACATTGTTTAGGTATTTATTACTTGTATATATTGTATATAGTTATTGTACTTTTGTATATAGTTTTTCTTATGTTAGTTATAAGCTTTTTCTTTTTTTCTTTTTATTAAAATAGAAAAGGGGAAATATGGTGATATTTTATTTGTATTAAAATGTTATTTGTATGTTAATAAATAAAGTTGCCCGGGGGACAGAGCTATTAGCAAGCCATAGGAAAGCAGGGCAGTGGTGGCATACGCTTGTAATCCTAGCACTTGGTAGGCAGAGCTGGGTAAGTCTCTGTGTGTTCAGGGATAAGGCCATTATTGGATACACATGCCTTTAATCTCAATACCAAGCATGGAAAACCTGGAGGCCTATACAGACAGGCCGTGATGAGGCGGTCATGTGGTTGGGTTTACAACCAATGAGAAGGCAGAACAGGAACACTATATAAAGACTTTAACACAGGGGTAGTTCTGGTTTGGAGAGGTAGGACCACTGCAGGAGGAAGGGTAAGGTTTTAGCTCTTAGCTCTGACCTCTTGGCTTTCTTCTTTGCATTGGTTCTGTGTTTCTTATTTAATAAGAAAGTTGGTTACATCTACAACAGGATCCCACAATGATGATTCCACAAGGACTATGATAAGGCCATTAAGCTGATTAACACCACTGAAGGAAATGCTTTTGACTACAAAATGCTCAGGAAAATTTTGAGATGGCTAGCAGAGATGATTCAGCTTCACAGACTACTTGAATTCTTATTATGCAGGGACTGGACAAATGATACAGGACTTGACAATTAACCCAAAAATTTTCTTTCAGGAATCCATAAAGATATCTTCACCTGTAGACAGCATGAAGTAATTTTAAGAATACAACACCCACATTCCCAAAAGGTGGGGGTCACTGGTTTTATGGTCGTTTAAAGAGTAATGGATTTTGTCATTATTTGTGATGGTTGGTTACAAGATGTTAGTTCATTAGTTGTCAAATAAAGTTAAAGTAGATTAGATACAGGGTTCTTATTTTTTTTTAAAAAGGTAAAGGAAAAGGGATATAGAAAGGGGGAGATTATTGAATCTACTCTGAAAAGAAAAAAGGAAGATATAGAAATGTCAAGGTAAAAAGTAGATTTTTGAATCTACTCAGAAAAAAAAAGAGAATATGGATATGACAAGATAAAAGGATTATTGAATATACTTTTAAAAAGGAATTACTTGTTTTAAATAGGGTAAATAATGAATTTTTTTCTTAATTTATGAAATGTTGATGAACTGGACCTTGTTAATGTATATAATGGACCTCCTTGTTTGAATTTGTCAAATTTTAATGGACTAGAGATAATTAATATAATTCTTGACTGTATATAGCATATACTTATTGTACTTATTGTATGTACATTGTCATATTAATTTTAACTTTTTATATTAGACAAAAATGAGGAAATATGGTGATATTTTATCTGTGTACATTAATAAAACTTATCTGGGGTTAGGGAACAGAACATCCACTATATTAGAGATAGAGGCCAGACAATAGTGGAAAAAACCTATAATCCCAGCACTTGAGATCTCATGTCTTGCTTGGGAAAGACACATGTCTTTAATCCAAGGAAGTGATGACAGGAAGCAGAAAAGTATGTAATTCATGCAGACCAGAAACTAGAGTGTTTTTAAGCTTGTAGGCTTTTGAGAAGCAGTTCAGCTGAGATCCATTTGAATGAGGACTTAAAGGCTTCCAGTTTGAGGAAACAAGATCAGCTGAGAAGTTGGCGAGGTGAGGTTGGATGTGGCTTGTTCTGTTTCTCTGATATTTCAGCATCCACCCCAAAAGCTGGCTCTGGGTTTGTTTTTATTAATAAGAGCTTTGGCATTTTATCTAAAAAGGTTATTTATTCTGGAGACAAAAATTGACACATGTTAATAATCTGTTCAAGAATTATGATGTCCTTTATTTTGTTTACACCTGGACAATTAAATGAACAAAAGGCCTATGAATTTAAATGATAAGATAAATCTCTTAGATTTTTATACATTTCCTCTTCAATCACTTGAGATAATGAATCCAGGTGTAAAAGTTCATAAATGTGTACTATGTTGCTTTAATAAAATATCGTCTCTAAGTGAACTTAAAAAAGGTTTTAATTTGGCCCTTGGTTCCAGAGCAATACATGAACCCTGTGAAAGATGCAAGTTAACAAGTATCAGACATAACTGCTAAAGCAGGAGGCTAAGAATTCACATCCCTTACATGCAGCCCAAGCAAAGAGTGTAAATTGGAAATGGTGTGCAGATGTAAATTCTCAGGCCAACCCCCAGTGAAATATTTCATCCAGCAAGGCAGCATTTCCCAAATCTTCCCAAATAATATCATAGACTGAAAAGGATTGATTTCTCTGACTTCAAGCCTACATACTTGCTTTCTGTTACATGAACCAATTCATGATGGAAAAAAAATCTCTGTAACCTTTTAGATGCCTGAGCACCCTTGTGACAGGAATTACATAGAAAAAGATTCATAATTGAAAATTAGTTTAAAGATTTGTTTTCATTTTAATTATGCAATGTCTGGGTTTTTTGTGGGTATATGCAGGAGGGTCCTTTACTGTTGTTCCCTTTGGGGGCGGGGGCCAAGTAGGCACAGAGTCAAACCACACAGACTCTGGGAGAATGTCAAAACAAGCTCAGTTTATTCAGGAAGAGGCAAGCCTTAAACACCCTCCACCCCACCCTAGGGGGGAGGTCTGATGAATATGCATCTGCTGGTGTGACATGGCTGTCTCTCATTGGTCCAGGTCATCTCCAGATCATGTTTCAGCTGGTGTTGCTAAGACCATCAGGCAGACCCAGGCTGGCTCTCAGAAAGTATCTTTTTTTTACTTGTTTCAGCCTTCTGGCACTTAAGCCCATTAGCGATGAGTCATCCCACAGGTATATGTATGTGCATTCTGGTTTCCAAGAAAGTTAGACCCTTGGAGCTTCTTGTAGAAGCAATTACTGGGAGTCATCAAAACCCAGACCTTGGTCCAGGGAATGAAATTGTATTAGAGGCTTGGCCATATCTCTATCCCTGTCACTCTAAAGCTTTTTTTTATATCATCTTGATTAAGACTTTGGACATCATAGTTGTTTTCAGTCTCAAGGGAAAAAAACTTGTTTCAAGTCTTTTTCATTGTAGCCCTTAAGTAAGTAAATTATTAACCAAGTTCACTAAAGACTGATGTGAAGACCACATTGTGGCTTCTATTTTGCCACATTTTTTGTAGATATTGAAGTGTGAGATATGTATGGCTAATCCAATTAAGTTTATTTTGTGGACCTTATATTCCTTCTGTGGCTTTTGTTCATCTTGTGTGCCTTCACTTAGTGAGAATTATTTATCTGCTGCAATGTAAAGAATGTGATGGCTATCATCTAAGTGTTCCTTTTCTGTTTAAATGTCATGTGGTATATGATCATTTATTTTAAGTAAGGTTGTCTGTGAAAGTGTGGTAGATTTTTGTTCCTGGTTTTATTTTTTTGTATTTGTTCACAAATTCACTTAAAATGTTTGTTATCCAGCCTGGCTTGAATTTCGTAATTAGTCATGAATACATTAGAATTCATGATCCTTGTATGTCCATCTCCTGAGTACAAGTCTAAGGGTAGAGGATGTGCTCCCTATGATTATTGTTTTTTTCAAATATGTTAATGTTAAAATAATTAATAGAGAATATAAAAAACATCAAATATTTCATATATGAATAAAAAGAAAACTTTTCATCAATCTGAAAGAGATGTAATGATTTAAGTTAATCAGTAATCAACTGACTGTACATTTCACAATATAATTTGATGTACTAAATATATATATTACTTGGAGTTCCATGCATCTTCATGTCATTATCTGTTATCCATTTGGCACTTCATCTTGAAGTATTGTTTTCTTTTTGTTTCCGTGACAGGGTTTCTCTGTGTTGCTTTGCACCTTTCCTGGATCTTGCTCTATAGACCAAGCTGGCCTCAAACTCAAAAAGATCCACCTGCCTCTGCCTCCCAATTGCTGGGATTCAAGGCTTGCACCACCACCACCACCCAGCCTGAAGTATTGTCTTCTAAGGGAATTATCCAGTAATGCCACATAATGTAATGATAGTTAGTTTTACTTTATAATTTTTCTTGAAGTGTGTGTATGTGTGTATGTGTGTGTGTAATATAGGCCATGACACAAGTGTGTAGAAGACAGCTTTATGGAGTCTACTTTTGTCCAACTTCATATGGTGATCCCAATGTGGTCACAGCTTTTCACAACACAGACATTTCTAACAGAGCTCTCTCATTGATGCTCAGATAAGATTAGTTTTAAATCAGTAAAATATTGTTTTTTTGGGGGGAGGTGTAAACATGTTTTCAGTGAAATATAATGGAAAATAGGAGAAATTGAATAACATATCCTATTTGCGAATGAAAATAACATACTCTTGTCTTCTTTGCTTTTGTTTTTATTGCATGTGGAATGAGTTAGTTAATTCTGGGGACCAAACGTGTTCATAGCACTTTCTCAGAACAAGAAGTAAATGTCAGAGTATAGTTTTTGTGAGTAAAGATGGTTGTTGCTAATCCTGATGTCCTGAGTTCAATCTCTAGGAGACCCATATCACTCCTACAAAATTTTCTCTTATTTCTACACTTGTGGTGTGGCATATGCACACTCATATACCAGCACATACATAAATAATTTTAAAACCCAAACAAGTGCCATTGAGGTCACTGACAACCAAATGATTTTCTGGCTTTCATCCTTAGAACTTGCGTGGAATAAGTAGATAACAGACATATATAAGTTGTCCTCTCACTGCCACATACACATCATGGCAAAAGGATATACACACAAACATAATACAAACATTATTAAATTGATGAAATAACAAAAAGAAATTAATCCAATTATTGAGAACATACAAAATGATTTTCTAGTTTAAATTATTATTATAGAATTTCAAGAAGTACTATGGTTCACCAAAACATTAGTGATTCCATTCTATATCTTATTTGACATTTAATTCTCTGATTTAAAGATAGGTCATTTTAAAAACAAATCTCAATTGGGCTTAGTAATTCCAGCAGTTGGAAGGTGGTAGCATGCCACTCTCTCTTAGTTTGAGGTCAGTTTCTTTCACATAGTGAATTCCATAATAGTCAGGGATATGTAGAGATGTCATGTCTCCAAAAAAATTCCAAAAAGAAAAAGTAATTTCAGTTTATGGAAATTACCCTAATATAATCTGAATGAATTCTGACTGGTTTCAACCAATACTTTTGTTATCTTTACTCAACATTAATTGAACTTTGTTACAATGAACATATGACACAATGTGGAGAATCCTTTTACAGAAGTACAGAAAGCCATTGAATCCTTTGAAAAACATCTAGTGGGGACTTTCATCACCTTCAAGTAATAGAAAACAAGAGTAATGGGACATTTTCATTATTGGCTTTTTAATGACATATTTGGGAGCTGGAGAGTTTGCTCAATATTACTGTTCCTCTTAGCTACCCAAGTTTTGTTCCTAGCACCTACATCAAATGGCTCAGAACTACTTGTGTTTCCAGGTCCAGGAGATCTGATGCCTTCTTCTGGCCTCCTAGGGTAGCAGAGATGCAAATGGTGAAAAGAATATATATATATATATTAGCCAGTACATATATCAGTTGCATTCCAGGTAGCAGTAGAGGTCACAACAGTGTCTATTTTCCTTTGCCTGCAGTTACAGACAGTAGTAAGCTGTCTCTTGGTTGTTGGGAATTAAAGTCAGGTGCCTGTGGATAAGCAGCCAATGCTCATAGGTGTTGAGCCATCTATTCAACCACATGAACATTTGGTTGCAACAGTAAGAGTAAGGTGTGAATGGATGATTCTGAATTTATCTTTACCTCATCTCTGATGATGCAGATGATATACAAGCTGATGGCATCATCAACTCACTTAGATTGCATGCTTAAATAAATTTTCAAGCCTAAATATCCATAAAGTGAGGGAATAGTACAAAAAGGATTAGAAATGAAATGGACAATGTAAGTCTTTAAAAATTGGCTGACCACTTGACAAAAGCCACAAGACTGAGTTTATCACCAATGTCATAAAGAGCAGCAATGCAAGCAAGCAAGGGCTTATATCAGATGTTTTCTTCCTGGAGTTTATGCCTCATGTAAGGAGACAAAAAGAACTTGCAGGCATGAAAACTGATTTGTCTGAATGGGATCAGAGGCTGTTTCCCTGATGCCCACAATACCTTCAGTTAGGAACACTATTGTTGTGACTTCAGATGACATCCATGTTGTCAGGAGATACTGAGACTTAAACAGAAGTCACTCTAAGAGTTGGACACTCGGGCATTTACAAAGAGCAATAATTATGGAGGGATTGTTAGGGAGGGACCTTTGGGTGTAAAAGTCAAAAGATCAAATGCTCAGAGAGCAATGCTTGGTGTGTGCCTGAGGATAAGTGGGTTCCTACTGTGCTCTCTTTATCCACTCATTTTAGCAGGAATCTTTTTTTATTTTATAACGTATTTTCTTTAATTAACTTTTTAAATTTTATAATACAATTCAGTTCTACATATCAGCCATGGATTCCCTTGTTCTCCCCTCTCCCGCACCCCTCCCCTTCCCCCCAACACACCCCCCATTCCCACCTCCTCCAGGGCAAAGCCTCCCCCAAGGACTGAGATCATCCTGGTAGACTCAGTCCAGGCAGGTCCAGTCTCCTTCTCCCAGGCCGAGCCAAGCAACCCTGTATAAGCCCCAGGTTTCAAACAGCCAACTCATGCAATGAGCACAGGACCTGGTCCCACTACCTGAATGCCTCCCAAACAGATCAAGCCAATCGATTATCTCACTCATTCAGAGGGCCTGATCTGGTTGGGGGCCCCTCAGCCACTGGTTCATAGTTCATGTGTTTCCATTAGTTTGGCTATTTGTCCCTGTGCTTTATCCAACCTTGGTCTCAACAATTCTTGCTCATATAAACCCTCCTCTTTCTCAATAATTGGACTACCAGAGCTCCACCCAGGGCCTAGCCATGATGGATCTCTGCATCCAGTTCCCTCAGTCATTGGATGGGGTTTCTAGCATGACAATTAGGGTGTTTGGTCATCCCATCACCAGAGTAGGTCAGTTCGGGCTGTCTCTCGACCATTGCCAGCAGTCTATTGTGGGGGTATCTTTGTGGATTTCTGTGGGCCTCTCTAGCACTTTGCTGCTTCTTATTCTCATGTGGTCTTCATTTACCGTGGTCTCCTATTCCTTGTTCTCCCTCTCTGTTCTTGATCCAGCTGGGATCTCCCGCTCCCCCAAGCTCTCTTTCCCTCGACCCTCACTCTTCATTACTCCCACTCATATCCAGGCTGTTCATGTAGATCTCATCCATTTCTCCATCATTGGATGATCCCCGTGTCTTTTTTGGGGTCCTGTTTTCCAGGTAGCCTCCCTCGTGATGTGAGTAGCAGTCCAGTCATCCTTGTTCCACATCTAGTATCCTCCTATGAGTGAGTGCATACCATGTTTGTCTTTCTGAGTCTGGGTTACCTCACTCAGGATGATTTTTTTCTAGATCCATCCATTTGCCTGCAAACCTCATGATGTCATTGTTTTTCTCTGCTGAGTAGTACTCCATTGTGTATATGTACTACATTTTATTTATCCATTCTTCAGTTGAAGGGCATCTAGGTTGTTTCCATGTTCTGGCTATTACAAACAATGTTGATATGAACATAGCTGAGCAAGTGCTCTTGTGATATGATTGAGCATTCCTTGGGTATATGCCCAAGAGTGGTATAGGTGGATCTTGGGGGAGATTGATTCCCTATTTTCTAAGAAAGCGCCATATTGATTTCCAAAGTGGTTGTACAAGCGTGCATTCCCACCAGCAGTGGAGGAGAGTTCCCCTAGCTCCACATCCTCTCCAGCCTAAGGTATCTTCAGTGTTTTTGATCTTAGCCATTCTGACAGGCATAAGGTGGTATCTCAAAGTTGTTTTGATTTGCATCTCCCTGATAATTAGGGATGTTGAACAATTCCTTAAATGTCTTTCAGCCATTTGAGTTTCCTCTGTTGAGAATTCTCTGTTTAGTTCTATAGCCCATTTCTTAATTGGACTGTTGGGCATTTTGATGTCTAATTTCTCGAGTTCCTTATATATTCTGGATATCAGTCCTTTGTCAGATGTGGGGTTGGTGAAGATCTTTTCCCATTCTGTAGGCTGTCGCTTTGCCTTGTTTAACGTATCCTTTGCTCTACAAAAGCTTCTCAGTTTCAAGAGGTCCTATTGATTGATTGTTTCTCTCAGTGTCTGTGCTACTGGTGTTATATTTAGGAAGTGATTTCCTATGCCAATGCGTTCAAGACTACTTCCTGTTTCCTCTTCTAGCAGGTTCAGAGTAGCTGGATTTATGTTGAGGTCCTTGATCCACTTGGACTTAAGTTTTGTGCACCGTGATAGATATGGATCTATTTGCAGCCTTCTACATGTTGATATCCAGTTATGCCAGCACCATTTGTTGAAGATGCTTTCTTTTTTCTATTGTACACTTTTGGCTTTTTTGTCAAAAATTATATGTTCACAGGTGTGCAGATTAATGTCAGGGTCTTCAATTCAATTCCATTGGTCCACATGTCAGTTTTTATGCCAGTACCAAGCTGTTTTTATTACTGTAGCTCTATAGTAGAGCTTGAAGGCAGGGATCGTGATGCCTCCAGAGGTTGTGTTATTGTACAGGATTCTTTTGGCTATCCTGGGTTTTTTGTTTTTCCATATGAAGTTGAGTGAAGAATTGAGTGAAGAATTCTGTGAAGAATTGTGTTGGTATTTTGATGGGGATTGCATTGAATCTGTAGATTGCTTTTGGTAAGATTGCCATTTTTACTATGTTAGTCCTGCCTATCCATGAGCATGGGAGATCTCTCCATTTTCTGACATCTTCTACAATTTCTTTTTTCAGGGACTTAAAGTTCTTGTCATATAGGTACTTCACTTGTTTGGTTAGTGTTACTCCAAGGTATTTTATGTCATTTGTGGCTATTGTAAAGGGTGACCTATCTCTGATTTCCTTCTCAGCTTCTTTGTCCATTGTATATAGGGGGGCTAAGGATTTTTTTCAGTTTATCTTGTATCATGCTATGTTGCTGAAGGTGTTCATAAGCTGTATCAGTTCCTTGGTGGAATCTTTGGGGTCACTCAAGTATACTATCATGTCATCTGCAAATAGGGAAAGCTTGACTTCTTCCTTTCCAATTTGTATCCCCTTAATCTCCTTATGTTGTCTTATTGCTCTGGCTAGAACTTCAAGTACTATATTGAATAAGTATGGGGAGAGCAGACAGCCTTGCCTCGTTCCTGATTTTAGTAGAATTGCTTTGAGTTTCTCTCCATTGAATTTGATGTTGGCTGTTGGTTTGCTGTAAATTGCCTTTATTATGTTTAAATATGTTCCCTGTATTCCTGATTGCTCCAAGACCTTTATCATGAAGGGGTGTTGGATTTTGTCAAATGCCTTTTCTGTATCTAGTGAGATGATCATGTGTTTTTTTTTGAGTTTGTTTATATGGTGTATTACATTGATGGACTTTTATATGTGGAACCACCCTTGCATCCCTGGGATGAAGCCTACTTGATCATGGTAGATAATTGTTTTGATGTGTTCTTGGAGTCTGTTTGCCAGTATTTTATTGAGTATTTTTGCATCAATATTCATGAGGGAGATCGGTCTGTAGTTCTCTTTCTTTGTTGTATCCTTGTTTGGTTTAGGAATCAGGGTAATTGTAGCCTCATAGAAGGAGTTTGGTAATGTTCCTTCTGCTTCTATTGTGTAGAACAATTTGAAGAGTATTGGTGTTAACTCTTCTTTGAAGATCTGGTAGAATTCTGCACTGAAACCATCTGGTGTTGGGCTTTTTTTGGTTGGGAGACTTTTAATGACTGTTTCTATTTCCTTAGGGGTTATTGGACTATTTTAATAGTTTATCTGGTCTTGATTTAACTTAGGTATGTGGTACCTATCCAGAAAATTATCCATTTCTTTTAGTTTTTCCAGTGGAGTAGAGGTTTTTGAAGTATGACCTGATGATTCTCTGGATTTCCTCAATGTCTGTTGTTATGTCCCCCTTTTCATTTCTGTTTTTGTTGATTTGGATGCTCTCTCTCTCTCTGTCTTTTGGTTAGTTTTGATAAGGGCTTGTCTCTCTTGTTGATTCTCTCAAAGAACCAACTCTTTGTTTCATTAATTTTTTGTATTGTTCTCTTTGTTTCTATTTTATTGATTTCAGCTCTCACTTTGATAATTTCCTGGCATCTATTCTTCCTGGGAGACTTTGCTTCTTCTTGTTCTAGAGCTTTCAGGTGTGCTGTTAAGTCACTAGTGTGAGATTTCTCCAACTTCTTTATGTGGGCATTTTGTGCTATGAATTTCCCTCTTAGTACTGCTTTCATAGTGTCCCATATGTTTGGGTATGTGGTGTCTTCATTTTCGTTGATCTCTAGGAAGTCTTTAATTTCTTTATTTCTTCCTTAACCCATTGGTGATTCAGTTGAGCATTATTCAGTTTCCATGAGATTGTAGGTTTTCTGTAGTTTTATGTTGTTGCTGAAATCTAACTTTAACCCATGGTGATCTGACAGAACACAGGAGGTTATTCCAATTGTTTTGTATCTGTTGAGATTTGCTTTGTGGCCAAGTATGTGGTTGATTTTAGAGAAAGTTCTATGAGGTGCTGAGAAGAAGGTATATTCTTTTTTGTTAGGATGGAATGTTCTGTAGATATCGATTAAGTCCATTTGAGTCATGACATCAGTTAAGTCCTTTATTTCTCTGTTAAGTTTTGATTTGGGAGATCTGTCCAGTGGTGAAAGTGGAGGGTTGAAGTCTCCTACCATTAATGTGTGGGGTTTTATATGTGGTTTAAGCTTTAGTAATGTTTCTTTTACATATGTGGGTGCCCTTGTGTTTGGGGCATAAATGTTCAGAATTGAAACTTCATCTTGGTGGATCTTTCCTGTGATGAGTATGTAATGACCTTCTTGACCTCTTTTGATTGATTTTAGTTTGAAGTCTATTTTGCTGGATATGAGGGTGGCTACACCTGCTTGTTTCTTAAGACCGTTTGATTGGAAAGTCTTTTCCCAGCCTTTTATTCTTAGGTAGTGTCTATCTTTGAATTTGAGATGTGTTTCTTGTATGCAGCAGAAAGATAGATCCTGCTTTCATATCCATTCTTTAAGCCTATGTCTTTTTATAGGTGAATTAAATCCATTGATATTAAGGGATATTAATGACCAGTGATTGTTCATTCCTGTTAATTTTTTTTTTTTTTGGTTTTTCGAGACAGGGTTTCTCTGTATAGCTTTGTGCCTTTCCTGGAACTCACTTGGTAGCCCAGACTGGCCTCGAACTCACAGAGATTCGCCTGGCTCTGCCTCCCGAGTGCTGGGATTAAAGGCGTGCGCCACCACCGCCCGGCTTCATTCCTGTTATTTTTTGATGGTAGTGTGTGTGTGCTTCTTTTCTTTAGGGTTTACTGCTGTGGTTTTATCTATTGTCTGTGTTTTCAAGGGTGTATCTGACTTCCTTAGGTTGGAATTTTCCTTCTAGTGCTTTCTGTAGGGCTGGGTTTGTGGATAAGTATTGTTTAAATCTGGCTTTGTCTTGGAATGTCTTGTTCAATCCATCTATGATGATTGAAAGTTTTGCTGGGTATATTAGTCTAGGCTGGCATCCATGGTCTCTTAGTGTCTGCATTACATCTGTCCAGGTCATTCTGGCTTTCAGAGTCTCCATTGAGAAATCAGGTGTTATTCTGATAGGTTTTCCTTTATAAGTCACTTGGCCTTTTTCCTTTGTTGCTCTTAATATTCTTTTATTCTGTACATTTAGTTGTTTAATTATTATGTGGCAAGGGGAATTTTTGGGGTCTAGTCTGCTTGATGTTCTATAGGCTTCTTATATCTTCATAGGCATTTCCTTTTTTAAGTTGGGAAAGTTTTTTTCTATGATCTTGTTGAATATATTTTCTGTGCCTTTGAGTTGGTATTCTTCTATCCCTATTATTCATAGGTTTGGTCTTTTCATGGTGTCCCAAATTTCTTGGATATTTTGGTTCATGACTTTGTTGGTTTTAGTGTTTTCTTTGACTGATGAATCTATTTCTTCTACTGTATCTTCAACGCCAGAGATCCTCTCTTCCATCTCTTGCATTCTGTTGGTTATACTTGCATCTGAAGTTCCTGATCGTTTACTCAGATTTTTTATTTCCAACATTCCCTCTGTTTGTGTCTTCTTCATTTTTTCCTATTTCCCTTGTCAGGTCTTGGACTGTTTCCTTCATTTGTTTCATTGCTTTTTCATGATTTTCTTTCAGTTCTTTATTGTTTTCTTCCAGGACTTTATTGTTTTCTTCTACTTTATTTGTCCTTCCCTCTAGTTCTTTAATAGCGTTCGTCCCATTTTTTTTGTCTTTTCCTCTATATAAGCCTCTACCTTCTTCATGATGTTATTCATAAGGCTATTTTCTTCTGCTTCTTCCAATTTTTGATGTTCATATCTAGATGTTGGAGGAGGGCTAGTTTCTGGTGATGCTGTGTTGTTCTTCATTTTGTTGCATGTATTTTGCCTTGACATCTGCCCATCTCCCTGTGGTTCTTTCTTGTTCTTATCAGCGCACTTGGTTCAGACACAGCTGACAGATTCAGGAAGTCTCTCTCTCTTGTCCAGATGGCAGCTCTCTTGTCCAAATGGGAACTCCAGGGCAGGATGGGTGCTCCTGTCCAGAAGGGAAGTCCGGGGCAGGATGGGAGCTCTCTTGTCCAGAAGGGAAGTCCGGGGGTATGATGGGAGCTGGGGACCAGTCTCTAAGTCTCAGAAAGTGGCTGGGGTCTCGAGCAGATAGGCATGGGGGCACAGCGTGGAGATTGCAGGGTCTGACAGAGGTCTTGGAGAAGGGGAGCCTTCCTGGTAGGGCTAGAAGGAAACCTGCCCAGTGGCCAGACCCTGGGGCCAAGTTCAGCAGGTATTCCCTGGAGTGGCTGGTGCCCAGGGATGGGATCTAGGTTGAGCCTGGACACTCACCTCTGTTCCAGAAGGGAATTCCCTTAGCAGGAATCTTAACTGGTCTTATTAATGAAATCAAACCTGGAGCCAGGTATTGGAGTGAATGCTGGAAGATCACAGAAACAGAACAAGCCACAGTCACCTCACCTTGCCAATTCCTCATCTGATCCTGTTTCCTCAGACTGGAAGCTTCTGAGTCCTCATCCAAATGGATCTCATCTGAACTGTGCTGCTCAAAGCCTGAAAACTTAACCAGCCAAAAAGTTTCTAGTTTTCGATCCTCATGCCTTATACACATTTCTGCTTTCAGCCATCACTCCCTGGGATTAAAGGCTCACTTTCTGGAATTAAAGGCATGTGTCACCATGCTTGGCTGAATCCTTGAACACACAGAGATCCAGCTATATCTCTGCCTCTGGAAAGTTAGGATTAAAGGTGTGTGCTACCACTGCCTATCCTCTATGTTTAATATTGTGGCTGTTCTGTTTTGTGATCCCAGATAATTTTATTATCGTGCACAATATTTTGGGGAACACAATACCACAACTCACTTCTGATCATTTAGCCATATCCAGATCTACTTTTTCCTTTTTTGGCAACAACATGTACCTGTCAGTGATAATACCCTGCTGTCCCCACTTTGCATCTCTCCTTAGACCTTAATGTGCCTCACTCTCCACCCTGACATCCCTGTAATCTGCCTGCATGGTATCTATAAGCATATTCTAAAGAGTCATTTATATCACTATCTTTGACTAACAACTAGTGAAAAAGTTGACCAAATAAAGTTGTTATTTACCTGGGGATCTCACTGTGGGAAAAGATTGAATCCTCAGGATAAAAATGTCTACTGAAAAAACATTTACTCCTTATCTGACCACGTACCTGGAGAGACAGGACCTGAAAATGGGGCATGATTTTAGAGATGGCAGTATTTGGCATATGGCTTCATTATATTACTAATTTTTGTTTGTCTTTTGCCTTCTAGCTAAACCTTTTAGGACCTCAAGTATGGTTTATTTACTTTAGATCACAAAATTAGTAAATAATAAATACCATTGTTCATTAATAATGTGCCTTTTGTTCTTTTTTACTCGTTTTTCTTTCTTCCTACCTTCCTTCCTTTCTTCTTTTTAGTTTTAAAGAATAGTCTTAGTATAAATCCCTGTCTGACTTGAGAATCAATCTAAAGATTAAGCTGTCCTAGGGTGGCAGAGAAATCTGCTCACCTTTTTTTTCCAGAGTACTTTCATTGTAGGTGGGCACATGACAAGGGGATAACTTGGTTCACATAAATGGCTTAGTAAGGTTGAGTGATAAAGTCTGTCTGGTTAGCATAGCAACAGCACAGGCTCTGGTTCTAAATCCATTAACAAAAAAAGGTTCCCAACAAATTTAGCCCTTCTACTTTAAAGTCTACTATCTTCCAACTATGATCAATATTGTTTTACTTTATCATTGATTCTGTTATAACTGATCAAGGGAGTAGTGTAGGGGCCTGTCCTTATTCTCCAGATGATGAAAGCCAGGTTCAAAAAATATTTGATTTTGAATATGATTAAGTAAAACTGCTCATTTCACTCATCCTGTCATTCTAATGCCTCACTAAATAAAGCTGAAGCCACCTAAGCAAAGTATGGTGGAAGACCTGTATTCATGGTATTTAGAAATTGGAGGGACAGGTAGAAATCACATGATTTCAAAGTCATCCAATGTTAACATTGTAAGTTGGGTTAGGGAAAAGGCCCTCGGTACCATAGGAGTCTGTGACTGGCTCATGGCAGTGTCCATAATTTTCCCTGCATCTCCAGAGCTACAGGGTCATAGCTCCAGCAAGTGTCTGCTGAGGTATTGATACCCCAGGTTTTCTATTCTTGGTAAAGTTTCCTGACTAACTCAGCCTAGGTCACTTTGGGGGCAGACTTCTGATACTCATTAAAAGTAGAAAATTCCTGCAGGTGAGAGAATTAGCCTCAGGTAAGAATAAGCTCCCTGACTGGTTATCTAATGCTATGTGTTCAGCAATTTAATCATATACACACAACCAAAGGAAATGGACTCAGCAGGTTTTATTCATGTATCTGTGCATAATTAATTGCACATGCTTAACAAGGAAGAAATTGCTTAAATGCCTTTCAGCCATTTGCGATTCTTCTATTGAGAATTCTCTGTTAAGCTCTGTAGCCCATTTTTTAATTGGATTGTTCAATATTTTAATGTCTAGCTTTTTGAGTTCTTTATATATTTTGGAGATCAGCCCTCTGTCAGATGTGGGGTTGGTGAAGATCCTTTCCCATTCTGTAGGCTGTTGTTTGGTCTTATTGACCATGTCCTTTGCTCTACAAAAGCTTCTCAGTTTCAGGAGGTCCCATTGATTGATTGTTTCTCTCAGTGTCTGTGCTACTGGTGTTATATTTAGGAAGTGATCTCCTGTGCCAATTCGCTCAAGACTACTTCCTACTTTCTCTTCTATCAAGTTCAGTGTAACTGGATTTATGTTGAGGTCTTTGATCCACTTGGACTTGAGTTTTGTGCATGGCAACAGATATGGATCTATTTGCAGTCTTCTGCATGTTGACATCTAGTTATGCCAGCACCATTTGCTGAAGATGCTTTTTTTCCCATGGTACAGTTTTGGCTTCTTTGTCAAAAATCATGTTCATAGGTGTGTGGATTAATGTCAGGGTCTTCAATTCGATTCCATTGGTCCATATGTCGGTTTTTATTCCAGTACCAAGCTGTTTTTATTACTATAGCTCTATAGTAGAGCTTGAGGTCAGGGATCATGATGCCTCCAGAGGTTGCTTTATTATATAGGATTCCTCTAGCTATCCTAGTTTTTTTTGTTTTTCCATATAAATTTAAGTATTGTTCTTTCTAAGTCTGTGAAGAATTGTGTTGGGATTTTGATGGGGATTGCATTGAATGCTCAGTATGCTGGGTGTTGCTGATTTCCCATAGGAGACCTCGATTTGGGGGATGTGGGGATGTGGGGAAATGAGGTGGCTTGGGAAAAAGGGCTGGGGGTGGGAGGAGGGAGGAGGGGGGTCTGTGGATAGCATGTGGAGTGAGTAGAAAATTTCTTAATAAAGAAAAATGAAAAAAATAACAAAGAAGAAATTGGAAGGGAAGAATTTCTGAAGGAATGGAGAGAGGACAAGGAAAGGGGAAGTGATGTAATTCATTCTGATTAAATGTATGGACATAAATTTTAAATAAAAAAAAGGAGCTGGAGAAATGGCTTAGAAGTTAAAAGCACCAAGTGCTATTCCTGAAGACAGAGGTACAATTCCCAGAAACCACCTGGTAGCTAACAATCTCCTATAACACCAGACTGAAAAGACCTGATGCCCTCTTCTAGCCTCTGAGGGTACTGCACACAGACACTTGCAGACAAACACCCATATTCATAAAATAAAAATAAAGTTAAAAAATATAAAATTTTCTCCAGTGATGTCACAGTCATGAGACAGGCATCAGGCAGTGTTAATTAAAATGAACTCTTTCCCTTCCTACATGGAAGCAACTGTCTGTTTCCTCTGATGCAGTTTGCTCAGAAGCAAAAAGAATCCTTATTCTGAAGTTAAAATAGCTCAGCAGAACTATTCATCTAAAAACACCATCCACAGTACTGATAGGTGACTTTTCTTAGATTTTTTTTTTGTATTTGTGTTCTCTGGCCTTTGTATCTGTGAAAATTAAAGGTAATGATGCATCTTTAAATGCATTGATATATGTTTTAAATGTAGATTAAAATCTATGATCTAAAAGACAGATTTTCTCTGTAAATCTTCATCTCCCTAAGTGTCTGCACTTGAAGTCTCCTGACACTATTTACATTGTTCAAAGTAAACTTGTGGTCTGATCCTAAAAGAGACTTAAGGATGATGTCATGTATGGAATACAAAGTCTGTTCTAGTCTGGCTCCTCTTATAGCATTAGCCAGAGATGGATGCATGCTGATACTAAAGAGATTTTTGTTTATTAATAATTTAAGTACATGGAGTGATTTAGTCCTGAGAAGACATATTAATTCATGAACAGTTGTACCTCTAAAAATTAAGAAAATGTTACTGAGACAAGCTTTCTTATATGGACTTGACTCAGGTGGTCTTGATTACAGTCAGTTGCATCTCAAGGCAATGACCTTGTTCTTCTCTTGATTAAACCAATTAGATTCTTAAATCAAAGGGTTATACCACCTCTGAGTTTTAAAATTACACATTTGGGTCATGTCATCAAATGTCCATTGCAGTAATAGGTAAAGAATTTACATATGGTGCATGGCCTATACTTCAGACCAGAATAGGAGGAATAAATTCTTGTGTACACTGCAGAGGGAAACAGCACAGACAATCAGCTGCTGAAGCTGCCATTTTGAAATAGGAGCTGATTGTGGCCAGGCTAGTCATTTTGTAATTTTCCACCATGTATTAATTCATGTCATGTGAATGAAGGCATGCCAGACTGGTGGGTGCACAACTTGGTGGTCATGTAGCTTGAGCCAATGAATAATGAATTTCCAACTAGGGGGTTCTCCTTTGCAGATATGTTCAATCCTGTTTGGCACAATTAAGTCATCTTACAAAGTTGAGACACAGGTCATTGGCTGTCACTGTTTGTGTCAGGTTACACATCTCAGCACCTAACATAGCACACAGGGGCAATGTCAAACAGTATTTTATTAATGCCAGTCCCCTACCAGGGAATGGCCTGCTCTTTTGGAAATTCAGAATAGATATGTATTTTTCAATTATATTTATCTTTTTTCAATGTCAATTATTCGTTTCACTTTTTAAAATCTGATTTTATTTAAATGCATCCCTGCTCTAATCTCTTGTTTGTTTTATTTTATGTATTTCCCAGTCCTTAAGGATTTCTTTGCATTTTTCTCAGGTGTTGGATATTTTTTCTATTTGGATCACATTGTTCTGTAGCTCAGGCTTTCCTCACACAAGGTAATTGAAAATTGCTTTGATCATTTAATCCTGACTATGCTGCCAAGGGCTGGGAAGACAGTCCTGCCATTCATTCTAATCTGGGTCTTGACTGGTCAGTGAGAAAGAAAAATAGACCAGTGAATGAATATGCTCCAAACTCTCTGGCATTTATTTGGACCTTACAAGTGAAGAGGAACCTGTGCAATAATTGAGTTCACATGCCAACTTTAATCAGGTTTAGACACAGCAAAGAAATAAATAAGGAAGAAAGTGGGTGAAAGCTTTCCTTCTGTGACATTAGTTGACATTAGCAATGAGTACTGAATTAATCAATGTTAGATGATCAATAAGTGCCCTGACTGCCTAAGACCAAGCAATCAAGAATCAATTTAAAGAACTGAACTTTCATGAAACTGAATTACTGTAGTTAACTCTAGTTGAACCAAGATAGAAGATCTGGGTATAATGGTGTGATCCTGACTAACAAGACTGTTATTTTCCAGGTTTAAGATGTTTAGGCTTAGAGAAAAGCTATAAGTAATCCTTGTTCTCTTATACAAATCTCTAGTCTTTGGAGCACATGGCCATAAAGGCCTTTTCAATTTCTTAACATAATTTTGGTGATTATCATTATATCATCTCCACCATCTATTTTCTGCCTCTAAGCACAAATGTGTCAGGAATTCTAGGCTGGACCTTGCCTGCTCAGTGAGAAGGCAAAAGAAATGGGGCAATGAATATTCTAGTTCAGCCCAGGGTTGAAGTGGAGTGGTTTGGTAGAGGTGCTTGTGTATGAATGGGAATTCATTGTCCATATATTACAACTACTGATGCTCACAGTACAGAAAGGGAGGGGTGGGAAGGAGCCATAAAAATTTTCAGTTTTCACTGTAGTTTGGTTTGCCAATGTACAACTATTTATAAGTGATTGATAAATGTCCTAAGTGGCCATTTTTTGAACTTCACAGACTAGGTTACTTGGCCAAGAGATTGACATATCCCCCTGAAATATTAGTTCTCTACCCAGGACAAAAATCCTGTTCTCCTGGTCAAGGGATCTTTTAAGAAGCCTTCATTACTACTTTTAACTTTCCTCCTTAAGGCATGTAGAATTACTTATCATTGGAGATCAGAGCTCTCAAAATGCTTTTAGCATCTTTGGCCTCTGTCAAGGATGAAATCCTCAGAGTCCCAGTGACACTTCTGGCTGTTAGTTAAGAAAGCAACTGCTTAGTTTTCTTCAGAATTTCTTTTTACCCTAAATTGTCTAGTTGATTTTTACCTTCAGTTCTTCTCAGATCTCCCTCTTAAGGTTTAAGCCTAACTGGCATTATGGAATGGGGGCAGTGACTGAACTGTTTTCTTCCAATTGAATTTGAGTTATCAGGTGGAAGTATTGGGATACCCTTCCAGAGGGCCACTTGTCAAGATCAAACTCTCAATTGTAGACAGGAAAGGAATTCCTTTACTGGTTTCCAGGAAAGGCCTCTAACATGCTGCTCAAGGGGCCATTATGGGGGCCACATAGGGGTCACAACTAACATTATGACCTTGTGTGCCATGAAGGTATCATAATTCTACAACTGCTGCATCTCCAGCCTTTTTGAAAAGGAATTTTGAGTCAAGGACCCTTATAATCATAGAGGTGGATTTGAATCCTGTCTGTAGCCTCACAGGGCATTGCCTTTCTTATCCTCCCGACTAATCACCCTAAATTCTTAGATTACAGGCCTGCAACACCACACAGTTCTAAAATTACCAATTTGTGTCATATAATAGGCTGTCCATTGCAGTGACAGCAAAAAGATTTGTGTGTGCAACATGGCTTCTCCCTCAGACCAGAAGAGTAGGAACAGTGTACTGTGTACACTGCTGGGGGACACAGACTAGAAAATACCTAACTCAGAGGGCATATTAAGTAATGAGTTTCACGGGTCTCCTTTACAAACAAGGACTGATAGGGCATGGTGAGTGACTTTGTCTGTAATTTTCCTATATGTATTAACTCCCTCCATGTGAATGAAGACAGACAGAATTGGCAGGTGAACAGTTTAAGGATATCTTGAACAATTATGTATTCACTTTACAATTCAAGAACTCTGCTGTGCAAATATTTGCAATCATAGCTGACACAGTTAAATAAGCTGACAGGTTTCAGACACAGGCCATTGACTGTAACTCCATGTGCCACCTTACAGTACTCACTGGCTAACATTTTACATTGGACATAGTCATACAGTCTCATATTAATGGCATTACTTGGAAGTATCTACTGAGCTTCAAAGTCAGTACAGTTCTTCCAATTATTTTTATCATTTAAAATGTCAATTATTGGTATTATTTTAAAAATCCATTTTTTCAAATGCATTCCTGATATTTTTTTCTATTTTTTAATGTTTCCTGGTTTAAGAATTTCATTTCATTTTTCTTAAGTGCTATTATTTATCTATCTATCTATCTATCTATCTATCTATTTATTTATTTATATCAGTTTAGAGCAGTGTTTCTCAACCTTGGGTGTCATGGCTCCCTTTGGGAGATTAAATGACCCTATTACAGGACTGGCCTAAGACTATCAGAAAGCACAGATATTTGTATTACAATTTGTAAGAGGACCAACAATATAGTTAATCAGGTAGCAGTGAAAATAATTTTATAGGTAAGTGGGTCACTACATCATGAGGAACTGTATAAAAAGGTCACAGTGTTGTGCACAGATTGTGATCAGCAGAGAGACCACTGAAGATGAGTATACCAGAATGCAAAAGCAAGGCTTTAATCAGGAGCAAATCCAAAACTAGGCAGGGACCTCATCAAGCACACCCAACATACTGGATGCTGGAGGACATCCTCAGCCTGAATTGAGCACAGCTTTTAAAGGCAAAAACCACAAATTTAAAATGGCAGGGGAGAAAAAGCCTGAGACTCGTGGAACAAGGGACACCGCAGATTGCCAGAACCACGTGACCAGAATGCAGTGATGATGCCAGGTTTCAGCCCCCATGGGGGCGGCTTTGGTGGCAGAGGAGGCTTTGGTGACAGAGGCAGTAGAGGAGGAGGACAGGTGGATGAGGAGGCTTTGACGGGGTACGAGGAGGCTTTGGTGGAGGTCGAGGTCGATGTGGAGGTGGAGTCTTCAGGGGATGAGGAGGTGGAGGAGGTGGACGAGGTGGAGGCTTCCAGTCTGGGGGCGGCCGGGGTGGAGGTGGTGGCCGGGGAGGCAAAAGAGGCAACCAGTCAGGGAAGAATGTCATGGTGGAACCGCATCGGCATGAAGGCATCTTTATCTGTCGCAGAAAGGACGATGCCCTTGTCACAAAGAATCTGGTCCCTGGAGAATCCGCATATGGGGAGAAGAGTCTCTATTTCATAGGGAGATGACAAAATTGAGTACCAAGCCTGGAACCCCTTCTGTTCCAAGCTGGCAGCAGCAATCCTGGGGGACGTAGACCAGATCCACATCAAGCCAGGGGCCAAGGTGCTCTACCTTGGGGCAGCCTCAGGCACCACCGTCTCTCATGTCTCTGATATTTTTGGCCCGGATGGTCTGGTCTATGCAGTTGAGTTCTCCTACCATTCTGGCCGTGACCTCATCAACTTGGCCAAGAAAAGGACCAACATTATTCCTGTGATTGAAGATGCTGAGCATCCACACAAATACTGCATGCTTATCACAATGGTGGATGTGATCTTTGCTGATGTGGTGCAGCCAGATCAAACCCGGATTGTGGCCCTGAATGCCCACACCTTCCTGCGGAATGGAGGACATTTTATGATTTCCATTAAGGCCAACTGCATTGATTCCATGGCCTCAGCAGAAGCTGTATTTGCATCGGAAGTGAAGAAGAAGCAGCAAGAGAACATGAAGCCCCAGGAGCAGTTGATGTTAGAGCCCTCTGAACGGGACCACGCTGTGGTTGTAAGTGTATACAGACCACCTCCCAAGGCGAAGAACTGAAACTCAGAGCAGTCTAGATAGGAAGAAAGGTATGTTACTACTGTTGCATGTGTAGTTTTTTTTTTCTATTAAAAGACAACTGTCAGAAAAAAAAAATGGCAGGGGATTTCCATACAGGTGCATTTCTGATCGGCTCATTTTTTAGGGACTTTCCAGAAACCTTATCTTCATCTTACTGCTAGGGGGTGGTTGTTTGTCACCATTTATCATTGGCTTACAAATTGGAGAATTTATTTTTAAAATGGAGGAGCCTTAGTCTCATATTTCCCCCTTATGATTCTACAGCGGCTCAATCATGGGCCTAATGTGACTCCTAAGACTCTTGTTCTATCTCTTCTGATTTTGTATAGGACTCAGTAATGCTAACAGGTGTATAGCCACATTGTACCATGATTTGCTTCGTCCCCAACCTCTGCTTCATGATCTGTACCAACTTATTCAAGATACAAGACCTTAATGTCAATAACAGTACCAAAATTATAAGGGACCTGAGGAGGCTAGAAATCAAAGTAGTGAACCAGGAGAAATTAGAATACCAGGCCTCAAACCATCCCTGGTTAGCGTCTTGTTCTCTTTTTCTCTTTGCTAAGCCTTCTCAAACCTTGGTCACTGAGTCTTTTATCACTCCCAAGTGGTCCACATAGAAACAACATTCTTCACCCAGTGCAACACGTAATCCCTTTTCTTTCAGGAATATTAAATCTAACTGTAAGTAAACTGCAAAAGCTCTGGGTTCGGTGTCCTGGGTTTTGGCACTAAAATGTTAGTAAACTGCAAAAGCTCTGGGCTTGATGTCCTGGGTTTCAGCACCAAAATGTTAGTAAATTGATGGCTGAAACTGTGAGGAGACAGTTCAGCCCTAGAGGGTGAGGTATCCAGGACACCTCAGAGCTACTCAGATCAAGAGCTCTGCCCTGAAGTTGTCCCAGACACCTAAAGCTGTTTAGCACAGCTGTGATGGCTGAACTGGAGACAGTTCAGCCCTAGAGGTTGAAGTATCCGGGACACCTCAGAACTACTTAGGACAAGAGCTCTGCCCTGAAAGTGTCCCAGACACCTGGAGCTGTTTAGCACAGCTCTGATGGCTAAGACTGTAAAGAAACAGCCCAACCTTGGATAGGAAGGTTTTCTGACTTCTCGGGAGAGTCAGGCCTGGAACTGCTTCAGCAAGGAAGTGTTGCTAGAGTTTTCCTGCCTGGCCCACAGTCAGGACAAATCTCTCTCACCCGCCAGTCCCAAGCCGCTCAAACCCGACCAAGTAAACACAGAGACTTATATTGGTTACAAACTGTATGGCCGTGGCAGGCTTCTTGCTAACTGTTCTTACAGCTTAAATTAATCCATTTCTATTAATCTATACCTTGCCACGTGGCTTGTGGCTTACCAGTACTTTACATCTTCCTTATCCTGATGGTGGCTGGCAGTGTCTCTCTCACCAGCTTCCTGTTCTCTCAATTTTCCTCTCTGTTAGTCCCGCCTATACTTCCTGCCTGGCCACTGCCAATCAGTGATTTATTTATTGACCAATCAGCAACACATTTGCCATACAGAACATCCCACAGCACTTCCCCTTTTCTTTTCTTAAAAAGGAAGGTTTTAACCTTTACATATCTCCAAAGTCAGTTTGGTATATTTGGGAATTTGGGCATAGCTGGTCTTACTACTTCCTGCTGGAGGGGGACGCTGTATCTTCTGGGGAAACAAAGAAAATTTTAGGATCATGGAGTAGTCCGTGAGGCTGTATCATCTGAGCCAGTTGCCTTGAAACAGTTCTGGATGTTGGATCATCTGGGCCATGGTGTCATCGGAGACTTTTCAGGTGGTCTTGGCTGGTCAAACCTGATGTGTCTTAATCTGGAACAAATCCATAGCCTCTGGCTTTCTGTGGAAACAAAAGCAGAATCTCCTTTCCAAAGCAACATATCCTTATATCCAAATTTTGAAGTCAAGGTACCTTTAAAATATACATTTTGGCATAATTCAACAGCTTTTGTAATCAAATGTTTTTCTTTAGTTACGAATATCAAAGGGAACATAATCCAGATTCTTTGTGTGGTAGCCATCTTTACGTGGCTTATTTTTTTATATTAGCTTGAGCCTATTGCTTTGAATTGCAGCCTTCTAAGCCTGAAACGACGCTGGTGCTGTGGCTGCTGGATCCACCCACTTCAGCTTTCCAACATGGCGGCGGTATGCTTACCGCCAGCTCTGGGAGCCATCGTGGGTCTATGCTTTTATCCAAGCAGCATGTAGCCCAGAAACCTCTTTTTTTTTGTTTTGTACTAGCAAAAGCTAAATCCGCCACACAGCTTAATGTGCCACTTGCAGAGGCCTCATTCCCGCCATATTGCAGTTCAAGCATGCACGCCAGGAACCCGCCATAGGAGCTCAAACATGCAGGCTGCCGCTAGCTTGAAAGAGACAACTAGGAGTTGTTTTTATCTCCGTTTTAGAATCTTTTTTTTAGTTTTTAGGTGGAAACTCTTGCCACCATGTTGGACGCCATTTGTTGCTAGTGTTTTCCAATCAGCAACACATTTGCCATACAGAACATCCCACAGCAAGGAAGGGTATCCTGACTCTTCAGGAAGGTCAGGATATACCTCGTATGATGGTATGATGGGGGATGGTTTCCCCGCAGGACACAGCAATCCTGTTCCTCTCCTGGAGAGCCACAATCTCTGGCTCAGTGTTACCAGCTCTTTCTCGCTCAGTCCACTATGGGATGTCCCAGCAAGGTTCTTCTGTTCAGTTCCCCCTTGCTCAGTCCACTATGGGATGTCCCAGCAAGGTTCTTCTGTTTAGCTCCCCCTTGCTCAGTCCACTATGGGACGTCCCAGCAAGGTTCTTCTGTTCAGCTGTCAGTGAAGGTCTTCACCCAATACTCTTTTGAGAAAGAGGTTTATTTGGGAAGAAGGAGTCCAGAAGAGTAGCTGCCTCTACCAGGGTGGAGAGAACAGCTCACAACTGACCAGGCAGGGTGGTTTATATAGGATGTCTAGGGGGTGGAGTCAACTGTGATTGGTTAGTTTATTTTCTGCCCAGGGAATGGCCAGTTTTGTGAGCAAAGGGCAGAGATGGCCCTGATTTCAGGGCCAAACTGTGTTTCTTTCACTGGCCTTTCTTGGTTTTTTAAAGCTACCTCTAAGGCCAGGGCACATTTCTTTCACTGACTTTGATTCTAGGGGCTAAGGGTAATATTTTGGTACTAGTCTCAGAGTTAGGGCATATTTCCTGGGTTCTGGGTTTGGGGATAAAGTGTTCACTTCTCTGGCTCAGGTCCCAAACACAGGCTGTGTTTCTTTCCCTGGTCCTGGGCCCTAGGGCCAGCATTCTACTGTTCTGCTCTGTGATTGGTTGATTTCGCAAGTCAGAGCCTAATTCTGGGCTCCGGGGTCAGGGTGGGTTTCTCTAACCAGCCCCTTTTCTCTATGCTAACCCCCTCCTGTTCTGCAGAAAAACTTCTGCATATGGGACCAGAGATTCTTGGAGGTGAGAGATCTGGAATTATAGGTTTTCTATGTCTTCATCTATGAACTCTTGTAGGCTTGAGTAGTGCCACTGTTGAGTGATTAAAGCAGCAGCTCCTGTCCCCAAACCCAGCTAAACTGGCTCCCAACAATATGTTTAGAGTGAGGACTTTTATCAGCTCTCTTTTTAATCTTCAGGGGCTGACTGGTCCAATAAGGTTGTCTAATTCTTCCTCAGAGTGGTATATCAACTTTGGAATAAGCCAGACCAATATACAGAAACATTGGGTTTTGTTAAGGACCTGAACATGTGTAGAGGGGGTCAGCCCTGTACAGCATGCCCACCAAGTGTCATTGAGGGTTCACAGGTAACCGGTCTGGTCAGGAAGAGGTTTGGTGTTGTTGCAATGAACCTGGTACTTAGCTGTGACTGTTCCTACACTAAGGTCTTGGCCCTGTACCTACTGGAGGGTAAGTTTGCCATCAGCACTCCTAGGGGTTAGTAGTTATCTTATAATCCCCCTCCATTGCAGCCCCCTAGTAAATACGGAGCTGAGCATCATAACAGAGCCAACATGAAACGGTTAGGTCAGGCATGAATGTATTCAGGAGCAGGAAGGATTTCTGAAGGAGGGTGTACAGGGGATTCCTGTCCAAGGTTTCCATCGGCAGAGAAGAGACCTGCTCTACGGGTCTGCTAGGGCAAGGCCCTCTAGACAAGGCCAGGTGTCTGGTTGCAGTTGGGGCTAGCTTGGTAGGACCTGGCATTATCTGCAGGCTAAGCACAGGGTTGGTTCTCTCACTGCATTTATGACTGGCGTGAGGGTACGCTTTATGGTAAAGGTGAAGAAAGGGCCAGCCCCCTACAAATACAACCACAGTCCCCATGTATTTCCAGTGTTCCAATCTGCTTGTTTACCAGCCTCAGTGAACTGGATGATTAGGGAGTTGCAGCACTAACCAGCGGTGGCCAAAGGATAGGTGGGAAAGCACTCTTTATAACAGGCCCCACATTGTTGGTTCCCACAAAACCCAGTCCCCAGGTCTTTTGTGTCTCCTACCCACACTGTGGTCAGGTCTCCCTTTGTCAGGGCAGCCCAGGACATCCACACACTGGATTTGCATCACCAGCTACTGCAAAATGCTATGTCCTCATCCCCGCAGTCATGGATCCTTGGCTCGTCAGGGAGTGGCAAGGGCAGATATTGAACTTGTTGCAATGGCTCACCCTTGCTTCATCTTTATCCATATACTGGGGTCAAGAGGGAGGGTCACGGGCCCTGGGGTCCACAAGCAAAGGTGTTATGGTGCCTGTCATTGCCATCTGTTTTGCAGTCTGATCTGCCAAATTATTTCCTTGTTGAATTGGCCCTTCTCCTTTCTGGTGTCCTGGGTGTAGGGAAAATGGGCTGGCTAAAAAACCCATCCTGACCCTGGAGCACAGAACTAATGGAAAATGGCTCAGATGAAGCCAGTGAAAGACACAGAGTTTGTTTCAGTCTATTCAGGGCCTTCTTTACAAGAGATTGTAACCGACCAATCACAGAGCAGAACAGTGCCCCAAGTCAACCCCTGGTTGACTCCACCCCCAAGACATCTTATGTAAACTGCCCTGCCTAGTCAGTTAGAAAAAAGATTGTTCTCTCCACCCTGGTAAAGGCAGATACTCTTCTGGACTTCTCTTTCCCAAATAAATCTCTTTCTCAAAAGAGTTTTGGGTATGAAGATCTTCATTCACTGGCATAGAGAAGATCCTTTCTGAGACATCCCTCAGTGGACAAAAGAAGGAAGAGCTGAAAGAGAAGAGCAAAGAGAAGCTGAGCAGCAGATGTTTGCTGAGAAGTCCCTCAGTAGACAGAGCAAGAGAGAGCTGAAAAAGTAACACTTCTCCAGAGTCAGAGGAGATTGTTACATATCTGCAGAGGTTTTCCCTTTTGCAGACTGAAGCAAAAGAAGCAACATCTTAGGTCAGAGAACCAAAGCTCTGCTAAGAAGCCCCCTTAAGTGGAGGCTGAGCAAAGCTCAGCTGTAGTGGCTCTCCAGGAGAGAAGCAACATTGCTATATCCTGCAGGGAGACCATACCCCATCACACCAGGTATAACCTGACTTTCCTGAATAGTCAGGATACCCTTTCCTGTTGAAGCAGTTCCAGGCTTGACTCTCCTGAGAAGTCAGATAAATTTCTCTTCCAGGGTTGGTCTGCTTTTTGCAGTTCTAGCCATCAGAGCTGTGCTATACAGCCGCAGGTGTCCAGGACACCTTCAGGGCAGAGCTGTTGTTCTGAGCAGCTCAAGGTGTCCTGGATACCTTGCCCTCCAGTGTTGAACTGCCTCCTTTCAGCTTCAGCTATCAGAGCTGTCCTAAGCAGCTCAAGGTGTTACCTGACACCCCAGGTAGTCAGGACACATTTCGCCAGAGTTGCAAAACTAATGTTTTGGTCTTGAAATCTGGGGTCAAATCTACAGAGTTGAAACAAATTTACTTATACCAGGCAATGCATAATTGCCAGTTTCTTGGCACCCAGAAGGCTGTTAGTAATTCTAGGATTTCCTGTTTATTTTTAATGGTCTTTCCCTCTGCACTCAATAGTCCTCTCTCCATGGATATTGCCCCATGGATATGTGAGGTGGCAAATGTATACCTACTATCAGTGTAGATGTTTAGTATTTTGTCCATCCCAAGCTGGAGGGCATTGGTCAGAGCTACTAATTGGGCTTTCTGTGCCGAAATTCCCGGCAGCAGTGTAGTGTCCCACACAGCTATCTCACTGGTGGTCACTGCTGCTCCTGCATACCTTTGTCCATTACACACATAGCTGCTCCCATCTGTAAAACAGTTTTCTCTGCATCTGGTAGCAGGGCATCTCACAGATCTGGTCATATATAGTGCGCTTGAGCCAGAATCCCTGTGCAGTCATGGAGTGGAGTCTCTAGGTCATGGTCGGGTAGTAGAGTGACTGGGTTCAGGGCTGCTGGAGCCCTGATAAGTCAGTCTGGCTGAGTTAAGAAGGAGCACCTGGTAGTGAGTGATCCATGAATTACTAATCCACCAATCTGAGGGCTGCTTAAGGACTCCTTACAGGGCATACAGGGTGGTAATAGTAAGTTTTTTTTACCATGAGTTAATTTGTCAGCATCTTTGAACAACAGTGCTATGGCTACAATTATTCTTAAACATGGGTGCCATCCTGTGACCACTGGGTCTGGCCTCTTTGACAAGTATGACACTGGCCTCTTCCATGGTCCTAGCATTTGAGTGAGGACCCCTTTGGCAATGTCCCTACTCTCATACACATAAAGGTGAAAGAGTTTGCTGATGTCCAGTAGGCCTAGGGCTGAGGCTTCTAGAAGCTTTGATTTTAGACCCTCAAATGCCCTTTGTTCCTTCTCTGTTCAGACAAAGTCCGTTGTGTTTTTAATAATATCATATAGGGACTTGGACAACTCAGTAAACCCAGGAATCTAGAGGCAGTAGAATCTTGCCATCCCTAGAATCTCTCTCACCTGTCTGGGTGTTGTAGGAGCAGGTATTTTCAAGACTGTCACCTTCTGAGCATCTGACAGCCATCTTTAACCCTCCTTAAGAACATACCCTAAATACCCAATCTGTTTCAGATTTGGGCCTTTATGGCCAAAGCTTGGTACCCTAGGCTTGCTAGGGTCAGCAGCAGGTTTTCAATCCCTTTAAGGCAGGTTGCTCTGTCAGCGGCAGCAATCACCAAGTCATCTATATACTGTAATAAACTGATGTTCGGATTTTGGGTGCAACACTCACCCAGGTCTTCATGAAGAGCTTCATCAAATATGGTTGGGGAGTTTTTGAAGCCTTGGGGGAGTCTGGTCCATGTCAGCTGTGCACTGACCCTGATCTCTGGGTCATGCCATTCAAAGGCAAAGTATGGTTGGCTTTTTGAGGCCAAGGGGAGGCTAAAGAAGGCATCTTTCAAGTCCAAAACAGAGTACCATTGCCAGTCTGGAAGCAGTGAACTCAACAGGGTATGTGGGTTAGGCACATTGGGGTGTATATCCACCACTCTTTTGTTCAATCCCCTTAAGTCCTGGACTGGCTTGTAATCCCCAGAATGGGGTTTCCTGGCTGGTAATATGTAGCTACAGTATTCCTGCCTGGCCCACAGTCAGGGCAAATCTCTATCACATGCCAGTCCCACAGACGCTTAGACCTGACCAAGTAAACCCAGAGACTTATATTGGTTACAAAATGTATGGCCGTGGCAGGTTTCTTGCTAACTGTTCTTAAAGTTTAAATTCATCCATTTTGATTAATCTATACCTTGCCACATGGCTCGTGGCTTACCGGCACCTTTACATGTTGTTTGTCATCGTGGTGGCTGGCAGTGTCTCTTGACTCAGCCTTCCACTTCCCAGCTTTATTCTCCTCCTTGTCCCACCTACACTTCCTGCCTAGCCAATGGCCAATCAGTGTTTTATTTATTGACTAATGAGCAACACATTTGCCATACAGAACATCCCACAGCAGTAATAGGAGAGTGTTCCACACTGACTGGATTGGATGTAGGATTCCAAGTCTCTTAAGCCTTCTTATATGGAGAGTTATTCCTTTCTTTGCTTCTAGTGACATTGGGTATGGGTGAACTTTGCCTGAGTTAGCATCTGATTTTATTTCCACAAAGACTGGGGGCCTGTGTTTCACCAGTCCCATTCCCCTGGTTTCTGTTCAAGCGAGGGGGAATTTTTGGAGCTGTGTCTGATTTCCTTGCTTGGGAGTCTCAGGTTATAGGTGGAGCCTGTATTCCTTGACCAGGTTGGTTGTATAACATGCTAATTTTATAACTGAGAATAATTTTATCAAGATGAGTATAATCCCTTATGCATAAGTAACAATGTTAAAGAAGAGTCCTAGAAGAATGGAAAGACTGAAAGGAGTGGAGAGGGCAGAGAACAAGAGAAATTAAGAATAAAGCAAAAAAAGGACAATAGAATATATACTGACATGATGATATCTCAATTAAATATAGTAATATTAACATAGAAAATACATTAATGAAGAAGATGGCTTGTCTTCTAACATGTTGAGAGAAATTATCTAACTCCATGCAAAAGAAGGGCAGCCTAAAATCTGTGGACCAGCAATGATTTAAAAAGACAAGATGTAGACTAAACTTCCAACATCAGAATTCACACTGCATTGCAATGTATGCTTCATGCCAAATATTATATATGTAATAGATGCATGATCACAATGAGTTATTACTTCCTAAATTTTAATGTTTTCAACTATAATAGATAGTTCTTGATTAAATTTGTTGGTTCTGGTTAAATGAGACATGTAGGTAGAGGAGACATGTCTCACATTCTCTCCCAAGGTACCAGTGTCCCAGGATTCAGTGGCCTACCCTTCAAAGCAGATAATTTTCTCAAAACTGTTAGTGCTAAGAGAAAAACAGTGAGAAAGCATAGACCTCAGCAAAGTCAACAAAATCTACATTAGCCTCCATGAAGAGATTGCTATCAGGTTTCAGAACTAGAAGAGAGCTTTGTACCTAACAAGGAGAAACACTGTAAAGGCCTCTTTGAGTCTAGATAAATACAAAATGGCAATAAAAATAAAATCTTACTTTTGGTAAAATTTTACATCTGAGTGTAACTGAATCATTCCATTCAGAACTTTGTAATGAATTCAAATGTGTAGTTCTCAACATGTGAGGCATGACCATTTTCAGGACAAAATACACTTTCACAGCAGTTACATATCAAGTATTTACATTATGTTTCATAACAGTAGGAAGATTGCATTCATGAAGAAGCAATGAAAATAATTTTATGACTGTAAGTCACAACAACATGAGGAAATTTATTAATAGGTCACAGCTCTAGGATTGTTGCAAAATATTGATTTAAATAGTCATCTAAGTATGTAAGAGAGCAGCAATTCATTTAAAAAATACTACTAGAAACATTATTTTTGCCAAGGAATTCAACCCTATTTTACTTGGCCTCTTTCTTAGTATTACCTAAAAAAGCCAATAAATCCCTGCAGGAAACCTTCATAGAACATGGCTATTATAGAAGATAACTCAAATACATTCTGAATAGGAATTGGCTGTATATGATTACCTAAACCATCACAAATTTCATAAACATTTCAGGTTTTGCAACCATTGATAGAATTTATACTGAAAATGAATTCTGTAAAAACTGAGGGAAAAGAAACATTTTCAGAGTTCTGCAAATGAAGCATTAATGTAAGAACAGTCAACATATCCCACACTTGAAGCACACATCTACACTTGAACAATCCTCTATACCCTTCTGTATTTATCATTTCAGTAAACATTATTGTAAATTTTACCAATTTCAATGATAATATGTATTTGAAATCAATGCAACTTACATTCCATCTTCTACCAGACCAAGGATGTGGAAATTAGAAAACAAAAATGGTCTCCCTTCCTGACACATACCAGAACAAAGAAGCTGAATCCCAGGAGCTCCTGGATGCAGACCAAACCCAAGGTTCTCCTTTCTGAATTTAGGTGCCTTTGCTCCTAATAACATAAAGGGAATTCAGGTTAATTGTCCTCCTATTGCTAAGTTATAAGGATTGACATTTAAAAATGGAGATAGAATAAAGCCAAATTAAGGATTTCAACATAGTCCTGGGAATGTGGCTGAATTGACCTGCTATTGCTGACTCATGAACATTGATATTTAAAATGGAGTCTGATCACAGCTTTAGGTAAGACATCTTAGGGACCATTCTACTACTTTTCTTTTCCCTGGGATGATTGATTTAAGGACCCTTGAGGTCTTTAATGAAAATAACAGGAAGACTCTCTGGGGTATTCACAGCTGAAGGTTCACTAACTCCCTAAAAATTTTAGTTTTTAGTGGTCAAGAAATATCAAGGCAACATACACATCACTACCATCTCCACTGAGTTTCTCCTTTGGTTTCCATGTCCCATTATATAATAATATTATTCTGCTACTCTGCAGTGAGACCCACAAATATATTTTCTGGCAAACTTTCTCTCACTTTGACATTTCCCTTGCAGGGCCACCATCCAAAGCATTAAAGTAGAGAAACAGAAGCACAAATGGAAAAATGTACCAAAATGAGATCTCAACACACTGCAAATATCTTTGTTTTTAGTGAACACAGTCAAATTCGATTCTGTAACATCATCATCCTTTTTGGTACTTTTATACACATGGGAGATGGCAAAGGCCCTTATATTTAAGTTGGCTTTGCAAAACAGGACTTAATTAATTCAATTGTACAAAGAATGCATTTCAACACACCAGAAATTAATGTTACACTAAGTTTCAAACCTCATACATATACAGTTTACCTTCTTTTTTTAAAGATAATTGATTACAATAACTCAACTCCCACCTACAAAATAATTATAAGAAATACTCCACTGTTTCCTATATTTTTGTCTTGCCCTTACCCTGAATTTATGATTTCTACTGAATAAAAACTGTATGCCATCTTTGTAATATTGGGGAAATGCAGGTTGCGTGCATGTCAAGCTTCATATTTCATTATTGAATTTCAAATCACTGCAACCTATTCATCTTCATTAGTTAGCCTATGATGTAGATTCAGAAATGTCTATATAATACATATAGTTATCAAATAATATTTCCTAAACCATCTATCACTTTATATAGTCATTACTCTTTTATGATGAGTACCTGTAATGTTCATTTTCTTACCAGTTTGTTAAAAAAAGTGTTGCATATTGGATCATATTCATGTTGCCATAGAAAAGCCTATTAACTTACATGAGGTCAAACTTTGCCATCTTCACTCATTACTGAGATTATGACCTTTTTTAAAATCTATTGTGTTGTAAATTTCACAGCAACTGACTAACAGCTTCTGATTTCTTCTGGGTCTTAGGTGCCACGCCCACGACGGTGTCGCCCGCGTGACAAATGCCTTGGATGAGGTGGTTACATGGGAAAGGGGGGCTCGCGGCCCTCGGGTCTATGCCCCCGGCGACCCCTTATCAATCTGCCTGAATCATGGTGCCAGGCTACACGGAACCACGCAAAATCTGCTTGCAGAGGCTGGCTGGCATTCTGCCTTTTTTCTCTTTGCAGCTGTGACTATTGCTGTCTCCTTGTGTATTGATTTCAGGGAGTTAGCTCTCAATGTTCCTGATGTGCCCCATAAAGAGAATAATGATTCCTCAAAAGTGGCCACCTATAATTCAAGCTTTTAGGCAAACAGTTAAAGAGGGTCCTAGAAGTTTGGGGGAATTTATGAATGATTTAGAGCAAAAAGAACTTACGACTCAAAGAGACGAAGATTCTAGCGAGGAGAGAATGAAAGTAAAAGTCCAGGAACTCATAAGCAATCCAAACGCACAGCCAACAGCAGCTGCAAGGAAGCAGTTACAAGAACTAACCAGTCCTACAAGAATTATCCAGGGACAAATAGAGTTTCTCATCAAGGGTTGGTGGTGGCAACCCCCTAACTTTAATCCTAGATATAATAATTATTTGGAGCCATTGCCCTTTACGGGAGCTTATGATAAACATGGGAACCAATGGGTGAATCATAATAGTATGAAAACAGAATGGCATAAGTTACAGTTCATGGAAAGAATAGCTAGGTCCCAACCCCCCTGGTGCCTTCTCACCTGCAAGCAAAGGTTAAATATTTTCACACAAATGAAACCATGGTTAGAACGATGGTGGAAAGGGTTTAATTTTGATACAAAACCAAGGTCTAATAATTATGTAGAAGGAAAAACTTCAGCTAGTGCCGTAATGTTCTCTGTCTGGATGAGGAATAACAATAGAGGAAATAACACCTGTACTCATGAGATCTATTAATCATTCTGAGAAAATTGTGTGACCACATTGTTGATTCTATGTCTATCGCCCCACTGGCTGATTGCCTTGTTTTCTTCAAATGATTGTATAAGAAACACTGCTTGATCTGAGTAAAATTGCAGCAGTTTCACAGCATACTCTCGTGTCTGTGTCTGTCTGTCATTCGCCGAATCTCACTTATCCTGAGTACCTTCGACCTGTTCTCCCTCGGTCTGGTGTTCCTACTGAGACCCAGTCCGCGGCACTTAGGTATCCCTGATGCTGGCACTTTATTTATTGGATTACCAGCTGCTTATTGATATGTCAGGTTATGATTCATTTCCTCAAGTCCTGCAGGAAGCCGATGATTTCCACAATTCTGATATGTCAGTCCCATATTACTGGCAGGTTCCCCATTTTATTTTGCTCATAATTCCTGAAGGTGGTTCATCTTCCTCCAAGCCTTTGGTTACATAATGTTTCAGGATCTCTATTTTTGATATTGTTAACTAGGAAACACTGTACAGGGTTTCATAGTGGCATTTTATTTTCTTCTCTGCATTCATACATTCTTCTCTTGATGTCTCCCTTTTCCCTTGTTATCTTTTCAAAATGGACAACTTCCAGTAATCCATGATCCTTCAGTTTACCTTGTAGATTTATTCTCTTTTTAAGCCTCCTTTTAGTACTTATTCACAATCTCAATGAACTCGTTCAGTATTGATAAATACCCCAAAGCCTTCCTGAAATGTATACACACCAAAACAAAAATCCAGGACTTATGTACAGGAAAAAGTTTTTTTAAGAGTCTGGGTCATTTTTTATTTTGTAAAGTGTCTTCCAACACTCATTATTTCCTATGAATTTTATATTAAGTATTTTCATTATAGCAGGAAAATTCCATAGTGTTTCTCAAATTTTCATCAGTCAGCCTATGTAAAAAAATTAAAAATTACAGCAATATTTTTTTACACCAAAGTGTAAGTATGTGCTTTGAATTTGAGGGGTAATTATGGAAAAAATGAGCAAATTACATAGTATGCAATTTCTTAAATTAAGACTAAATAAAATAATTATTAAAAAGTTAAATATTTATCCCTTAGAATCTCTAAAATCATTTGAGTTAGAAAACAATTTAACATAACAAGAGGATTTTGCAAAGAACCAATTATTGAACCTATACATGGATTTTGATCTAAGAATTGCCCCAAGGCAAGTGAAAATTTAACCATTCTTCATAAAAATAAACAGGTAATTAACACTACAAATGTTTGAAAGCATCACAAGGAGTCACAATATTACTTATTCGTGTAAACTAATCTCTACAGTACACTTAAATCTATGTATGAACACACACATATATTTTAAAAGAGTTTTTCTCATGGGGAGTGGCAATACTCATCAAAGATCTAGAGATCAACTAATCAATAATCCAGTGATGTGAAAGGAGAAAACCTGCCTTGACTTGTTGGTCAGGGCTATCATAGAGACTCCTAAAGCAGAAAGCCTATTACTATTGCAGTTAGTTGCCCACATAGTTGGAAAGTAAGTCTCCATTAGTGAAGATACCATGTACTTCTGAAACAGGAATTAGGGTTCCTTGAACAAGAACTGGCCTGAATTTCTTCTCTGTGATTACTAGATTTCTTGGAATATAAAGGTTCCATGAAAGCTTTCAAATGAGAGAATCTACCAGTCAAGGAGCTGGGATGCCTATGAACCAGAAAAATGATCATTATGGAACATTAATAACACTAAGAGAACAGTAGGGTCATACTTATCTTAGAAATAATGAACAACTCTCTAATTGGACTTAATATGTTGTACCCAGGAAGTTTCCCAGTACGGTTTCTCAGTCACTTATAAAATAATCATTTAGAGACTTAATATTAATTACCAATTGCATGGTCTATGGCAGGCTTCCTGCTAGCTAGCTCTTATAACTTAACTCATTTTTATTAATCTATAAGTTGCCACTGCCCTAGGTCAGTGCTGCTTTATTTATCAATCAATCAATAAATCAGAGTAACATATTCACAGTGTACAGAAAAATATCCCACAGCACTATCTGCTTAAAAATAGGGAAGCTACTCTTGGAATTAGAAGCCTACTTATCTACTCAGTGCCAACGAAGTCATGGTTATTAAAGGAGTACATACAAACACTAATTTTCTGAACCAGAACAATTCCTAAAAATAATCTAAAAACATTTGTCCTCATACTTACATGTCAGTGTAGTCTACACCCCTCATTAAAGTAATTTCTCCATGCAACAGATGAAGTCATCTACAAAAATCCACAGCCAATAAAATATCATTGTGGTGGATCCCAGGCACAATGGACATGTTTATAAAACAACTACTGCACCTGTTTCTTAGAAAATTTTGTGGAAGTGGTAACACAAATATTTAACAGTCAGAGGCTCAGTGAATTTCTTGTGAGGTTGTGTCTCTTATTATGTCAGATTTACACTCATTTAGTGTTAGAAACATAGCTGCCTAAACATGAACTGAATAAGCAGAAATCAACTGGTATGTGGAGATGGTAAAGGAAAAGCCCATGAGACCTCAATTTTACACAAAGAACTCTAAAAAACTAAGGATTGCTCAGAGTGGAAAAATGAACTTCCTCAAAAAAGAACACAGTAGTCACTAAACTAATGCACCAACTAAAATATGAAAAAAATAATTTCCATGCAGAGTAGTTGTTGGTTTAGTGGTGGTGCTTGTGGTGGGTGATGGCTATGCCAACAGAGGAGAGTGCTGGATGTATGGGTGACGGAAGAGTCACGAGCCATGACTATCTTTCTAGAGCTTTATTGGGAGAGAAAGGGAGAGAGAGACAGAGACAGAGAGACAGAGAGATCGCATGGAGGGATGGTAATACTGAAGGAGAGAGTGCGAAAAAAGAGATAACAGAGAGAGCACGTCTGCTTTTTAGGCTGGGATGCCATCGCAGGCTGGTGACATAATTAAGGACATAATCCTTACAGTAGTGATACAGGTTTTCTTGCTCATTTCAGATTATATCATTTGGTTAACAAGACAAACTGGTTGGGATCCAGAATTTCTGACAAAGATTCAACTGTTACATTTGTGAACTGTTTTCAGAAGTTCCACTGTTGGGAGGTTATAAGTGCAGGAAGGCCCAAACCAGAAGATGATACCCTTGGGATATAATCAGAGTTGTAGTACATGTCTTATTTAGATTATAGTTTTGATGAGATAAGTAGCATTTTGTTCATATGTTCTCACCACTAGTGACTGAAATAAGAGAAACATGGGCCAAAAATCAGCCTTTCTTCCATTTGCTGATATTCCACCCGCAATTTTCTTAGATCAATTAAATTTAGCAGACCAACTTCAGTGACTTATTGTTGTTCGGTTGAATATTTCCTTACATTATAGGAACATGTCAGCAGGCACAAGACTACACATGGACATATGTACACATACACACACAAAATCAGAAGAATTAATTTGAGTTTGACTCTTTACATCATATTTTTAGTGTAATATACTTGAAGTTAAAGGTAAAAGCACATAATGAATAGTAGGAGATGAGAAGCAGAGTTCTGGGAAATACCGTGTGTAAGATTTTAAGAATGAATAATGTCCTTCAAATAATTCATTCACATAATATGGCAAATATTTTTTTCAAATATAATACCCCTGTCATACTATAATAACTATTGAAATAGTTTTTTTACCAGTAGTCTGCCCTGGTGGTGGCCAAGTCTCAGAGAGGAGGTAAGGAGTAAGTATGGATGGGATAAAACAGGGATGATCACCTAGAGAATCTTGCAGCTTGGCTGAGTAGCAACCAGAGTGATTTTTTATGAACAATCCAGTGGGCAAGAATAGATTCACATTGGTCCAGAACATAGATTAAAATATTTTTGTTTTTGGACATGTGTTTAACTATTTTCTCTTGCATATCTGGGGTTATAAATCTAGTCAACATTGATGAAGTATAACAAAATAGAATTACTTTTTACAATCTTTTTTCATCAAGTTTAGTTATCACTGATAAATATTTATCTTTTACAATCAATTTTCCTCATCAACCCCATAACCCAATTTATTCAAATTTAGAGGCATATGACAGCCTGTTCTCAGGCTGGTAGCTTTTGTGCCTTCTAGAACTCTAGACCAATATGAAATTTCCAAGCCAGTGTAAGCAGATTGCCATGTTTCTGACAGTGTATTATTAACTCTTCATCATCAGAGTGCCCAAGAAAAATCCTCAGGCCAAAGTTGCTGCAGTCATTATTCAATTTCTGGCATAACCCAATGCTTGTATTTTATATTTTTATAGAATCTGTTTATATGTCTATTCCTGGTATTCTTTTTTTTTCTTGGTCTTAGACAGCACAATGACTCTTCATGAGCTAAATTTTCTAAGAAAAAGAGTTCCTGATACCTCATACTTTCATCATCTTTTCACATCATTCTTTTTCCTTGAATATGTTTCTATGTGGGGCAGTTGTAACTTTATCTGATTTCACTTTGTTGCTGTATATGTCATGTAATTACCAGAGTGGATAGTGGGAAGAATTTTGAAATCTGATCTGTGGCCAACTCCTCTAGTCCACTGAATCTTGTTGACTTCTCTAAGTTTAATTTGTTTTGATTATCTTGTTCCTGAGAAACTACAGGAACAGGTGTTTTAAGAATATTTCATACCCTCTAAAAGAGACCTCTGGCTTCTATATGTTTTAAGGATTAAGAAAGACCTCAAATAGATTAGGCTATATGTCTAAAACTGGGAGGGCTAGTATGCTCCAGACATTCCTAAGGAAATTTAGAAGCAGATCTCCTAGGAGAAGGGATAAATAATTTGTAAGAAATTTCAAATCAATCCAATATCCTCAAATTGTACATTAAAAGTCCCCTAAGTATGCAACAGTTGAGATGAAAAACAAAAAGGCATGGCAGCCATCACAAGACTTAGATTAGCTGGATCTTCTTCAAGCAGCTGTGATGGTTTTGACTTCTGCCATTTCCATCAGATATGACTACATGAGTATTGTGCAAGTTAGTTCACTAAAAAGTTCTGCATAAAGTAATCATGCAGCATGCCCCGATTATATATGATCTGAATTAACCTTTCTTGGAGGTACAAATAATGGGCAATTTTAAGTGAAAAGGATAATTTTCTGTCTTAGATGTTGATTTTTATTGTATTAATGAATATAATATATATACTAAAATAAATTAAACTTCTATGAGTTTTAAAGAGATAAAAAATTCACATATACATGACAAAACAATGAGATCAGACTTTGAAGAAACAACAGTTTCTGGGTTACATGAGTCATTTTTCCAGGTTTTTAAATTAGTTCCAATTCATTTGTTTATCTGGTGACTAGTTTGGCATTACTTTCATATATTCAAAGAACAGGTAAAATTTGCTGATGGTTGTTTTTTGTTCATTTCTGTCTATTATTTTTTTGGAGTAAGTTTTACTTTCTGGCTCATTAGTACTTAAAAACCAGTCAATTTTCTTCCTTAATGAGAAATTACAAATGCAATTCATTGCAAACCTCAAATAAATCCTTCCTTGTCTGAATAGAGACTACTGGCTATTGCTTTTCTGTGTAGTATGTCTTCAGTGACAGATCTAAGTGGATTGGTGTGAGAATGAAGAAAATACAGACAGATTTAACAAAGGGATGCAAAGAAAAGTTGGGATCAGGTGTTTTGTGCTTTCTGAGGAGAAACCACAACAACCCAGAAGTTCTTTGTAATACCTATATTCAAATAGAGTAAAAGATTTACTGCATAGTGATAATAGAAAGGCATGATTACTATCTAAAGCTATGCACATACTCATGCTTGGCTCATCTCAGTACTTTCAGTCTCTTTAGCCTTGAATTGTTGAGGCCTAAACATCTGTAAAGAACAAATTATGGTGGAGAGTTTTTACGCAAACTATTAACATCTTCATAAGATCACAGGAGGATTTGTAATGTTTCAAGCCTAAAGCAATGAGGGGAAGTTTGTTTGCCTTTTTGTGTATATCTATGTCTATGGTTCTTGATCTAGATCTGCCCATGTAAAGAGCTCTAGCTCACTCACAGACCTACTCAGACCTTATTTTTCCCCACATATACTTCCAGTGATTGAACCTGCTATAGTTTTTCTAAAACAATCTACTTTGTATTTTATGACATTTTTTTCAGACATTATCTGTAATGCAGTAACTGGCACTAATTACACAATGTCAGTATAAAAGGCATATCTAATATTCCAAAGCAGCAGAAATTAAACATAAATTTTATTGTATTTATTGATAATTGAGAAAAATTGGGGAGTAATTGCAGTTTCAAAATAATCTATATTATATGTAGATGTAACCAACCTTCTTATTAAATAAGAAACACAGAACCAATGCAAAGAAGAAAGCCAAGAGGTCAGAGCTAAGAGCTAAAACCTTACCCTTCCTCCTGAGGTGGTCCTACCTCTGCGAACCAGAGCTACCCCTGTGTTAAAGTCTTTATATAGAGTTCCTGTTCTGCCTTCTCATTGGTTGTAAACCCAACCACATGACCACCTCATCACGGCCTGTCTGTATAGGCCTCCAGGTTTTCCATGATTGGTATTGATTAAAGGCATGTGTATCCAATAATGGCTGTATCCCTGAACACACAGAGACTTACCCAGCTCTGTCTACCAAGTGCTGGGATTACAAGAGTATGCCACCACTGCCCTGCTTTCCTATGGCTTTCTAATAGCTCTGACCCCCAGGCAACTTTATTTATTAACATACAAATAACATTTTAATACAAATAAAATATCACCATAATTATATTCTATAAAATCTCAAATATTAGCAAAACAAAAATATTTATATAGAAGCTATAGCAGTCTAGATCAATATCCAGTTCCATAAAATATACAAAAAATTATGCAGTAATTTTGACTTTATATAGTTACCCTAAAATTATCCTGGCATAAGTCTTCACATTTTAAATTATTACTGCTTTCATATATTGTGAAATTAATCTTTATCAATTAATACTTGATTATTGTATAATTCTGTTTGATAACTTGCTCTATATGGAGACTTATCCAATAAACTTTAGTGAACATAAATTTTATTTCTTGGTAAAATGTTTCTAAAAATCACACCAATCATAGGGCTTCCTGATGTTACTCATCTTACATCGAGTAACGTTTGAACATTTGCTACAGCTTTCCTTCCACTACTCACATTATAAAGAATCTTTTAATGTATGAATATCGGAGCAATAATTAGCAATTGAGTTTGTTTCTTTCATGAATTTTTGACATGCTTTAAGTTTTGAGTTCCTGATAAAAAAAAATTTTAAAAATTCTTTACATTTGTTAAGTTTCCTCCCATTGGTGATACTCTGCTAATTTTGAATATCTGAGGACTCCATAACACTTGTGACATTCTTAATATTTACAGGTTCTCTCTAGTATGGATTATGTGATGATTTTTAAGATTTAAGAACCCAGATAAGGTATTCCCACATGCTCTGTATTTGTAAGCTTTCTCGATTGTATGGTCTTAGTTAGTTCTTGCAGAGAACATCCATGGGAAAATGACATAACACATAACATATTCATAACAGTTTTAAGGGTTCTGGAATGAATGAGACTTTAGTGGCCTTGAACACATGAAACATGGAAAAGGACTTGCCACAATGTATATATTTTAACTTTATTTTCCATTATGGATTTTTTGATGAACTTGTAGAGTTGAGGCCCTGGTAAAGGATTTGCCACATTCTTTGTATCTGTAAGGTTTTTTTCCTGTGTGGTCCTTATGATGTCTTTGTAGATGTGAGATCTGCCAAAAGGACTTCCCACATTCTTTATATATATAAGGTTTCTCTCCAGTATGTATCCCTTGATGAATTTTAAGTTTTGAGCCTACAATAAATGACTTTCCACATACATCACATTTGTAAGGTTTATCACCAGTGTGGATCCTCTGATGAACTTGAAAATTTGATGCATTGTTAAATGACTTGCCACATTCTTTAAAATTGTAAGGTTTCTCTCCAGTGTGTATTCTTTGGTGAACTTTAAGTTTTGAGCCTACAATGAAGGACTTTTTACATACATGACATCTGTAAGGTTTTTCTCCAGTATGTATTCTTTCATGAACTCTAAATTTTGAGCCTACAATAAAGGACTTTTCACATACATCACATTTGTAAGTTTTATCTCCAGTGTGGATCCTCTGAAGAACTAGAAAATTTGATGCATTGTTAAATGACTTGCCACATTCTGATGAACATTAAGTTTTGATCATCTGGTAAAAGATTTCCCACACACATTACATTTGTAAAGTTTCTCTCCAGTGTGTATTCTTTGTTGAACTTTAAGTGCTATACCTTCAGAAAAGGACTTTCCACATACATTACATTTGTAAAGGTTTTCTCCAATTTGTAATCTTTGATGAACTTTAAGTGTTGAGCCTCTGGTAAATGACTTTCCACATTTTTATATTTGTAAGATTTATCTCTAGTGGGAACCCTCTAATGAACATGAAAATTTGAGGTATTGTTAAATGACTTGCCACATTCTTTACATTTATAAGATTTCTCTCCAGTGTGGATCCTCTGATGAATATGAAGTGTTGAACACTGAGTGTAAGACTTGCCACATGCTTCATATATGAAAGGTTTCTCTCCTGAATCACTTCTCTCAGGAAGATGAAGATAAAACAAATGTACAAGAGACTTGCCATACTCTGTACATTTGAAAGCATTTTCTTCACTGTGAATTTTACAATGAGCTCTATATTTTGATTCATGTAAAAGGCTCATGTCATTCTCTGGACATTTGTATGATTCTTTTGTCATATGGATTTTATAATGATCCTTAAGTACTGATAATGTAGAAAACAACTTTCCACATATTTTACATTTGTACTTTTATTCTCTAGTATGAACCATGTTAATTCTGGAAAGATCTGAGCATCTTCTCCCAAATTTGCTACAATTTTGTCCAACACTGAATCTTGGATTCTCCTCAGATTTTGATATGTGGGTGAAATAATGTCTACATGCTTTGAATTTTGGTTGTTTCCATTCAGTGTGGCTTGAGTCAGTTTGAATATTTGAAAGGAAAATGCAGGATCTGAATGGAAATATTACAGAGTGTGCTTTTTGAGAATTAGCTGGAACGTCTTCATCTATTCTGTCATGAATGTCAGTGATGGGTAACTACAAAAAGATCATTTCCATCAGCACCTGATTCAGGCTTTTCACTGTCAGATCTACGTGCCCTGAACTCCCATATGTATAACTCACCAAGGCTATTATACCCAAACTTCTCGATATTTCTCTTTGGCAAGTATCCTGTGTACACTCTTTTGGGAACAACTCATGAATGGGATAACACAACAGAGCTGGAGGAAATGAAAGGTAATTATTATCTAACTGTGTAGAATTAGACAAAAAATAATATAGAAACTTTTTCATAAAATGACACCAATATGTGGTAAGTAGCAAAAAGATTAAACACCAATCTTCAGCACTTCTTCCATAAGTAATTGATGTCCAAACATGATGAACATGGAGAAGGCCATTTCATGAACTTGTATTTTATAATATGTAAAATTTGAGAATGTCTTCTTTAAGCATATAATGTAACCAACATCTGTAAACATAATTGTTAGAACATGAAATGAAACTATTCGCCATTTTAATAATATTCTGTTCATTTGGAAATTGCTTTATCAATTTAGATCAAAATATCCTTTCTAAACAGATAAATGATAAAAAATATATAGATTTTTGTGATTAATGATTTAATACATTTTAATATGTAAGTATTCAAGGAGAGTAATTATTGAAAAATAGAATAAAATGATCATGAAAAACAAATATGCCTATCAGATCCACAGATATTTATGGACATAAGCAGAGAAAGTTTCAAAATCCCCTCAATTACATTGATAATTCTATAGGTCTTTCAAATTTTCAGATGCCTAAGAATATCTTAAATTTATTTAAAAAAAAGGCTGGCCTTTCATATCAGCATTTAGGAGAAAGAGTCAGGGGCAGGTGATTCTCTATGGGTATGTGACCAGCCTGATCTACATACTCAGTTCCTGGCATACCAGGGCTACGTGGTTACAGACCCTGTCTCAAAAAAGGGGAAAGGTGAAAAAAGTAAATTGTATATCCAGAAAAGAAAAAGTGCCAGTAGAGTCAATTAGGCAAAGTGGCCCTGGGCAACATTAAGATGGATGGGTTTCTCCACAGTAAAATTAAATGTCAGCAAAGCAAACTTTGATCTTGGCCTCAGTATGTCTTGTCATAATGTAACTAACTGATAGAACTATCCCAGATGGCCCTTCAATGTGAATCACAGTCTAGATTTTTCTTAAAGTGCTCTTCACTGACTTGAACAATGACTATGAATGGTGGCCAGAGTGTATTACAATCTATTTTTCCAATGAGTCTTAAATCTCTAATATGTTTGGATTCAGAAACAGAAAAAAGCAAGCTGGGCAGTGGTGGCACATGCCTTTAGTCTCAGCACTCAGGAGACAGAAGCTTTAATCCCAGAATTCTGGAGGCAGAGGCAGGCAAATCGCTTTAAGTTCAAGGCCAGCCAGGACTACAGAGCAAATTTCAGGACAGCCAGGGCAGTTACACAGAGAAATGCTGTCCCAAAAGAACATTAAAAACAGCAATAACAACAACAAATTGATAAATGACCTACTGAATAAAATTTATATTTTCAAAGTAGACTGAAATGTAGAATCCTCTTTCAAAGTAAAAATATCATAACTCAGAGTATACATGTGAAATTAACAATTTTTAATTGTAAATTTAATTTAAATATGATTATATCATTTCATTTCAAACTTATCCCAGCCACTTTCCCTTCTACTCTTGCTAAATCCCCAAATCAATAATATAACCCCCATTTGAAAATTGTTACTCATATGTATTTATGTGTATATTTTTTCAAGTATATATACAAATTACATATAATTTCAAAATATTAGTCTGTGGGAGCCCGTTCTCGGGTTCCTCGTGGCTTTACTCAGCAGGTCCACATAGAAGATGATTAGGACCACGGGCCTGAGTGCAGGTGTCTGAGATGGTCTGCACTTGGCTGTGCCGGGGGAGGAGGTCTTTTGTTCCACCCCTTGGCGTCTCTATAAAAACCCTGGTGCAGAGACAGTCGAGGCCCGTTGGAATAGGTTCCAGGCCCTCTCGAGGCTATCCTTTATTTTCTATCTGTTTATCTCCTCAAGATTCTCCACAATGAATCCTTCTATCTAATATTTCCTGCTGCTCACACTCAAGAAAACTCTGGGGAACTGTGGGGGTGGTTGGGTAAACGCCTCACAGAATGGCGTCATGAACAGGGACAAAAAAAAAGGGGGACTAAAGAAAAAAGGGAGGACTAAAAAAAGGGGACTAAAGACAAATGAACAGGGACTAAAGACAAAGTAATAGAGACTAAAGACAAAGGAAAATAATAGTTTTATTACAGAGTTTTTGGCGAAAGTGCTGAGTTCAGCCCTGCCAGTGGATAAGGCATGCCAGTGTTATGGAAAATATATATTTTTTGTATATATTATTGAGAGGCAGGGGTTTTATCCTCGAGAGAAAAGGAAAGCGGACTGGAAGGATGTCCGATGCTGCAGCGAAATTCTCTTCTGTCAAAATTTTCTATCTTCTATCCCTTTCTCAATTTCTATCTGTGAAAAATAAGGCATAGAGTAGTAAAATAGTGTAGGAAAAACTTAGAAATGTAAGATTGTGTAGGAAAAAATAAGTAAGGCAACTAGACAGAAAAACTCTTCAATTTTCTAACTTTGGGGGCTCTGAATGCAAACTGGGGGAAAAAATCTTTCTTTGGGCTTTACGGGTAGTAAAAAAGCTCTTCTTTGAGCTTATGGGGAAGAAAAAGTTTTCCTATGGAAGCTTTTGACCTGGGGACAGCTGAAACGCTAAGTCCAAGCAGCAGGAGAAAGTGATTTCTCCCTGAGGCAAAAATGGGGGTGTAAAAAGCCAAAGTTTAAACTTGGGAAGTTTTGGGAAAAGCTGGTCTTTCTCTCTTGGGAAGAAAAAAAAATCTCTTAAAAAGCTTTTCTTGGAAAATTTGGGGAAAAAACTCTCTAAAAAGTCAATCTTTCTCAAAAGCTCTCAAAAAAACTTAAAAACTGAAGCCTTTCAGAACTTTCTCTCTCAGAAGGACAAAAATTATAATCACCTGAAGATAATAGTATGGGGGCCACCTGTAATTAGATATAAGGGAAAACAACAAACTTCTTAAGAAAGCAAAACCTCTCCAAGTTCTCTTTCAAGCTTTAAAAATCCTCCCTGCAATGCAGGAGGCAGGGACAAGTTCCTAAAATCCTCTCTTCTAAGCTGTCTCTTCAAGTTGGTAAAAGACAGTGGGTCAGAGTACTCTGAGGGAAACGCTTGGGAGAGTGTGGGTAAAGAGCTACAGAGAGCCCAAAAGAGCGGGAAACTTTACTGGGAAAAGCAAAAAATCCAAGCTTTTCAGTTACAGCTGAGCTGAGGCATCAAGGGTTTTGTTCGAGCGTTTCAGAATGAAAAGGTGCTCCTAATCGTCCTAACGCAAAGATCCCCTGAAGCATTGTATCCTAGCTTCTGACCAAAAACCCTGAGGTGACTGGTCAGTGTCTCTGAGTTGGAGTGCATTTCAGGGATACTAGGGTTCCTGCAGTTGCAAACTTCCTGGAGCACAGAGCTGAGGCAGGAAGGTGCAGGACCCAGGGGAAAACTGCTAATGAACAAACAAAACTAAAGCCGGTGGGAACAGCACAGTTGTCTGCTTTCCTACAAGTCCTGGTTTGATAGGTCCACAGCTGAAAAAAAAACTGAGAAAAAGCTTTCCTTTCAGAGTAAGGACCTTTCTGGGACAACAGTAAAACTGAACTGTGTCTGAAGCAGTTGTGCTGCTGAGTCAGAACGCTGTCTGGGGAAAGAGCCCAGCCAAGGCAGAACAGAACTATCCAGGAGTAAAGCTTTCTTTTCTGTCAGAGAAAGCAGCTCTTTGAGAAAAGCTTTGTTTCAACTGACTCCCTGAGATGAGGGAGTGTAGCCCTGAGGGGTGATTGCCTCTGACATAAGCTCTGTCCTTGAGCACCCAGACAAGCAAATGCAACCCACTGGGGGACTGGGTCAGGTGAAGGCCTGAGGGAAAAAACACCTGTCCTAATGGGAGTTTAGAGATGGCAAAAAAAAAACTCCCCTGTTAGATTTTCAGTCTGTACGCAAACCACACAGACCCTGAAAACAGAAACAGACAAAAAACCCCTACCTTCAGTAGCAGGGAAAGCCACCACTGTAGTGTCAGAAACTGTTTCTGGGGTAGAGGGGATGAACTGAGACCAAACTGGGAACTGTCTGGGAAAGACTCCGAAGAAACAGAAGGGACATAATCCTCCCCAGAAAATATGTGACCTGTGAAAAGCTGCTAGAATTTGAGGCAGATTCAGGGGAAGAAAAAAAGCCCCTACCTCCAAAAGCAGCTAGCAGAGGAACAGAGCCGCAGACAGATACCTGAAACTCTGCATCTGGGGAAGGAAGGAACAAGCAAAATGAGATCAGTGGGAGAAAAATCTCTCTGAAGGAGCTATGGAAAAGCTGTTGTATGTGATCTTGTTTTTCACTGACTGGCTAAGACAAACACAAGCCCCTAGGAAAGTTGCTATCAGAAATGCCAGCCTCAATGCCAACTAACGAGGCAGGTGCGGTTCTGATTTGGGGCCAGTGTCTGATGAAGGAGAAACACCTGTTAAAGCCAGTTGAGGCGAGACTAGAAATCTCCCAAAGTGCCAAAGCTGAAAATGTAAAATGCTTGTTCAAACCTCCCGGGCAAAAATTTGTAAGCAAGTCTGGTAAAAGAGAACCAGTTGACTCTCAGACCCCAAAAAAAACTATGGGAAATGAGTGATGGGAAAATGATATAAGGGACTGATATGGGACTGATGACATTATGGACTGATATAAGGGAAATGCATTCTGGGAAAGGTAGTTTTTCCGCTAAAGATGGCGACATGGCCCTGAAACACTTTTGTCAGCTAGAAAATACGTTCATGGTAAACTTAAAATACAGCTTTTAAAAGAATAAGGAGGAAAATCGTCTAAGAGTTTAAGTGTCAGTTCCAATGAAAAATTAAAAGGATATGGAACTAGATGCTTCGTGGTTTGGGGCTCCGTTGGTAAAATGCCTTATTTGCCCTAATAGCTGTGCAAAGTTTTTACAGTAGCTAGATGACAGAAAGCTACCTATAAGAGCAAACAAGCCACTTTAAAATCCTTAAAACAAGGGAAAGCAGTTTATACACTGAATGTTGTCTTAGATATGAAGAAACTTATGTTGAAATTTAAGAAGTTCTTTGCCTTGAATGAACAGCCTGCAATGAGTGATTCCTTTGCAAATCTAATTAAGGGGTAAGAAACAGGCATTCAAAAAGAAATGACTACTTTATAGATGGGAAACAAACTTCAAAAAATCTAGCTGTCTTACAAGAGTTGCTTCACCTGAAAGTTCCTTATAAGAAGTCAATGCTAAATATTACAGCTGCTAATAACATCAGGAGTTAAAGCTAAAGAGGGGAAAATACTAAATACAGTTTGGAGCTGTGCCGCTTGTGGCTTTACTAGCTCCTTTAGAAAAATACTTTATATCACCTAATAGCTGTGCAGTATTGGCGAAGAGCTTTACAGCAGCTAAATACGGTAATTTCACCCTCAGAAGTTTTTCGGTAGAACAAACCAAAAGTACTGCTGTAATAGAAACACTTGTCTGAATTGAAGCACTTAGGGGAGCTATTATGAATTTGGGTGAAGGGACAGACTCTAGTTAAAAACCGTCTACCGCTGACAGTGCATCTCTGCCGGTTCCGGAACGGCTGAGAGAACTGGCAACTTTGGAGTGTGGCTTTGTCCCGAAAATGTTACAGTCCCCTAGCAACTATCACAATTCTATAACAACACTCACTAAATCCCAGTACTTTATAACAAAGCTGACTATAAACTCTAAACTTTAGAAATGATGTATGTACTTCCTGTCTAGTTAAGAGAATCTTTCTAATAGAAATAGTTATGATAATTAAGAGTAAGAAATAGAAAAAGATGAAAATAAGATGTGAGTTTGTAAAAATTCTCTTGTTAGATCTGTGTTAAGAAATCTTTAGGTGTTTGCTAAGTTAAATATATGCTAATGGTAGCCCTGTATAAGTTTGTAAAATAGATCTATAGAGTTCCTTTAAGAATATAAGCTTGCAAGAAATATCTAAGTTAGTCATAGGACATGTAGTAATAAGCTTGTAAGAAGTAAAGATGCTAGTTGTAAATGTAAGTTTAAATAAGAAATAATATGGAATGAATATAAGTATATAAGTAATAAGAAATATATTTCCTAAAGTTGTTCTATAGTTTCCTTAAGGAGTATAAATAAGTAGATATTAATGTTATTTGTGAGTTTGTAAAAACGTGTAAATATTGAATGTGAGTCTAAATGCTTTGGAAGGCAAAAAATGTTATATGTGAGTTTGTAAAAAAGTGTAAATGTTAAGTGTGAGTCTATGCTTAATGTATATGATGAAAAAACCTGAGATACAGAGCTAGTGTCTTAGGAGACTGCAAAGCAGGCAGTCTGAGTGGTTTTCAAAAGCTCCAAAAGCCGCTAAGAAGCTAAGAATGTCGGACGCCAGAACCAGCACAACAAGGCATCTGCAGCTGAGATCTGTGGAAAATCAACGCAACACAGAAAAACCTGAGCTAACATAAAAAACAGTGCGGTTTAGAATACTACTATACCTAAAAAGGTCTCTGGCTTGAGAATAAAAGTTCAGAGATACTTGTTTGAACAAAAATTGTTAACTGCAAAAAGTTTTGGTTGAAAAAATCTCTTCATATTTGGAAATGAAAGCCTGATACCAGAATTTATTTGTTTGAACTTTTTGAACTTAAAATAATGAGATAAAACTACAAAAAGATTTTTGTTATGGATTTCCTCATATTTGGAAAGTTACTACCGGAATTTATCATTTGAATTTTGGGACTTAATAAAATAGAGATTTCATTGCAATGGGACAATTTTGAGTTTATTGAGTTTATTCATAGTAATGACCTAGGAACTGTTTGCTGGAATTGGGTTAGAAATGGAACTGTTTAAACAGAAGTTTGAGTTTTATAACTAGGCTTGAGATTTTGCTTAAAAAAATTATAAGAAAAGGGGGAGAGTTAATATTCCTTAGTCTAATTTCAAAAGTTGTTTGAGTGGATTAATGTCATGTTTTGTTAGTAAGAAATGCAAATGGGGTATATTAAGAGGCTACTTTTAAAGTGTAAAGAGTTTTATTAAACTGCTTTTGGATGTTTTGCTAAGTTTTCAAAGTGTTAATGGTTAGATTGAGAAGATTGCTTTTCAATATGGGTTTGTAGGAATTGTATGAGTTTGGGTTCTTTTAACTAGGTTTGATATTTTGTTTAAAAAATTATAAAGAAAAGTTTATGAGGTTGAATTGTTTGCAGAAATATGTTTGCCCTATTGATATTGATGCACCCTGGTTTTGTGGAGTTAAGGAAATATTTGTTTGTGAATACATCGAAGTTTTTCCTATATTCTGTTAGCAAGAAAATTCAAATGATTAAAAATTAAAGTTGTAAGACGGAGAAAATTGTTAACTATATATAGCATCATATATGCTAATTCAAATGGTTCTGTTAAGAGTTTGCTTTGAGTTATAAGATTGAGAGAATTGTGACTATGTATAGCAATATTTATGTTAACCTGTTAATGGTAATGATTCTTTAAGGGATTCTTTAAGTTTGTAGTTGCCTTAAGAGTTTTTGGTTTAGAAAGGGCTTGAGGCAGCTAAGACTGCTGTAGTCACCTTGGACCTAATTCAAAAGAGAAATGCCATCTATAACATCCTCTACTCCCATACTGGGAGGTGTAACAGCTATGGAGATTGCTGTAAGCCATTAATAGTTATTTTTTTTATATATTAAGAAAGGGGGACCTGTGGGAACCCGTTCTCGGGTTCCTCATGGCTTTACCCAGCAGGTCCACATAGAAGATGATTAGGACCACGGGCCTGAGTGCAGGTGTCTGAGATGGTCTGCACTTGGCTGTGCTGGGGGAGGAGGTCTTTTGTTCCACCCCTTGGCGTCTCTATAAAAACCCTGGGGCAGAGACAGTCGAGGCCCGTTGGAATAGGTTCCAGGCCCTCTCGAGGCTATCCTTTATTTTCTATCTGTTTATCTCCTCAAGATTCTCCACAATGAATCCTTCTATCTAATATTTCCTGCTGCTCGCACTCAAGAAAACTCTGGGGAACTGTGGGGGTGGTTGGGTAAACGCCCCACATTAGTCCAGCTTTATTGATAATGATTACATAATTTTAGGTCTAACTATTTTGCTTTAGCAAGCAATAGTGAGGATAACTCATGACAGAGGGTAATTCTCCTTGTCACACTTTTCATTAGGTGTCCATAGTTCTTTGATTAGGGATTTGAGATAGAAGGACACTATGAATTGGGGAATAAAAATTAAGGATGGTTCTTCAGTTATAATGGGAAAAAAGTCAGTAGAAATGGTGAAGGAGGATTGAGAGACAAATAACGCTAAGGTTGTCTTATGATTCCTCTAGAAAATACATTGTTTTGTATTTTCCTGCAATTCTACACCACATAATATGTGAGACATAAAGAAAGTAATGACTTCCAGGCTGACAAAACCACACAAAAGAACCAGAGATTAGCAACAATCTTAGTGCAAAGCATAAGAATCTTGATTTTAAATTTCTGGTATAAAATAAATATTATGTGTAATGAGGATATTATGACTTCTTTTTCTGTCTGTATCCCATTGAATTCACATTATCTTAGACTGACACTTAAGATTTCAATCAGAACATAAAACCGGTATGGATAGAGTGAGTATTCTTTATTTTCCCAATTATAGAAGTTTTTTGAGTTTTCTCTATTTAGAATGATTATATTGTTAATTACTTTGCAATGGACATATTCTATTATATGTAGGTATGTTCTTCCTACTGCTGAATTTTTACAGTTAAGGGATGGTGTACTTTGTCAAAATGTTTTGCTGCATTTAAGGAAGAGAACATTTGGTCTTAGTCATATAGTCAGTTCTCCAAATGTATTAGGTGTATTCATTTACTCATGTTGATTCCCATTAGCATCTCTTGGATCAAGCCAACTTGAACCTAGTAGATAATTATTTAGAGGTATTCTTGAAATGGAAATATTCCATTTTGTTATATAATTAGAAATGTATTGGTGTTAGTTCTTCTCTGATGGTCTAGTGGGATTCTGTCCTGAATCCATTTGGCTTTCTTTAGTTAAGAGGTTTTCATTGTTCCTTCTACTTAACTTCATAACATGTGATATGATAAATTATTTATGTAATTTTATTTATCTCTGTTAGGTTATATGCTAAGAAATCCATTCATTTGCTTTTGATATTATACATATTGTGGGTAAACAGATGTAACTGAGAAGAATTATGCTAAGTAATTTAACCCAGAAAGACAAATACTTCATATTTTCTCAAATTTGTGGATGCTAGCTTTTAAGGTTTTGGTCTCTATGTTTTCTAGTGTTTAGGTAAGTGGTATGGGGCCAATGGGAATGTAGCTTTTTTCCCACAGAATGAATAATTAAAAACAGTACTGTTAAAAAGAAAGAGAAGCTAAAACAGTATAATTCATGAAAGTTATGATAGAGTAGTGTAGAAAAGCAAATACAAAGAGGAATAATAAAGAATTACAGTCCTTTCTTTGATAACATAGAAATATATTTACATATTTATTGACTGTATATATTTGGGCATATATGATTATATGGTAGTTTTAATAAACCTCTTTCCACTGTCTGTGTCTTGGTTATTGAACATTGATCATCAGATTAGAAGGAAAGCATCTTTAGCTTTATAGACCACATGAGAATACTTTTGAAGAAGCATAGAGAACTGTGGGGAATTTACCCACCACCCCCACAGTTCCCCAGAGTTTTCTTGAGTGCGAGCAGCAGGAAATATTAGAAGAAGGATTTATTGCGGAGAATCTTGCAGAGATAAACAGATAGAAAATAAAGAATAGCCTCGAGAGGGCCTGGAACCTATTCCAATGGGCCCTGTCTCTGCCCCAGGGTTTTTATAGAGACGCCAAGGGGTGGAGCAAAAGACCTCCTCCCCCAGCACAGCCAAGTACAGACCATCTCAGGCACCTGCACTCTGGCCTGTGGTCTAATCATCCTCTATGCGGACCTGCTGGGTAAAGCCACGAGGAACCCGAGAACGGGCTCCCACAGGTCCCCTTTCTTAATATATAAAAAATAACTTAATGGCTTACAGCAATCTCCATAGTTGTTACACCTCCTAATATGGGAGTAGAGGATGATAAAGATGACATTTCTCTTTTGAATTAGGTCGAAGGTGACTACAGCAGGCTTAGCTGCCTCAAGCCCTTTCTAAAATAAAAACTCTTAAGGCAACTACAAACTTAAAGAATCCCTTAGCTTCATCATTACCATTAACAGGTTAACATAGATATTGCTATACATAGTCACAATTCTCTCAATCTTATAACTCAAAGCAAACTCTTAACAGAGCCATTTGAATTAGCATATATAGTGCTATATATATTTAACAATTTTCTCCGTCTTACAACTTTAACTCAATCATTTGAATTTTCTTTCTAACAGAACATAGGAAAAACTTCAATGTATTCACATCAAACTTAAATATTTCCTTAACTCCACAAAACCAGGGTGCATTAATATCAATAGGTTTCTGCAAACATAATTCAATCTCATAACTCCTCCTTTTCTTTATAATTTTTTAAACAAAATCTCAAACCTAGTTAGAGGAACCCAAACCTATACAATTCCCACAGACCCATATTGAAAAGCAATATTTTCAATCTAACCATGAACACTTTGAAAACTTTTAGCAAAACATCCAAAAGCAGTTTCTTAATAAAACTCTTTACACACTTTAAAAGTAGTCTCTTAGTATACCCCATTTGCATTTCTTACTAACAAAAACATGATATTAATCCACTCAAACAACTTTTGAAATTAGACTAAGGAATATTAACTCTCCCCCTTTTCTTTATAATTTAAGTAAAATCTCAAGCCTGGTTAGAAAACCAAACTTTTCCATTTAAACAGTTCCATTTGTAACACAAAACCAGTCCTGTAAGCAATTCCATTTTTAAATAAACAGTTCCATAAACAAGTCATGAATCACCAGTTAATAAAGCATATATGCATACACAAAACTGCATCTTGATTCCAGGTAGAAATAAATTTTTTCATTTAAACAGTTCCATTTTTAACCCAATTCCAGCAAACAGTTCCTAGGTCATTACTATAAGTAAACTTAAAATTGTCCCATTGCAATGAAATCTATTGTTCAGTTCATTAAGTCCTAGAATTCAAATGATAAATTCTGGTACTAGCCTTCCAAATATGAAGAAATCCAGAACCAAAATCTTTTTGTAGTTTTATCTCATTTTAAGTTCAAAAAGTTCAAACAAGAAATAAATTCTGGTATCAGGCTTTCACTTCCAAATATGAAGAGATATTTTACAACCAAAACTTTTTGCAGTTAATAACTTTTGTTCAAACAAGCGTCTCTGAACTTATTCTCAAGCCAGAGACCTTTTTAGGTACAGTAGTATTCTAAACCGCACCGTTTTTGATGTTAGCTCAGGTTTTTCTGTGTTGCATCGATTTTCCACGGATCTCAGCTGTGGATGCCTTGTTGTGCTGGTTCTGGCATCTGACATTCTTAGCTTCTTAGTGGCTTCTGGAGCTTTTGAAACCATTCAGACTGCCTACTTTGCAGTCTACTGGGACACTACCTTCTGTGTCTCAGGTTCTTTCACCATATACAAGAATAGATTCACATTTAACATTTACACTTTTTTACAAATTCACATATAACATTATCATCTAATTATTTATACTCCTTAAGGAAACTATAGAACTACTTTAGCAAATATATTTATTACTTCATATGTACTTATTTAAACTTACATTTACAATTAGCATCTTTAGTTATTACAAGCTTATTACTACATGTTTTAAGACTGCATTAGATACTTCTTGCAAGCTTATAGATATTCTTAAAGGAACTCTATAGATCTATTTTAAAAACTTATATTAGCATATATTTAACTTAGCAAACACCCAAAGATTTCTTAACACAGAGATCTAACAAGAGAATAATTTCTACATACTCACATATCTTATTTTCATCTTTTTCTATTTCTTACTCTTAATTATTATCACTATCTCTATTAGAAAGATTCTCTTAACTAGATAGGAAGTACGTACATCATTTCTAAAGTTTAGAGTTTATAGTCAGCTTTGCTATAAAACACTGGGAATTAGTGAGTGTTGTTGTTATAGAATTGTGATAGTTGTTGCTAGGGGACTGTAACCTTCCCAGGATGACACCACACTCCAAAGTTGCCAGTTCTCTCAGCCATTCCGAAACCAGCAGAGATGCACTGTCAGTGGTAGACGGTTTTTAACTAGAGGCTGTCCCTTCACCCAAATTCATAGTAGTTCCCCTAAGTGCTTCAATTCAGACAAACGTTTCTATTACAGCAGTAGTTTTGGTTTGCTCTACCAAGAAACTTCACGCTGAAGGTGAAATTACCGCATTTAGCTGCTGTAAAGCTTTTCGCCAATACTGCACAGCTATTAGGTGATATAAAGTATTTTTTCTAAAGGAGCTAGTAAAACCAAAAGTGTCACAGCTCTGAACTGTATTTAGTATTTTCACTTCATTAGCTTTAACTCCTGATGTTATTAGCAGCTGTAATATTTAGCATTGATTTCTTATAAGGAACTTTCAGGTGAAGCAACTCTTTTGTAAGACAGCTAGATTTTTCTAAAGTTTGTGTCCCATCTATAAAGCAGTCATTTTTTGAATGCCTGTTTCTCATCCCCTTAATTAGATTTGCAAAGGAATCACTCATTGCAGGCTGTTTGTTCAAGAGGTAAATAATTTTTAATTTCACATAAGTTTCTTCATATCTAAGACAACCTTCAGTGTATAAGCTGCTCTCTCTTGCTTTAAGGATTTTAAAGTGGCTTGTTTGCTCTTAAAGATAGCTTTTTGTCATCCAACTACCGTAAAAATTTGCACAGCTATTAGGGTAAATAAGGCATTTTACCAATGGAGCCCCAAACCGCGAAGCACCAAGTTCCGTATCCTTTCAATTTTTTCATTGGAACTGATACTTAAACTCTTAGGCAAATTTCCTCCTTATTCTTTTAAAAGCTGTATTTTAAGTTTACCATGAATGTATTTTCGAGCTAACAAGTGTTTCAGGGCAATGTCGCCATCTTTAGCAGAAAAAACTACCTTTCCCAGAATGCATTTCCCTTATATCAGTCCATAATAATATTAGTCCCATATCAGTCCCTTATATCATTTTCCTCATGTCTGAGAGTCAACTGGTTCTCTTTTTGCCAGACTTGCTTACAAATTCTTGCCTGGGAGTTTTGAACAAAGTTTTTTGCTTTTGCAACGGGAGATTTGAACAAGCATTTTACATTTTCAGCTATGGCACATTGGGAGATTTCTATTCTCTCCTCAGTTGGCTTTAACAGGTGTTTCTCCTTCATCAGACACTGGCCCCCAAATCAGAACTGCACCTGCATCGTTAGCACGCATTGAGGTGAACAATTTCTGATAGCAACTTTCCTCGGGGCTTGTGTTTGCCTTAGCCAGTCAGTGAAAAACAAGATAATTTACAACAGCTTTTCCATAGCTCTTTCAGAGAGATTTTCTCCCACTGATTTTATTCTCATTTTGCTTGTTCCTCCCCCCCCCCCCAGATGCAGAGCTTCAGGTATATGTCTATGGATCTGTACCTCTGCTAGCTGCCTTTGGAAGTAGGGGCTTTTTCTCTCCCCCCCCCCCCCCAATCTGCCTCAAATTCTAGCAGCTTTTTCAGGTCACATGTTTTCTGGGGAGGATTATGTCCTTTCTGTTTCTTCGGAGTCTTTTTCCCAGACAGTTCCCAGTCCCTCTACCCCAGAAACAGTTTCCGACACTACAGTGGTGGCTTTCCCTGCTACTGAAGGTAGGGCTTTTTGTCTGTTTTCCAGGTCTGTGTGGTTTGCATACAGACTGAAAATCTAACAAGGGAGGTTTTTACCATTTCTAAACCCCCATTAGGACAGGTGTTTTGCCTCATCAGGCCTTCACCTGGCCCAGTCCCCCAGTGGGTTGCATTTGCTTGTCTAGGTGCTCAAGGACAGAGCTTATGCCAGAGGCAATCACCCCTCAGGGCTACACTCCCTCATCTCAGGGAGTCAGTTGAAACAAAGCTTTTCTCAAAGAGATGCTTTCTCTGACAGAAAAGAAAGCTTTACTCCTGGATAGTTCTGTCCTGCACTGGCAGGGCTCTTTCCCCAGACAGCGTTCTAACTCAGCAGCACAACTGCTTCATACACAGTTCAGCTGTACTCTTTTCCCAGAAAGGTCCTTACTCTGATAGGAAAGCTTTTTCTCAGATTTCTTTTTGCAGCTGTGGACCTATCAACCCGGGACTTGTAGGAAAGTGGACAACTGTGCCGTTCCCACTGGCTTTAGCTTTGGTTGTTCATTAGCAATCTTTCCCTGGGTTCTGCACCTTCCTGCCTCAGCTCTGTGAGCCAGGAAGTTTACAACTGCAAGAACCCTAGTATCCCTGAATGCACCCCAACTCAGAGACACTGGCCAGTAACCTCTGGGTTTTTGGTCAGAAGTGAGGATACAATGCTAACAGTTTGCATTGCTTCAGGGGATCTTTGCATTAGGATGATTAGGAGCACCTTTCATTCTGAAATGCTCACTCAGAAACAAAACCCTTGATGTCTCAGCTCCACTGTAACTGAAAAGCTTGTTTTTTTTTTCTTTTCTCAAGTAAAGTTTCCTCCCTTTTGGGCTCTCTGTAGCTCTTTACCCACTCTCCCAAGCATTTCCCTCAGGGTACTCTGACCCACTGTCTTTTACTTGCTTGAAGAGACAGAGCTAAGAAGAGGTTTTTAGGAACTTGTCCCTGCCTCCTTCATTGCAGGGAGGATTTTTAAAGCTTGAAAGAACTTAGGTTTTGCTGTCTTAAGAGGTTTCTTATTTTCCCTTAGAGCTAATCACAGGTGATCCCCATACTAATATCTTCAGGTGATTCTAATTTGTCCTTCTGAGAGAGAAAGTTAAAAGCTTTAGTTTTCAAGTTTAAGAGCTTTTGAGAAAGATGAAGGCTTTTTAGAGAGATTTTTCCCCCAAAATTTTCCAAGAAAAGCTTTTAGTTTAAGAGAAAGATTTTTTTCCCCCAAGAGAAAGACCACCTTTTCCCAAAACTTCCCAACTTTAAACTTTTTGGCTTTTTACACTCCCTTTTTTTTTTTTTTTTTTTTTGGTTTTTCGAGACAGGGTTTCTCTGTGTAGCTTTGCGCCTTTCCTGGATCTCGAGGCTGGCCTCAAACTCACATAGATCCACCTGCCTCTGCCTCCCAAGTGCTGGGATTAAAGGCATGCGCCACCACCCAGCTACACCCCCATTTTGCCTCAGGGAGAAATCACTTTCTCCTGCCGCTTGGACTTAGCATTTCATCTGTCTCCAGGACAAAAAGCTTCCATAGGAAACTTTTTCTTCCCCATAAGCTCAAAGAAGAGCTTTTTTACTACCTGTAAAGCCCAAAGAAAGTTTTTCCCCCAGTTTGCATTCAGAGCCCCCAATGTTAAAAAATTGAAGAGTTTTTCTGTCTAGTTGCCTTACTTATTTTTTCCTACACAATCTTACACTTCTAAGTTTTTCCTACACTATTTTACTACCCTATGCCTTATATTTTTCAGATAGAAATTGAGAAAGGGATAGAAGATAGAAAATTTTGACAGAATAGAATTTTGCTGCAGTATCGGACATCATTCCAGTCCGCTTTCCTTTTCCCTCGAGGATAAAACCCCTGCCTCTCAATATATATAATATATATATATATATATATATATATATATATATTCCATAACACCAGCATGCCTTATCCACTGGCAGGGCTGAACTCAGCATTTTCGTCAAAAACACTAATAAAACAATTATTTTCCTTTATCTTTAGTCCCTATTACTTTGTCTTTAGTCCCTGTTCATTTGTCTTTAGTCCCCCCTTTTTTTCTTTAGTCCCTTTTTCTTTTTTCTTTAGTCCCTGTTCGGGCACCATTCTGTGGGGCATTTACCCACCACCCCCAGAGTTCCCCAGAGTTTTCTTGAGTGCAAGCAGCAGGAAATATTAGATAGAAGGATTTATTGCAGAGATAAACAGATAGAAAATAAAGGATAGCCTCGAGAGAGCCTGGAACCTATTCCAACGGGCCCCGACTGTCTCTGCCCCAGGGTTTTTATAGAGACGCCAAGGGGTGGAGCAAAAGACCTCCTCCCCCAGCACAGCCAAGTGCAGAACATCCCAGACACCTGCATTCAGGCCTGTGGTCTAATCATCCTCTATGCAGACCTGCTGGGTAAAGCCACGAGGACAGGCTTTACCCAGCAGGACCCGAGAACAGGCTCCCACATGCTGTGGGATGTTCTGTATAGCAAATGTGTTGCGGATTAGTCAATAAATAAAACACTGATTGGCCATTGGCTAGGCAGGAAGTGTAGGCGGGACAAGGAGGACAATAGAGCTGGGAAGTGGAAGGCTGAGTCAGAGAGATACTGCCAGCCTCCATGATGACAAACAGCATATAAAGATGCTAGTAAGCCACGAGCCATGTGGCAAGGTATAGATTAATGGAAATGGATTAATTTAAGCTGTAAGAACAGTTAGCTAGAAGCCTGCCACGGCCATACAGTTTGTAACCAATATAAGTCTCTGTGTTTACTTGGTTGGGTGTAAGTGGCTGTGGGACTGGCAGGTGAGAGAGATTTGTCCTGACTGTGGGCCAGGCAGGAAAACTCTAGCTACACCCACAGAGAACCATACTTCTGTAGAAGCTTATTAAAATACATAGATGTGTAAAAACTAAGTGTCATTACTGTACAATGGTGTAGTCAATACCCAAACTTTAAATCATGTCCAACAAATAAAGCCTCCTATACAAGTAATGGGTTGCATTGTTTTCTGGTGTGACAACAAAACATAGAGTATATTGCCTTTGTGATTAGTTACCATCAAGAACCCAATGAAAAGACTCACATATTTAAAACATTACCGTAAGGACAAATTAACACCATTGTTGGACCATGTACCTGAATATTAATGCAGCCAAGAAACTGAGACCAAATTGGTCATGAATCCAAGATAAAAAATATATATATATTATTATTCTGCTTAATGAATATGGCATTAAAGTAATGCTATATTCTTATACCCATAGATTTGTACATCATTCATCCTTCACTAGAGAAGCTTAATATGTAGATTTTTGAGAACTGAGCCTTGTCTTGGATTCCTTTATCTTAACCCTTGCATTGGGGTTCAGACAACTATGAAGAAATGGATGCAGAGAGAACATAAAGATAAGAAATGGTAAATGACTCTAGGGAAGAAAAAGTTTAGAAACATTTTAGGACCAATGGCCATACAATTACCAAGTATATGACAGCAAGGCCAAAACCCACAAAAACTCAAGACAGACAAAATTTCAACTTATAAAATGGAAAGTAGGCCCAAAGTCACAACTTTTTGACAAGAATGTATGTGCTGTCCCCGGCTTCCAGAAGTAAGAAAACCTGTTTTTCAATTGAGTAACACCAGGATATATCAATCATATTCAAAATCTTGTGTTCAGAACCAGCTGGTCAGTACAAATAGTCCTTGATTTTTTTTTGTATTTTTTCTTCTTTTTTTGGTAGAGAAAATGAGATGGTGTGCAGGAATCATGATATTGGGTTAGTGCAGTAAAGGGATGGTATGCAAAGAGGTAAAAGAAATAAAATTAAATTGATCCAGATATATTTTGAAAATTTTCAAAAAGTACAGAAAAACCCTAGAATTACTGTCATACAGGAGGAAAAATTCAGACATTTATTGAAACACGAAATAAAGCCCCACACACATTGTCAAATTGCTATTGACATACTTAATTTCATCTAATCACTATTCTCATGAAATGAGAAAAGATAATGTAAAATTCTCTGTGTGCTAGATCCTAGTACACAATTCTGAATAAAATTCTCTTCTAGTGAGGAGCTGGGCTAATCCCACTGCAGTTATGGTTTTTCTTTGGTTTGTACCTATACATAAACTATTGTTTTCTTCCAACTTACCTGGTTCTGTGTCTTCTGCCCCCTCTATGTTCACAGTCTGTTGTTGGAGAATTTCTCTCCAGCTCCCGCCACCAAGTCCTGCCAGTCCCAGAGCCCATTTATAAAATAAACACACAGACTCTTACATTATTTAAACTGCTTGGCCATTAGCTCAGGCCTATCATTGTCTAACTCTTACTCTTATATTTAGACTGTTTCTATTCATCTTTACTTTGTCACATGGCTCATGGCTTACCGGTACTTTACATCTTCCTTGTCCTGGTGGCGGCTCCAGGCAGTCTCCTCTCTGGTTCCTCCTTCCTCAATTCTCCTCTCTCCTTGTCCCACCTGTGCTTCCTGCCTGGTCACTGGCCAATCAGTGCTTTATTTATATAGAGCAATATCCACAGCACTACAATCCAAAATTCTTTGTTCTGTTTAAGACAGGTGACTAGCTCTGGTTTTGATACAGAAAGGCCTGTGAATTGCAAGAGACATGATAATTTCTTTACATGATCTGGAAAAGAGTTGGGTTCTAACACAGACTTAAACTCAGTGGATATAAAGTTACATAAAGAAAGACTCATGAGTGAAGTCTTATTAGTGCATAGGTGACAGGTATTGTAGTATTTTAAGAAATCCATAATTTTAATTTTGTATACATTCAACTGTTGTGGTGAGCCACAAGAATATGAATTAGTGAGTTCATCATGTATATAATAAGCTATACCTTGACTAACCAAGGTTGTCCTTCAAGAGGAAAGCCATTTATCATGGAATATTTTGTGTTTTTCAGCATTAATAATTAGCTGCTCCTTGTTATAAATTTCTTGTGCTCATAATTCCCATATAACTTGTATATGTGAGCATCCTGCTTGGGCCAGTACTTGGATAAGGTCACATAGACAGGGCCTTCTGCCTCTGAGATCCCTGCTATCTTTTTAGTATTTGAATTGTGTATCTGCCTTTTGCAAATTTCCCCTTTAGCTAGGTTCACTCCAAACAAACATTGAAGGACTAGCATGGAACAGAATAGCTCAGACTATCCCTTGTCTTCAGGCCTAGTAGCATTTCAGAGCAATTGACTGAGAAAAAAGGAGGTTTATGCATATCTCGGTGGAGTGATAGGTGGTACAGCATTCCTGAATGATGCAGACCCATGTTGCTAGAGAGAAGAAAAGAAGACAGGGATTCTTTCGACGGTAAGGCAGAACTCTTGTAGAATTTTCTGAGAGCCAGGAGTAAGGAGCTAAAAAGGAGAGATGAAGAACAAAGGAACAGAGGATGAAGATGAGGTTTAAAGCATATGGGCTTAGAAATTACTGGGGATATTCAGGACAGACAAAGTTGATACAAAGAGGAACCAAGATTCAGGATGGACCTGAAGCTGTATATATAGAATTTTGTCATAAAGGAATAAAGTAAATTGACAAGGAGCAAGGTTTATGTACATTCGTTTTCCTCAGATACCCCACGCCAGATGAAGCATCTTCCCCAGGACTCTGGGAAGAAATTTTCTCAGGGCTGGCCTTGGGAAGATTCCACTAAACTTTCCATACATTACCCCATTTCAAAAATAAAACTGTTGAAATCAAACTGCATTCACACATTACTGAGGGACTGTAAAAATAAATAAATAAATAAATAAATAAATAAATAAATAAATAAATAAATAAATAAACAAACAAACAAAAAATATGGGATTGAAGAGAGTATTAGGCTAAATTAAAAGACCATTTAGAATTAGAAAATATTCAGTATATATTACAATCACAAATATCTAGGAATATTTGGGAGCTTTGATTCATTGATAGAAAACAACTCAAAGTGCTAATATAAGTTGCTAGACATTACTAGGACTAAGCAACTATAATGCAAGAATTTATTCTTACCCACAGAAACTAGGTTGTTATAGTTGACCAACATGACTTCTCTGTACAAATCCCTTTGAGATGTGTCCAGGCATTCCCATTCCTCCTTGGAAAAACTGATGGCCACATCCTTGAAAGTCAATGGAATCTGAAGTAAATATTTAATTTTTCTTTGTTATGTTGGTTTGAGTCCTTATTTGCTCCAAAAGAGAATATTTAACTAAAGAACTCTCTGTGTCATCAGTAATCAATCTGCAGTTTTCAAATGTTATACAGTAAGAGGGAGGATGTTGTGACTTTTTCATGAGATCAAAGTCCCCAACATCTAACATTTCATCTAAATATGTGCCTTTTCTCAGTGATAAATAATTTTGGAAGTTGTCCCCTGTATGAATTGAGTTTCAATATTCATCTCTAATATCAGAAAATTTGTCAATATTTCAGGTCATGAACTGATGTAGATAAGTCATACTGGGAAAAAAAGAGGCAGGGAAGAGTAGAAAGCAGGATATAGAACAGGAATGACAGTGATAATAAAGAATTTATTTCAAAAACATGATAAAATATAAAAATACAGTTTTCTTACAATGAGGAACTATAGTGAAGGTTGAGAGCTCTGAAAATAAAGCATTTATGTGTGGAATGTCAACCTGTACCATCCTTGTGCAAGCATTTACCTGAAAATATACCATCTGTCCTTCCCATCTTTTTGGATCTTGTCAGGAAGTTTATCTTAAAGTTTCACCTGTCTGATACTATTGTGTGTGCAAAGGTAACATCACCTACATTCAATGCTACCACAATCAGAGGCCAGAAATCAGGTAAAAAAATATTCCCAATCTGTGACTTGTGAAACAGCAGGGAAGCAGAAACTATGAACTTTTAAAGATAGATAAAAACTTAGCTTCTCCTTTCCTGCATTGGGATGTCCATTATTCCAGAAGATTGTGGAAATCTCAACAATCTGAGTATGTGGCTTCAGTGTCCTGCTTTATACTGTGCACAGACATTTTAAATTGAGTCTGAATGCAGCTGTAAGAAGTTGTAGTGACCCCTTCCTCATATTCTACTTCCCTGAGATCATTAATTAAAACATGACTGATATGCATATTAGAAATAGTGGATGAAGACTGAGGGGTAGCCCCAGCTGAAAACATTTCTCACACTGGGTAAGTAATACACTTGCTTACAGGCAAGGCCCAGCAAGAAACTGATGCCTCACCAATGTCTCCAATGTGGCATTTGCAGTGAGACAAATGATTAGATTCTCTCAAGTTTATTTTAAACAGTGAATTTGCTTCTTTTGTATTCACTTGCAAATGCTGTATCTAAATAATCATATCCCTGCACCCAGATTAGTACTTTTGGTTGTTAATGAAGACACTTCAACTCCAACCACCTAAATTTTCATTGTTGAAACTTTTTGATTGTTTGTGAAATGCACATAAATATAAGTACACTTTGCCAACCATTTCTCCATTAGTTCATTTGTTCAAAAAATGTACTATATAACCATAGGATATAATATTACATCAGCTCCCAGGCGAGTGATTGTTGTTAGCAGGTGTCAGCACAATGGAAGGGCATTGCAAGTTCACTGTAAGGTTAGTAGCTAGCAAAGATAAATGATGTAATAGACTCTTTGACTCTAGTCACAAAACAGAACAATAAACAGAAAAAATCATGCCTGATAGGGTAATTTCATATCACCTTATGACTGGCAAATTTCAATTGGAAGTTTGTATTGCATTTGAACACTTCATCATAGTATATAACACAGTATAATTTCATATCAATACTACTTTAAACATTTTCAATTGACAGGAAGCCAATCCATCCTTTTTCATAGTGCCTCTTTTGTAGAATAGTCTGTATTGAGCAAATAGATACCTGTGCAAAAGGATCATGAAACATGCTTCCTTTCTCATATGTATAAAATGACTCAATTCCATTTTCAGCAGGACATGGGTATGCATGTATTTTTGTATATCAAATGGTTATAGTATATATTAATGCATAGGATTTATTTTTAAAAAAATAAAGTGAGAAAACAGTGGAAAGCAGCATACACTTATGTGACATTCATTCAAAAAAACTTTACCTTGACGACATCACAAAAAGAAAAATGAAGCCTTGTAAAAACTGAGAGGTAATGTAAAGGTTTGGGATCATTGCAAAAGAAGCATTTGTAAGAGAACAGGCAACCAATCTCATCTCCATACATACATTTACCTGAGGAAAAGTTATCTCTCTTTTCCTTTCCATCTTGATTTTCACAGGAAACTTTATCTCAAAATTTTGACTTCCTGAGAATATTTTGGTTTTCAAAGCAAGAGAAACCCCATATACTTTCTACCACACTAAGAGACCAGAAGGCAGGATCGAAAGCTCACTTGCTGTGCTTTATTGGAGCAGAGATGTAGAAAAACATGAGCTCCCAGAGGCAGACAAAGCTATAGGTTCTACTTTCATGCATGTAGGAAGGTAGTCTGTTTAGCCAGCATGAATGACTTTAGTACAGACCTGGCAACATGGTTAAATTAATGTGCTACAGCTAGCAGAGTCAGGTTGGCATTTCAAATTGATGCTGAGCACAGCTGACATCAAGAAGCATTAAGGACTCTCACATTCTCTTACTCTGAGGTAGTTGATTAAAGCAAAATGAATATTCCCTGGGGGGATAACACACAGTATCTTTGGGGTAGCCTCAAATGAAAGTGATTCTTCAACAGGGTAAAAATTCTAGTTGCTTGTGTCCAAGAGGCATGAAGACAATATATTCTGCTCTAAAGGTTCCACTGACTTTTCCTATTCATTACCATGATACAATTTATAATATTAAGATTATGCAACTTTCCAGTGATTGAAACTTTGCACAAATTATTTTCATAATGACATTACTTCACACAGGAACACTGTTAAGTAATTATGGGTGAAAAATGAGGAAACAGGTGGTGGTGGCACATGCCTTTAATCTCAGCATTTGGGAGGCAGAGGCTGGTGAATCCCTGTTTGTTTGATGCCAGCCTAGTCTACAAAGTAAGTTCCAGGACAGGTCCAAAAGCTACACAAAGAAACCCTGTCTTGAAAAATCAAAAAGAAGAACAAAAAGAAGAAGAAAGGAGGAGGAGGAGGAGAATAAAGAAAGAGAGAGAGAGAGAAAGAAAGAAAGAAAGAAAAGAAAGAAAGAAAGAAAGAAAGAAAGAAAGAAAGAAAGAAAGAAAGAAAGCAAGAGAAAAATGAGGAGAATCAGGTGGTATTCCTTCCAATATGTGAGGTCCCAGGAGCCCTCTATTACCTTAAGACTTTAGTGAAGAAAACTGAATTCCATTCTCTAATATCATTGCTTTTGTGGGCAATTTAACATATATTTATGGGTACAATTGGCCTCATAGTTAAGGCTGCTTTGTAAAACAGTACTTCATTAATTTAATTATAAGTGGAATACACTGAATAATGCCTGGAAGTGACACTGAGTACACAGACATTTGCACACATACTCAGTTTATCTTTGTTTACCTCATGAATTGCATAGCAATTACTCAAACACTCCATTAATATTTGTAAGTAACTAGGCATACATTCTTTTTTTGTCTTTTTCTCGGCATGAAGATAAGGTATACACTAGAATAAGAGCTATATGACATTCATGTCTCTGAGAAGAAATGAAGAATACACAGCAACTCCATGGTGTTGTTTAAATTTCCATATTCAAATTTCAGTTGCTACAACCTATGCATATTTTTTTCAATGGGATTTTCATGAGCACCATTTCCTCTCATTAGAGGAAAAGTCATAATTTTAAAAATCCTAAACAGGATTAAAGAGAAACTACTCCAAAACTGAAGAAGATGCAATGGCCTTCTTTGGCTAGGAAATTCTGCAGCATAACCACCTCCTTCATAAATGAATAAACATCTCACTACAATCCAGACACGTATGTCAACACTCTGCAGAAAGAAAACAGACTGGAACTTAGAGTAGGAGGAAGTAAACAGAACTGGGGGTAGAATTAAATATAATCAGTTTAGAGAAATAGACAGAAGCAAAATGATGACAAATTACAAACCTTGTGCTTCTCCTTACTCACAGTGAGCATAACAAAACTACTATGATAATTTGTCTGTATTTTCTCAGTAATTTATTTGTTAACTTCATGCAGACTAATAGCTTCCAACAAGATAAATCTGGTATCTGAACTACATGGTTATTAGATGCATGATGTCATCTAGTCTCTGACTATACTGTATCAATTTCACACCTGCAGAAGGCACAGGGACTCACTGAGATTAGGTGAGGAATCCACCTGTGCAGTGAAAAGACACCTTCCTTAACAATGCTTTTACCACTAGATATATAATAAAGATTTTAAATTTAAGACCAGGGAGAATACATGTCTGTCACAATTTGACTGGCTGTGTTGTCCTGAAACAGACACATTTCCATTCATGGATATAAGTCAGGGAAACACTCTGAGAGCACGACAAACATATGCTTCACTAGGCTTGAGTTAAATGCTGCCTCTTTTCTCCTAATAAACTGGGATTTCTACATTGGTCAAACTTCAATTAGAAGTAATTTCTAAGTCAGGAATAATCTATTCCTCATAAATCTTTTCTCCCTTTTCCCTTTAAGTTTCTTTACTCTTCACTGTTGGCTCCAGATACTACTGCTCTGAGGAAAGGGGGAAAAAGTCACCTGAACTAGTTTGTGATACATTGGAAATGGAAAGTACTGTGCACTTTTCTTGAAATTTTAAGTAAAAGGAAAAATATGCCTCCATACCTACATATAAATAAGCTTGCACATGATTAAAGTCAGACACATGATAAAGCAGGTATGCAGTGAGTGGAGTCTTATATTATTCAAACCCATACTTCAGCTTAGGGACCCACCAGTGTCTTGTACCTTAGTATTCAACTATTTCAATTAATTGACACAATTAAGAGAAGACTCAGTATGGTTGACATAATTTGTTCCATAGTGGCATTTATCCTTATCATGTGACAAAATCATTTGTCAAACAGAACCAATGTTTTCTAAGAACAAACCTAACTCCCTTCACACTGTGGCAAAAAACTATCACACAGGAACACATACCACACAAATGTGTGTACACACAGCATTAACTAAACAGAAGACCCATACACTATTCTATACTGTTGAATTATTGTACTTAAGGAGCCCACTGGTTTCCTGGATAGGTGTGATCTGTGGTATCTGTTGTCATGTAAAAATCATCCATTTAAAATTCTCTGTACGATTCAGGTCTTTGAATATGGTTTCCTAAATCCAGCTCATACCCAATTTATAATGTGACCATGAGAAACAGAGAGGACAGCATAAGTTATGACAAGTCAGTGGATTTCATCTGTATTTCACAAACTCTCCAGTCATGATCAGTGAAGAAATCTACTAATTCTCACAAGATTCATAGTCATAGGAAAACTGATATTTCATGAGAGAAACCCAACAACACACACTGCACATTAAATTAACTGCTTGATGATGTCAAAGCAGTTTTAGGAAAAAGCAGTCTGTGCAAAAATAAGCTAATAAAAATAATAATAACCAGGGCAGGATGATCATATTTTGATGGATATAGAAATAAATTTGAAAGAGACAAAGTAGAAAATTATAAAACAGAACAGACAGAATTGAAGGTCCCAAAAAAGTGAAGCAGTAGTATAACCTGAGAGAAATGGTGGTTCAGATCGCTTTTGTGCCTTTCCATGAAAATTGAGAGTGGTTGTGACTAGCAGGGGCCTAACACTGAGATCACAACTTCATGAGATATTCAAAGTTTTTATCCATATAGATGGCATAGATCTCACTGCTTTCATAAAATGAGTTGTCTTTTGTCCATGTGCTCCATAAACTATTAAATTCTGTACCAAGCATAACCACAGAAATTCAGCCAGGTAGCCTTGGAATAAAATAACACAGGTAAGGGTTCAAATCAGCTTTTCTTCATTTGAGATGATTTTCCTCATTGTTCATGAACTTATTTGATTTCATATGATAGTGTAGGTATACACACACCTACCTGCACCCACATGAACACACCACATTCATTTAATTTTCTTAGGTTTTCTATTGAAATCATCTTTCCATGTAATACAATTCAGTGTGCCTTTTACTTACTGATTTTTCTTTTAACATTTTCATTTCTGGAAGTCTTATTTATAGTACAAAAATTCCCTTACATATTGACAATAATCAAACCTTTGCTTCAAAGTATGGAAAAACAGGCAAAGAAAAAAAGAACACTAGATGCACTTCTTATATTATTTAAGAAATAGAAATTTCTTTACAGAATAAATGCAGCTTGAGTTATGAATTTACCTCCAATTTTTTTGTGTTTGAATGGTTTGGTTTCTAGTAATGAATACAAAATTCCTTCTACTCTTGGGAATCCTCTAAGCTCCAATATGACACTGATTCATTGCTAAGGTCAGCATGGTGTATTCTACAATATGAGATAGGGAGTAAAATTAAGGAAATAATCATTGAGAGTAATTTTTTTCATAAAACAATATGCATAGCTAATTTTCAATGACAATTTAGTGATTACAAGGTCTATATCTAAATAAACACTTCGAAATTAAAGTCAAAGTTAGAGCTTTCTGAAGTGATATTTGTGATATTGTGGAAGCAGTGGATATTGATCAAATATTTTGTATATTCCCCACATTTAGGAGTAAATTTTATTTCATAAATATATGATACTAAAATAAAGTTGATAATTATTAGAGAATTTCTTCAAATTTCTTTCTTATGAGTGTTCTGATGTCTTCATTTTCCACATTCTTAATACTTGTAAATATTCTCTCTAGTATTGGTTGAGGGAAGATAAGGAAGTGTTGACCATTTAGTAAAGAAATTTCTAAAATTCCTCCAACCCTCTGAGACTGCAGCTGGTCCCTGAGACAGAGCCTGCCAATGACTGATTGGACTAAGAGGTGAGTTTTTGTCCAGGTGGGGCTAAGGGGCACAACCATGCACCCCCACAGGACCACCCACTGTAGTCCCAGTCTCAGGTCAATAGGCAGACCCCCTGCAGATAGGTCAGACTACCATCATCCCCCACAAAAGCCTGTAACCCACAGGCCCTATCTCCCCAAAATCCTACCCAGCCTCCATGACTGCAACTGTTCCCTGAGACAGAGCCTGCCAGCACCCAATTGGACTAACAGGTGAGTCATTATCCTCATACCTGGACATCTCATCCCCTAGGCTTTGGGCCTGGGGCAAAACCCTGTGTGAGCTTTGGGCCCAGGGGCATAACCCTGTGTCAACACAACACCACCCATTGCAGTCCCAGGTTCAGACCAGTTGGCAGACCTCCTTCAGACTGGACAGACTACCACCATCCCAAACCAGACCCTGTAATACACAAGCCTCACCCCTCCCAAATCTACCCACCCAACAAGACTGCAGCTACTCCCAGAGACAGAGCCCACCAGTGCCAACTGGAATAAGATCTGCTCCCTGAGACAGAGTCCACCAACACCATTTAGATCAAGAGCCCCAACTAGACCAAGATCTCCCACTGGACCAAGAGTATCAGTCAGACCAAGAGAGCCTCCCTCAGACACAGACACCACTTGCACCAAGTGGTGAAAGAGATGGGGAGATGCCAGTGCAAAAATACATTCAACAACATAAAAACTAATAACGCTCCATCAGAACTGACCTGAGCAAAACCTGAATATCCCAACAAAGAAGATACAGAAGAAATTGACCTTAAAAATGACTTTAACAAGATGATAGAGATTTTAAAGAGAAAATGAATAATTCCCTTAAAGTATTCAAGGAAAAGTCAAACAAAAAAATTGGAAGAAATAAGTAAACCACTTAAAGAATGCCAAGAGAAAACAATTAAACAGGTGAGGGAAACAGTTCAAGATTTGAAAACTGAATTTCAGACAATAAAGAAGACACAAACTGAGGTTATGCTGGAAGTGGAAAACCTGAGTAAACAAACAGGAACCACAGATGAAAGCATAACCAACAGAATGCAAGAGATGGAAAAGTGGATCTCTGGCATTAAAGATACAATAGAGGTCATAGATTTATCAGTCAAAGAAAACACTAAAGCAACAAAGTCATAACCCAAAATGTCCAGGAAATTTGGGACACCATGAAAAGACCAAACCTAAGAACAATAGTAATAGAAAAAAGAGAAGAATACCACTTCAAAGGCACAGAAAATATATTCAACGAAATCATAGAAGAAAACTCCCAACCTAAAGAAGGAAATGCCTATAAAGATACAAGAAGCTTACAGAACACAAAATAGACTGAGTCAAAAACAATAGTCCCCTCACCACATAATAATCAAATCTATAAACATACAGAATAAAGAAAAAAAAATGTTAAGAGCTACAAAGTAAACGTTTGGAGAGATGGTTCAGTGGTTAAGAGCACGGGCTACTCTTCCAAAGTACCCCAGTTCAATTCCCAGCACCCTTATGGGAGCTCACAACTGTCTGTAACTCCAGGGATCTGACACCCACACACAAACATACATGCAGGCAAAACATCGATGTACATAAAATAGAAATAAATAAATTATTAAAAAAGAGCTGCAAAGGAAAAAGGCCAAGTAACATATAAAGGCAGATCCATAAGTATAACACCTGACTTCTCAATGGAGACTCTAAAAGCCAGAAGGTCCTGGACAGATGTTACATAGACACTAAGAGACCATGGATGTCCACCCAGACTATTATACCCAGCAAAAATCTCAATCACCATTGATGGAGTAAACAAAATATTTCATGATAAAACCAGATTTAAACAATATCTCTACACAAATGCAGGCCTACAGAAAGCACTAGAAGGAACAATCCAACCTAAGAAATTTAGATACACCCATGAAAGCACAGGCAACAGATTGTCCCATACTAACAAATTCCATAGAAGGGAAACATCCAACACTTCCACCAAAAAATAACAGGAATTAACAATCACTGGTCATTAATATCCATTAATATCAATGGTCTTAAAAAGACACAGGCTGCCGGGCAGTGGTGGCGCACGCCTTTAATCCCAGCACTCAGGAGGCAGAGCCAGGCGGATCTCTGTGAGTTCAAGGCCAGCCTGGACTACCAAGTGAGTTCCAGGAAAGGCGCAAAGCTACACAGAGAAACCCTGTCTTGAAAAACCAAAAAAAAAAAAAAAAAAAAAAAAAAAAAAAAAAAAAAAAAAAAAAAAAGACACAGGCTAAAAGAATGGATACAAAAACAAGATCCATCCTTCTCCTGCATACAAGAAACACATCTCAACTTCAAAGACAGACACTAACTCAGAGTAAAAGGCTGGGGAAATGCTTTTCAATCAAATGACCTTAAGTAGCAAGCTAATAAATATCTAAAACTTATCAGTTTGCTTTGCAAAATAGGTTTTAATTCAATTGCCCAAAGAATACACTTCCAAAAGTCACAAAGTGACATTGTAGACCCATGTCCTCCTAGGAATAGAACTGAGACATCTATGGCCATCATGGTCCTTTCTCCCCAAGTTTTAAACCACATCCATCCATTCACACACAGTTTGTCTTCATTGGCTAAGGAAAAACACACAGCTTCTCAATAGCACTCACCACTAAAGTGAAACCATTTTACAGAAAAATAAAGTCTGGTCAAAACTGAGGTAAAGTAAAGGTTGGGAATCACTACAAAAAAAGCATCTGACCAGGATGAATTTAGTCCCACCATGTAACATTTAGAAATAGTGCTCCACTGTTTCCTATACTTTTGTCTTTCTCTTACCCTGAAGTAAGGATTTCTACAGAGTAAAATCTGTATACCATGTCTGTCCTTCTTGGGAAATGCAGGGTGCAGGCATGGCAAGGTTTTATTTCATTATTCCATTTCAAATTGCTGCAACCTATTAACCTCCATGATGTAGATTGTGAAATGTCTATTGTAGAACCCAGAGTACCCTCAAGACCAATCCAAATGCAAAAGTAAAGAGTCTTTTTATTGATGAGTTTAAATGTGGGTCTCTCCATCCTACTGATGCATCAGCTGATTAGGAGAGACCCTGAGTAATGATCAAACAGGGTTTTTAGAAATGGTTAGGTTTGGGGATCTGGGGGAATTCCAATTCGATATAGTTATGACCTCAGGACTGGTGCTTATTTAGTGTAGAGAAAATTGTTTTGAACTGATTGCAGAGTTGCAGCTGCAAGGAAATTATCAGCACATCTTCTGGTGGGTTCCCAGGACTTAGGGTGGAGGGGCAGCCAATCCGCTGGAGGGTTCTCAGGACTTAGTGTGGAGGGGCAGCCCATCCTCTGGTGGGGTTCCCTGGGCTAAGGGTGGAGGGGCAGTACATCCTCTCTTGGTTTCCAGGATTTAGGGTGGAGGGGAAGTCCATCCTCTGGTGGTTCCCAGGACTCAGGGTGGAGGGGCAGCCCATCCTCTGGTGAATTTCCAGGTCCTGCTGCACCCATTCTGACCCTTCTCTAAGATGGCTGCCACCCTATCATCCTCCCATAGATGAAATGTGCTCAGGAATCAATAAGATTTCCTTCACCCTCCAGTACTTTACTCAGTCATCACTCTTTGGTGCTGAGTACCTGCAGTGCCCCTTTTCTAACCAATGTGATGTAGAAAATGTTGTTTGGGGATCATGTTCACCCAGTGGTGAGATAGCAAAGCTAACGCTTTCCACAGGAAGCTGACACTTTCAACAGAAAGCTGATGCTTTCCACATGAAGCTGACACTTCTCACAGTAAGGTGGCACTTTTATAGGAAGCTGATGCTTTACACAGGAAGCTGACACTTTCCCAGTGGTCTTGCATCTAACATCATCAGTCAGCGCTGGTGATTACAGGCACCCAGAATGGTTACACAAACTGCACATGCATAGCCTTGCTCTGTAAGCCCACCTGCATCTTAAAAAGCCAGACACAGACTCCTCCCCTCTGTCTGTTCTCCCCTGCCCCCCACCTCTCTATCACTCTCTGCTCTTTTTATGCACTTCTTCCCCAGGCCTGGTTCTTTTGTTACTGCCCCCTTCCTCCTGATAAAGCTCTGATACCAGCTTTTTGTCATGGTTCATGCCTCATGACCTTTTCACATGATAACCAGCAGTTCTTATTATTTTTTAAATAAATAAATGGTTTCATTGTGGCATTTGATTATATTCCTGGGGTTCATACACTTTTTTTTCTTCTTTCCATCCATTCTCCTTGTTATCTTTCCTAACTAGACAACTTCTATTAATCTTTATTCTGTATACACACCTGTTAGCTGTATTCTTTTTCCTTTATCCTATTTTCAGTATTTATTTCCCCATTTCAATGCACCCTTTTCAGTATTGATAAAGTTTCCAATGCCATCCTCAAAAGTCTACACATTCAGAATAAAACCATTAGATTAATATATTGGAGAATTTTGTTTTAATTCATGCATTTTTATTTTGTAAAATGACTTCATGCTCCTATCATTTTACCACAAAATTTATGATAGATGTTTTAGTTATGGCAGAAAATTTCCATAGACTTCTTCACATTTTAACAATTAACCTGTGAAAAAATGATAAATTATACTAATATTTTCGTTCACCAAAGTGTAACATAGGAGTAGTCAGTATCTCCTATGAATTTGAGAAGAAAGTAGGGGAGAAAGTATGGAATTGATTAAATGAAGTCTAAGTAAATTAATTATTTTAAAAGGCAAATAAATATCACTGAGGATCTATAGAAGCATTTGAGTTTGAGAACAATTTTAACAAGAGGATTTTCCAAAGAACTAATTTTTTAACTTTCCAATGAAAATTGAATCTAAAATTTGCCCAAAAGAAATTAAAAAGGGTATTTGTCCCTGTGGTTTTTTTTTGTTTGTTTGTTTTCTGGTTTTTTTTTCCAATCATGGTCTTAACAATTCTTGCTCATACAATCCCTCCTCTTTCTCGCCAATTGGACTCCCAGAACCAATAGCTGAGGAGCCCCCAACTGAATCAGGCCTTCTGGTAAGTGAGACAGTTGACTAGCTTGAACTGTTTGGGAGACCAAAAGGCAGTGGGATCTGGACCTGTCCTTAGTGCATGGGCTGGCTGTTTGGAACCTGGGGCCTATGCAGAGACACTTTGCTCAGCCTGGGTGAAGGGAGGAGGGGACTGGACCTGCCTCAATGGAATCTACCAGGCTGAGCTGAATCCCCAAGGGAGTCCTTGACCTGGAGGAGATGGGAATGGAAGGGGGGGGCTGGGGAGAGGGGGGGACAGGAGGAGGGAGAACAGGGAAATCTGTGGCTGATATGTAAAATTAAATTAAATTATAAAATAAAAAAGAAATACTTACAACAAACAAACAAAAAAAGAAATTGAAAAGGGAAACCATTCCTCATGAAAATAAAGAAGTTATTTAAACTCAAAATGTTTATAAACATCAAAAGAAATTGCAATATCAGTTATTCATGTAAACAAAACTCTGTAGTACTCATTAAACTATGTATGAACACATATATTTTTTAAATGACTTTTTCTCGTGGAGGATGATAATGTTCCTCAAAGATCTAGACACCACATAATCAGTACCCCAGCACCAGACAGGATAAAACAAAGGCTATCCTACAGACTCTAATGCATAGAGCCTATCACTGTTGCATTTGGTTGCCCATAGAGTTGGAAGGTAAGTTCCTGTAGCTGAAGAGACCATGCACTTCTCAAATAGGGATTAGTGACCATTGACCTCTAGAACTGACCTGAATTTCTTCTCCCTGAGTACTAGATTTCCTGGAAGCTAAAGTCTCCATGAAAACTTTCCAATGAGAGAAGCTACCAAGCAACACAGCTGTGGTGCCTATGAACCCAGAAGTAATCAGCATGGTGTAGTTGTTTGTTTTTTACTTTGCTTTTTGGCTCATTTGGAGGTCTGCCATCCAGCTCCCAAATAAATCAAACAGTATCATATTCTTTCTTATGGATATCTGACCTTTGCTGACTTCTTTCTAGTCATCTTTTCCTTGCTTAAATTCTCCCATCTTCCTATTTCCGGTGGAATTTTACCTCTCTATTATATACACCTCTCTTTCTTTCTTTCTTCCTTTCTTTCTTTCTTTCTTTCTTTCTTCCTTTTTTGTTCCTTTTGTTCTTTTTTCTTTCTTACTCCATTGCTGGTTGTGCAGCTGGATTGAACATCTCTCCCAGTTTTCCCCTCCTAATTATTCTCTTTGCCTGCCAGCTCAACTTATCCTTTCTCCTGCCTTGCTATTGGCCTGGATCTTGCCCCATATCCCAAGCAGGCTTCAAACTCACAGAGATTCACCTGGCTCTGCCTCCCAAGAGCTGGGATTAAAGGCATGCACCACCACTGCCTGATGACTGTTCAGCTCTTTATTAGACCCATCAGATATTTTAGACAGGCAAAGTAACACAGCTTCACATAGTTAAACAAATACAACATAAAAGAATGCAACACATCTTTGCATCATTAACAATTGTTCCACCACATAAACATATGTGACACACCTTTAACTAATACTCAACAACAGCCTGGCCCATTAATAGCACTAAGAGTTCAGTACTGTTATGCTTATCTCATAGGTAATAAGCCACTGTAGTCAGAAGGTTTCTCTGGTCTTGCCTGGCCTCCTGTGGTCCAGACAAATCTCTTTCACTCACTGTCACTCAGCTACTTGGACCCAAGTAAACACACAGAGGCTTATTATTATTTACAAACTGTATGGTCTATGGCAGGCCTCTTGCTAGCTAGCTCTTATATCTTAAATTAACCCATTTTTATTCATCCATTTTGCCACATGTTCTGTGACTTACCAGTCTGCTGGGATGTTGTTCCTTGGGTGGCAGGCTGGTATCTCTCCATACTCTGTCTTTCTATTTCCTGTTTTTCTCCTTGGATATCCTGCCTGCTTCTAATCTTCCTTGCCACAGGCCAAAGCAGATTATTTATTAAAAAATGGGAACAAAATACATTCACAGTACACAGAAAGACATCCCCCAGCAAGCTACATTCTAATTGGATTTAATATCTGCTTAAAAAGAGAGAAACCACTCTTGGTACTGGAAACCTATCTATCTATCCAATGCCAATAAGGTCATGGTTATTAGAGAAGTACCTACAAATACTAATTTTCTGAATCATAATTACAAAACCTAATAATCAATAAACATTTGAGCTTATGCTTACATGTAAGTGTAGTCTACACAAATCATCTGAGAAATTTGTATTTGCAATATATGAAGTCCTCTACAGAAAACCACAGCCAATTAAATATCACAATGGTGGATCCCAGGCACAATGGACATGTCTTTGAAACAATGACTGCACCCATGTCTTAGAGCATATTGTGGAAGTGGTAACAGAAATATTTAATAGCCAGATGCTAAGTGAATTTACTGTGAGATTGAGTCTTTTTATGTCAGATTTACACTCATTTAGTCTTAGAAGCAGCTGCCTAAACATGATTTGAATAAGCAGAGCACTAACTGATATACAGAGACAGGCAAGGAAAAGCCCATGAGACCTCAAATTGACACAAAACACTATAGGAAACTAAGGATTGCTCAGAGTAAAAAAATGAGCTTATTCAAAAAAGTACACATTGATTGCTTAACTAATGCAGCAATTAAATTATAAAAAAAAGAATTTCCATGCAGAGCAGTAAAACAGGTTTTCTTGCTCATTTCAGATATTATCATTTGGTTAACATGACCAGCTGTTTGGTTGGGATTCAGAATTTCTGACAGAGACTCAACTATTAAATAGGTGAACACTTGTGAACTGTGTTTAGAAGTTCAACTGTTAAGATGTTATAAGGACAGGAAGGCTCTAACCAGCTGCTGATACCTTTGCGATCTAATCAGAGTTTTAGCAAGTGTCTTACACTGTTCATATGTTTCCATGTTTCATATGTTCAACAGTTTCCATGACATGAGTAGCACTTTGTTCACATGTTCTCACCACTAGTGACTGAAGTAAGAGAAATATAACAAAACTCAGCCTTTCATCCATATGCTGATATTTCCTCTGCAGTTTTATTAGAGCAGTGGAGTTCAGTAGACCATCTCCAGTGAATTCATCTTGCTTGGTTGAATACTTCCTTATTATAGGAATATGTCAGCAGGCATGAGATTACATGTATACATTAGATATATAAACACACATAAGCAAAAACACTAATCTGAGGTTGTAGCTACAGTTTTCCTGCCTTGCCCACAATCAGGACAAATCTTTGTCACCCACCAGTCCCACAGCCGCTCAGACCCAACCAAGTGAACACAGAGACTTATATTGCATATAAACTGTATGGCCATGTCAGGCTTCTTGCTAACTGTTCTTATAGCTTAAATAAATCCATTTCCATAAATCTATACCTTGCCAGGTGGCTTGTGACTTACCGGCATCTTCACATGTTACTTGTTATGGCGGCGGCTGGCAGTGACTCCTTCCGCCTTCCTGTTCTTTCTTTTCTCCTCTCTGTTAGTCCCGCCTATACTTCCTGCCTAGCACTGGCCAATCAGTGTTTTATTTATTGACCAATCAGAGTAATTTGACATACAGACCATCCCACAGCATGAGGTTGATTTTACAACATATTTTTAGTTTAATAAACTTGAAGTTAAATGTAAAACCACATATTGAATAGTAAGAGATTGGAAACAGACATATGGGAAATACTGTTTGTAGTATTATAATATTGATTAGGACCTACAAATAATTCATTTACATATATGCCTAATTATTTTTTATTCAAGTCAATGCCCTTGTCATACTATAACATCCATTTAGAATAGTATTATGCCTGAGCCTTCCCCAAGTTGGCTTGGTCCCAGAGAGGAGGTAAAGAGTAGGTAAGGGTAGGATGACTCAGGGACAATTGCCCAGAGAATCTTGAAGCCTGACTGACTAGAGGCCAGAGTGTTTACTTATTTATACAGAATTCATTAACCAGGCATAGATTCACATTGTTCCAAAACATAGATCATAAAATTTTGCTTTTGTTTGGGGGCACATGTTTAACTCTTTTCTCTTGTATATCTGGGTTTATAAGTTTAGTTATCATTAATAATTGGTGATAGAATAGAGTTATCTTTTGTAATCATTTTTTCTCACATTTAGTCCTCAATGATGAACAGTTATCTTTTACAATCAATTTTACACATCAACTGCATAACCCAATTTTTAAGAAACTAGAGACATACGACAGCCTGTTCTCAGTGTGCTAGCTTTTGTGGCTTTAAGGATTATAGAACAAAATGAAATTTCCATGCCATCCTAGGCAGATTCCATGTCTCAAGCAGTATAGTCTTAACTATTAATGGTCAGAGTGCCAGGAAAATCTCCAGGCAAAAATTGTTGCAGTTATTATTCAATTTTTAGCATAAAACATTTTTTTTATTTTATGTCTTTATAGAACTTGTTTATTTTTCTAGTCCTGGCATTCTTTTGTTCCTTCATTACGGGACATCACAGTGGCTAACATGAGCTAACTTTTCTAAGAAAGGGAGGCCCTGACATCTCATTTTTAATCATCTTTACACACGATTCTTTACCCACAAATATAAGTTTCTGTCTGGGGCAGTTGTAACTTTAGCTAATTTCTCTTTGTTACTCTATATGCCACATAATCGCCTGAGTGTATAGTGGGAAGGGGCTTGCAATCTGATCTATGGCCAACCCCTCCAGACCACTGAATCTTATTGACCTTTGTAAGTTTACTTTAGTTTGATTATCTTCTTCCTAAGAAAGTACAGGGACAGATGTTTTAAAAATATTTTATATCTTCAAAAAGAGGCCTCTGGATTCTGTATCTTTGTCATATCCTTCAAAAAATAAGAAAGACCATGCAATAGGTAAAGCTATCATCCTAAAAGTGGTAGGGATACTATACTCAGGATGTTCTTGAGGAAGATTAGAAGCAGAACCCCTAGGAAAAGGCATAAATGACTCACAAGAAATTTACCATCAATTCAATTTCCCCAAATTGTACCAATATTAAAAGTCCCCCAAGCATGTGACTAGTCAAGATCAAAACCAAAAATAGCACAGAAGCCATCATGTGGTTCATATTTGCTAGATCTTCTTCAAGCAGCTGTGATGGCTTTTTGAATTCTGCTCTTCACAACAGATATAACTACAACAGTATTGTGTAAGTTAGTTCACTAAAAAGTTCTGCAGGAAGTTTTTTTCTAGAGTAATCAACCAGCATGCCCAATTATATAGGATCTGAAACGACTTTTCCTGCATATACAAATAATGAGGCAAATTTAAATGATGTGGATAATTTTTCTGTTAGATGTAATTTTTCATTGTCTCAAGGAGTATAATATACTTTATTCATTAAAATAAATTAAACTATCAATTTAAAAGATAGAGAATTCACATATACATGACAAAGCAATGAGATCAGACATTGAAAAAACAAAAATTTCTAGAATAGACGAGTCATTTTTCCAGTTTTGAAAATTAGTTCCAATTTATTTGCTCATCTAGTGACTAGTTTAGCATTATTTTTATATATTCAAATAATAGATAAAATTTGTTGATGGTTGTTCTTATTCATTTCTATCTATAAATTTTTTTTCAGGGAAGCCCTATTCTCAAGCTCATTAGTAGCCAATTAGCAGTCAATTTTATTCTTCAATGAGAAATTGTGAATACAATTCATTGTAAGCACTCAAATAATTCCTTCCTTGTTTGAATAGAGATTCTTGGCTATTGCTTTCCTGTCAATCTATCTCCAGTGACAGATATAAGTGCATTGGTGTGAAAATGAAGAAAGCACAGAAGATATAACACAGAGATGCAAAGTTGGGATCAGGTATTTGGTGTTCTCTGATGAGAAATCAGAAGCTCTGTGTCAGTAATACCTATATTCAAATGCAGTTGAAGAGTTTTTGCATAATGATAATAGAGAGGAAGAAGTACTATCTAAAGTGATGCAGGTAGGCATGATTGGCTCACCTAAGTACTCTCAATCTCTGTGGCCTCGAACTGCTGAGGCCTAAACATCTGAAGAGAGAAAATTATGGCGAACAATATTGCACAAATTATCAGCATCCTCACATGAACACAGGATTTGCAATGTTTCAAGCCTCAAGCAATGAGAGGAAGTTTATTTTCCTTTTTATGTGTGTCTAAGTCTATAGTCCTTGACCTAGATCTGCTTATGTAAACATCTCAGGTTCACAGTAACACCTACTCAGGACATTACACACACATATACTTCTAGTGATTGAACCTGTTATAGTTTTCCTAAAGCAATCTACTTTGTATTTTCATGATATTTTTTATCACATATTCTGTAATGCAATGGCAGACATTAGCTACATAATACCAGTATAAAATGAATGTCCAACATTCCAATGAAGCAGAAATTGAATACCAGTTTTATTGTATCTGTTGATAATTGAGAAAAAAAGGAGAAATAACTTGAGGTTTAAAATTATATATATATTATATAAAATCTCAAATATTATAAAAACAATAATATTTATATAAAAGCTATATCATTCTGAGCTCAATATCTTGTTCCATAAAATATACAGAAAATTATGCAGTAATTTTGACTCAGTACCGCTATTAATAAACTTGTCCTGGCATACATTAAGTCTTCACATTTTAAGTTATTATTATCTTTGTCTATTGTAAAATTAATCCTGTTTTATTTAAATACATGATTTCTGTGTAATTCTGTTTAATACATTGCTATATAAGAAGATGGTTTTCCAAGGAACTTTTATGTGAACATAAATTTTATTTCTTGGTAAAATATTTCTAAAATTACATCAAGCATAGGACTTCCTGATGTCACTCTTCTGAGATTGAGTCAGGTTTGAATATTTGCTAAAGGTTTCCTTCCACTACTGACATTATAAAGAACCCTTTTATTATATTAGTAATGGGGCAATAATTACTTATTGAGTTCGTTTCTTTCTTGAATTTTCTGAAATGCTCTAAGGTTTGAGTTTCTTGTGAAGACTTTTTTTTTAATTCTGTACATTTGTTAAGTGTATTCCCATTAGTGATACTCTGTTAGGCTTGAATATCTGAAGACTCCATAACACTTGCCACATTCTTAATATTGTATGGCTTCTCTCTAGTATGTAATATTTGATGATTTTTAAGATTTAAGAACCCAGGTAAGGTTTTTCCACATGCTTTGCATTTGCAAACTTTCTCTAATGTATGGTTTTAGTGAGTTTTCGCAGAGATGATAATTGGGAAAAAGACATAACATATAACACATTCATTACAATGTTAGGGTTCTGCATTCAAAGGGTCTTTAGTGGCCTTAAACACATGAATCATAAGCAAAGGACTTGTCACAATCTGTATATTTTTAACTTCCTTCTCCATTATGGATTCCTTGATGAACTGGAAGTGACGCCCTGGGAAATAATTTGTCACATTCTTTTCTTCCGTAAATTTTCCCTCCTGTGTGGATTTTGTGATGTCTTTGTAGATGTGAGTACATCTTAAAGGACTTTCCACATTCTTTACATTTGTAAGGTTTCATTCCAATGCATATTCTTTGATGAACTTTAATTGTTGAGCTTGCAGTAAAGGACTTCCACATTCTTTACATATGTAAGGTTTATCTCCAGTGTGGATCCTCCAGTGAGCTTGAAAATTTGATGCATTGTTAAATGACTTGCCACACTCTTTACATTTGTAAGGTTTCTCTTCAGTATGTATTCTTTGATGAACTTTTAGTGGTTGAGCTCTGAGTGAAGGACTTTCCACATACATCAAATTTGTAAGGTTTTACTCCACTGTGTAGTCTTTGATGAACTAAAGTTTTGAGCCAACAATAAAGGACTCTCCACATACATTACATTTGTAAGGCTTATCTCCAGTGTGAGTCCTCTGATGAGCTTGACAATTTGATGTCTTGTTAAATGGCTTGCCACATTCTTTACATCTGTAAGTTTCTCTTCAGTATGGATTCTTTTATGAACTTGAAGTGTTGAGCTATTAGTAAAATACTTTCCACAATCTGAATATTTGTAAGGTTTTTCTCCAGCATGTATTCTTTGATGAACATTAAGATTTGAGCCTCTGGTAAAGGACTTTCCATACACATTATATTTATAAGGTTTATCTCCAGTATGTATTCTTTTATGAACTCAAAGTGTTGAGCTATCAGTAAAGGACTTTCCACATACATTATATTTTTAAGGTTTATCTCTAGTATGTATTGTTTAATAAACTTTTAGTGCTGAGTCTGTGGTAAAGGACTTTCCACATTCTTTACATTTGTAAGGTTTCACTCCAATGTGTATTCTTTGATGAACTTTAAGTGTTGAGCTTGCAGTAAAGGACTTTCCACATTTTTTATATTTGTAAAATTTATGTCCAGTGTGAATCCTCTGGTGAGCTGGAAAATTTGATGCATTTTTAAATGACTTGCCACAATCTTTACATTTGGAAGGTTTGATGAATTTTTAGTGTTGAGCTCTGAGTAAAAGACTTTCCACATACCTCACATTTGTAAGGTTTTTCTCCACTGCATATTCTTTGATGAACTTTAAGTTTTGAGCCAACAATAAAGGACTTTCCACATACATTATATTTGTAAGGTGTATCTGAAGTGTGAATCCTCTGATGAGCTTGAAAATTTGGGGACTTGTTAAATGACTTGCCACATTTTCCATATTTGTATAACTTCTCTCCAGTGTGGATCCGCTGATGAATATGAAGTGTTGAACTCTGAGTAAAAGACTTGCCACCTGCTTCACATATGAAAGGTTTTTCTCCAGTATTGATTCTCTGAGGAAGATGAAGAAAAAACTCACAGGCAAAGGACTTGCCATACTGTTTACATTTGAAAGCATTTTCTTCAGTGTGAATTTTACAATGAGCTCTATATTTTGATTCATGTGAAAGGAACATGCCATGCTCTGGACATTTGTATGATTCTTTTATTACATGGACTTTATAATGCTCCTTAAGTACTGATAACTTAGAAAACAACTTTCCACATATTTTACATTTGCAGTTTTTTTTCCATATGCACCACGTTAATTCTAAAGAGGTCTGAGCATCTCCTGTAATTCCTCCCAAATAACTTATATTTTTGTCCAACACATAATCTTGGATTCTCATCAAATTTTGAAGAGTGGATGAAATACTGTCCACAAGCTATAGACTTTGGTTTTTTCCCTTCATAGTTGTTGAGTCCTTTTGAAAAGTTGAATGGAAATTTCAGGATTTGAATGGAAATGATGAAGACTGAACTTTGTGAGGAGAAGCTGGAGCTTCTTTTTCTATTCTTTCAGGAATGTCAGTGATGGATACTGCATGAAGATCATTTCCATCAGCACATGATTCAGGCTCTTTATTCAGAGACCTACATGTACAGAGCTTCCTTATGTGTAATTTACCAAGGCTATTACATCCAAACTTTCCTGATATTTCTCTTTGGCAAGTATCTTGTGTACACTTTTTAGGAACAACTCATGAATGGGATTAAAAAAAACAGAGTAGGAAGAAATGAGAGGCAATTATTACCTAACTGTGTAGAATTAGACAAAAATAACATAGAAACTTTTACATAAAATGAAAACAATATGTGGACTGTAAAAAAAAGATGAAACAAAAATCTTGGTCATGTCCCCTAGATAAAAAACTATTATTATTCTGCTTAATGCACATGGCATTAAACAAATGCTATATTGTTATACCAATAGATTTGTGCATTATTTATCCTTTAATAAAGAAGTTTAATATGGAGATTTTGGAGAAGTAAGCTCTATCCTGGATTCCTTTATCTTAACCCTTGCATCAGGTTGAGACACCTATGAACAAATGGACACAGAGAAAACATAAAGACAAGAAATGGACTCTAGGAAAGAAGAAGATTACAAACATTATAAGACCAATGGCCATATAATCACTAAGTCTGTGACAGCAAGGCCAAAACCTACACAAGCTCAAGACAGACAAAACCTCAGCTTGTAAAATGGAATGTAGGCCCAAAGTCACAACTTTTGACAGGAATATATGAGCAGTCTCTAGCTTCCAGTAATAAGGAAATCTGTTTTTGAATTGAGTAACACCAGGGTATATCAATCATATTCAAAGTCTTATGTTCAGAAATACTTGGCCAGCCCAACTATTCCTCAATTTTTACATATTTTCTGTTCTTTCTTTGATAGTGAATAAGAGACAAGGTGCAGGAATCATGACATTGTATTAGTGTGGTAAAGTTATGGAATGCAAGGTAAAAGAAATAAACATAAATTGATTCAGATATATTGTAAAAATTTCCAAAAAATACATAAAAACACTAGAATCACTGACATACAGGAGAAAAATTCAGACATTTACAGGAACAAAAAAAGCCCCACATACACTATCAAGTTGCTATTGGCGTACTGAATTTCATCTAATTTGCTCTACTAATGAAACGAGAACTCAGCAGAAGAAAAAACAATGACATCATGAGGTTTGCAGGCAAATGGATGGATCAAGAAAAAAATCATACTGAGTGAGGTAACCCAGACTCAGAAAGACAAACATGGTATTTACACACTCATAGGTGGATACTAGATGTAAAACAAAGAATGGCTAGACTGCTACTCACAACTCCAAGGAGGCTACCTAGAAAAGAGGACCCTAAGAAAGACACAGGGAACACCCAATGATAGAGAAATGGATGAGATCTACATATGCAAACTGGGCTGAGGGGAGGTAATGAAGGGCAAGGATCAAGGGAAAGAGAGCTTAGGGAAGCAGGAGATCCCAGCTGGATCAAGAAGAGAGATGGAGAACAAGGAAAAAGAGACCATGATAAATGAAGACCCCATGGGAATAGGAAGAAGCAAAGTGCTAGAGAGGTCCCCAGAAATCCACAAAGATGCCTCCACAATAGATTACTGGCAGTGTCGAGAGAAAGCCCAAACTGACCTACTCTGGTGATCAGATGGCCAAACACCCTAACTGTCCTGGTAGAACTCTCATCCAATGACTGATAGAAGCAGATGCAGAGATCCACAACCAGGCCCCAGGTGGAGCTCCAGAGTCCAGTAGACAAGAAAGAGGAGGGATTGTATAGTGAGAATTGTTGAGACCATGATTGGAAAAAACACAGGGACAAATAGTCAAACTAGTGGAAACACATGAACTATGAACCAATAGCTGAGGAGCCCCCAACTGGATCAGGCCCTCTGAGTAAGTGCGACAGTTGACTAGCTTGAACTGTTTGGGAGACCAAAAGGCAGTGGGATCTGGACCTGTCCTTAGTGCATGGGCTGGCTGTTTGGAACCTGGGGCCTATGCAGAGACACTTTGCTCAGCCTGGGTGAAGGGAGGAGGGGACTGGACCTGCCTCAATGGAATCTACCAGGCTGAGCTGAATCCCCAGGGGAGTCATTGCTCTGGAGAAGATGGGAATAGGGGGTGGGCTGGGGGAAGGGGGGGCAGGAGGAGAGAGGACAGGGGAATTTGTGACTGATATGTAAAATTAAATTAAATTATAAAATAAAAAAATCACTCTGTGTACTATAACAGAGCAGAGATGTAGAATAACATGAGCTCCCAGAGGCATTCAAAACTGTAGGCTCTACTTTCATGCAATCAGGTAGGTAGTCTGCTTTGCCAGCTTCATCAATGACTTTAGTACAGACCTGGCAACATGGTTATATTGATATGCTGCACCTAGCAGTGTCAGGCTGGCATTTCAAATTGAGTCTGAATACAGTTGACATTGAGAAGCATTAAGGACCCTCACATTCTCTTTCTCTGGGGTGGTTGATTAAAGCAAAATGAGGCTTCCCTGGGGGATAACACACACAGTATCTGTGGGGTAGTCTCAGATGAAAGTAATCCTTCAACTGGGGAAAAAAAAATCTAGTTGCTGTGTCCAAGAATCATGAAGGCAATGCATTCTGCTCTAAAGTCTCCACTGACTTTTCCTATTGGTTTCCCTGATCCGATTTGTAATACTAAGATTCTGCAAATTTACAGTGATCCTCAAGATGAAAACTTTTTAAAAAATTAATTTCCCAGTGACATTACTTTACCCAGGGTCACTGTTAAGTAACCATGGCAGAAAAATGAGGAGAATCAGGTGGTATTCCTTCCAATATGTGAGTTCTCAGGAGTCCTCTAGTACCTTAGGACGTTAGTGAAGAAAACTGAATTCCATCCTCTAATATCATTGTTTTTTTGGCAATTTAACATATCTTGATGGCTACAAAATGGCCTCATAGTTAAGGCTGCTTTGCAAAACAGTTCTTCATTAATTTAATCATAAGTGGAATGCACTGAATAATCCCTGGAAGTGACATTGAGTACATAGACATTTGCACACGTACTCAGTTTATCTTTGCTTTCCCCATGAATTGCATAGTAATTACTCTAACACTCCACTAATACTTATAAGTAACTAGGTATAAACTTGCTGTGGAATGTTCTGTATGGCAAATGTGTTAATAAATAAAACACTGATAGGCCAGTAGCCAGACAGGAAGTATAGGCAGGACTAACAGATAGGAGAATTAAGGAACAGGAAGGGAAGGGGGAGACTACCAGCAGCCACCGCAAGGACAAGGAAGATGTAAGGTACCAGTAAGCCACGAGCCACGTGGCAAAGTATAGATTAATAGAAATGGGATGAATATAAGCGTAAGAGCTAGACAATGATAGGCCTGAGCTAATGGCCAAGCAGTTTAAATAATATAAGCTTTTATATGTTTATTTTATAAGTGGACTAAGGAACTGCCAGGACTTGGCAGGACCTGGAGAGAAAACTCCAGCTACAATTTTTTTTGTCTTTTTCTTGCATGAAGATAAGGTATACACTAGAATCAGGGCTGTATGACATTCATGTCTCTGAGCAGAAATGAAGAATACACAGTAACTCCATGGTGTTGTTTAAATTTCCATATTCAGATTTCAGTTCCTACAACCTTTGCATAGTTTTTTTCAACAATAGGATTCTCATGAACTCCAATTTCTCTCATTAGATGAAAAGTCAAAATTTTAAAAGTCCTAAACAAGATTAAAGAGAAACTGCTCATTAACTGAAGAAGATGCAATGGCCTTCTTTGGATAGGAAATTCTGCAGCATAACCAACCTTTTTCACAAATGAATAAATATCTCACCACAATCCAGATATGTATGTCAAGACTCTGCACAAAGAAAACAGACTAGAACCCAGAGAAAGTGGAAGGAATTAAAACGGGGTAGAATTAAATGTAATCGGTTTAGAGAACTAGACAGAAACATAATGATAAAAATAAGCCATGCACTTCTCCTTACTCACAGCAAGAATAACAAATTACAACTATGTTAATTTGACCATATTTTCCCAGAAATTTATTTGGTAACTGCATGGAAACTAATAGCTTCCTACAAGACAAATCTCGTATCTAAATTGCATGGTTATTTTATGCATGTTATCATCTAGTCTTACCCTAATGTATTGATTCCACACCTGCAGAAGGCACACTAGACTCACTGAAATTAGGTGAGGAATCTGCCTTGGCAGGGAAAAGATACCTTCTTTAACCATGCTTTGATCACAAGGTTCTATATCTAAGATTTATAATTTAAGATTAAGGAGAATATATGTCTGGCACAATTTGACTGACTGTGTTTTCCTGAAACAGACACATTTCCATTCATGGACATAAGGCAGAGAAACACTCTGAGAGCATGACAAATGTATGCTCCACTACCTTGGTCAAACTACAATTAGAAGTCATTTGTAAGACAGGAATTATCTATTCCTCATAAGTTCCTCCTCGATTTTATCTTTAATTTTCTCTTTATTGATGGCTCCAGATATTACTGCTCTGAGAAAAAGAAAAAAGTCATCTGAACTGGTTTATGGTACATTAGAAATGGAAAATACTGTGTACTTTACTTGAAATTTTAATAAAAGGCAACAATATGTCTCTATGTCTATACATAAATAAGTTTGCATATTATTAAAATCAGACACATTTATAAAGCAGATATGCAGTGACCAGAGTCTTACATTATTCAAGTCCATACTTCAGCATAGAGACCCACCAGTGTCTTGCACCTTAGTTTTCAACCATTGCACTTAATTGACACAATTAAGAGAAGACCTAGTATGGTTGACATAACTTGTTCCATAAAGGCACTTCTCCTTAACATGTGACAAAGTCATTTGTTATACAGAACCAATGTTTTCTAAGGACAGAGGTAACTTCCTTCACACTGTGGCAAGGAGCTATGGCACAGAAACACACACACACACACACACACACAAACACACTCACCATACAGACATGTATACATACAACATTAATAAAACAGAAGCACCATACATTATTCTATACTGTTGAATTAATGTACATAAGGAGCCCACTGCCTTTCGGCATAGGTGTGATCTGTAGTATGTGTTGTCTTGTGAAAAAAAATCCTCCATTTTGAATTCTCTGTGTGATTCAGGTGTTTGAATATGACTTCATAAATCCTGATCATACCCAATTCACAATGTGACCATTAAAAACACAAAGAACAGCATAAGTTATGACAAGTCAGTGGATTTTGGCAGTGTTTCACACATTCTCCAGTCATGATCAGTGAAGAAGTTTACTAATGCTCACAAGATCAATACTCATCAATACTCAAAACTGGCATTGCATGAGAGCAACTCCACAGTGCACACTGAACAGTAAGACAACTGCTTGATAATGTCAAATTTGTTTAGAGGAAAAAGAAGTCTGTGCAAAAATAAGCTAATAAAATAAAAATAATCAGAGCAGCAAGGTCATATTTTGATGAACATAGAAATAAATTTGAAAGAGGCAAAAAAGAAAATTATAAAACAGAAGAGACAGAATTGAGGGTCCCAAAAAGTGAGGCAGTGGTATAATCTGAGAGAAGTGGTGATCCAGACCCTTTTCTGCTTTACTCTGACAATTGAGAGTAGTTGTAAATAGGAGGAGACTAACACTGGGATCCTAATGTCATGAGCTACTCAAAGACTTGATCCATGCAGATAGCATAGATCTCACTGCTTCCATAAGGTAAGTTGTCTTTTGTCCATGTGCTCCAAAAACTATTAAATTCTGTACCAAGACATAACAACAGAAATTGAGCTAAGTAGCCTTGGAATGAAATACCACAGGCAAGGGTTCAAATAAGCCTTTCTTCATTTGAGATGATTTTTGTTATTGCTCATAAAATTATGTGATTTCATATGATAGTATAGGTACACACGCACCTATGTATACCCACATAAACACACCATATGCACTTAATTTCCTAAGTTTTTTTTGTTGGAATATCTTTCTGTATCACACAGCTCATTATTGCCTTTCCTTACTGAGTTTTCTGTAAACATTGTCATTAGTGGAAGTCTTATTTACAGTACAAGAATTCACTTATATATTGATAACAATCAAACCTATGCCTTAAAGCAAGGGAAAATATGCAATTAAAAGAACACACTAGAAATACTTCCTATATCATTTAAGAAATAGAAATTTCCTTACAGAATAAATGCAGCCTGAAGTTATGAATATACCTCCAAATTGTGGTGTTTGAGTGGCTTGATTTCTAGTAATGAATACAAAATGTCATCTTTTGGGATACCTCTAACTAAGCTCCAATATGACACTGACTCATTGCTAAAGTCAGCATGGTGTATTCTACAATATGACATAGGGAGTAATATTAAGAAAATATTCAACAATGTTTTATTATATTAAAGAAATATCAAGTATAATTTAATTATTCATTCAACTTGTACTCCACAACATTCTGTTAAATGATTAAAGAGTGGCAATAATCTTCAGTAAAATCATTGTGGGTGAGGACATGTTATGCATTTCAGGTTTAAGTTCTGTAGGAAAAGTTCCTATGTCTCATAGTTATATTGGATCTCACTGGGCATTTGCATTACTTTCACTATGAAACAAACAACTTGTGAAAGTTTAAAGGTGTGGATTTTTTTCTGTTACATATAGATATTTTTACTTTATATTATTAAACTCAAGACAGTTTATGAAAAGAAATTCAGCTGCCACAGAGATTTATCATTTACATCTACTTGAATAGAACACTCATTATAGCTGTTGCTAAAGCATTTATGTAGATTACTTGAGTATTCATTTTGCCAATTTTGGAGATGTGTTCAAAGATCCCAGGCTATCTGGTGTCTAGCTTGAAATAAAGTTAACAGTATTCAAAGAATAAGTTACATCTTTCATATTGATGCTTATATGTATATCTCTCTACATAGTCAGTTTATAGAAACCATACAGCCACAGTTCCCCACCTGTGGGTTATGACCTGTTTGAGGGTTCAATGACCCTTTATCAGGGGTCATTACAGACCATCAGAAATATCATATATTTACATGAAAATTTATAACATGAACAAAATTACACTTATGAAATAGCAATGAAAACATTTCTATATTTTAGTGTCACCAGAAAGTGAAGAAATATACTAGCGTCACAGTATTTGGAAGGTTAAAATGGCTATCCTGGACTGAGAATCATCAGTAATCAAGATACAAACAATATCATCTTTTTTTCTGTGTATATTGTTTATTCATCTAAAAATTTAATAATTTATTAATTGTTTTATATCTTTACCACAGTTTCCTCTTCCTTCTTTCTTCCCATTCCCTTCAGAATTCCCCTCCACACCCAAATCTACTCCCTGTCTATGTTAAGAAATTGGCTAACCTCAATAAATATCTGCAAAGCATGACATATCAAGTTGCTGTAAGACTAAGAACCTCCTCATGTAATTACACCAGGCAAGGCAATTCAGTAAGAGAAATAGGCTCTAAACAGCCAAGCAAAGCATTAGCGACAGCTCCTGCTCTCATTGTCAGGAATTCTAACAATAGACAAACTACAAAACTGTAGCATATATATGTAGAGGGCCAAGTGTGGGTCCCATGAAGACTCACTGGTAGTTGGTTAAGACTTTGTGAGTTACTATGAGCAATAATAGAGGGAAGAATGATTGTAGGAGGCAGAGGGATCAAGCAATATCTTATCTCAATAATAAAATAGAAACATAATTTACTTCAAATAATCATGTTATCTTTTTCCATTTGGACTTCATAATATTGCTCTTTGCATTTGCTTATTTCTACTATTATAGTTTCTATAGAACATAGTTTGAAATTTAATGGTATGTTTTATCACCCCTGCTATTTCTGGAACAGCTGATCTTCATAATGCCATCCACATAATAAATAAAAATTTATTTCATCAAGGCAAATAAAAATAAGCAAAAGGTACACTACATTTATTTGTACTCATAAAAACAGGAAATCAATATGAGGTTAAACGCATTTATTAATTTACAATCTACAGATTTTAATTTTAGAAATAAAGCTCTGACAGCATTTTAAGCCATATATTTTCTCAGGTGAGAAAAAAATGATTTTGCTTAAATCATGCAGAAATAAGAATTCTTCTTAAGCCAGGTGGTGGTGGCGGCGGCGGGCGCATGCCTTTAATCCCAGCACTCAGGAGGCAGAACCAGGCAGATCTCTGTGAGTTCGAGGCCAGCCTGGGCTACCAGGTGAGTCCCAGGAAAAGCACAAAGCTACACAGAGAAAACCTGTCTCAAAAAACAAAACAAACAAACAAAAAAAGAATTCTTCTGTTACTTAGATATCTACAGTGTTGAAAAATCAGACATCTCAAGGCAAATGTTCACTTAAATTCATGTCTCTGTCAGCCTGTCAACAATAAATAGGCTTAATTTCTAAAATTAAAATCTAGTCACTTGAGATCCATTTTGTTCTCTGGTTTAAAGGTTAAAAGGTTTCTTCTAACAGTCTCTCCAGCAGCAAAGCAAGGTAAGTATACAAGGGGCTGGCAATTGTGCTGGGCCTCCTTGTTACAGGAATTGTTTTCCTGTTTCTCCCTCTAGTATTTGTCTGCTCCAGTTTAAATAAGTGAAACATTCTAAGATGCCTAGTAGGCAGATCAAACAAAGTGTTTTTATTTTAAAGTGAGTGTTTTTCACTTCAGCTGATCTAAAGATGAAAGCAAAATTTCATATGTAGAAATATTTTCATAATATTTTTTCAAGCTTTCCTGTGTTTTTTTGTCTTATTTTCCTTTCTGCATTTACTGTAGGTTGTACACAAACTCTTACTCTCTTGCAATTGTGCCTCAGACATCTCAAAAGTTGACTTTCTGAGTTGCCCAGATCTTCTAGATCCGACGTGTTAGACTTGGTTTGTTCTTGTGCTTTCTGTACTTAAAACTTGGGCTGTACTAGGCAAATACAAGATTATAAATTTAGCTAATAGGAATTTACACACAGTTCAGAAGATTATGATTTGATTTGGCTTAATTGAGCTGTACTCTAGTTCATTTCATCAGGAAATGATACTGTAGACAAATGTAAATAAAATCTGTGAGTAAAGCATCAAGTGTTCATTATTAGAAATAAACTAGAAAATTTTAAAAAATTCCAATATACAAAAGCTAAAATACTGGAAATATAATAGTGATAGAAAATATAATAATATCACACAAAAGACAATATCATCTTCAACAGATTGCATAAAATAATTATGTAGCTATTTGGACTTAATGTTGTCATCAATAATCTCCTATTAGCATGAATTCTTCTGTCTCACATTGCTGTTGGTTTAATATTTTCAAACAAGAACTTCTTGTAATTACTGAGAGTATATGATTTCATAAAGAAATGTGTATAACTAACTTTCAATAACAATTTAGTAATTACAAGGTCTACTTCTGAATAAATACTTCCAAATTCAAGTCAACAATAGGGCTTCCTAAAATGATGTTTGTGATATTGTGGAAGGAGTGACTATTGATGAAATAATTTGTATATTCCACACATTTAGAAGGAAAATTTATTGCATAAATATGATAATGCAATAAAGTTGATATTATTAGAGAATGTCTTTGAGATTCGTATGGGTTTTCTGATATCTTTATTTTCCACATTCTTCATACTTGTAAAGTTTCTCTCTAATATGTGTTCAGGGAAGAAAAAGAAGTGGTGAAGATTTAGTAAAGAAATTTCCACATTCTTTTCATGTATAAGGCTAGACTCAGGTATGAGTTCTGTGACAATCATTGAGAGACTAAAGGGTAAAGGACTTAATGCATATTTAACATTTCTGTGGTTTATATCTAGTATGAATTCTGTGATGAATGTGAAAAGATGAGCCATCCTTAAGCATTTTCCACATTCATCACATTTATAAGGTTTCTCTCCTGTATGGGTTCTATGATGAACATGAAGAGATAAGCCATGCCTAAAGCACTTTCCACAGTCATTACATTTATAAGGTTTATCTCCAGTATGTATTCTCCTATGACATTGAAGATTGGAAAACTTGACAAAGCACTTTCCACATTCATCACATTTATAAGGTTTCTCTCCAGTATGGATTCTCCTATGACATTGAAGTTTGGAGGATTGGACAAAGGACTTCCCACATTCATCATATTTATAAGGTTTCTCTCTAGTATGGGTTCTGTTATAAATATGAAGGTATGAGAGTTTGCTATAAGACTTTCCACAGTCATTACACCTGCATGGTTTCTCCTCTTCAGTGTGACTTGAATAATTTTGAATGATATTTGAATTGAAATCAAACAATTCATCACAGTCTTTAACCTGGCAAAATTTTGTTCCTGTATGCTTTATATTATTTATTTCTAGGTTGGAGGTTTCAATTGTAACCTTCTTACATGCATCACTTCTGTGTCTCCCATAAATTTCTTGAGTACTAGTTCCATTATGCTGAGTACAGCTTGAGAATTCATAAAGAATTTGGTCATGTTGATTGTTTGTCCAATGCTTCTCTTGGCTATGTCATGTTGGTGTAAAGAAGTGTTTGAATACTTAACAAAAACCTTCTGATATTCATGGTTTTCAGAATGATTAACTGCCAAGCAAGTACTTATGTAAGAATTCCTAGGAATTATGTCATCAGTAGAGTTAGTCCATGAGTCCTTGCCATTAAAAGGTATTCCAAATTGACTATTCTGGTAATTATCTAGCAAAGAAAACTCAGCAAGGTCATTATTAAAGTCACTAAATATATAGTAATTTTCACAACTATCTTCCCTATGATACGTATTATGCCACATTTCATTCCTATAATCTTTATTTTGGTCCAAATTGTGGAAATTGTCATATAGTGTAAATAATTGTTGAGGAAATTCTACCAGATTTAGAGTAGAGGAAACATCATATTGTTTACAATTCAAATGTTTTTCTATGCTTAAAGTACTCCTTTCTTCAGGGACTGTTGGAGTACCATTTAATCCCACAACACTTGAAAATGTTGCAAAGAATTTGAAATATAACACTGTGTGTCCTTTTGTGAAGTTTTCATAAATCAATGTAGAGTATAGCCAGGTCTCCATGCTTGGTATGAATATTTTCCACATAATCATTTGGTTCTGAAATTGTAACTGACACAGAGTTTGCTCCCTTTGGACACACTAGAGGTTCTTGATGTTTTTCATAACTAATGCCTTTGGTATCTTCTACAAAAACATAATTCTCATTGTAACAGAATTCATATTTTCCACTGTCACCATGATAATCCCATAACTTCCCTGTATTTAACATGTCAAGACCACTAGTTTCAAATAAGCCTGCTCTTTCTTCCTGTAAAGAATCTTGTTTTTATTTCTGCTGAAAAACCTCCTGGGTCTGGCAATATGACAGAGCTAGAAGAAATGAAAACAAACAAACTCTTTTTTTCTAAAATAATTTAAAAACAATATGAGAATATAATGCATAAAGTGACAGCAGTCTGGGAAATATATCAAGACTGTATAATAGGAAATTTTCAAAGTTTTGCTGTAGGAACTAAATATGCTTATAGAAAAATGAGTATAATTCATGGAATATTTGGCTTTCATAAGGTCATGTAACAGGCAAACTTAGACAACAATTTTGGAAAAAAATGAAACACTCTCCTACTTGCCATGTGCATTAGGAACATGTCTCTTGTATTCCCTGCTATGATTATTTCTGCTTACACAATCATAGTCTAAGAAATCACAGTTCTTTTTTTTTGTTGAATTTACTCCTCTTTGTGTGCAGCCACTTTTTTCATTTTTTCCTTAACATGGTAATCTGGATTGCACACCAACTCATTTTCTCCCACAAAGACAGCATGTTCCTTATCCCTTCTGTAGGCATCCACCAGAACCTGCTCAATCATGTCTGCCATCCACTCTGAATTATTACTATCCCACATAAGAGTGAGCCAGTAGGTCCTTGCCAGCATAATCTTTCATCTGCACACAACAAATGCATAATTAATTTATGATCACCTGACTCTGTGTCATTATCTGAACACATGATACCTGGACTGCTGTCAGGGACCAAACATGGACCATGGAAAAGTATTAGCTAGGCCAGAGAGCAAGCCCCTGCCCTAAACCAGATCCCCCCAAAGATAAAGAACAGGTCAGGCAGGTCAGGTAGCATAGCAAAAGAACAATGGACCCTGACCAGTGACCTTACCACCTAGCAGCCTCACGACTTGCATGTAGTCCTTCACCTGCACGTCCCCCTTCACCTGCACCTACAGCACGTCATGCACCCCTTCCCTTCTTCCTGCCCCCTCCCCCCTCCCATGCTATATAAGCCTTTCTGAGGAGAATAAAATTTGCAGCTTGATCAGAACACACTGTCTTACTGTCTTCTCTCATGTCTCCCGTCCCTTTCATTCTCTCCCACAGGTGGGTCGCCCCCCCACAATGACACCCTGCTGGCCAGGGCATACTGCTAACTCTTACAGACATTATGAAGAATCCTGGCTTTCTTCTGTCCCTAGCAAGGGAGCAAAGGATACTTCCCAATTCTCCTTCATGCAAATCATCAGCACTTTTGATCCCAGTCTGGTAACATACATTTCATAATTGTTCTCAGACTGACAATTCCACAATATCCACTCATCCACAGTCCCTCACCAATTACAGGTTCTAGCCTATATTTTACCCTATGTGCCCATATCTAGACTTATTATCTCTGTTCAGAATACTCCTACATTCACCCTTACAATGAGATGCCCTTTTTATAACTCTGCCCAGCCCCTATGCCAACTTGATACCCTACCATCCATGCTGTATCTAGCCTACACACTTAAGCTTCCCTGTATTTATGGTGGTCTGTGAAGTCTTCTTTGTGTATAGAAGACACAGAAACTACAAAATATTTCACAGGACCAATTTTGATCACAAGATCACAGAACATGATCACTATATATGCAAGTAAGAATAAGAATGTTCCCTAAAGGTCACACAATTGAAACTTTGTTTTTATGTAGCCACATTATTTGACTCAAAGTAAGGGCTTAATGCATAAAATGTGGAACTGAGTTAGGACCTTGAAGTGTAAGAACTACAATCTATCTTTAGTTTCCTTTCTGATGCTGGCTTTAAATTCAACATTTGAATATTATCTGTTTTTTCTGCCACATTTACTGCCTCTTGACTTCATTCCATGGAATAATGGAGTCTTATTCTCATGGTACCTTAAGTCCAATAAAACCCTTAGTTTTACACACTTCCCTGGTAATGGTGTTTCATCAAAACAATAGAAAAATCACACATAGAATATAAAAAATAAAGCCTGCATTTTACACCCACCCAAGTCTATCAGTCTCATAGAAGTATGCTTCAATCAATAATTACCATGATTCAGAAGATGGAAGAACTATCATAAACATTATTAAAGTAGACAAAATGCTTAAATTAGACACAAAGAAACAGCCGAATAAAAGTAATGAGGAGAACCTAAAATACCTGAGTGATATAAGAGAGCACAGAGACATAAATGAAGACAGTCCAGTCTTAAAAAAAAATTCAAATAAGGTATAGATTTATTGATGAGAACTCAGTCTGAAGTGAAGTTATAACAGGAAACTAATTAGAAAAGTCAAGATAAAGGTTTATAAGTAAGATAGAAAAATAGCAAATAGAATATCAAAACTCCTTAAAACAAGAAGAGTAATTTAACTGCAGATGAGTAAAACACATACATATATGAATATATGTATATATGTGTGTATATGTATATATGTGTATATTTAAATATAGCACAAAAAAGGATTACACAGGTAATGCGCTACACCATAGGAATGTGAAAATTTTTAAATAAATGTATATATGTAAGATAAGAATCTTACCTCAATGGCATAGATAAAATCTTCTCCAAGATCATGAAAGACAAATTTGCCAAACTCAAGAAAGTCATAACAGTGCAGATACTTGAAACATTCACAACACCAAATAGGCACAAATATAAAAAGAAATACCACACAACAAGCCCTAGTTACTATACATAACAAAACAACAGCATTAAAATATGAAGAAGAGAACTAAATGTCTTATGGAAATGAAAACTCAAGAGAATGACAGCTGATTTCACAGGAGAAGGTACTTAGCAAAAGAGCCAGGGACAGTGCAATTCTAAAGAGAATAAGGGCCTATACTGACTACTGTACTAAGCAAAACTATCTGCTATAATTGAAGGAGAAGGAATTTTTATGAATTAGAAGGTATGAAATAATTCATAGCATACACACCAATAGAAAACAAGAGACAGAAAACAGTATTTAAGACTGACAGGCAACTCCAGCCAGAACAGCAGATACACTAATTGCAGAACTTCACCTCAACTTTTTCTTCTCTTAATCCAATCCCACAGTCCCATCTTCAGCTCTGATAAAATGGACTGCTGCAGGTTCCCTGCTGCCTATGACCTCACCTCCATTGATTAAAATACATCTTCCAATTTTAACATCATTCTCACAACCTTTCTTGATCTCAGCACTCAACTCTGGCTGGACTCCCTAGAAGCTCATAGGCCACTCCTGCCAGGGAAGAAGTTAAGTTAACTCCAGAACTTCACTTCTCACCATGGCTCTTTAAGTCCAATACTATAGTTTCAGCCACAGCTCTGGAGCAGAACTGTTACAGCCTCAGCTTTCCTTATCTCTGAGGGATCCCACAGCTGACCCCTTAACCTTCCTTCTACTCCTGATTGTGTTGTCCCACACTCCAAATCCAGCAGAAACAAAGACCCAAGAACCACACTGGGAGGTAGATTATTAATCTCCACCTCTTTATCTGCTATTCTAAATCTATCCCCCAAGTGTCATCCTCAGATCTGGAATAAAACAACACCTTCTACAGCCATTCCTTCCCTCCTGTACCAATATAAAATAGATCACACAAATTTCCCCATCCAAAACTTTATCCCCTATCTCATTGCTTTGGTCTTACCTGAAACTCCAGCAGTCATTCTCTTTGAACACAGAGGCCAACCTGACCAGAGAAGCAAGGACATTAGTTGCACATCATCACTTCTCCCTCCATGCCTCCATGTCCTATCTCCAAATCTCATCACCAGATCTTTATCAAACATTCTGCTGTTGACTCTACTCACTCATGGTCCACTTATGTGTGGATAAGAGCCATGAAGACAGTGATAACAAACTACAATCTGTAGAATCACAGGGGGAATGAAACAGATATATCTTCTTAGGAAGGGAAATAGAAGAAACAAGTATAGATAGATGGAAAACAGGAATGGGAGGAACAAGTGTGTAGGGTGAGTAGAGATTAGGGTTCTAGGTAGGAATATAGGGAGAGACTAATAAAGTTAATGGACTTTTGAAGGGTAGAAGTAACTTGCAGAAATATATATGAAAGATATCAAAAAAATATTGCCAAATAATGGGGGAATCAGAGTCCCAAGTGTCTCTCTCTTACAATCTAACACAGATTTCAGGATGAAAATTGTGTTACATACAGTTGAAGATTAGTCAAGTGAACCAAAGTATATATGCAAACAAGCCAGGCTATTAAGAGTTCTACACCTTCCTCTCTGTGAACTCAAAACAAAGTTTAATTGCTGAAGATAATGATTATACAAATCATTGAAAGTGGAGCCAGAGGCCTAGTGCCTTCATAGAGCTTTAAACCCTTATTTTCTTTGGTACAAGAACAATCTCTTCATTTTAATCCGAAACTATATGCCAAATCAGCCAAAAAGGCCTTTATCTTCATTGGTATTCTACCAGCAAGATAAGGTAGGACAAAGGTGGAACAAAGCTTTATGGAGCAAGCAACCAATAATTTATTTGACTTAAGACCATTTTTCTAGATGGATAACATTCCTGACATTTCTTAAGTGACCAAAAACCTAATACTAGAATGCCCAAGGAAGTAGAAAAAAACAAAATGCTTACTTCTCTAAATAAAGAAAAATGTAGTGATAAAATGACTCCTCATGATCTTCTGCAATACTCATAGATCAGTGTGTTACTCACATATCATCATGGAAGGTTTCTTCTAAAGAATATACAAAAAATATATAGATGTACTGCCAGACATTCTACAATGAGACAGAGATCTTGAACACTTAGTTCTAAATGAGACTTTTCTATCAAATACCTCCCCTCCATAGCTCAGGTATCCCTTCAGAAGAGGAGGTGGAGATAGTGTTAGAGCCACAAGGATGAAAGATACCAAGAAAACAAGGCCCTCTAAATTAACATGGGTGAATTTCATATGAACTCAGAGAAAATGAAGCAACAAGCACAGGGACTGCACAGGCTTGTACCAAGTTTTCTGTGTATAAATTGCGGCTTCCAGTTTAATGGTTTTATGGGATTCCTGAGCATGACAATGAGTTAATCTCTGATTATTATGCCTATTCTTTGACTCTTTTTGTTCTGATGTTTTGTCTTGTAAATCTTCAATGTGATAGGTTTTGTTTTATCTTATTAGAATTTATTTTGTTATATTTCAAAATAATCAAAGATTGAATTAAAACCAAACCATTATTTTAAATGTGAACAAATTAACAGTCACTTAACCAGCTAAGACATAACATAATTTTTTCCAATAGAAAGACATTCAGCATATTAAACACTCCATGCCTGCTCTCATATTCAAAAGTATTAGACCAAAAATAAAATGGACATCCATTGTTTTCTTGTGTGTTATTTAATTTGGTTATATGTTGGTGGTTTTGTTTGTTTGTTTGTTTCTGTGTTTTCTTGTGTAGGTTTTATTTTGTTTCCTTGTTTTGGGGGCCATTGTTGTTATATTGAGTTTCTGTTTGTTTTTTGAGAAAGCACTTCAAGTCCAGTTGGTAAGGAGAGGGAGAAGATGTAGAATGAATTGGGAAAGAGGAAGAAAATGAACAAAACAGAATTTAATACTGTTTTTAAAATGAGGCTAAAGATAGGAATAAGCATAACTCAGAGAATAGAGAAAGAAAATAAAATCAGCTGTAACTACTAAAACATACTGTAAAGCTAACACAAATAAAAACAAATGCAACAAAATCAAGAATAAAATACTTTAAAAATTTTTATACTACACATATATTTCTAGAATAACTTGAAATAATAATGGCATCAATACTCTAATCAAGTGACACATACCAGATTGTTGGATTGAGAAACAAAACCAATCTTTCTCTTGTCTCTAAAATGCTCCGCTTTAAACATAGGAACTGCCATAAAGTGAAAAGATGGAACATACATTCTAATAAAGGTGAAATATAGCTAGAGTTTTCCTGCCTGGCCCACAGTCAGGATAAATCTCTGTCACCTGCCAGTCCCACAGCCGCTCAGACCCAACCAAGTAAACACAGAGACTTATATTGCTTACAAACTGTATGGCCGAGGCAGGCTTCTTGCTAACTGTTCTTATATCTTAAATTAATCCATTTCTATAAATCTATACCTTGCCACGTGGCTCGTGGCTTACCAGTGTCTTCACATGCTGCTTCTCATGGCGGCAGCTGGCAGTGTGTCCCCTCCCCCCCCCCCCCCGACTTCCTGTTCTCTCAGTTCTCCTCTCTGTTAGTCCCACCTATACTTCCTGCCTGGCCACTGGCCAATCAGTGTTTTATTTATTGACCAATCAGAGCAATTTGACATACAGACCATCCCACAGCACTTCCCCTTTTCTTTTCTTTTTTTTTTAAAGAGGAAGGTTTTAACTTTTACACATCTCCAAAGTCAGCTTGGTATATTTGGGAATTTGAGTGTAGCTTCTCTTACTATTTCCTGCTGGAGGGGGGCGCTGTATCTTATGGGGACACAAATAAAGTTTTAGGATTATGGAGTAGTCCATGAGGGTGTATTGTATGAGCCAGTTGCCTTGAAACAGTTCTGGATGTTAGATCATCTGGGCCTTGGTGTCATCGGAGACCTTTCAGGAGGTCTTGGCTGGTCAAACCTGATGTATCTTAATCTGGAACAAATCTATAACCTCTGGCTTTCTGTGGAAACAAAAGCAGAGTCTCCTTTCCAAATCAACATATCCTTACATCCAAATTTTGAAGTCAAGGTACCTTTAAAATATACATTTTGGCATAACTCAACAGCTTTTGCAATCAAATGTTTTTCTTCAGTTACAAATATCAAAGAGAACATAATCCAGGTTCTCTGTGTGGTAGCCATCTTTATGTGGCTTTTTTTTATATTACCTTGAGCCTATTGCTTTAAACTGCAGCACTTTAAGACTGAAACTGCACTGTGGTTGCTGGCTCTGCCCACTTCAGCTTCCCAACATGGCAGTGGTACATTTTCTGCCAACTCTGGGAGCCATCAACTCTCAGAAATAGTGGGTCTATGCTTCTATCAAAGCAGTGTGTAGCCCAGAAACCTCTTTTTTTTATACCAGCAAAGGCTAAATCCACCACACAGCTTAATGTGCCACTTGCAGAGGCCTCATTCCCGCCATACTGCAGGTCAAACATGCACACCAGGAACCTGCCATAGTAGCTCAAACATGCAGGCTGCCACTAACTTGAGTAAAACAACTAGGAACTGTTTTTAGCTCTGTTTTAGAACCTTTTTTTCTCAGGTTTTAGGTGGAAATTCTTGCTAACCTGTTGGGCACCATTTGTAGCTTTTTTTGTTTGTTTTTTTGAGACAGGGTTTCTCTGTGTAGCTTTGTGCCTTTCTTGGGACTCACTTGGTAGCCCAGGCTAGCCTTGAACTCACAGAGATCTGTCTGGCTCTGCCTCCCGAGTGCTGGGATTAAAGGTGTGTACCACCACCACCTGGCCTCTGAGATGGCTTGCTATTAGCTCTGACCCCCAGGCAACTTTATTTATTAACATACAAATAAAATCACATTTCAGTACAAATAAAATATCACCATATTGAAACAGGCAGGTGTTGCTACCCTACTATTTGACAAAATAGACATATATATGGAAATTGATGAGAAAAAATAAAGAAGAAATTATTCAACAATCAATCAAGATAACATTACTACCCCAAATGTATATGCATTAAATTGAGATACAGCCAATTTCATAAAAAGACTAATACTTGAAATATACACTGAGATTAACAAAAACCTATAATAGTACATGATTTCCACACAGCACTCTCTTGAATACACAGGTATCATGAAAAAAATGAAGCAGATAAACATTAGAATTAAATGAAATCATACATAAAGTAGACAGAAGGGTTATGCAAACATCAAAGAATATGAATTTAACTGGTCAATCCATGGTAGGCACTCTAAAATAGACACCATAATGGAACACAAGACAAATCTCTGTCAATTAGGAAAACATATAATAACTCTGTGTATACAATCTGGACTCAATGCAACTAAACTTAACATTCCCTGTTTCTTAAGAATTAGAGAACAATACTAATACAGGCCCATACTGTTTTGGACCCTGATTAATTTCCAAACCACATAATTACTGATTATTGTTTGTAGAACTGGAATAAATGATCCTAAATATATTGTGGAAATACATGTAATCATGAATAACTCAGCAATGTTCTAAATAGGAAAAAAGTTCCTTGATCCATATTTCTTCATTTCAATGATTTTTAAATATAACAATTTAATACTATCTCCAATGCTGACAAACACAGATATGCAGTGGAGCATAGAATAGCCGCTCACATCCATTTTCAAACTTATTTATTTGAATTTCTATATTTCAAATGAACACTATTCACATCTGAATAGGCTAAGGGAAACATGTTAAGGACATTATTCCACCTGAAATTTTCAGGAATCTTTTTTGCTAACTAGCTTGCCTCAGGCCACTGTAGGACTGAATTTGCTTTGCTGTGGACCCCTGGCCCATGTCATTGCTTCATTACAACTTACTTTATAATGAAGGTTCTTTGAATCTTGTCTGCTCTATGGCCTTGTTCCAGGATTGTTTTGCTCAAGATTGGTGAACAGCTCTTGTGTTGATACAGAATGTCCTGTGCATTAGAAGAGACATATGACACAGTATTCATATGGTTCAATACTGTTGGAGTCCTAACACAGAATTAAAGTCAGATTTAGAAGAAAATACTAGAACATATGTATTTGACCTCTGTGGGAGCCCGTTCTCAGGGTCCTCGTTGCTTTACCCAGCAGGTCTGCATAGAGGATGATTAGGACCATGGGCCTGAGTGCAGGTGTCTGAGATGGTCTGCACTTGGCTGTGCTCGGGGAGAAGGTCTTTTGCTCCACCCCTTGGCCTCTCTATAAAAACCCTGGGGCAGAGACAGTCGGGGCCGTTGGAATAGGTTCCAGGCCCTCTTGAGGCTATCCCTTATTTTCTGTCTGTTTTATCTCCACAAGATTCTCTGCAATAAATCCTTCTATCTAATATTTCCTGCTGCTCACACTCAAGAAAACTCTGGGGAACTGTGGGGGTGGTGGGGAAACGCCCCACAGAATGGCGCCATGAACAGGGACTAAAGAAAAAAGAAAAAAAAGGACTAAAGAAAAAAAGGGGGACTAAAAAAGGGACTAATAAAAGGGGGGGGCTAAAGACAAATCAATGGGGACTAAAGACAAAGTAATAGGTACTAAAGATAAAGGAAAATAATAGTTTTATTACAGAGTTTTTGGCGAAAGTGCTGAGTCAGCCCTGCCAGTGGAAAGGCATGCCGGTGTTATGGAAAATATATATTTTATATGTATATATTATTGTGTGTCAGGGGTTTTATCCTCGAGAGAAAAGGAAAGCAGACTGGAAGGATGTCTGATGCTGCAGCGAAATTCTCTTCTGTCAAAATTTTCTATCTTCTATCCCTTTCTCAATTTCTATCTGTGAAAAATAAGTATAAGATATAGGATAGTAATATAGTGTAGAAAAACTTAGAAGTGTAAGATTGTGTAGGAAAAAATAAGTAAGGCAACTAGACAGAAAAACTCTTCAATTTTCTAACTTTGGGGACTTTGAAGCAAACTGGGGGAAAATATTTCTTTGGGCTTTTCGGATAGTGAAAAAGCTCTTTGAGCTTATGGGGGAAAAAAGTTTGCTATGGAAGCTTTTGACCTGGGGACAGCTGAAATGCTAAGTCCAAGTGGCAGGAGAAAGAGTTTTCTCCCTGAGGCAAAAAATAGGGGTGTAAAAAGCCAAAAAGTTTAAAGTTGGGAAGTTTGGGGAAAAGTTGGTCCTTCTCTCTTGGGGAAAAAAAATCTTTCTCTTAAACTAAAAGCTTTTCTTAGAAAATTTGGGGAGGAAAGATCTCTCTAAAAAGCTTTAATCTTTCTCAAAAGCTCTCAAACTTAAAAACTAAAGACTTTCAGAACTCACTCTCTCAGAAGGACAAAAATTAGAATTACCTGAAGATATTAGTATGGGGACCACCTGTGATTAGCTCTAAGGGAAAACAACAAACTTCTTAAGATAGCAAAACCTCTAAGTTCTCTTTCAAGCTTTAAAAATCCTCCCTGCAATGCAGGAGGCAGGGACAAGTTCCTAAAAACCTCTACTAAGCTGTCTCTTCAAGCTAGTAAAAAACAGTGTGTCAGAGTACCCTGAGGTACTTGGGAGAGTGTGGGTAAAGAGCTACAGAGAGCCCAAAAGGGCGGGAAACTTTACCTGAGAAAAGCAAAAAAGCCAAGCTTTTCAGTCACAGCCAAGCTGAGGCATCAAGGGTTTTGTTTCTGAGTGAGCATTTCAGAATGAAAGGTGCTCCTAATCATCCTAATGCAAAGATCCCCTGAAGCAATGCAAACTGTTAGCATTGTATCCTCGCTTCTGACCAAAAACCCAGAGGCAACTGGCCAGTGTCTCTGAGTTGGGGTGCATTTCGGGGATACTAGGGTTCCTGCAGTTGTAAACTTCCTGGCGCACAGAGCTGAGGCAGGAAGGTGCAGGACCCAGGGGAAGATTGCTAATGAACAAACAAAGCTAAAGCCGGTGGGAACGGCACAGTTGTCCACTTTCCTATAAGTCCCGGGTTGATAGGTCCACAGCTGCAAAAAGAAATCTGAGAAAAAGCTTCCTATCAGAGTAAGGACCTTTCTGGGAAAACAGTAAAGCTGAACTGTGTCTGAAGCAGTTGTGCTGCTGAGTCAGGACGCTGTCTGGGGAAAGAGCCCAGCCAGGGCAGAACAGAACTATCCAGGAGTAAAGCTTTCTTTTCTGTCAGAGAAAGCATCTCTTTGAGAAAAGCTTTGTTTCAACTGACTTCCTGAGATGAGGGAGTGTAGCCCTAAGGGGTGATTTCCTCTGGTATAAGCTCTGTCCTTGAGCACCCAGACAAACACAACCCACTGGGGGACTGGGCCAGGTGAAGGCCTAATGAAACAAAATGCCTGTCTTAATGGGAGTTTAGAAATGGCAAAAACCTCCCTTGTTAGATTTTCAGTCTGTACACAAACCACACAGACCCTGAAAGAAAACAGACAAAAAGCCCCTACCTTCAGGAGCAGGGAAAACCACCACTGTAGTGTCAGAAACTGTTTCTGGGGTAGAGGGGATAAACTGAGACCAAACTGGGAACTGTCTGGGAGAAAGACTCTGAAGAAAGAGATGGGACATAATCCTCCCCAGAAAATACATGACCTGAAAAAGCTGCTAGAATTTGAGGCAGATTCGGGGGGAGAAAAAAAAGCCCCTACCTCCAAAGGCAGCTAGCAGAGGAACAGACCCACAGACAGATACCTGAAGCTTTGCATCTGGGGAAGGAAGGAACAAGCAAAATGAGAATAAAATCAGTGGGAGAAAATCTCTCTCAAGGAGCTATGGAAAAGCTGTTGTACATGATCTTGTTTTTCACTGACTGGCTAAAACAGAAGCCCTGAGGAAAGTTGCTATCAGAAATGCCAGCCTCAATGCTGGCTAATGAGGCAGGTGCTGTTTTGATCTGGGACCAGTGTCAAATGAAGAAGAGACACCTGTTAAAGCCAGTCGAGGAGAGACCAGAAACCTCCCAATGTCCCATAGTTGAAAATGTAAAATGCTTGTTCAAATCTCCCATTGGAAAAACATAAAACTTTGTTCAAACCTCCCGGGCAAGAATTTGTAAGCAAGTCTGGTAAAACAGAACTTGGAAGTTGACTCTCAGACCCAAAAAGAACTATGGGAAATGAAGTCCAAAAGCTAGCTTGCAATAAGGGACTGATATAAGGGAAATACATTCTGGGAAAGGTAGTTTTTCCACTAAAGATGGCGACATTGCCCTGAAACACTTTTGTCAGATCGAAAACACGTTCATGGTAAACTCAAAATACAGCTTTTAAAAGAATAAGGAGGAAAATCATCTAAGAGTTTAAGTGTCAGTTCCAGTGAAAAATTGAAAGGATAGGGAACTACGTGCTTCGCGGTTTGGGGCTCCTTTGGTAAAATGCCTTATTTACCTTAATAGCTGTGCAAAGTTTTTATGGTAGCTGGATGACAAAAAGCTACCTATAAAGTGGCAAACAAGCCACTTTAAAATCCTTAAGAAAACAAGGGAAAGCAGTTTATACACTGAACGTTGTATTAGATATGAAGAAACTTACGTTGAAATTAAAAAAGTTCTTTGCCTTTTGAACAAACTGCCTGCAATGAGTAATTCCTTTGCAAATCTAATAAGGATACAAGGAAACAGGCATTCAAAAAATAAATGACTGCTTTATAGATGGGGAACAAACTTCAGAAAAATCTGTCTTAAAAAAAAATAGTTGCTTCACCTGAAAGTTCCTTATAAGAAATCAATGCTAAATATCACAGCTGCTAATATCAGGAGTTAAAGCTAATGAAGTGAAAATTCTAAATCCCAGTGTTGTATAGCAAAGCTGACTATAAACTTCTAATGATAATTAAATGGAAAGATCCCTGCTGGTGATTATGGAAGGGTCCCAATCCTGTTTTAATATGGGGTCGAGGACATGTTTGTGTTTTTTCACAAGAGGAGAATGAAGCTTGGTGGTTACCGAAGCATCTGGTAAGGAGCGTGGAACTAAGGAAGGGTCAGCTCCAATGATGTTCCTATAAAGGAACCAGAATGAAAGTGGCTCGATTAGTATTTCTGAGGTTTTGTCACTGGTTAATGCAAACAGTGAGGAAACAGAGTTCGGAGCTGTGCAGCTTTTGGCTTTACTAGCTCCTTTGGAAAAATACTTTATATCACCTAATAGCTGTGCGGTATTTGGCAAAGACCTTACAGCAGCTAAATACGGTAATTTCACCCTCAGTGTGAAGTGAAGTTTTTCTGTAGAACAAACCAAAAGTACTGCTGTAATAGAAACGTTTGTCTGAATTGAAGCACTTAGGGGAACTATTATGAATTTGGGTGAAGGGACAGCCTCTAGTTAAAAACCATCTACCACTGACAGTGCATCTCTGTTGGTCCAGAACGGCTGAGAGAACTGGCAGCTTTGGAGTGTGGCATCATTCTGGGAAGGTTACAGTCCCCTAGCAACAACTATCACAATTCTATAACAACACTCACTAAATCCCAGTGCTTTATAACAAAGCTGACTATAAACTCTAAACTCTAGAAATGATGTACGTACTTCCTGTCTAATTAAGAGAATCTTTCTAATAGAGATAGTGATAATAATTAAGAGTAAGAAATAGAAAAAGATAAAAATAAGATATGTGGGTTTGTAAAAATTTTCTTGTTAGATCTGTGTTAAGAAATCTTTAGGTGTTTGCTAAGTTAAATACATGCTAATGGTAGCCCTATATAAGTTTGTAAAATAGATCTATAGAGTTTCTTTAAGAATATAAGCTTGCAAGAAATATCTAAGGTAGTCTTAAGATACTAGTTGTAAATGTAAGTTTAAATAAGAAATAAGATAAGAAGTACATAAGTAATAAGAAATATATTTGCTAAAGTAGTTCTATAGTTTCCTTAAGGAGTATAAATAAGTAGATGTTAATACGTTATATGTGAGTTTGTAAAATGTAAATGTTGAATGTGAGTCTAAATGCTTTGCAAGGCAAAAATGTTATATGTGAATTTGTAAAAAAGTGTAAATGTTAAGTGTGAGTCTATGCTTAATGTATATGTTGAAAAAACCTGAGATCTAGAAGTTAGTGTCCTAGAAGACTGCAAAGCAGGCAGTCTGAGCGGTTTTCAAAAGTTCCAGAAGCCGCTAAGAAGCTAAGAATGGTGGACACCAGAACCAGCACAACAAGGCATCCACAGCTGAGATCCGTGGAAAATCGATGCAACACAGAAAAACCTGAGCTAATATCAAAAACGGTGCGGTTTAGAATACTACTGTACCTAAAAAGGTCTCTGTCTGTGAGAACAAGTTGCAGAGATGCTTGTTTGAACTAAAATTTTTAACTGCAAAAAGTTTTGGTTGTAAAACATCTCTTTATACTTTGAAGTGAAAGCCTGATACCAGAATTTATTTCTTGTTTGAACTTTTTGAACTTAAAATGAGATAAAACTACAAAAAGATTTTGGTTATGGATTTCTTCATATTTGGAAGGCTCGTACCAGAATTTATCATTTGAATTTTGGGACTTAAGAAATGAAATGAACAGTAGAGATTTCATTGTAGTGGGACAATTTTGAGTTTACTTATAGTAATGACCTAGGAACTGTTTTCTGGAATTGGGTTAAAAATGGAACTGTTTAAATGAAAAGTTATTGTTTCTACCTTGACTCAAGATGCAGTTTTGTGTATGCATATATGCTGGTGATTCATGTATTCTGTGTTAAATACAGTTGTTTTGTGGAACTGTTTATGTAAAAATGAAATTACTTACAGAACTGGTTTTGTGTTATAAATGGAACTGTTTAAATGGAAAAGTTTGGTTTTCTAACCAGGCTTGAGATTTTGCTTAAATTATAAAGAAAAGGGGGAGAGAATATTAATCTAATTTCAAAAGTTGTTTGAGTGGATTAATGTCATGTTTTTGTTAGTAAGAAATGCAAATGGGGTATACTAAGACTACTTTTAAAGTGTGTAAAGAGTTTTATTAAGAAACTGCTTTTGGATGTTTTGCTAAGTTTTCAAAGTGTTCATGATTAGATTGAAAATATTGCTTTTCAATATGGGTTTGTAGGAATTGTATAAGTTTGGGTTCTTCTAACTAGGTTTGAGATTTTGTTTAAAAAAATATAAAGAAAAGGAGGAGTTATGAGGTTGAATTATGTTTGCAGAAATTATATTTACCCTATTGATATTAATGCACCCTGGTTTTGTGGAGTTAAGGAAATATTTAAGTTTGATGTGTATACATTGAAGTTTTTCCTATGTTCTGTTAGCAAGGAAATTCAAATGATTGAGTTAAAGTTGTAAGACGGAGAAAATTGTTAACTATATATCGCACCATATATGCTAATTCAAATGGTTCTGTTAAGAGTTGTGAAAGAGTTCAATGTTCACAACTTCTAGAATCCAGACCTTCAGTTTTCTATTCTATCTTCTCATTGTACACCAAAAGCATGTGCATGTGTGCACACTGAACAGTGACACTATTAGCATCATATCCTCCTGTGCCAGAGGTGCAGAGTCTCCCCCTCCCAAGGAAATCCATCCACAGAGAGGCTCAGAGGACAAAGATAACTGCTGAGGGCACCATATGGACCAACAGAACCATAGTCTGGCTTATATTCCATCCAAATTCCAGTAGAAATGACAGATCAACACACCTCTGAACCTCCTACACCCACCATGGCATGACATGTGGTCTTCCTTACAACTCCCTACAGCAGAAGCAAAGGAGAATCCTAGAAAGAACCTTCAAGCTACCTGCCACTAGGACTTCTGATTGCTAAGCCTTCCCAGAGTACCTCATTGGCTAGGACTATCCAGCTGGGCCTCAGAATATTAACAGCCACCCTACTGGGTGATCAGAGAACAAATGATTCAGAAAGCAGAGTCCTTCTAGCTCTACTCTTCCAGCCCAGCAAACAGGGCCTTAGTCATGAAAGTTTGTATTATAGTAGACATGCTTCCACTGTCCTAAATCACTTCCTATTTGTTGTTCAAAGCACAAGGTCTTTTGTCTGCACATTGTATTATACACTCAATGTTCATCGCAGCTGACCCATTGCCTTGTAGCTTGGATTCCTACAGTCAAACATCGGTCACATTCACATAACACATAGTAACTGTTTTTACTTTGTAACTGTTGTTAAAGAAAAACAGGCCATAAGTTACAAAACAATGAGGGGTCATGGCAAGGCTTGGAGACAGGAAAGAGAATGTAGATATGATGTAGTCTAGATCTCAGAAGTTTGATTTTCACTACATACCCCTTGCTGGCTCTTAGCTCATGGTCCTTGTCCTTCTTAGCTTTTCTTCAATATGACAAAAGCTAGTATTATTTAGGAAGAGGAACTTCAATTATAGGGTGTTCTCTTGATTAATGATTTATGAGGGGCATACCAGTCCACTGTGGAGCTGTACTATTCTTGGGTAGCTGGTACAACACTGTGTAAGAAAGCAAAGAGAATTCTCATGAGAGAGGGAGAGGGTGGATGTATATTTGGATGGGAGAGGAAGATTTAGGAGGTATTGGGGGCAGGAGAATCATAATCAAAATACATTATATGAACATCTATTTTCAGTTAAAAAGGGAATGATAAGAATAAAGAAAAAAATTAAAGAAACCAGGAAGAACAAGCCAGTAAGCAGTATTCCTTCAGGATTCTTATTTCAGTTCCTGCCTCTAGGCTTCTGCATTGAGTTTCTGACTGACTTGCCTGCATAAAAGACTTTGAACTGGACCTGTAAGCCAAATAAACCCTTTCTTTCCCAAGAACTAAGTGAACTCAGTGAGTCTAAAAGCATCCAGTGAAGTGGAGAACAGGAAACAAAAAGATGCAGGGGCACAGAAAGGGAAGAAAGAAGGGTGGATTTGCTCAAGACACATTATACTCATGTATGAAATTATAAAATAATAGAGTGGCTAATGCATGACTAACAACCCAAAACCGTCAATAACCCTGAATTTCTCAATATGATATTGGTCAGTTATGAGCCTAGGTAGAAGAAAAGCAACGGCAACATGATATAACTCCCTAGTACATATAGACTAAATAAAAGCTTCTTAAACCCAGAAAACATCTTAAAAAAACTGCACAGGAAAATAGTAGAAAGGTGACAGTTTGCTGATTTTTGAGAAGTATTATAACAAAATTAAGATTCAAAACAGGAATGGAAAACCTCAAATACATGACAGTAAGAATGTAGAAACCAGTTGTTAAAATATTTCCTAGTTCTTCAAAGGAAATCTTTTCACAACCTCTAACATTCACTCAAATATAACCTAAAACCAATGAAATCAGTGAACTCAATGAAAATATAGTGAAGTAGAAGGCAACTTGGTTTATCGTGTTTCAAGTGAAAATCAGATGTGAAGAAAAAGGCAATGACTTATCTACCATGTCACTTTGCAATATAAATCAGCCAAATCAGTCTTCAAGTCTTTAAACACCAAACAATTGCTGAATGAGGAGAGATTTAATGCTTTCAATGGGTTTACTTTCAAAAGTCAATTTATTATAAAAATGTGCAAGCACCAAAGTTTGCTCATGCAGTAATGGCATTCTCATTTTTAATCTGCCTCAAAGGACCTCACAGTTAACACTATTCACTTCAGCAATAAAATCCCAACATGATAAAACACTGGTTGAAATTAAAATAATGATTCTCAAGAATGAAAATTATAGAGCACAATGTGCCAGCATTTTTAGAAATGAACAAGATACAGTAACAATCTCTGATTATCAGAAGCCTAAACTGTAGTATGTAAACTACACATAAAAATCACAAATTGACATTAAGGCACTATAATAGGGGCTGGGGATGTAGCTCACCCAGTTGGTGGAGTAGTTACCCTGCAATCATGTTACTAACAACACGTGTAACAGCTGTGGCAGTGGTGCACACTTATAATCCCAGCACTTCTTGAGAAACAGAATGATCAGAAGTTCAATAATTCAAAGGAGGTCAATGTAAGTCTGAATTACCTGAGAGCCTGTCTCAAAAAACTAACCAAACAATAGCAACAATGTCAAACAGAGACAAGTGAGCAATCATGTTTCCTATGATGGGGGGCAAAAACTGAGGGACTGGAGCAAAGGCTCAGCAATTAAGAGCACTGGTTACTTTTCCAGGGGACCTGGGTTTGACTTCCATCATCCACATGGAAGCTCACAACCATCTTTAATTCCAGTTACAGGGAGTCTCATATTCACTTCTGGCATCTATAGGTACCAGAAATGATAGCAATACACAAACATATGTGTGAGAAAAGTACAAACATAGGAAACATAAGTAAAAGCTACTATCTTCTAGTAAGAAATTTCCTAAGAAAGAAAATGGGGCAGAAGTGACCACATAATGGCTGGGGCTATAAACACAAAGAGGCAATAGTATAAAAACAAGCACCAGAATAGCATATGTAGTTCTTCTCAGCTGAATTAGGGACAAGGGCACTCTTGGATTCTGGCTGCTTAATCTCTTGCTTGCATCATTCTCAACCCAGGGCCTGTAAATTCACAGCAAACACCAAACTGATCTGAAAAGCTAAGATGGCTAAGCAGGTCTAGTGTTGTGACAACACAAGGCACTGCGTATCTCTACAAGGAAAACAACCTGTTCTTAGTAGCCTAGAAAATCATACTCTGGTCCAAACAAATACAAATTTGTCTGGACCTTCCTGGCACATTGTTACTGCTATAGAAAACACATGTCTCCATACTTCCATAAGATTGAAAGTGTATCATGAATTTCACTAATCTGAACTTGAAAACTCTGACTTCCAACTGAAGAATAGGAAACATCCATCCCAATGATTGTCTACCTGTAAGCAAGAGCTACATTTGTTAGCAGATTTCACATTTGTGCAATAAACAATCATTAATTTAGACATATTATAGGTTAGAAAAATAACTGGAAGATAAATGACATTTTACTAGGAACACACCTGTAATCCCACCTCTTGGAAGGTAGCAGGATTACCCCAAGCATGAGACCAGCCTTGGCTACTTAGATAAACTCCAGAAAAGCTACCCAGCAAAACTAGTTCAAATATATTCATTAATTCATTAATTAAAATTTTAAAAACAAGGCAACTGTAATTTAGCTACAACACTTTTTAGGCTTTGTGACAAAACCTTACACACAGTCTCAATACTATCCACAAGAAAAGCAGGAGTCTTTGTTCAAAGATAGTATATATGAAACAAAAAGCCTTAAAAACTAAGAAATGAAGTCATCTAACAGCACAATTATCCTACTGTGAAAAATCCCACAGATGAAGTAAAAACAAATATAAAAGATTTATTAAGCAACGCGCTTGATGTATTTACTGAGATCATACCAAAAAAATGTTTTCACATATCAAACAAGTATTTCTAAGGAAGAAAGCAGTTCAATGGTAGAGCAACTGCCTAGCATGTGCCCTGCCTGGGTTTCACTCCAAGATGAAATTGTCTAGAATAATGGAACTAAGATCTGCAAAAAATCATAATTCTAAAAGAAAATAAGCTTTTTAAAAGAAAAGCTGAGTAATAATGATGATTAAGAATTAATTTGTGTAAACATGGACCAAAAAGGACAAAAAGCCAATAGAAATCACACAGATCTGAATGAAAAACAAGATTATTCTTCAACTCTGAACCAAAACCTATGCTGTATGAAAAAAGGAGCAATATTTTCACAATTTATATCTATATATCATAAGCTGAACAGTGGCTGGTGTGGGGCTAAGAGCATCAAGACAAAGCCATCCTCAGGTGAATATAGAGTTCTAGGCTACCCTGGCTTGCTAAAGAGCAGGTTGTAAAATATGTAAACTGGGCCCCAAATTTTTAGCCCATGTGTTGTTATACTTCTCAAAGCACAATCAACATTGACATTTAGTAGTCATATAAAAATATCTCACTGGGCAGTGGTGGCACATGCCTTTAATCCCAGTATGGTGATATTTTATTTGTATTAAAATATTATTTGTATGTTAATAAATAAAGTTGCCCGGGGGTCAGAGCTATTAGCAAGCCATAGGAAAGCAGGGCAGTGGTAGCGCACGCTTGTAATTCCAGCACTTGGTAGGCAGAGCTGGGTAAGTCTCTGTGTGTTCAGGGATACAGCCATTATTGGATACACATGCTTTTAATCTTAATACCAATCATGGAAAACCTGGAGGCCTATACAGACAGGCTGTGAGGAGGCGGTCATGTGGTTGGGTTTACAACCAATGAGAAGGCAGGACAGGAACTCTATATAAAGACTTTAACACAGGGGTAGCTCTGGTTCGGAGAGGTAGGACCACCGCAGGAGGAAGGGTAAGGTTTTAGCTCTTAGCTCTGACCTCTTGGCTTTCTTCTTTGCATTGGTTCTGTGTTTATTATTTAATAAGAAGGTTGGATACATCTACATCCCAGCACTTGGGAGGCAGAGCCAGGAGGATCTCTGTGAGTTCAAGGCCAGCCTGGTCTACCGAGCAAGATCCAGGAAAGGCACAAAGCTACACAGAGAAACCCTGTCTCGAAAAAAACCAAAAAAAAAGAAACCTCAACCAGGTATGGCAACATATGTTTAAATTCCAGGGCTCTGGAATCAGAGGCAAACTTGTTTTATCTCTGTGCTTGAAGCCAGCCTGCTCTACTCAGCAATGCCAGGCCCACCAAGGATTCATATTGAGACTGTTTCACAGAACCTAAATAAATACCAGGCATACTGGTGTAAGCCTTCATTCCCAGCACTTGAATCTAGGTCAGCCTGGTCTACTTGTAAGTTCCAGGACAGCCAGGACTACCTAGAAAGAATTGTCAAAAAATCAAAACAAGATCTGTTTTCATTACATCAAAATATTAAGTCTTTTATTATTTAAGCCTAAAAAGTCTTTAAAAATTCAATGTCTCCAACAGTTACAGTCTTTTATGGTACTGATAAAGATTCAAAATGATTTTTCTAATTGACAAATATTAAATGCAAAAATGTTTTATGAATCTTCTCCTCACAAAATCCAAAGTATTCCAAGTATCATACTTTCCAAATATTTACTTTATGGCTACCAAAAAGAATAGTTCTAGGTCAGAATTTTCAGAACATTCTGTCATGTTATACAAAATTGGTGAAGGTCAAACACTTTCCAGAAAACAACAATATAATTAGATGATCATAAAACTAAAAACATAGATGGCACCACTGAAAAAATGAGACATGAAGACATACCAACAAATATATATATATATCATGGTCCCCTAAGCAAAAATGACAAGATTCTCATCAAAATCAACCACAAGAAATCACTGGCCATCACTCATACTATATACTCTTTCTCTCCTTTGCCAATAATAGAAAATATGTTATGTGAGGAGCATGTTCCACCAAAATTGGAGAGATTTACTTGAAGCCTTCTGAGGTTTTAATTTTGTAAAAAACAGTTTTGACTACTAAAAGGATTTAATTCTCTTATGATCAAGAAAAGAATATCTGTTAGGATCACTTAGACAACATTTTTTTCCTATGACAGATGATTGACTGTAAGTCTGCATTAGAGTGCAGAAATGACAACTTTTTTAAAACAAAATTCAAGGTAACAGATTTTTAAAGAATCAGTGTACACCTAAAGCAACTTGGTAGGCTATAATTACTTTATAAATCATAAGCATTTTTCAAAACAAGTTTATTGCTATTTTGGCATATGTTTGTACATGAAAGAATATGATTTCCATCTGTATACAGGATCTGGAAGAGTAGATAGTTATGAGTCTCTCAACTTGAGTGTTGGTGTCTGAACTCAGGTCATCTCCAAAATTAATATATGCTGAGCCACCTTCCAAGACCGATTATATGTTTCATCCAATAAAGCAAAAGTCTATCACAGATTAACAACAAGAAAAACAAAACCTAAATAAATAAAAAAGAAAAGAAATGTACATTGAGAACATTATGTATCAAAAGATGCTGCTTATGATAAATCTGCAGCATAAAATGAATACAACCTGACAACAATGCCCAACAATTTATAACAAGAAAGCTAATTACAGAGCTATATTCACAATGGAAACACTCAGGATGATCAATGGAGTTATGAAAAATAGTACACAGATTGACCTAATATGACTTCTGTATTTACCACAAAGCTACAATTGAGAATGTGTACAATATCAGTTAAAAGATAAAGGGGATAGAGACAAAACACCAAGAACAAAGGCAGGAAAATACAGTCAACTATTAAACAGAGACCAAGGGAAACTTAACTAGGAAAGATGTGATCTTGATCAATGTTACCCAGCTAACAATGACTCTATGTGTATAGACACTAAATAAGCACAAACTTTACAACTATCACAAAATTAACTCGAAGTGATCCTTGAAATATTGTTTCTGACCCTCAAGCTAATAATATTTTTTTTCCAAAGGCAGAACCCCCATGCTCTAGAGCTCTCAATGCAAAAGGAGTTGGGTGATCTCTTGCTATGATTCTGCAGCCCCTTATGCCTCCTTCTGCTTCCAGGTAAACCTAGCCCTACTGATGCCCAATCCCAAAACAACATAGAACAATTATTTAAAATTTGCTTCCTGTCACATGAATTATAGCACAATAAGTCAATTCTGTCTTATCTACCTGCCCAACACTATGCACACCTGAGAAACCTCTGCAGTTCAGAAATGCCTTTTGTCCCTTGAAAGTAAACTTTGTTGAAACACACCATTGCAGCTGGTGGTAGCAGAAAGTTAAAAGCATTCTAATCATGTATTGCCCAAAGGGTGATCCACATTCCCATCTTTCTGACAGTTTTTAAACTATTTGTAGCATTTATAAACAAACCTGAAAGTGAAATGCAATACTCAGAACTTTTAGAAACAAGACATTCATTTTTCCCATCTGTCTTCCCACTGCACACCATAAGCATGCCTGTGTGTGTACATTGAACAGTGATATTACAAGCATCATATCTTTCCATGCCAGGGCTGCAGAGTCTCACTCTACCCAGGAAATCCATATACAGTGAGGCACAGAGGACAAGAATGACTGCCCAGGTCACCAAATGGACCAACAAAATCATAGTCAGGCTCATGGCACATCCAAATTCAAGCAGAAATGACAGCTCATCAGACCTTCTCTGAACACCTTATGCTCACCATAGTATGGCTTGTGTTCTTCATCACAACTCATTACAGCTGAAGGCGAGGAGAATCCTGGAAAGAACATGGAAGTTACCTGCCACTAGTACTTTTGATTGCTAAGCCTTCCAAGAGTCCTACATTGCCTAGGGCCACCTAGCTGAACCTCAAAATATTAGCAGTACCCCTACTGGGTGATCACAGATCAAATGACTCAGACAGCATAGTCCTTCCAGCTCTGTTCTTTCACCCCAGTAGAAAGAGCTATAGTGTAGAAAGTTTCTGGTTTTTTTTTGTAGACATTCTTCTACTCTCATAGAGCACATCCTGTTGCTCATCCAAAGCACAGGGAACTTTGTGTGAACATTCTATTATATATTCAATGTGCAGTGCAGCCAATCCATTGCCTCACAGCTGAGAAATCATGCAGCCAAACACAGGTCACATTCACACAGTAACTGTTGTTACTGCATAACTGTTGTTAAAGAAAAATAAGCCATGAATTAGAAAACAATAAGTGGTCATGGTAAGGCATGGAGATAGGAAAGAGAGTATAGATATGATGCAGTTATAATCTCAAAAAAATTATTTGGAAAAGTTGAAACAGGTTTAATGGCCACATGTTCCAGAGTCTAAGGATTTGTATTACAGCACATTTAAGATTTCTTAAGCCTTTTATCTCTGGGTATATATCTAAAACCTGAAAAATAGCAGTCCTGTTAGGAATAGCCACAACATTTTACCCAGATCTATTTTGATTGAACTACTGTGACTATATCAATTTGGTTTCATGATAAGGTCAGTCCTTTATCTAAATTCTTGATTTCCCTTGTCTGCAAACACCAAGAAATGGAAATCAGGACATTTATGGAGCTTCTGAAATTGATTACCTAATTGCACATTGCTAATCTCAATTACTATTGAAGCAGAAAAGCTCTCACACTCCATCCCGACGCAATCTTTCTGGACTGTGACTCTACCAGCATAAAAAGTGGTCAGTGAATTTAATTCTTGCACAGGTCCCTCTTCACTTCTAAGACCCCACAAAAAGCTAGAGATATTGGAGTTCACTCATTAACAGGGTTTTTTCACCTCACTGAGCTGTCAAAGCCCAGCTTAGGAGGAGTTGCAGGACTATCATCCCAGCACTGGGAAGCAGAGGCTGGATTAGGTGTTTAAAACAATTCTCAATTATACATCACGAGGAAAGCCTAAACTACAGGAGATATTACTTCACACAGAATTCAATAATCAACATCACTTGAGAGAAAATGAATGAAACTATTGATAAACTACAACCATTAGAGAACAAAAACAGAGATAAAAGCAGTAATGCACTTAAAGAAAATATTTAAAAATAATACCAAAAAGTATTTTTTAAATGACAAAAAATGTATTTTTAAGTTTAAAAAACTTAGCTACATTGATTTTGAAAAACAGTAGGCCCTTCCCTAGTAGAAGTGTCATTGATAAGAGACAAATAAATGTTGTCCGTATGCATATGTTGGCTGCTATTATTTGTAACCTGATACACAGAGTTACAATCAATGGTCTGTTTCTCAAACCTCTGAACTGACATAACTGTGTTGAGCAGGACTGAATATATCTGCATAGGATAGTTGCCTAATTGCAATTTCAATATTCACTGGCTCAAGATAACCTACCCAAACAATACCCATACAATCTGGTCTGTGTTTATTCATGACATGAATGAACACATGCTGGAAAACCACAAAATTACTCCCCATACCACAGTCAGGTTCTTTTTCATAATCGTGACTCCAGCAGCTGATTGCCTACTTTGTTTCCCCTGCAGTGTACACAAGAAATTATTCCCCAGTGCTGGGATTAAAGGTATGGGCCACCCTCACTCTGCACAAAGATGTTTCTACACACAGCTCCCTGTGCCCAATTTTGTGAGCAAATTCAGCCCACAGAGCAAAGATATTCAGAGGCCTGCCCCTGAGTCCAGGGAGTTTCAAGTACCATTTTGAGTCATCACAGGACTGGGATTCTGCAGGCAGGTTCACACCCAGATCCAAGGAGGACCCATCACACTGGCTCTTGCACATGATCCTCTACTCCACCCCATCTGGAGACAACAACACCTCACTCACCAAGTCATGGTTTCCCACCTCGGCCAGGCTCTCTGCTCAGCTCCTTGCAGCAGGACTCACAGCACACCACACAAAACTGCTGACACAATCTCTTCTTCAAAGCCAAGTCTGAAGTCAGTGGCCAGAAGAACCCTGCATGACTTCTGACTGGCAGGTTGTCTGGAGCACCTAATTGGCTAGTGAGGCCTGAGTGACAAGAACACCTCCCAAAGGGTTACACTGGGCTTGAAGACACAGCATAATGGTTCCTGACCCTGCCTTCCACCCTAGACAAAGACTTTTTCTAAATCAGCAGAAATATGCATATTAATAGCACTTGCCCCTGGCTCCAATAGCTGACCCTGCTAACTTCTTGCTCTCCACAGGAACTTACCCTTCTTCCTCCTGGACACAATGTGTCTAGCTAGCTTGTACAGACCACTAAACAATATGGAGTGGAGTGATTCCCTGTCACACAGGTAAAAGGGTGCACAGAATATTAACAAATAAAGAGAGATTTAAAGGCACACAAGAAGAGAATTTATTATGTGACTTAATACTGACATCAGGTGAACTTAAGGTACTATTTATGTGGTTGTCAAAGGGACTTTAGACAACCAGCAAAGAAAAGCAGGAACTTGATCACAACCAAGATAATAGGTCCATTGCTTTGGGAGTTTTATTCCAGAAATTTAGAGCAAACTATTAGCAAATGAATAATAATAAAGAGTAGTCTTCATGGATAGTTTAATACTTAGAGAATAATTGAGCTAGGAAGAATGTGTTTATGAGTACTATTGTTAGTCAGCATATCTTCCTCAGTGGTCAGGTGAAAGAAAAAACGAGGGCATTATTCAAGTTTCTCTACCTGAAATGGACTGATGGAATGAATCCCTCTATGTAGGAAGAAAGTGGATCTATTAGAATGTCACACAAACTGTGGTTTAGATCATCCAATAGAAATTTGAAAAATCCAATAGTTTTCATTTCATGAGGCTGTATATCTCAGCTGGTCTTCAGTATACACCACAATTCTAAGGAAATAGGCTCTAATGCTGGTAAAAGAATGAACTTGGTAGCCAGAACTAGGGCAAGCAGGCAAAAGGAGAGCTTACTCCTTCAGTGTCTGTTAATTATGTAGGCTGTACCAGAAGGTATGATCAAGATTAAAAATGGATCTTATACTTTGTTTGAGTTTTTTGGTGTTTTGGAGACTGGATTTATCTGTGTAGCCCTAGAAATCATTCTGTATGCCAGGCTGGCCTCAAACTCCTAAACCTCAACTGATTCTGCCTTCTTAGTGCTGGGGTTAAAAGTGTACACAGACACCAAGCAGCTGAAGGTGCATATCACCTCAAATTATCTAGATTAAAGATGGGTCTTTAATTTCAAAACCTTTCAAAAATCCCTCACAGGTGTACCTAACTCTTTTGGTTTTAGTTAATTACAGAGGTAGTCAGTCTGACTACCAAGAAAAGCCATGACAATAACCAAGATGGAAGAAAAGAGAAAATTTTTCTTACCTGCAGGAGGATGGTAGAGTATGGAATGCTTTTCCAATGCTTTTCCAAAACAAAGGAAGCATGTTGATTTTACATAGGGAATCTGGACATGGACTTGTAGAGTTCTCCATATTCCTAAGCAGGCTAGATTGACAAATCCATTTCTGAACATGATTGCAATGTAAAAGTGGAGACACTTAGGTGAATTCTTACATAAAAGTCACACAGAGCCATATATAAATTATAAAATGATGGAAAGAAATGCCTCTGGGATGTTCATCTTGTACCACAAGGTCTTAGCTGAAATTCAGGTAAGTGACACAGTGAACATAGATTGCTCTTGAGCATATGAGACCTGTCACTCTTTATGTTCTATCTAAAAGATAACTATACCAATACCAGAAATTTAAAAATATACAGATCAGAAATTCAGAAAACATCATTTAAAAGTCACTTAACAGCACTGTGTACTCTGCTGTTAGATGAATGGCTTTTATGAGCCTTATTAACCTCAGAATGAAGCTGCTTTTGCCTCTGAGAAGGCTGGCTTGGCACAAGGCCACAGCTGCCTCCATGCAAGACAATAAGGAGTTCATTTTAACTAGCCTTGGCTACTGTCTGTCTTTAGGCTGTGAGCTCACTGTAAAGAATTCCATTCTTTACTTTTTTGTAACTTTAAAAAATTATTTATATAATATTTTGTCTATTCACAGTAACTAAAGAGGCCAGAAGACGGCAGGAGGTGCCTGGAACTGGAGTTACAGCAAATGGTTCCCTACCTTGTAGGTTCTATAAATGGAACCTGGGTCCTCTGTATCAACAGCCAGTGCTCTTATTGCTGAGCCATCTATCTAGCCCCTTTTTATTTAAAATGTTTCCCATAAATTGTTAATTTAAAGATATTACTTCCCTTTTCCCTTTTATTTCTTTATTCACTCCCTTTCCAAATGCCTTCTAGGGGTTGGGGGTTTAGCTAAGTGGTAGAGCGCTTGCCTAGCAAGCACAAAGCCATGGGTTCAGTCCTCAGCTCTGAAAAAAAAAAGACAAAATACCAAATACCTTCTAAACTTTTTCTTGTTAAGAGTGGATGAATAAGTATGCTGAAATATATTAATACAACCTGCTGCATCCATTGTTGTGGATTGTACATACATGGATAATTGGCTGACCATGTTATATTGGACAAATAATTAGGGAGCTCTTCCCTGCCTCATTTTCTCAAATGAAGGATAATTCTACTTTTTTGTTTGTTTGTTTGTTTGTTTGTTTTCTCAGAGCTGAGGACCGAACTCAGGGCCTTGTGCTTGCTAGGCAAGCACTCTACCACTGAGCTAAATCCCCAACCCCGGATAATTCTACTTTTTAATCACTATCATGTGTCTGACCCTGACTAGGCTGCCTTGGACAGGAAACATAAGCAAGAATAGAAAACTTAAGGTAGAAAATGCCTTACCAGTTAAGAGCATTGAAGATTCTTTCAGAGCATTCAGCTTCCATTCCTAGTACATATAGAATCTCACTACAATATGTAACTCCAATATCAAGTATTATAACAAAATCTCCTGGTCTCCCTGGCCACCATAAGAAGAGGAGACTTAGACCATAAAGATTATATTTCAAGCTATGTGTGGTAGTGCATTCTTTTAGTACCAGCAATCTGGACACAGAGGCAGAAAGATTACAGTAAGTTGTGAAGCCTGTGCTACATAGTCTACACACACACACACACACACATACACACACACACACACACACACACACAAACAGTAAAAAAACAAAACTTAAGAAAATACAAGAATAGGAGCATTGGAAAATTGAAACAATACAATACCCATTCAAGTAATTTCAAATGTCTGCCACTAGTGCCCATAGAACCATTTTCAAAAAGAAGTATGACCAACCATAAAGCACATGCCATCAATTGCAGTCAATGAGAGAAACTGAACAGTTGAAGGGTGCCCAGTGCCTTACCATGGGACCTGAACTGTGCATCATGAGCTGTGTTATGGGACCCACTGTTGGTTATGCTGCCCAGCTGCCCCTTGTGGCTGGTCACCGCCCGCAGAGGAGCGTGCCCACAGAGGAGCGTGCTGATTGAAAGAATCATAGCCATGGTTACCTTTTTAGAGCTTTATTGGGGGGTGGAGACAGAGAAAGACAGAGAGAGAGAGATAGAGAGAGAGAGAGAGAAGTGGGGGGAGAGGGAGAAAGGGGGACCGACGGGGGGAAGGAGCGCAAAGGAGAGGGGACAGAGAGAGCCCACAGAGGGCTCAACCGCTTTTTTAGGCTGGGAAGCCGGCGAAGGCTGATGACGTAATTAAAGGACGTAAATAAGGACCAAATCCTTACACCCACCAAGTCATAAAGAAGGGCATGCACAGCAGCAATATATTATCAGATGGAAGTAGTATATAACAGATCAGGACCAAGCAAATCCTGATGGCACAAGCAAGCTACATGAAGAAGTTGCCCAAATGCCTATATTTTTTACTCCTGTTACAATGCCTTCTGCTGGCAAGCAGGCAACTATAGGGTCATGGGATATTCCCTATATTTGGTTGATCCAGTAATAGTAGACTAGGGCCAGTTGGTGGTTCTGCACATCATGCAAGAACCACCCACAAATGGACAGCTGCATTTTGGAACAAGCCTGAAAGATACTGGTGCAGGGTGTAGGGGGCCCAAGGCAGCTTGATCACACAGCTGCCATGACAGGCTTACAGGTAGGCAACACCAGCATCCATAAACTGACACCACTCAGAGATCCACCCAATGATAGGCCAGCAACTAATGGAAAATACCTGACATTCCAAACATTCCAGCCATTACATAGGAATAGATAAGATCAAGATCATTTGACCTCTGTGTGAGGGTGTCAGATCCACTAGAGCTAGAGCTACAGACAGTTGTGACCCACCATGTGGGTGTTGAGAATTGAATCAAAATATTCTAGAAGAGCAATCAGTGCTCTTAACCACTGAGTGATCTCCCCAGCGACAGCATTCAGTCTGTTAACTACAACTCTCAATGATGGCTTTAGAACAAAAGACAGAGTTTACTTTCTCCTTTGGTGACTAGAGATTTGATGATGGTGTTTCACTTTTAAGCATCAATTAACTTAATGCTGAATTTTGATAGATTAAATAATGAATGCCTACTTGATTAATAATTAAGTAGTTTTCCACTAAGTAACAAGTACCTATCAACTTGATTAAAGCAATTAACCTAATCTTGCCATGTATCTAAAAGCTCATACTATTTTATAAAGTTTTCATTAGAAGTAACACACAAGCCTATGCTTCACTGGTTTCCATATTCTTTAGCTTTCTACAACAGGAAAAGTATTTTCTGCAAATGTATATAAACTAGTACTAAAGTATTTGCTAAGAGTGTTTCAGATGTGGAGTTAGAGTATAAATCAAAAATAATAACTTAAAAGTATAGAAATTGACTAGGTATCCCAGTTTATTAGGTTTCTCCAGAGTCACAGAACTAAAAGAATGAATCTCTCTCTCTCTCTCTCTCTCTCTCTCTCTCTCTCTCTCTCTCTCTCTCTCCCTCCCTCCCTCCCTCCCTCCTTATCTATGTATCTGTCTATTAATATGTACATACACACACACACACACATATATATATATATACATACACATATACATATATATGGGAATGTATTGGAATGCCTAACAGGCTGCAGTCCAACAATGGCTAGCTCTGAATAGAAAGTCCAAGAATCTAGTAGCTGATCAGTCTCACAAGTCTGGGTGTCTCAAGAATTTTCTTTGTATGTGCTGGAATCCAAAAAAAGTAAGCTTCAGGGCTGGAGAGATGGCTCAGAGGTTGAGAGCATGGCTGCTCTTCCAGAGTTCCTGAGTTCAATTCCCAGCAACCACATGGTGGCTTCCAACCATCTATTATGAGATCTGGCACCCTCTTCTGGCATGGAGGCATACATGCAGGCAGAATACTATATACATAATAAAAATAAATAAATAAATAAATAAAACTTTTTAAAAATGTGGGCTACATGCAGGCAGAGTACTATATACAAGATAGATAGATAGATAGATAGATAGATAGATAGATAGATAGATAGATAGATAGATAGGTAGATAGATAGGTAGATGATAGATAGATAAATAAATAAATAATAAATAATTATTTTAAAATAGGCTTCAATGCCAGTGAATGAATGAATGTGCTGATAAGGTGAAAGAAAGAAGACAAAGATTTAACACACCTCCTTCCTTCTTCCCTTCTCTTTCCAGCAGAAGGTGTGACCCAGATTAAAGGTGTTTCTTCCAGTCTCAAAGTCTGTATTAAAGGTATACATCATCCATCCTCAGGATCTGGATCAAAGGCATGTTGTCTTCTTGCCTCAAGGTCCAGATCACAACTGTGCCCTCCTTTTCTGAATTATAGTTCTTTCCAGATATAGTCAAGTTGACAACCAAGAATAGTGATCACAATCTACCCCTTGTCAACTTGAAGTACAATCATTTTACCTTATGTCATGATTAATTTCCAAATGAAAAACAATACCCAGGTTATGAATATGCCTAAACATAACATAACTATCCCACATAAAATTGCAAACACATTGCATATTTAGAATAGTGGCAATGTCCCTTGGAGGACATCTTTCTAGTATCTCAAACTTTCATCAGATAACCTTGTTATTCTATTAGTTGATGCTACAACCTATGGTAAGGAAACTGAAAGAACATATGAATATCTGTACAAATACATTAATAAAATACAACAGAAGCACTCATGTCAGTTATCATAAACATTTCTGTAACTGGTCATATGTACTGAGATGGTATTTAGAACTACCTTGTTCTACAACTCATTCTGTATTTCCTTCACCCTCTGTAAGCACTTCAGCATGTCTTGGGTCTTTTCCTGGAGGAGTGACCCAGCCCTTCATTCCTGATGGGTCTGTCACCTTGGGCATCCTTCCTGGATTAGACTGTTGTAGTTTTTCAATAACTGTAATCACAGGACACAGTAGAACCAAGATATGCCCTAAAGGATCTCCTGCACTGCAGACATAATCCTTCTTTCCTCCTTTATGGAAGGACAGTCCAGATTCCACATGGTAATTTGGATATATCACCCCTTCTAACAGTATTTTTTTTTCTTTTTCAGTCTGCTGGTTTAAGGGCATTTGAAGTCTGAAATGACTGGAGGAAGTCTGAGTTTCCATTTCAATGGAATGTTTGTGGCACCTGGTAGAAGCAAGCCTTGTAGCTCAGCAGAATTTAATGTTGTGAGAACAGGAAATAAAACCTTTCATAGTGGATCACTAGAGGTGATAGTGAGTGGAACTATTCCTTTTCCACCCATGATTCCTGGACCCAAGGATACTGGCTATAGGAGAAATCATACCATATACTGGATGCTGATTCTGAGCATATACTGCCTTCTGGAAAAACTTGCCCCAGCCCTCAAGATGTTGCCACCTAATTAATGCTCTGTGTATTCAAAAGATATAAGGCCATTCCATCTTTCCATCATATGAGCTTCCTCAGGATGCTTGGAAACATGGTAAGACCAGTGGATTCCTTGACTGTGGGCCTACTGTCATGCTTGTCTGACTGTGAAATGACTTCACTGGTGAGAAGCAGTACTGTGTGCAATAACATGTTGGTGGATAAGACATTCTGTAAGTCCATTGATAGTGGTTTTGACAGAAGCATTACATGTAGGAAAATCCATAACCAGAATAAGTATCTACTCTAGTAAGGATAGGGTTGTGCTTTCCACAGAAAGTGGTCCAATGTAATCAACGTGTCACTAAGTTTCTTGTTCATCAGCCTAGAGAATGGTGCCATATCTGAGAGTCAGTGTTGTTCCCTGCTGTTGGCTGATCTAGCACTCAGCAGCAGCTGTAGCCAGAAAACACTTGGTGAGTAGAAGTCCATGTTGTTGAGCCCATGCATAAGGCCTATCTCTGCCACCATGGCCACTTTGTTCATAGGCCCACTGGACAATGACAGGATTGGCTGAGGAGAGAGACTGACTGTCCACAGAGTCATCCTATCAACTTGATTGTTGAGCTCCTCCTCAGCTGAAGTCACCTTTTGGTGAGCATTTACATGGGTTACAATTATCTTCAAACCCTTTGCCATTTAGAGAGATCTATCCACATATTCCTTCCCCATATGTCTTTCTTAACAATTTTCCAATCATGCTCTTTCCATCAAGTAGTCCCTTGGCTACCGTACATGAATAAGTGAGTAGCTGCACATCAGACTTTTTCTCCTTCCAAACAAAGTGGAAGACCATGTGTACTGTCCAAAGATTTGTCTTCACCAGTATCTTTCAGGATTGTCCCAGAATGCGGTTGTAGTGCTTCAGGTGTCCACTTCTGGGTGGTACCTGCATGGTGTACAGAACCTTCAGTAAATCAGACCCTAGTCTTCTCTTTCCCAGGCAACCAATCACAGGGAACCCCCACCCCCAATAAGACTCTAGGTGCATGCTTGTTAGCAGAAGGCATTGTAAAAGGAACACAAACTGAATGCATTTGGGCAACTTCTTCATATAGGTTGCTTGGGCCTTCAGAACTTTCTTGGACCTAATCTGTTATATACCACTTTCATTTGATAACACATTGCTGCTATGCATGTCCTACTTTGTGACTGGGTGGGTTTGGTAACACCCAGTTCATGATGGGCAGTTCAGGTTCCATGGGAAGGTGGTAGCCCACTGCCAAATTTCAGTTTATCCCAGTGGCTGAGATTAATGGAATGTGCTCACATACGTGCCTAGCAATATTTATTTTTAAAAATAATTATATGGGCCCAACTGGCATAGACCTGAAATGGCTTTAACAGGCATTGTATTATTAAAACACTATATACACCTAAAATTGTTTTTAAAAGTTAGAAATAAGAAAGAACAAAATTCTTTACAGTGTTGTCACAGCCCTGAGATAGACAGAAAGCCAAGGCTAGTTAAAATGAACTCCTACTGGGCATACATGGAAGCAGTTGTGACCTTCTGCCAAGCCAGCCTGTTCAGAGGCAAAAGCAGCCTTGTTTGGGGGTTAATAAAGAACATCATAACCATTCACTTAACAGCAGAATATATAGTTCTGTTAAGTGACTTTTCTATGATGTTTTCTGTATTTGTGTTCTCTATCTTTTGTATCTGTGAGTGAAAGACCCTAGCCATTCAGGCTTACACCCCCAAGTCTCAGGAAATGAGAAACTAAAAATCTAGTTCCTAGGGCAACCTGACTCAGCCACTACTCAATCACCCCTGTGACAATATAACAATGTAAAAAGATTTCTGTTAAGAGATGTGCTCAACTGTGACTGGGATAGTTGCAGGTGTTCCAGGAAGGACAACCGTGACCTGTGTGTAAGCTCCACTCCCACCCAGATACCCCCTTGAGGCTTATGTAACTGTACCCCCTCTGTGATCACCCTGTGATCAGGCCATGAAATTGTATGGGAATTGTAATCTTGTGGGGTTTGTGGGTTTTTCCTTTAAAAGTCCTTATGAGGCTGCAGTAAGAGGTGGCTCTTGCTCTTGGGAGCAGAGTTTGCCCTTCTGTACAGAAGCCAATAAATTCTTCGTACTGTTGCATCAACTGGACTGGAGTCTGGGTTCTTGGGGCACCCACTTGAGACCCTAAACTTTGGGGTCCAACAGTGAGAATTGTGGCATTGGTACAGTTATCTTTTAGATTGAACATAAAGATTGACAGGTCTCATATGCTCAAGTGCAATCTACTTTCACTGTGCCATTTACCTGATTTTCAGCTAAGACCTTGTGGTACAAGATGAACATACCAGAGGCATTTCTTTTTATTATTTTTATAATTTATGTATATTTCTGCATTACTTTAATGTAAGAATTCCTCTAAATGTCTCCACAGTTACACTGTGATCATGTTCAGAAGTGAATTTGTTAACCTAGCCTGTTTAGGAGTAGGAAAAAGTCTACATGAACATGTCCAGATTCCCTAAGTAAAATCAACATGCTTCCTTTGTTTAGGAAAAGCATTGGAAAAGCATCCATCACTCTACTGGCCTCCTGCAGGTAAGAAAATTTTCTCATTTCTTCTGTCTTTGGATATTGTGATGGCTATTCTTGGTAGTCAAACTGAATACCTCTGGAATTAACTAAAACTCAAAGATGGATTTTTAAATGATTTTGAAATTAAAGTCTCATTCTTAATCTGGATCTTTTGAGGTGATATCCACCTTCAGCTGCTTGGTGTCTGTGCACACTTTTTATCCCAACACTCAGGAGGCAGAATCAGTTGGATTTTCTGAGTTTGAGGCCAGCCTATTTTATAGAATTAGTTTCAGGGCTACAGAGGTAAATCCAGTCTCAAAAACACCAAAAAAAATCAAAAAAAGTATAAAATCCATCTTTAATCTTGATCATATCTTCTGGTGGCAGCATAGATATATAAAGGACACAGAAGAAAGAAGTTGTCTCTTTGCCTGCTTTCCCTAGCTCTGGCTACTAAGCTTATTTCTTTGCTAGCATTAGAGTCTACTTCCTTAGAAATGTGGTGTATAGTGAAGACCAGCTGAGATTTCCAGCCTCATGGACTGAATAACTACTGGACTCTTCAAATTTCCATTGGTAGCAGCCATTGTTGGACTACCTAAACCATAGTTTGTGAGACATTCTAATAAATCCACTTTCTTCATACATGGATAGGTTTATTCTACCAGTTCTGTTCATGTAGATAAACTTGAATAATTCAGTGTTTTGTTGTTTTTACACCTGTCCATGGAGGAAAATGTACTGGTCAACAATAAATAGTGCTTGTAAACACATTCTTTTTTTTTTCTTTTTCTTTTTTTTTGTGAGACAGGGTTTCTCTGTGTAGTGTTGGTGCCTGTCCTGGATCTCCAGGCTGGCCTCGAACTCACAGAGATTAGCCTGGCTCTATCTCCCAAGTGCTCGAATTAAAGGAGTGTACCAACACTGCCTGGAATAAACACATTCTTCCTAGCTCCATTATACCTTAAATATTCAATTTTCCATGAAGACTACTCTTTATTATTATTCATTTGTCAACAGTTTGCTCTGAATTTCAGGAACAAAACCCCTAAAGCAATGGAGACATCACCCAGCTTTGTGATGAGAGAAAGACCTATTATCTCGTTTTTGATCTACTTCCTGCTTTTCTTTTCTCATTGTCTGAAGTCGCTGAGAGAGGCAGGTAAAAAGTATGTTCAGTTCACTTGAACTTAATGTGAACTCACAAAAGAAACATCTCTATTTGAGTCTTTAAATATCTCTATACTTGTTAATATTCTGGGCAACCTTCCTCCTATGTGACAGGGAGTCATTCTACCCCACACAGTACAGTGGGCTGTGCACACTAGCTAGCCACATTGTGTCAAGGATGAAGAAAGGGAAGTGCCTATGGAGAGCAGGAATAGAGCAGGATATGGTATTAGAGCCAGGGACAAGGGCTTTTAAAATGCAAATCTTTTCTGATAAGGTCTGTGTCTATGGTGGAAGGCAGTATCAGGAATCATTGTTCTGTGACTTTAAGCACAGTGTAACCCTATGGGAGGTGCTCTTGTCACTCAGGCCGCAGTAGCCAATCAGGCCCTCCAGGTGACCTGCCGGTCAGAAGTTGTGCAGGGTTTTTCCGGCTGCCAGCTTCAGGCTTGGCTTTGAAGAGAATCTGACACCAGTGGTTTTGTATGCTGCACTTAGTGCTGCTGCAGGGAGCTGAGAAGAGAGCATGTGTGAGCCAGGAAATCACAGCATGGTGAGTTAGAGGCTGCTGTCCTCAGATGGGATGGAGCAGATGGTGAGGTGTAGGAGTCAGTGTAATGGGTCCTCCTTGATCTGGGTGGGACCTGCTTGCTGAATCTCTGTGCTGTGAGGTCCCATGTGGTCCTTGAAACTTCCTAGTCACAGGACAGGCCTCTGAATAACTTTGCTCTGTGGGCTGAATCTTCTCACAGAATGGGGAGCAGATGTTGTACCCAGAGTACCCCAAAGACCACCAACAGTCCGATATGAACACAAAAGCAAAGAGGTTTTTTTTTTTTTTTTATAAGTTTAAGCTTGAGACTCTTCATCCATCTGAAACAGCAGCTGAGCAGGAAAGAAAGTTTTTATATTGGTTAGAGTAGGGGGTCTGGGGGAATTCCAGTTCTATATAATTACAAGCTCAGGATTGGTGCTTATTTTAGGTTATAGATGCTTGGTTTGAACTGATTGCAGAGTTTCAGCTGCAAGCAAATTGCCATATCCTCTCATACTTTATGTCATCACAGACCCATTGTCTCTGACAGTTAGACATCCCATTTCTTACCTGTAGGAAAATCATTCCCTCTAACAGCTATGGTATATAATCTATTATATCCTTTAAATTATGGCAGGAAATGTCTGGAACTATTTTTTATTTGGTTCTTAATTGTCTAGGTCTAGGAGCAGCTCATCCTCTGGTGGGTTCCCAGGACTTTGGGTGGAGGGGCAGCACATCCTCTGGTGGACTTCCCAGGGTCTCTTGCCCCCAGTCTGACCCTTCTCTAAGATGGCTGCAACCCTGTCATCCTCTCACAGGGAGCTGTGTGTAGAAAGATCTCTGTAGTGAACTTCAACATTTGTTTGGTGTACCCTTTGAAAGCATATTGTCAAACTTGGAGAGGCTTAGTTTCTCCAGTGCCTTCTAGAGGATCAGCACTTTGCACTTAACTTTAATGTGTATGATCCAGTTATACTTAAGTTTGTGGAGGTTGTAAAAGGTATTTTGTATGTTAGGTAACACTCCACTACTAAAGTGTGATATAGAAGAGTAGAATTGGTAATATAAAGGATTTACTAATTCTTAGGGGATAGTAAGTATCACAAAATGGAATTTAGCTGAGGGAGGACTGCCTCAAAAAAAAAGTAAGTATATTCAAGCAAGACCTGTTAGAGATTAGAACAGTAGGATACACATTTGTTCACCAGGATTGTTGAGACATTTGTCTCCAAACCATTACAAAGGAGCCATCCCTGACTTACAAGCCACTAGTCCCAAACCTATATCAAAGAATGGGACTCTAACAAGCTTCTCATTGATGCATTACAGGATCACAACCAACCTTAGGTCCAGGTATGCCTTAAAGTTTCATGTTCTTCTTGAGAAAAGCATAGTTCTGCCAGATGGGCAATATGGTACCAGGTGACACCTGTGCAAGAATTGAGGCAGTGGTGGTACATGCCTTTAATCCCAGCACTCACTAAGGAGGCAGAGCCAGGCAAATCTCTGTGAGTTTGAGGCCACCCTGTTCTACAGAGTGAGATCCAGGACAGGCTTCAAAGCTACACAGCAAAACCCTGTCTACAAAAACAAAAAAATAAATAAAAAAAATAAAAGAAAGAAAGAGAGAGAGAAAGGAAGGAAGGAAGAAAAAGAGAAACAATAAATGCACAAAGAAAAGCAAAACAATATTGTTTAGTAGTTGTGTGATCAACAATGCTTTCATATAGGCCCTTAGGCAGGGAGAATGAAACTTCTTGGGAGAGCTAGTAACAGCCTGTGACCTGGAACTTGGGAGCTTTCCCTAAGGGCCTGATATACTGACAATAAAACAGAGCTCCTTCCCTAAAATCAGGATTATGCTTTGGAGAGCTGGCAGTGGTCTGGAACTAGGGCTTTTGTGGTAGGGTTGCTTCAGATCCTGAGAAACTAAATCTTTCCATTACATGAGGCTGTGGTTGTCAGTCCACAGATCACAGTGGCCTAGTCAGTAATGTTCTTGAGATACCCTGTTCTCCTTTGTGCAGCATTGTTTGATATACCCTCTTCTTTGAGTCTGTCCCATTGAATGATATTTTCTGCTAACTTCTGAGAAGTTCCTCATTTCCTTCCATGTGCCCCTGGAAGTAGTATACAAGGTGCTATTCTTCTTAAAAAGCTTAGTTGACATGAGACATAGCTTGTACAAGACCTCCCCACCCCAGCTTTTATCTTTTCTTTCTTCTATGTATCTTATCATTCTCATCCCCTGTGACCTTCACCTCAGGACTCTGTCACTGCAGAAGGTCTTGCTGTTTCAGGTTCCTGGTGTATTTAAGAAAATAATTCTGGGAATAACTTTGTTGTGTAGCTCACCCATTTATCTAAGTGTCTAGACTGACAAGATGACTGCCTCTATTTAAATTGTTCAAAGTTTAACCTGGAGCCTGAACCTAAAGACACAAGGATGACAGCATGTATAGAATGTAAACCAAAGATGGGTGCATGCTATCATTAAAAAGTTTTTTATTATTATTCTCTTAAGTATATGGAGTAATTTCTCTCTGGGAAAGAATGTTAATTCTAGGACAGCTATACTTCTAGCCTTTTAGAAAATGTTTCTGAGACAAGATCTCCTATGTTGACATAAATGGCCTTGGTTCTCAGTCTGTTGCTCTCCAGGATAGTGATCTTGCTGTCCTCTATGTTATGCATGCAAAATCTTAAAATAAATGACTCTACCACCCCAGAGTTTCAAAATTATGCATTTGAGTCATGCAATTGAATATCTATTGCAGTAAAAGGAAAAGGATTTGCATGTGGAGCAAGGTTTTTACCTCAAGACCAGGATATAAGGGATAATTTGTTGTGTACCCTGCTGGTGGAAACAGGGGAGTCAATCAGCTGCTGGAGTCACCATTATTAAAAAGGACCTGGGGGCTAGAGAGATGGCTCAGCAGTTAGGAGCACTGGCTGTTCTTCCAGAGGACACAAGTTCAATTCCCAGCACCCACATGGCAGCTTACAACTGGCTGTAACTTCAGTTCCAGGTGGTAACATAAAATAAAGTAAATAAATTATTTTTTTTTAAAAAAGGACCTGTTTGTGGTAGGAGGAGTGATTATGTAATTTTCCAGCATGTGCTAATTGATGTCACGTGAATGAAAATAGGCCAGATGGATTGTTGTACATTTTGGGAAGATCAAATTACACCAAAAGATATTGATTTTTTTTTGGGGGGGGGAGGGGTTGAGACAGGGCTTCTCTGTGTAGCTTTGTGCCTTTCCTGGATCTCACTCTGTAACCCTGACTGGCCTCAAACTCATAGAGATCTGCCTGCCTCTCCCTCCCAAGTGCTGGGATTAAAGGTGTACACCACCACTGCCCGGCAGGTATTGAATTTTTAATTAGGCAAATTTCCTATGCAGATATGTTCAGTCCTGCTTGACAGAGTTATGTCAGCTCAAAGGTTTGAGAAAGAGGCCATTGACTGTAACTATGTGCCAGTTTACAGATCTCAACAGCCAACAAGTGCATATGGGAAGATCAATCTATCTCTTATTAATGACATTCCCTTTACTAGAGAAGGTCCTACTATTTTTAAAGTCAATATAGTTAAGATTTTTATCTTAAAAATACATTATTTTATCACTTTAAAATCTCACATATTGGGGTTGTGGATTTAGCTCAGTGGTAGAGCACTTGCCTAGCAAGCACAAGGCCCTGGGTTCAGTCCTCAGCTTTAAAAAAAAATAAAAGAAAATGTCACATATTGGTGTTATTTTTAAGGAAATTACTGTTCTTATCTCTACTTGTTTCTATTCTCTAATGTATCTAGGTCATTAATAGTGACATTCCTTTTCTCTCAAGACCTGTTGATTATTGATTTCTATGTAGGGCAAAAATGTCTCCTTATCCCAGCTTTACCTCATGCTATGTAATTGAGAGTTACATTGAACATCTAACCCTGCCTCTGCTGTCCAGGGCTGGGAAGACAGTTCCACAATGCCTCCCAGGCTGGGCACAGTGAGAAGGAAAAATGGACCAGGTAATAAGTATCTGACAGTCTCTCTGTCTTTTGGGAGGAACATACAAATGAAGAGGATACTGTGCAAGAATTGAGTTCACTGAGCATCTTTAAAGGTGCTGTAGTGACAGTGAAGAAAGGGAGGGGCAGAATGGAGAGTAAGAGCTTTCTTGCTTCAACAGTATTTGAGGTTAGCAATGTGGAGTCATGTATTCAATTTTAGATCACCATAAATGTCCTGGATGACCATTACTTGGGGTCCATAGACAAGAGTTTTTAATAATCTATATAAAGAACTGACCTTATCATGAAATCAAATTACTGTAGTTACACTAGTTCAACCAATATAGAAGATTTGGGTAAAATGGTATGGCCTTGCCTGACAGGACTGCTATTTTCATTGTTGAAGATGTTTAGCCTCAGAAATAAAAAGAGTAATCCTTGTTTTCCTCCCATACATATCCCTCGGCCCTGGAACACATGGCCATGAATTCTGTTTCAACTTTTCAAAATAATTATTTGAGTTCATGACTATGTCATGCTCACAGTCTCTTTCCTGCCTAAAAGCCCTACCATTGACCACTCATTGTTTTCTAATCATGGCCTGTTTTTTTTAACAGTTATACAGTGACAACCGTTCATGTTTGACTGTGACCTGTGTTTGGCTGCAGGAATTCTCAGCTATGAAGCAAAGCATTGGCTACATTGGACAATCAGTGTGTATTTGTATTCAAAGGACTCTGTGCTTGAGAAAGGGAAACAAGAAGTACTCTGAAAGACTGGAAGTATTTCTACTAAAATACAGATTTCCAAGATTAGGGTTCTGTCTCTCACTATGGTGAAAGAGCAGAGTTGGAAAGGCCTCTACTGTTTATGTCATTTGATCTTTGAACACCAGTAGGGCAGTTGCTACTGTCCTGAGTCCCAGCTGGGTGTCCTTAGCTAATGTGAGACCCTAGGAAGGTTTAGCAATTCAGAGTACCAGTGGCAGGTAGCTTACAGGTTCTTTCCAGGATTCTCATCTGTCTCTGCTGTAAGGAGCTGTGAGTGAGCCTATAAGCCATGCTATGGTGAGTATGGACCACTGACCCCAGACCAAGAGGAGCAGTTCTGCTGAGCTGTCAGAGCTTCTGTGACTGGGGGGGACCATGAGCCAGACTGTGTTTCTTTTGTCCCATGTGGTGAGCTGGACAGTGATCCCTCTCTGAGACTCCCTGAGTGTGGATTCTGTGGACAGGGGGAGGCTCTGCCACCCTGTCAATGGAAGGCTGTGATACTTGTAATATATTTGCATATTTCTAGTCAAGAAGATAGAGCAGACTCCAGATCATGTGCCATAACCCATGTTAGAGGAAATAAACATTAGATTATTCTTCTACACTGTTTTGTTATTGGGCATCAGTGGAGCTTGATTTGCCTGAAACCACAAAGGGCCATGAGACTTTCTATAGCCATAGCAAGAGATTACCTCCATTTGCCAAAAGAGCTCTAGATATTGGGGCCTCTCTGTTTGGAAGAAATATCAGTAGCTGGAGGGTCAGAAACATAACATTTAAGGGTCACTTAGACTTAATTTTGTGGGAGTTGTGAAGTCTGGGTTAATGTTTATACATATAGAATTATAAGTAGTTGGGTAACATTGGTCAAGAACACAATTTTCCCAGCTGATTTTCCTTTGGTTTTTTGATTAAAAGTAGACTATGTTTTCCTGCTTTTGTTCATGGCTCTTTCTGTCTCATTTATTCTTTCATAAATATTGTACATATTTTTGATTGTTGTAGCTTTGTGGTAACTATAGAAGTCACATGTTGTCAATAAGTGTATGATTTTTATGTAATATTGTTGATCATTCTGACTGTTCCACTTTGCATATATTATTGGAATATATATTATTGGAATCAGGAATTCAGTCATAAATTGTTAAGAATTTTCCATGGATTGTACTCAACTCATGCTTCAAATTTACTATATACAACCTCTATATTATTATATGTTATATATAATTATATAATATTGATGCATCATGTTCCCATGGATCATTTATTTCTTTGTTTATTAAGGTTTGTTGTTGTTAATCTATGGAAGACTTTTATATTATTGGATAAAAAGTACTGTGGGGCTGGGCAGGTGGCACAGTTTGTATTTTTCTTGGGAATAACCTGAGTTCATGTCCCAACATCCAAGTTGGAAGGCTCATAAGCACCTGCTACTTCATTTCCAATGGCTCTGACACCCTCTTATCTTGTATGGCACCTGTGCACATATGAAAGACATTCTCCCTCACACAAACATACACAAAATATGGAGATAAACTTGTTTTCAAAATTTCTTGCTACTTATAAAGCAATTATAGCAGGGCAAGTTGTTTTAGATATATAATACAAATTACACACCATTTCTGAATAATCTGTTATTTTGCATTTGTTTGGAAAAGTTTTCTCTTCCATACTCTGATACAGACTTACAGGTAGTCATCAGTCATAGGAAATAAAATGATGCCTAAGCAATCCTAACAATTATTCTTTTCTTTATTATAAAAGAATGAGATTCTTTTAATTATCAAAAATATTGTCTATAAAGTTAAAACATCAGAAAGCAGGCTGTGCGGTGGTGGTGCACGCCTTTAATCCCAGCACTGGGGAGGCAGATGCTGGTAGATCTTTGTAAGTTCAATGCCAGCCTGGTCCACAGACCGAGATCCAGGAAAGGTGCAAAGCTATAAAGAGAAACTCTGTCTCAAAAAACCAAAAAAAAAGAAAAATCAGAAAGCTTCAAACAAATTTCTTCAACTTTGGTTGAATATCTCTCCTTGCCCTATACATTTTCTATTCCTGGCAAAGGACAGAACTAGAGTGCACAGGATGAGTTCTGACCAGTGGCTTCTTCTTTAATTTTGATTAGAATCTTGTTCTTGTGTAAGGGACAATGATATATATTTGTAGGTCTGTCTTTTAGTCTTGTTTGGTTATTGGGCTATCTATGTTGTTGATTTTAGTAACTGTCATCTTATTTTTTTGTTTCTGTGGAAACTGATGGATCTTCACCATTTTTTTTCATTAAATTTATTATATGCTATTATGGGTTTCTTGAGGTTTTGTTGGTTTGGGAAGTTTCTGTGAAGATACAGTTTTAGTTTTCTGTTCTTGATCTTTGAGGCTGGCTTCTCCTCGTTTCTTGACAAATATTTGTTTTCCAGTAGTTGCTACCTTCATGTTTAGGTTTGTGTTGCTTAAGTGATTAACATGGTTAATATATTGGGTTTGTGTTTTTAAAATCTTCTTATGTTATTGTCTTTGCTTAATTACCTTTGGCTGTTTGAGGTAGCCTAAAGTCATCTGATGGAACATCAATTGAGGTTCTGTCCAGAGCAGAATTGCTAGTTACTATGTTTGTGAGAAATTGTGTTGATTGATATGGGAAGAGTCTTCCACTGAGGTTTCAATACTGTAAGCAAGTGGGCCTTTAATGGATGAGTGATATAACTTAGGACAAGACAGTGACTGAGCAAGAGAGAAGGCAAGTAAGCAAAGTTTCCCCATGGCTTTTGCCTTCAGTACCTAGCTAGAATTTCTATCCTGAGTTTCCATAATTATTGATTATGATCTGGCAATATCAGCCAAATAAACTTGTTCATTACCTGCAATGCTATTGGTTAAAGAATTTAATCACAGCAAGAAAGTTGGGTCAAAATGTGGTGCACCAAAAGTTATTTTGTTACTGGGTATAACGTGGGAATGTTGCCTTTTGGAGAAATGTGGAAAATCTTGGGAGTTTAGATGGTAAAAGTCATAGAAAATTGTAGACAGAGCTCAATTGTCTATTCTTGTGGGACTAGAAATATGGGAGTGTTGAAAGTAATGCTGACAGTGGAGTTTGAGGTCATTGGATGTAAGTGGGAAATAGACATCCTGAAAAATTTAGCTAGAGGTCATTTGTATATTTTGTCCCCAAATCATTACTATTTTCCCCATTCTCTTAGAAATTGAGTCAGTCAGAATTTAAAAGTATTTGGCTGATTTCTTGGACAAAGTATTGATTCTGTTGGATGTTTATTATTGATAACTCATTCAGGTTTACAGTGGAAAAGAAACAAGTGGTGCAGAAACAAATGAAAAGTCAGTGCCCACCTCCCTTTCTTTCTGTTTATTTAAAATGTATTTTTCTCTCATACAATATGTAGAGAAAAACATCATGAGGTATTTTCAAATGGCATTTGTGTGGTGAAGCAGAGGCAGGAAATTTCAAGAAGTTTAGCACTATTAAAAAGAAAGTGCTTCTCAGCATTTGAAGCCTGAGAAGGTACCCTAAGGGTAAGAAGCCATTCATCTAAGCCTTCAATTTATTAAAGAAATAGGCAACTTGTTTCCTAATCCCCAAAACAATTTTATACAGAACATGTTGTAACTCTGGTTCAAGTATGGAAGCATCCATCACAACTTAGAAGCTGAATTTGGGGAGTGGGGGGGAATAACCCATGTTGTACTGCTTCTCTAAAAAAGTAATCTGCAAAACTTATAGAGATTCTTCCTCTGTGGTTTCAGTTCAGCACTGTTGCACCCATCTATATTTGGCAGAGTCAAACCTAGTGAGGAGACTGTGAGAGTTCATTGCATGAAGCTGTGAAGATGAAACCAGTGTTGTATTTTGAGATGATAGGATGTTTCGATACCCAAGCTATGAGACATCTGCCAAGGAGAGCTGCATACAGGGAGTGGAAGTAGGAAAGGAGAGTCATGTATGAAAATTTTCAGGGATAGAGTCAAAGTCCTTTGAGAATGAAGCCCCATCTGTCTGTGACAGAGCTACAGGATTTGTTATTTGCCCTGGTGAGTTTTAGTGTTGTCTTGATTCAATCTTCCCTCACTGTGCCTATATCCCTTTTATTCTTTTTTTTAAAATTTATTCTTTTATCATGTGAAATCTCTGAGCCACCATTGCCCCACATATCTTGCAGGCAGGAGAAGTGTCAGCTCAAAGATTTGTGTCTGGCTTGGTGTCCCAGTCCCAGCATTGGGAGCCTTATATAGCTACAGAAAATGGCTGGTTCAGCTTCTGTATTCTTGATTACTAGGAGTCCTCAGTAGGGTCATCCTAGTTCCAGGAAGCTTGCACTCCACTGTTTCCATGTCCCCTGCTAAAATCTCTCCTATTCCAGTCATCTGTCCCTTCATTACTCACCTGACCCTTCTTGTTCCCATCATGACCTGCCTCCAGTATACCCACAAAAGCTATTTTATTTCCTCTTCTCAGGGAGAGCCGTGCACCTCTCTTAGAGCTGTTGTTGTTACTTATCCTCTCTGTATCTCTGGATTATACTGTGATTAACCATGATTACTGTGATTGTACTTCACTTAACTACTATTAATCACTTATAAGTGAGTACATACCATGTTTTCCTATATGGTTCTCTGTTGATGCACTCAGGATAATAAAGAACTTGAGAAACTGGACAACAAATCAAATATTCCAATTTGTATAAGGTATACCTCTAAACGGAATTCTCAGTAGAAGAATCTAAAGTGTCTGAGAAACACTTGAAGGAATGTTCAGTATCCTTAGCCATTAGGGAAATCAATATGAAAACTACTTTAAGATTTCGTCTTACACCTGTCAGAATGGTTAAGTTCAATAACAAAAGGACAGCTAATACTTGCAAGGAAATGTTGCAAGAGGATTCATTGCTGTTACAAGTGCAAATTTGTACAGCCATTGTGAAAATCAATGTGCAATACTCAGAAAATTGGGTGTCAATCTACCTGAAGACCCAGCTATACCACTCTTGAGCATATACCAAATGATGTTCCTTCATCCTGCCTGCCACAAGGACACTTGTTCAACCATGTTCATTGTTGCTTTATTCACAATAGCCAGTAACTGCTATGCCTATGAAAGATTGTTTTGATTGATGATAAATGTAGGAAGGCTCCTCCACCTAGGGTGGCCATATTCCTAAGAAACTGGGCCTGGGCTAGAAAAGGGAGCTATCTAAGCATGAGACAGTGACTAGGCAAGAGAGAAATCCAGGAAACAATCCTTGCCCATGGGATTTTGCCTTCATTTGTTAGGTTTAGTTTGTATCCTAAGCTCCCAAAATAATGGAGTATGATCTGACACAATCAGCCAAATAAACCCATTCATTGCCTGAGATGTTTGTGGTTAGAGGACTTTATCATAGCAGGGTAAAAGCAACTTAGAATTAAAAAAATGGAACAACAAAAGTAATTTTGTTACTAAGTAGAATTTGGGAATGTTGTCTTTTGTAAGAATGTGGACATTATAAAGACTATCATGACAAAAACCATAGAAAGTTGTTCATAGAACTTAATTGGCTATTCTTTTATGACTAGGAAGATGGAAATGTTAAAAGTAATGTCAGAAAATGAATATTGAGATCAGATCAAAAGATTTCAGTTGGAAAGAGATAGACTCCATAATAAGTAAGCAAGAGGTCATTTGTATGATATTTTCACTCCAAAATCTTTCTTATTCTGCATATACCCTGGAAATTTAACAAGGAAGAATTAAAAAAATAATAGGCTAGTTCCTTAAATGGAATAGTGAATCTGTTGGATGGTTATCACTAATGACTCATTCAGGTCTAGAGTGAAAAGAAAACAAGTTGGGCAGAAATAAATGAAAGTGAAGAGGTAGTTTTAGATGGCATTAAAGTGCTAAAACAGGCAGGAATTTTCAAGGAGTTTACCTACATTATAAAGACAGCTCTTGCTATGGAATGGAAGACTAGTAAGGTGCCCTAAGGATAAGACTCCTTCCTGCTAAAGCTTCAATTTGTGGAAGGAGTGAGAAAAGAGATTCCTAGGCCCATGAAACATTTCCATACAAAACCTGATGCACGTGTGGTCTAAGCATGTTAGTATCCATCCCAAAGAAATCAAACTTTGCAAGATCACACACCATGTGCTGGTCCTGGAAATAAGAAAGAATAAAAAATAAGGGAATAAATTCATAGTCTGTGGTTACAGATCAGCATCTTTGCAGGCATTTATGGTTGGCATTTAGAAACCCAATGAGGCCACTGTGAGAGTTCACAGCTTGGATCTGTGAGGATGTAGCCTGGTGTTGGTTGATTTTTTTTCACTCTTTATTCTTTGTGTGCCTGCCACCCAGCTCTCAAATAAATTACACATGGGAGGATTATTATTTCTTATAAATGCCTGGCCTTAGCTTGACTTGTTTCTAGCTAGTATTTCTCAATTTAAATTGTTCCATCTACCTTTTGCCTCTGGGCTTTTATCTTTCTCTTTTCTTTCATTTTTTTTTTTTGAGATAGGGTTTCTCTGTGTAGTTTTGGTGCCTGTCCTGGATCTTAGACTGTAGACCAGGCTGGCCTCAAACTCACAGAGATCTGCCTGGCTCTGACTCCCAAGTGCTGGAATTAAAGGCATGTGCCACCACCACCCTGCTATCTTTCTCTATTCTATATACCTTTCTTTACTTCTTACTCCATGGCTTGCTGTGTAGCTGGGTGGCTGGGCCCTGGTGTCCTCTCTTTTTCTTGCTCCTTCTTCCATTTTTTCTCTCAGATTTCTCCTCCCATTTATTCTCTCTGCCTGCTCTCCTTGCTTATCTTTTCCTGCTGTTCAGCTCTTTATTAGACCAATCAAGTATTTTAGACAGGCAAAATATCACAGCTTCACAAAAGTAAACAAATGCAACATGAAAGAATGAAGCACATCTTTGCATCATTCAAAGAAATGTTCCACAACATAGACAAATATAACACATATTACATATTCCACAGTAGCCTAGGTTGCATTTTGCGACCACAAAATGTTGAGATACCTAAGTTATGAGACAACTTTCATGGAGAGTTAGCTGCATATACAGAGTGGAAGTAAACAGAGAGAGATGTATGGAAGTTGCATGGATAGTGACACCTAAGCCCTTTGAAACTGAAGCCCCATGTGTCTGAAACAGAGATACAGAATTTGATATTTGTCCTGCTATGCTTTAGTATTCTCTTGGTCCAATCTTCCCTCACTGTCTCCATTTCTCTGTTTTGAAATGTGAATGGTACTATGTGCCACTATATATTGGTAAGATGTAACTCATTTTCTGATATTACAAGAAGTCACTATCAAGAGATTATCTTGAGTGTCAGAAGAGACTTTGGACATTTGAACAGTTTGGGGGCTGTTTCAGACTATGAAGATCATTGAAGTGACTAAATGCATTTTCTTCAGGGATAACCAAGAGACTATAGTGACCTGGGTCAGAATGTAGTTGATTGAATGAAAAATCTGTCAGATAGGATGATGTATTTGAACACATGTCTCTCCTTGGTGACTCCCTTTTGATTTCTTGTTAAGCATTAAGAGCTTTTCTGGATGAAATTACACATTGGGGGTGTGATATGAATCTCTATCATCTCAAACAATTTCCTGTTCTTTGTCTCTATTGTGTTGTGGTGGAATCTAATCATCCAGTTTCCTTGTATTTTCATGCCTTCACCACCATTATAGACTCTATTTCTAAATCACATAAGGTATGGTAGAAGCAATTGCTATTCAGTGCTAAGGCAGTTTGGTAGCCTGCCTTTTTAATTTTTGTTTTGTTTTGTTTTTGAAGACAAGGTTAGTTTGTGTAGCCCAGGCTGTCCTGGAAGTATACCTTTATACACCAGGCTGGGCTTGAATTCAGAGATCCCCCTGCCTCTGGCTCCCAAGTCCTGGGATTAAAGGTGGGATAACATTATTGGCTTTTTTGTTTTGTATTACTGGGTGATGGGCCTGGAATGTAGGTTTTTGTACATGTCAAGCATATGCTGTTTTACTGAGCTTCACCCATATCTTAAATTTTAAAATTTGTCACGGGGTATCAATCTGTTTCTCAGGACAGCATGTATTCATGATATCAATACTGCCTAAGCTTTCTGAATCATTAAATTACAGGTGCATGACCTTCCCACCTGTTGTCTTTGTTTTGAATTTATAAATTAATATGAGTATTTTATCTGTATACATAGATATGCATCACATGGTAATTGATGGCAAAGATCAAAAAATGGTCTCAGAAACCTTCAACTTTTAATAATGGATAGTTGTGTTCCCCCATGTAAGTACTGGCAATTGAACACATCTCTATGCAAGACCAGCAAAAGCTTTTTACTACTGTGCCACCTCTTATGTCCTCTGTTGATTATTAATGATCAGCATGTAAGTTGCTAATATTTGCATCTGTCCTTTTGCAACTGTTAGAACATATAGTACCTTTTAGTAAAATCTTTTGGATGCTACAGTTTGAATTGGGTCACACCAGGTTTCTGGAAGATGAATGCAGAACTGGAGTGAATATATAACTCTTTGTAGGATCTCCAGTAAAAAAAAAAAAAAAACAAAAAAAAACAACCTCTGAGTTCTATCTTTTTTGTTTCTCAGACTGATTTTTGCTTGGGAGACAGGGTCTTAATATGTACTCTGGCTTTCCTGGACCTAACTGCATGGACTAGGCTGGCATTAAACTCATAGGCCTTTGCCTTTTGAGTGCTGGGGTTAAAGGCATGAGCCAATACATGCAGTTTGTCCATTTTACTTTTCTTCTTGTTAGTAAGTAATTGTCACAAAATTTCTCTCATGTGTACTCTGTACTGTTGATCTTTTTACTTGTATCTCTATGTGTGTTAATAGGCATTTCTCTTGCAAGGTGATATCCCATTCAAAGGTTACAGCAATGACAGAGGCAACCCTCTTATTCAGTTTCCTTCTAAAGTGACTTGGTGATTACATTATAATGTCTATGTCATGGATAAGTGTGGAAAGCACCAGAATTGTATGACTATACTGTCAAAGAAGTATATATTTACAATGTTGTCAGTATCGTGCTTTCTTTTGTATACATGTATGGGATATTTCAGAATGCAGTGACCTATGATGATGTACATGTCAACTTCACTTGGGAAGAGTGGACTTTGCTGGATCCTTCCCAGAAGAATCTCTACAAAGATGTGATGCTGGAGACCTACAGGAACCTTAGTATTATAGGTAAGACAGAATTTTCCTTCATATTTTAAAATAAGGAGACAAATGCTCATTGGTAATTGATGTTCCTCTGTAATTTGATTGAGAAAGAAGAATGAGGTGAATAAATCAAGCATGGTTCTAAGATTCACTGCAGATAATTTAAACTTGGCACAGTTTTTAATAATATACATTTTCTGTTACTATATTTTAGGGTACAGTTCAGAAGACCATAATATTGAAGAACATTGTCAAAATTCTAGAAGACATGAATGGTAATTTTCTTGCACAAGCTGACACAAAAATGCCTCTGAAAATATTGTAATGTATCTTAGAAGTGTTAAAGAAAAGCATCATCATAAATAAGCACAGGTTAAAGTTCATTGATGATTCTAAGTTCTCACAAAACCATATAATTCAATTTCATGTTGGTGAATTGCATTTACAAGGCCTTCTCTTAAGAAAGAAGACAAGGAAACAATACCTTAATAGATATCAACACTGGAATCACAGCACCATGAGAGCTGTTGTAGAATTGTCAATCCATTTATTTCATCTAACTCATATTACAAAATGTATACACATTGAAGAAGTGATAAGTATATCTTCAAAGCATTCTAGTAAGCACAGAGACCATAGTGAAGCTAGTATTGTTCATATACAATTTTTGACTTTGCTAAGTTTAGTGAGAGGGGCAATTAAAGTCAAAAGTCAAGCGGTATTGTCATGAAGAAACCTTCATCTTTATACCACAAATCTATGAGGACATAAAGTCAAACAGAATTCAATGTGAAAATCTTTTATTTGTTATACTTCCTTTACTAGGTATATCATATGTCAATCTGCATATAAGCCATATGAGCATAGAGATACAGAAAGAGATAGAATCTCTCTCTCTCTCCCAGAACAATTAGAAGATATGTAGCAATCCCCACAGTGAATATACTTGTTGAATTTGATTCAAGTATACAGGTAATTGGTTTTCTAGCTTCATTATTAACACATAAACAAATTTTCACTTCAGAAAATCCCTGAGTCCTAGGACTGTATAAATACAACATATGTGTAAACACTTTAATACAATCTTAAGATTTGATAATTCTTCAAAATTGGACCAAATTGCAAAATTAATTCATATAGATATAAAGAGTCAACAGTGTATTAAATGTGGTTAAACTTTTACATGTGCCAATTAACCTTGCAGGCATGAAAGAAGCCAAACTGGAGACAAACCTTCTGTATATACTCAATGTGGTAAAGCCTGTAAATATCATAGTCATCTTCAAATGCATGAGAGAAAGCATACTGCAGAAAAACCCTATGAATGTAATCACTGTGGTAAAGCCTTTGCATATCATAGTCATTTTCAAATGCATGAAAGAACACATACTGGAGAGAAACATTATGAATGTAACCAGTGTGGTAAAGCTTTTGCACAGCACAATCATCTTCAAAAGCACAAAAGAACACATACTGGAGAGAAACCTTATGAATGCAATCAATGTGGTAAAGCCTATGCACAGCACATTCATCTTCAAATGCATGAAAGAACACATACTGGAGAGAAACCCTATGAATGCAATCATTGTGGTAAAGCCTATGCACATTACAATACTCTTCAAATTCATGAAAGAACACATACTGGAAAGAAACCCTATGAATGTAATCAGTGTAGTAAAGCCTTTACACAACACAGTCATCTTCAAATGCATAAAAGAACACATACTGGAGAGAAACCCTATGAATGTAACCAGTGTGGTAAAGCCTTTGCACAGCACAGTCATCTTCAAAGGCATGAAAGAACACATACTGGAGAGAAACCCTATGAATGCAACCAGTGTGGTAAAGCCTATGCACAGCACAATCATCTTCAAATGCATAAAAGAACACATACTGGAGAGAAACCCTATGAATGTATTCAATGTGGTAAAGTCTATGCACACCACAGTACTCTTCAAGTTCATGAAAGAACACATACTGGAGAGAAACCCTATAAATGTTATCATTGTTGTAAAGCCTTTACACAACACAGTCATCTTCAAAAGCATAAAAGAACACATACTGGAGAGAAACCCTATGAATGTAAGCAATGTTGTTAAGCCTTTGAATGTATCAGTAATCTTCAAAATCATGAGAAAAAATTATACTGTAGTGGAACCCTATAAATGTAGTCATTGTGGTAAAGTTTTCACTTTATACAGGAGTAAAACTTTTGTATTCAATCAATATGTTAAAGTCTTTGCATATTACAATAGTCTTTGAGTACCTCATAATTATATTGAGGACTTTATTGAAATGTTTTTGACAAAATCCTAACCAACACACTTACAATCAGTTGCAGAACAGTACTGATTCTGTAGAAATAGATTGACAGCACCAACAATCTGTTCAGGCATTATGATGTGTGTTTTTGTGTTGTTTGCACTAGGTAACTCATGGAAAATAATGAATTTGAAGCCCTATGTGTAGGGTAAAAGTTCCAGCCAAAAAAACACACCCTGAAACTACAGCCAATGAAACATACTTTGTCCCTGAATCCAGAGCCAGTGAAAAAAACACCCTGGCCATGGAACCAGAGCCAAAATTTTGAGAAGGGCCAAGTGAAAGAAACACACTTTGGCCCTAAAATCAGAGCCAAAGAAACACTCTAGCTTTGACCAACTGATCATAAAACCAACCAATCCTTGAGTATGAAATCCAGCCAATCTCTGAGCTTCTTTAAGCTCAGGGATTGAAATCAAACCAATTCTCACTCGACAAATCTCCCTGAATGAATACTGTACCTAAGAAGCCATATAAGCCTTGTGCTGTTCAGTTGGCAGCTGCCTTTTTCCACACTAGCATAAGCAGCCTTTCTCCTGGATTCCTCCCTCCACAATAAATGTCTTGAATAAGTTTTGGGTAAAGACCTTCCTTTGCTAGAGCAGATCAGAACCTCCCTAGTGGATTGAAGAAGAGGAGTAATGGACACCTCTCCTGAAAAATTCCATTAGGGGAATTGAGCAGAATAGCAAGAGACATCTCTACTGGGAAAATCTCTTAGCAGAGTAGAGCAGAGCCCAGTTGTAATGGCTCTTTCTTAGAGAGGAGCAGGATTGCTACATCCTATGGTAAGATCATCTCCCACTGGAACACAGCTTTAGGTTAAGCCTGACTTCCTGACAGTCAGGATTCTTTTCTCTTCACAGCTGTAAGTATATAGGACACCATCCCTTTATAGCTGGAGATGTAGCCTGATGTCCTGACAGTCAAGTTTTCTTTCTCCTCACAGGTGTAGGTATCCAGGATATCTTTCCTTCACAGCTCTATGTATGACCTGACATCTGACAGAGTACCTCTCTCTCCAGAGCTACAACACTTGCACTATGAATTTAAATGATAATATAACCTTTTTAAATTTTATGCTTCTCTTAAATTACATGAAATAACTAATTCAGGTGTAAAACTTTATGGGTTTGTATTAGTTCTTTTCTATTGTTGTGAAATAATGTTTAAGTCAACTTTTAAAAAAGTTTAATTTGGCCCCTGTTTCCAGAGGGATACAGGATCACCATGAACCTAGCATGGCAACAAGTGTCAGACATGGCAGCTAGAGCTGAGAACTCACATTCTCTTTTTTTTATTATTTTGCAATACAATTCATTTCTACATATCAGCCACAGATTCCCTTGTTCTCCCCCCTCCCGTCCCCCTCACCTTCCCCCCAGCCCCCCCATTCCCATCTCCTCCAGGGCAAAGCCTTCCCCACAGACTGAGTTCAACCTGGTAGACTCAGTCCAGGTAGGTCCAGTCCCCTCCTCTCAGGCCGAGCCAAGCAATCCTGCATAGGTCCCAGGTTTCAAACAGCCAACTCATGCAATGAGCACAGGACCCGGTCCCACTGCCTGGATGCCTCCCAAACAGATCAAGCCAATCAACTGTCTCACCCATTCAGAGGGCCTAATCCAGAGGGGACCCCTCAGCCATTGGTTCATAGTTCATGTGTTTCCATTCATTTGGCTATTTGTCCCTGTGCTTTATCCAACCTTGGTCTCAACAATTCTCGCTCATATAAACCCTCCTCATTCTCGCTAATTGGACTCACAGAGATCCACCCAGGGCCTAGTCATGGATCTCTGCATCCAGATCCCTCAGTAGTTGGATGAGGTTTCTAGCATGACAATTAGGGTGTTTCCTCATCCCATCACCAGAGTAGGTCAGTTCGGGCTGTCTCTCGACCATTGCCAGCAGTCTATTGTGGGGGTATCTTTGTGGATTTCTGTGGGCCTCTCTAGCACTTTGCTTCTTCCTATTCTCATGTGGTCTTCATTTACCATGGTCTCCTATTCCTTGTTCTCCCTCTCTGTTGTTGATCCAGCTGGGATCTCCTGCTCCCCCAAGCTCTCTTTCCCTCGACCCTCGCCTTTCACTACCCCCACTCATGTTCAGGCTGTTCATGTAGATCTCATTCCATTTCTCTGTCATTGGGCAATCCCCGTGTCTTTCTTGGGGTCCTGTTTTCCAGGTAGCCTCCCTGGTGATGTGAGTAGCAGACAAGTCAGCCTTGTTCCACATCTAGTATCCTGCTAGGAGTGAGTACATACCATGTTTGTCTTTCTGAGTCTGGGTTACCTCACTCAGGATGATTTTTTCTAGATCTATCCATTTGTCTGCAAACCTCATGATGTCATTGTTTTTCTCTGCTGAGTAGTATTCCATTGTGTATATGTACCACATTTTGTTTATCCATTCTTCAGTTGAAGGGCATCTAGGTTGTTTCCAGGTTCTGGCTATTACAAACAATGCTGATATGAACATAGCTGAACAAGTGCTCTTATGGTGTGGTTGAGCATTCCTTGGGTATATGCCCAAGAGTGGTATAGCTGGATCTTGGGGGAGATGGATTCCCAATTTTCTAAGAAAGCACCATATTGATTTCCAAAGTGGTTGTACAAGCTTGCATTCCCACCAGCAGTGGAGGAGAGTTCCCCTAGCTCCACATCCTTTCCAGCATAAGGTGTCTTCAGTGTTTTTGATCTTAGCCAATCTGACAGGCGTAAGGTGGTATCTCAGAGTTGTTTTGATTTGCGTTTCCCTGATGATTAGGGATGCTGAGCAATTCCTTAAATGTCTTTCGGCCATTTGAGTTTCCTCTGTTGAGAATTCTCTGTTTAGTTCTATAGCCCATTTCTTAATTGGACTGTTGGGCATTTTGATGTCTAATTTCTTGAGTTCCTTATATATTCTGGATATCAGTCCTCTGTCAGATGTGGGGTTGGTGAAGATCTTTTCCCATTCTGTAGGCTGTTGCTTTGCCTTGTTGACTGTATCCTTTGCTCTACAAAAGCTTCTCAGTTTCAAGAGGTCCCATTGATTGATTGTTTCTCTCAGTGTCTGTGCTACTGGTGTTCTATTTAGGAAGTGGTCTCCTATGCCAATGCGGAGAACTCACATTCTTAATCTGCAGCATGAAGCAGAGAGTAGGGCCTGGAAATGGTGTGTGGGTGTAAATTCTCAAAGCCTACACTAGTGACATATTTCCTCAGCAGGGCAACATTTCCTAAATCTTCCCAAATGAAGGCACCAACTTACAAGAAAACAAGCCTACATCCTCTTTTGCTATTACATGAACCACTTCATGATAAAGAAAAACTCTACAAACCTTTAGATGCCTCACCACCTGTGTTACAGAAATTAATGCTTACAAGAGAAAAACCTTCAGGAAACATTGTTTCTTTAAAGAGTTGTTCTAATTGTAAATATGTGATATCACTGTGTGTTTGTATTGGTGTGTGATTGTCCATTCTGGTTTCTGAGAATGTTAGTTGGAATCTTGAAGCAAGAATTACAGAAAGTTGTCACAAATCAGACCTTGGTCCATGGAATGAACATTTCTTAACTGCCCAGCCATGTCTCTAGTGCTGTAAATATTTTAAAGCCTATTTTTATCATTTTGAAGTCAGAAAAATAACCAAACTCATTCCAGAGAAAAAACTATTAATGTAAATAATTTAGTAAAGACTTTAGACATCACAGGTGTCTTCAGCTTCAAGAAAAAAAGTCACATATCACTTATTTTCCATTGTAGCCTTGAAGGAAGTAAATTACTTACCATGTCCATTCAAGACTGATGGTGGAGATCATTGCATTGTGGTTTCTATTTGAAACATTTGAGGTAGATCCTAAAGTGTACTATATGTATGGCAAATCCAATTAGTGAAGTTTATTTTGTGGTCCTTATATTCCTTCTGTGGCTTTTGTTATCTTCCTTTATGCTTTTACATAAAGGTAGGTATTTTTCTGCTGTTATGTATAGAATAGTATCCACATCATCTAAGTGGTCCATTGTTTATTTAAATATGAGCCAGTGTGTGATCATACTTTGCAAGTAAGGTTTTGAAATAGTGGTTCCTTGTTTTGTTTTTCATATTTTCACAAATTCTCTTGAGATATGCACTTGTAACTCAGTTTGGTTTGGATGTCAGTAATTATTCAGGGATACATTTGTACTCATGATCCTCATATGTCCACCTCCTGAGTACAAGTCCAAAAGTGGATGATGTACTCCCAATGTGTGCTGTTTTGTTAATACAATTTAACAATGTTAATGTTGAAATGCTTAATGGAAGAGAAAATAAGAAACATTAAATACCTCATTTGTATATTCAAAGCAGTATTTTTATTTATCAGGTAAAAATGTAATACAGTAGCATAATCAATAATCCGGTGTGTACCTCATATCATAGCTTGATATGTTATGTATGTATATTCATATAATTTGATGTTACATACATCTTCCCATCCACATGAGAATACCATCTGGCATTTCATCTTGTATTATTTTCTTCCAAGAGAATTATTCAGAGATGCCTGATAATGTAATGTCATTAAGATTTCTCTTGTACAAAACATTTATGTGGTGTGTATAATATGATTATGGGTTTGTAGGCCCATCTCAGATATGTGAAGACCAGAAGACAGCTTTGTGATTTCCACTTTTGGTCCTCTTAATATGGTGATCATTGTCAGGCTTCCAGCTTTGTACACCAATGACCTTGCCAATGAGCCATCACACTGGTGCTCACATAAGATTTGTGGGAATACTACAACATTAAACTATTGTCTTAGTTTCAGATTGTAATCTCAATTTCATAGAAGGATAGAAGAACAAAGGACAATTTGAATAATAATTCCTTTTTTAATATTAAAATATTTATATGATCATACATTTCTTAAAATTTATTATGAGGACTAATCATTTGTTTATAACACTTTCTCAGAACCACCGTTGAATGCCAGAGAATTGCCTCATATAAAGTTGGTTCTGCTAAGCCTGATGACTTGAGTTCTCTCTGGGTAATCCATCCTACTCCTACAAATTTTTCTCTTATTTCTACACTTGGGCATTGACATATGCACACTCCTACATCAGCACATATATAAATTATTTTTAAACCTGAAGAAGTGCCATTGAGGTAATTTGCAACTAAATGATTCCATAGGTTTCATCACTAGAACTCACATAGGGGAAGTAGATAATAGACAACTATAAGTTGTCCTCTCTGTGCTACATATACTTCCTGGCACAGGAGTAGACACACAAATACAGTTCAAATATTTTTTAAGTGGGTGAAAATAACAGTGAAGAAAATAACCCAATTATTGAGAATATATTAAATGATTTGCCCATTTAAATTATAGAATCTCAAAAAACATTAGTGTTCTTCAAAACAATTATGTTTTTTTAAAATATTGTTTTATCCTGTCATTCTCTGATTCCATTATAGATCATTTAGAAACACATATCTCAGGTTGGGGATTTAGCTCAGTGGTAGAGTGCTTGCCTAGAAACACATATCTCAGCACCTACATCAGATTGGTCAGAACTACATGTATTTCCATGTCTTTGACTGCATTCATCTTGCCTCTTAGGAAACCAGATATGCAAATGGTGAAAAGAAAGATTTGTATATGATTCCATATTGTAAAAAAGGCTTTCTTCCTGTGCCTGCTATCTTAAAAAAAGATCAAAATTTAATTTAAATGTATAAGTTTTACAAGTTAGTATACCAAGTGCATGGTCAGTACCAGTGGTGACCAGAAGATGGTGTCTGATAACCTGTGACTAGAGGTACAATCTTTGGTGAACTGTCTTGTGGGTGCAGGGAATCAAAGTTGGGCCCTGTGTATGAACAGGTAGTGTTCTCAGTGCTGAGTCTTCTATTCATGCCCATGAACATGTCATTAATAGTGGTAAGGTATGGATTGCTAATCCAACTTCATCTTTACCTCAGTCTGGATGACCCAGAAGAAATATAAGATTGATAGCATCAGAAACTAACTTAGACTTGTACTCCAATAATTTTTTTAACTCTTTCACAACTGAGATTTCATTTATTGAGAGGCAGAGTACGCAGGCATTTCAATTCTTAAAACATGTCCCCAAACTCTAAGAGTCATACATTGTGTTCACATACCCTAGAGAGTCATGTGTTGTTACTCTTTGAACTTATTCCAGTGATGTTCCATCCTAAATGTGGCAAGTTTTCCCTAAGACCTCACATAGCAATCAAATGTTCACAATCCTCAATTCCACTGACTCACAATTTTATGCCACATACAGTACATATTTAATCTTTCATTTTTCAATCTTTCACAGCACATTATCACAATTGTTAGGAAAATGGACTGCATGACCAGAGACAGTTCTGACAGGGCAAGGACTGAAAAGAGTGGTTTTTAGGATACAGTTCTCCTAGATTCATGAGACCAGATATAACTGAAAAATTCCAGACACAAATGCATGACCAAGAGACTCCAAATTACCATTTAGAATTCTTTGTGTTATAGGATATAAAATTATCTCCCTCTATGGAATGTTATAGTGACCCCCAAAACAGTCACAGCCTTTCCTGATTCAGTATCCTGCTCTTTTCTGGTTCTATCCCCCCAAAAATTATCCAGCAAGTGATTTGACCTCTTGAAAAATCATTTACATTTAAAAGATGGGATGAAATGGGATTTCCCCCCACCTTATAAAAATGTTCCTAGAGCTACTAAAAAAACTCACATTTACAAAATAGTTGACCAAAATATTCCTCTGGATTGTAAAAGAAGAGAGGTGTGGACACTGACAGACATGATGGATGGTTAGTCAGATTTGGCTTCTTTTTCTATTACTTCAGAAGCTGGACTCTGGTTTTTAGTCTCTTCATTTTCTGCAGGCAGATCTATAGTTGCTGGTAAGTCACTTCAGCCTGTTTGCCCTCTCCCCCCATCTTCCCTTTTGTTTGCACTATTTTGTCCTTTCCCATGGCCTTTCCAGCTTCACATCCATCCTTGGTGGAGGCTGGCTTGGCTGAGTCTCATGGAACATCACTTGGGCTCCACCTTGGCCACTTTCTCCATGCTAACCTTCCTCTTGGCCATCATTATGGCACAGGGTGGGAGGAACATGAAATGCAGAAGCTGTCATGGAGCTGCACTGCCTTAGCTGCCACCGCATGAACTTCTGTGACCTACCACGGGGGGAATGGGAGAACTGGTCCAAGAATTTTCTAAGCCCAAATCTCTGCACAATGGTGGAAAAATAAAAAGAATGATCAGGAGAGGAACTGACAATTAAAGTATTTAAAAGGTGGTTGACTATTTAACCAAAGCCACAAGGGTGAGTTTATCTCCAATGTGGTAAATAGGCAGCAATTAGAGCCTAGGAACTCTCATGTCAGGTGTTCCCCTTCTTGAGTTTATACCTGCTGTAAGAAAAGAAAAGGAACTTGCAGGCATGAAGTTTGACTTGTCTGAATGGGATCATTTTCTACTTCCCTGATGCCTACAAAACCTTCAGTTAGAAGCTCTGAATGGTGGTAAATCTAGAAGACATCCAGGTTATGTTGAGATCATGAGATTTGATCTGAAGTTTCTCTAAGGCTAAGGCAATCATGCATCTACAAAGAGCTGTGGAGTTTCAAAGAATTGTTAGGGATGAAACTTCAGGTGTGAAAGCCCAAGGTTCAAAGGCCAGAGCAATGTTTGAGGTGTACCTGAGGTCAAGCTGGCATGGACTGTACTCTACAATCACTCAATTGTGGGGGTGAGCCACCTCCACATGCCAGAAACCATGGTTACTAACCATGTGCTAGAACTCCAGTTCCAAGGGTTCTAATTCCAAACTATTCCTCCTATTCTGATCTGAAGACAAAAGTTGAGCTCCACATGCAGATCCTTTTCCTGAAAATGCAATGGAGAGTTGACTACATGCCTCAAATGGATGCACAGTTCAGGAGTTAAGCAAAGGGTCTTGTGTCTTACATCCTCAGTGTGGACTGGTGATTATGTATGTGAGGCATGGTTATGCTATCTGTGCATGCATGACATAGCTCTATAAGCTCACCTGCTCCTTAAAGAACCATGACTCAAATTCCACCCTCTCTCTCTGTTCTGTTCTTCCCACACACACACACCCCGCACCATCTTTCTCTCTCTACACATGCATCCACCCCCAGGCCTGGTTCTTCTGCCCTTACCCCTCATCCTACTAATAAAGCTCTGATGCTGGGTAGTCATGGCCATGCCTCATGACCTCTCCATGAGGTAACAAGTGCCAGTAACAAGTACTTCTTATCATTCTTACAACTCAGGTAGAAGGATGTTTGGAATATTAACAACTAAAGATAGATTTAAAGACACAAAAAGAGTGTTTGTTGTGTGGCTTAACACTGATATCAGGTGAACTGAAGGTACTTTTCACCTGGTTGTCACAGAGATATCAGACAATCAGCAAAAAAAAAAAAAAAGCAAGAACTACATCACAACCAAGATAATAGCTCCATTGTTTTCTGAGTTTAATTAATGAATTGCAGAGCAAACTTGAGGTGGTATTGTGTTCCCCAAAATATTGTGCACCCTAATAAACTTATCTGGGGTCAGAGACAGAACAGCCACAATATTAAACATAGAGGATAGGCAGTGGTAGCACACACCTTTAATCCTAGCATTCCAGAGGCAGAAATCCATGTGTTCAAGGATACAGCCAAGCATGGTGATTCATGCCTTTAATCCCAGAAAGTGAGCCTTTAATCCCAGGGAGTGAGGCAGAAAGCAGAAAGATATATAAGGTGTGAGGACCAGAAACTAACAGCATTTGGCTGATTAAACTTTTAGCTGGTTAAGCTTCAGGCTTTCAAGCAGCAGTTCAGCTGAGAGCCATTGGGATGAGGACTCAGAGGCCTCCAGTCTGAGGAAACAAGACCAACTGAGGATCCGGTGAGGTGAGGTAGCTGTGGCTTATTCTGGTTCTCTGATCTTCCAGTTCACTCCAATAACTGGCCTCAGGTTTGATTTTTATTAATAAGACTCTTTAAGATTCATGCTACACAAACTGTTGGCAAATGAATAATAATACAGTGTAGTCTTCATTGAAAATTGAATATTTAGAGAATAATGGAACTAGGAAGAATGTGTTTATGAGCACTATTGTTAGACAGCACATCTTCCTCCTTGGGCAGGTTAAGAAAACTGCATTATTCAAGGTTATCTACATAATCATAATTGTTAAAACAAATCCCTTTATGTATGAAGAAAGTGCATTTATTAGAATGTCTCACAAACTGTGGTTTAGGTAGTCCAACAATGGCTGCCTACCTATGGAAATTTGAAGAATTCAGTAGTTGTTTAGTTCATAAGGCTGTATATCTTAGATGGTCTTCAGTATACACCACAATTCTGAGGAAGCAGGCTCTAATGCTGGTAAAAGAATGAACTTGGTAGCCAATAGTAGGATAAGTAGGCAAAGGGAGAGCTTACTCCTTCAGTGTCCTTTATATATGTAGGCTGCCATCAGAAGGTATGATCAAGATTAAAGGTGGATCTTATGGTGTGTCTGGGTTTTTTTTTGGGGGGATGGGGAGTTTTTGAGACTGGATTTATCTGTGTAGCCCTGCAACTCATTCTGTAGACCAGTCTGGACTCAAACCCAGAAAATCCAACTGATTCTACTTCCTGAGTGCTCGGGTTAAAATTCTATACAGCCACTAGGGAGCTGAAGGTGGATATCATCTCAAATAATGCAGATTACAGATGGATCTTTAATTTCAAAAACCTTTTAAAAAATCCCTTACAGATGTACCCAACTCTTTCAATTTTAGTTATTTCCAGAGGCAGTCAATTTGACTAGCAAGAGTAGCCATCACAATAGCCAAGACAGAAAAAAGGAGAAATTTCCCTACCTTCAGGCCAGTAGAGTAATGAATGTTTTTTGAATACTTTTCCTAAACAAGGGAAGCATGTTCATTTTACTTAGAGAGTCTGAACACATTCATGTATAGTTCTTTCTATTCCAAAGTAGGCTAGGTTAACAAATCCATTTCTTTAAATCATCACAATGTGAAAGCAGAGACATTTAGGGGATTTCTTACATTGAAGTAGTGCAGAAACATATATAAATTGTAAAAATCATAAGAAGAAATGCTGCTGGGATGTTCATCTTATACCACAAGGTCTTAGATGAAAAATCAGGTAAATGACAGAGTGAAAGTAGATTGTTCTTGAGCATATGTGACCTGTCAATCTTGATGTTGGATCTAAAAGATAACTGTACCAATGTCACAATTCTTACAGATACAAAAAAGAAAAGACACAAATACAGAAAAAATCCTGAAAAAGTCACTTAACTGTACTGTATATTCTAATCTTACATGAACAGTTATGGTGATCTCTGTTAGTCTCAGAACAAGGATGCTTTTGCCTCTGAGCAGACTGTCTTGCCAGAAGGCCACAGCTGCTTCTGTGCAACACCAGAAGGAGTTCTTTTTAACTAGCCCTGGCTCCTGTCTGTTTCAGGGTTATGATCTCACTGTAAAGAATTCCATTCTTTCTCTTTTTCTAACTTAAAAATTTAGTTATATGATGTTTTGTCTGTGCACAGCATCAACAGAGGCTAGAAAAAGGCAATGGATGACTGAAACTGAGGTTTCAACAAATTGTTAGCTAACACATGGGTTATAGAAATGAAACCTGGGTCCTCTGTAACAACAGCCAGTGCTCTAAATTGCTGATCCATCTTTCTAGCCCCTTTTTATTTAAAATTTATTTCTATAAATTGTTAATTAAAATATATTACATCACATTTTCTTTCATCTCTTCATTCCATAGCTTCAAAAATTCCTTCCATCTTCTTCCTTGTTAGATATATGGTGAATAATATGCTGAAATATATGAATACAACCTCCTGTGTCCATTTTTATTAGTTGTACATATATTGATAATTGGCAGACCACATTGTACAGGATAAACAATTAGGAAGCTCATCCATGTCTGAGACTAATTCTCTCAAATGGAGGAGAATTCCACTTTTTAATCAGCACTTCCTTCATGGAAAGAACAATTCTCTGTCCTTCCTGGAGTGGATACTTATTCTGGTTGTAGATTTTCCTTTCCTACTTTTATGCCTAGATTGTGGGGAACCTCAGAAGACCAACATGGATACCAAATCCTGATTATTAAAGGCTTGTTCTAATAAATGAACAACCTCCAATCACTCTGGGGTCATGTCTCTTTTTGATTTTGGATTAAAATCCCCTTTAAAGATATCAAATAAAGGTTTTAATTGTCCAGTAGTTAATTTTAAATATGGCCTTACCCAATTTATTTCCCTTAGTAATTTTTGAAAATCATTAAGGATTTTTAAGGGCTTAATATCTAATTTAAAGGTCTATGTATTATAACATCTTCTGTAATAATTTTGCCTAAATAATTATAAGGAGGATTCTTTTGTATTTTATCAGGAGCTATCTTTAAGTCATAAAACTGTAATTGAGCAAATAATTCTGTTAATGACTGCCTTCAATACCTGTGTATCAGAGGTGGAAAGCAGAATATCATCTATATAATGTCAAATTACCACATGAAAGGAGTTCCTGAACTTTGTAAGGCATTGTCAACAAATTTTTGGCACATTGTAGGAGAATTCTTCATTCACTGAGGTAAACCTTCCATTGATATCTCTCATAAGGTCTTTGCAAATTAATTAAAGGAAGGCTGAAAGCAAATATTTTTTTATCATCTTGATGCAGGGGAATAGTGAAAAAACAATCTTATAAATCTATGATATTGATGAAAATTTTTTTTTAGTTATTACACTAGGGGAGGGGTGTCCAAGTTGTAGGGCTCCCATGTTTTTCATAGTGGAATTTATATTTCTTAAATCCTGCAATATTCTCCATTTTCCTGATTTTTTTTATAACAAAGATAGGTATATTCCATGGACGAGTACTTTCTTCTAGCTGTTCTATTTCCAATTGTTACTTTACCAAATCTTGTGCTGCCTGAATCTTGTCTCCGTAAAGGGGCCACTGATTGACCCAGACAGAGCTGTCTGATTTCCAAGTAATCTTATCTGCTGTTAAAGCAGCAGCCCCTATTGAAAAGGCTGAAACCCTATTTCATATCTATCCAGTTTCTGATTAACAGGGACTAGTTTAGTATGTCCTTGCAGGGTTTTTTCTCAATCTTTTTCCTGCTTGAAACCCCATTTATTTGCATCTGTCTGAGAATAGGGTCTGATGCAGAAATCAGATAGGTACCACATCAGAAAGGGATCAAATGATCCAAGATCTCTCTTCCCCATAATGTAAAAATCAAATAAAGCACCACATACAGCTGCAAAGTGCCAGCTGTTTCACCATCCTTTCATTGCAGGATGGTGGCACTCTGAGCCACATTGGATGTCTGTCCTACCACTGTAAGGGAGACAGCAGTAGTCTGAACCAGCCATGATGAAGACCAGTCTTTTGATGAGATACAAGATACATTTGCACCAGTGTCCAAAAAACCACCTACAATTTTTCTGCTACCTCTAGGATCTTTAATGGCCTTTTCTGTTTATTTTTTTTTCACCCAAAATATATAATCACTGTAGCCAAAACCTGCATTGTCCCTAGGCTGCTGAGTAATATCTAGACCTTTTTTAAGATAAGGAAGTAAGAGCAATTGTGCAATTCATTGGCTTTGTGAATCATAATAGTTTTTGAATCTGGTTGATTCATTATTTGCATTTCCCCAGTATAATCAAGAGTCAATCATCCCTGGGGACACTTTTACTCCCTGTGTTGAGGTTGAGCTTCTCCTCAAAATTAATTCTATAGTTCTCTTAGGGAGAGATCCAAAAATTCCTGTAGGGATCTTAACAGTCCCGTGTAGATGCAACCAATGGTCTTATTAAATAAGAAACACAGAGAAGATTCAGAGAAGAAAGCCAAGAGGTCAGAGCTAAGAGCCTCACCCTTCCTGATTCAGGGATCCTCTTCAGCCAAGAGAGCTCTCCGAAAAGGGGCCTACTTCCTGTGCGTATGTCTTTATATACTCTAGCGGTTCTGCCTTCTCATTGGTTGTAAACCCAAACATGTGACTGCCTCGTCACTGCCTGAATGTACCGCCCTCCAAGTTCTTAAAGGCATGCGCCACCGCCATCACGCACTTGCTATGGCTCTAATAGCTCTGACCCCCAGGCAACTTTATTTATTAACATACAATTAAAATCACATTTCAGTACAAGTAAAATACCACCAAATTTCCCCTTTTCTATTTTAATAAAAAGGAAGAAAAAGAAAAAGGTTATAACTAACAAAAGAAAAACTATATACAAAAGTACAATAACTATATACAATATATACAAGTAATAAATGTCTAAATAATGTCTAGTCCATTTGTATTTGACAAATTCAGAGACAATAATTTCATTATCTATCTTATTTTGTTAAGTCCAAAATGTATCTAATTCACTTTCTATCCTAATTAATCTTCAACTATAACTAACTAACCTTCAAATATAGCTAATTAATCTTCAACTATAGCTAACTAATCTTCAACTCCCTCAGAGACCCAAGAAGGAAATAATATTAGCTAACAAAAATAAAAACAGGAAGTGCATACAAGCAACTTCCAAAAAATTTGTGAGTTGACAGAAACAGCCAGCTGCCTAGACAGTCACCTGAGGTTTCTCTGCAATGCTGGGGCATCATCTTCAGTCTATAGGCTTAGCATATCTGACAGACTCATTTGTGAAGTAGGATGTACACAAGGTCAACAGTGCAACCTCACATTGGGTGAGAGCAGTCCATGTACCAGAAACACCTGAATTCCACTAGTGTCATGTCATGATTCAGGATTTTAAATTCAGGAAATTGTTGATGGTTTTTTAATTCAACTGTCCATTCTTCTTGGCTGTGTATATATGGCTTCATCTCAGCATCCAGTTCTTCTCCACATCCCTCTATCAAATGCCAGTCTACTATTGAGGGGGGTGAGCTTAGTTACTCTTCAAGAATAACTGTTTCAGCTGCTGTTCCATTGCACATCAGAAGCCATTTGTCCACTGCCTGTTCAGCTGCCTTCGAAGAAAAGAGCACTGTACCTTTTCTGAATTATGAAGGCCACTTCAGGGATGGTGCCATATTGTCCTGGCCTCAGAAGATGCCTTTTGATAAAGCCATAACCACACTTGTTTTGGCAAGAATCAGTAGTCCTTTGTTTCATGTCCTGTCTGTCCATTTTGTCAGCAGTTGATTCAAGGATACTTTGTTGTCCAGTGGCTAACTATTGCCACAATGAAAGTTAACTCCATATGCAGTTTCTTCAATGCCCATATTTTCTCTGAAGTAGATTGGTACTGCCAGGAGCTGACATGTCTCATAATCATAACAAAAAAGAAAAATTTTCTAAGTTATTAAAACATTTTAAATGCCATATTCTGTAGATCTCTGAAGGGTTTGAAGATGACCTGTCTAAAATATATCTGCTCAATTTTTGAAACATATCTAATATGATTACAAGTTCTATTGTAATATCTAACTACTAACTTTCATTTCTTTATATCCTAATAGTTGGTAATAATAACATTCAAGGATCAGAAAATTGCATTGTTAAATGAACGGTATAAGTACAATTAGAAATATACATATAGCATTTTCTAACAATATCAATTTCAATATATATAATTTGTATACAATATAAAACAATCCAATCCAATGTAAAATATTAAAACTAGTAATTGTCTTTTTCTTCTTCTTCCTTTCTTTTTCTTTTTTTTTTAAACAACAACCTTAAATCTAATCTCCTTTGCTTAGCCTTTTTCCTAACCCTTGACAACAATTATCCCAGACCCAAAACCCATTAAAAAGACCAAAAAACCACCCGCCCCATACCACCTCTTTGGGAATATGGGCGTCGTATTCTTAAAATTGCTTCCTGCTGGGTATGGGCGAAGTTATCTTTATCCTGAAAGAAAAATTTTAGGTTAATTGTCAAATTCTAGGAAAGGTAACCATATCCTTCATTATCCAGTCTGTGTATAATGCCAAAGTTCAGGGTTTATCTCAAGTCCTTATTCAAGTAGTCTTTGAGACTGGATCATCTCAGCTAGTCATCTCAAAATTGCTCTGAGCACCTTGTAGTTCAAAGCTGATCTGTAGATGATGTTTGTCAGCTTAGTGATATTATTATTGTCCACGTGGAATTGTTGTTGTTGTGGGGCCCCAACTTCTTCCTGGAGACTTCAGTTGATGTTAGGCCTGGCCGTGATTTCCTGCAGAAAACTGAAATGAGACTTGAACACAAAGACATATATATGCAGCTAATTGAAGCCTTTTTTCTAGAATTAATTAGTACTCTATATGATCATTCATATCTTAAAGTTTAAAATGTATATATAACTATATATCTATATATATTAATCTTGTAAATTTTGATATAAAATTTACACTTTAAGAAAAGTTTTAAAGAATCAGAATAGAATCAAAGAGTTGAGATAAGTAATAGAATAGTCCCTTAATTAATTTGGCTTTTCTCCTGTCCCATAGCAGAAGATGGCTCTTTTCTTCTGGCATGATACAGGGAGTTTGCATTTTCCTTTTAACAACATGCTTGAGTTTAAAGAAGGAGAGAGCCATTCTCCAACTCTAAAGTCAGCTTTAAATTTTAATTGAACTGGGACTATGGGAAGACCAATAGTGTTAAATTTTTAGAGAAAAGCAGAAACAAACATTTAGGAAGACATAAAATTTTTTAGATAATATATACCCATACGCCGTTTCACTCTGTTTCTTGGGATAGATGATTTGTCCCTTTTCTTCAGTTGCCTCATTTGTCCTGTGTTCTTCAGATTCCTTAACCTTCATTCTCCTAAAAGACAAAAACAAAAACCTTTCCCCAAGACTAATTTTGGGGATGTTCCTTTTTGGCAAGTTATTATCTGATTAAATGAAAAGACATGTGTTACTGGTATAAGTTAGTTTTAATTGGATGTTCATGCTGGTTGATGAACTATCACCTCCTCTAATTAAGAGGTTTCTCTTGTTCAATTCGAACCTTTATCAATTTTGATGGTACCCACAGCTTATCTTCTCCTGTAGAAACAAAAGCAAAACCTTGTCCCTAACGTAACACATACCCTGGTTTCCATTCTGAGGTCAGCACATCCTTAAAGTATATAGGCTGATTTAATTCTGTAGTTTTTTCTATTATCCAATGTCTCTCTGCAGCTGTTGTTCCTTTCTCATTGGCATTAAGCAAATTCAAAGTAAATAGAGCATTATGCAGTCTGTTTCTGGGGGTTTTTGTTACCCCTTTCTGTTTATTTAGCATATCCTTTAGAGTTCTGTTTGATCTTTCTATAACTGCTTGACCTGAAGGATTATGTGGTATGCCTGTAATATGCTTTATATTGTAATAAGGAAAAAACTGTTTCATTTTAACAGAGACATATGATGGAGCATTATCAGTTTTGATTTGTGCAGGTATACCCATGATGGCCATAACTTCTAGCAAATGAGTGATTACAGAATCAGCTTTTTCAGAACTCAAAGCAGTTGCCCACTGAAATCCTGAATAAGTATCGATAGTGTGATGTACAGATTTCAGTTTTCCAAATTCTGCAAAGTGAAACACGTCCATCTGCCAGATTTCATTCCTCTGAGTACCCTTTGGGTTACATCCTGCTGGTAATGGCGTTTGATTGTAGAAGGAACAAGTAGAACATTTCTTTACTATTTCTTTGGCTTGTTGTCAGGTTATGGACAAATCCTTTTTTAAACCTTCACTATTGACATGATGTTTTTTATGAAATTCTGAGTCCTCCAGCACATTTCCTATCAATAATTTATCAATCTCATCATTGCCTTGTGCTAGAGGGCCTGGCAGACCAGTATGGGATCGAATGTGAGTTATATATAAAGGATGACTCCTTTTCCTGATTGTATCTTGTAATTGAATAAATAGTAAAGTTAATTCTGAAGCATCAGGAATAAATTCTGCAGTCTCAATATGTAATACTACTCTTTCAGCATACTGACAGTCAGTAACTATGTTGAGAGGTTCTGAAAAATCCATTAATACCAACAGAATAGCATACATTTCTGATTTTTGAACTTAATTATAAGGACTTTGAACCACTTTACTTAAATTTTCTGATTTGTAACCTGCCTTTCCTTGTTTGTTGGCATCTGTATAAAATGTACGAACACCAGATATGGGTTTTTTCCTCACAATTCGAGGCAAGATCCAATCAGCTCTCTTTATAAGATCAATTCTATTGCTTTGGGGATATTTGCTGTTAATTTCTCCCAAAAAATTACTGCAAGCTCTTTGCCAAGGTTCACTTTCTGTCCATAATTTTTCAATGTCCTCCTTAGTTAAAGGTATGACAATTTCTGCTGGGTCTATTCCTGCTAATTGATGAAGTCTCAATTTTCCTTTCCAAATCAAGTCAGAGATTTTTTCCACATAAGTTTTTAATTTTTTATTTGGTTTATTTGGCAAAAATATCCATTCTAATATAATATCTTCCCTCTGCATTAATATTCCTGTAGGAGAATGTCTAGAAGGTAAAATAACCAAAATGCAATCCAGTTTTGGATCAATACGATCCACGTGCCCTTCATGTACTTTCTTTTCTACCAAGGCCAATTCTTTCTCAGCTTCAGGTGATAGTTCTCTTGGACTATTTAAGTCCTTGTCACCTTCTAAGGTTTTGAACAAATTATGCAGTTCATCACTTTTTACCCCAACAATAGTTCGTAGATGAGAAATATCTCCAAATAATCTTTGAAAGTCATTAAGAGTCTGTAGTCTCTCTCTCCTAATTTGCACCTTTTGGGGTCTAATTTTTTGTAGCTCTATTTTATATCCTAAGTAATTAATAGAATCTCCTCTTTGTATCTTTTCAGGAGCAATTTGTAGTCCCCAGCAAGGCAAAATTTTCTTTACTTCTTCAAACATTCTTTCTAAAGTATCTGTATTTGAGTCAGCTAATAAAATATCATCCATATAATGATAAATTATAGATTTAGGAAATTTTTTACGTATCACTTCCAATGGCTGTTGTACAAAATATTGGCACAGAGTTGGGCTATTCAACATTCCCTGTGGGAGGACCCTCCATTGAAATCTTTTAACCGGTTGAGAATTATTATAAGTAGGCACTGTGAAAGCAAATCTTTCTCTGTCTTTTTCTTGTAAGGGTATTGAAAAGAAACAGTGTTTTAAATCAATAACTATGAGAGGCCATCCTTTTGGTAACAGAGTAGGCAAAGGAATTCCAGATTGTAGAGAGCCCATTGGCTGAATTACTTTGTTAATTGCTCTAAGGTCTGTTACCATTCTCCATTTACCAGATTTCTTCTTAATAACAAATACAGGAGAATTCCAAGGGCTGGTTGATTCCTCAATATGCTGAGCATTTAACTGTTCTTCTACCAGCTCTTCTAAAGCCTGGAGTTTCTCTGTTGTTAAAGGCCATTGCTGGACCCATACAGGCTTGTCTGTTAACCATTTTAAAGGTAGAGCTGTTGATGTTTTTGGAAGATCATCTGTTGTTGTGCCCTGTTCTTGTATAATATGGATGGCTGGTGACCACTCAGAATAATGCCTTCTAATATTTCTCTCAGAAACATGTGGTAGTTTATGATTTGTTTCTGAGATTGGAGGGATGTTAATCTGAGTATTTCATTGTTGCAACAAGTCTCGACCCCACAGATTCATAGCTATGTTAGCTACATATGGTTTCAATTTTCCTCTCTGTCCTTCTGGACCTATACATTCGAGCCATCTTGCACTCTGTTTCACCTGAGATAATGTCCCAATTCCTAAGAGTTGAATGTTTACCTCCTGAAGAGGCCAAGTTGGATGCCAAAATTCTGGTGCAATTATGGTAATGTCAGCACCTGTGTCTACCAGACCAGACAACAAAACACCATTTATTTTTATTGATAATTTTGGTCTTTGTTCATTAATAGAAGTTTGCCAAAAAATTTTTCTTTATGTTTTCTCCTGAATTTTCTATTCTCTGTTTCATCATCCTGACCAGCATGACTTATTCCAATAGACATTTGGTTATTTAATTGCTCTGAGTTGGGGTTTCCTCTATGACTGCAGGGAAGGTTTGAACTGGATTTGCTATTGGGGCCTGCATGAGGCCCCTCTGGGTGTTTCCCGAAGCTTGAGGCAAATGATTACCCTGTCTGTCCCTTGTTGATCTACACTCGTTGGTCCAGTGTTTTCCCTTACCACACCTTCTGCATACTCCAGAAGGAAGGGGCAGTCTGTTGCAATTGTTCCTTGAAGAAACATTGTTTCTAGGAATGACCTGTTTACAGTCCCTTTTCAAATGTCCTTGCTTTCCACATCCAAAACATCTAACATTCCTCAAACCTTTTGAAATTGCTTCTCCTACCCACGTATCATCATGCTCATGAGCTTCAACATTAACTGTGTCTCTAATCCAATCTTCCAAAGGTGCAGATCTTGCCTTTAACGGCCTGATTATTGTGTTGCATGCTGCATGCGCATTCTCAAAGGCCAAAATTCAATTATTATCTTACTAGCTTCTGAATCCGGGACCATTCTCTTTACTGCTGAAGCCAGTCTTTGTAAAAAATCTGTGAAAGATTCTTTTGGGCCTTGTACAACCTTTGTAAATGACTCAGTTTTTTTTCCTGGTTCCTCAACTCTGTCCCATGCATTCAAGGCTGCTGTTCGACATAAAATTAGGGTTTGGACATCATATAAACATTGTGTTTGTGCTGAAGCATATTGACCTTCTCCAATAAGCTGATCCTGGCAGACTTGTATTCCTTTATCCCTCCACTGTTTTTCTATGTTTTTAGCTTCATCCTTGAACCAATTTAGCCACTGAAGTCTTTGACTGGGTTCAAGAACAGCTTGTGCCAGCTCCCGCCAGTCCTGTGGTACAATCCTATTATATGTTGACCAAGAGTTTAACATTTGCTTTACATATGGGGAATGCATGCCATAAGATACTATTGCCTCCTTAAATCTTCATAAATCTAACATTTCAATTGGAGCCCAAATATTTTGTGTAGTCATTTGATCAGGCAACTGCTGTATGGTTACTGGACAAACTAAGGGTGACTGTGTGAAAACAGGCTTTCTTTCTGTAACCCTATGATCCAATCTTGAAGCAACTTCACTGTTAGTTTCTTCTGTCTGAGTTTTTACAGGTTTATCAAGTTTTTCAAGTTTATCAAGCTGTCACCCTGGCACTTAAATTGACTCTCTTTTTAAATAGTAAAATGAGGATAAGCATAGTAATAAAATGCATAATTCGATCAACATTAATCTTCTCATATAGCTGTTCCATTGTCAGACTGCTTAAAATTGCAAACAAAGCCCAATTTTCTTCCAATGTACACAGAAAACCCATTTTTTTTTAATGTGGAAAAAAATTTCTCTTTTTAATAGTTTCCTTTAAAATATCTGATATGTTAAGTGACTTACCAAGTCCTCATAGAGCAGTACCAATCTGAGGGAATTTCAAAACAGCCACCTAGTGTCCAAGGTGTGAATCCAGAGAGAGAGAGAGAAAGAGAGAGAGAGAGAGACAGAGAGACAGAGGGACAGAGAGACAGAGAAAATGCAGGAACCGTAGCCGCAAGTTCTGCCTAAGAGCTTGAATCCAGCCATGTGTTCCCGCTTGAGCCTAGTCAAGCCTTGGCTCTGGCTACCTTAAGCTCCAACCACGTGCATTGACTTTACAGGCAGGGGCCCTGTTCGGCAGGGCAAGCCTGAGTTGTCTGTAGCACCGGCTTTAAGCAAGTAGCTCAAGGTTAGTCCAGCCTGAGGCCAAGCCGACCTGGGCCCGGCCGGGCTAGGGAGTTGGCCGCCCTGGCGGGAAACCGGACCTGCTGCCAAGCCAAGTTAAGCTGTTTTTAATGGATTCTTGTCATGTTGGGCGCCAAATGTAGATGTAACCAATGGTCTTATTAAATAAGAAACACAGAGAAGATTCAGAGAAGAAAGCCAAGAGGTCAGAGCTAAGAGCCTCACCCTTCCTGATTCAGGGATCCTCTTCAGCCAAGAGAGCTCTCCAAAAAGGGGCCTACTTCCTGTGTGTATGTCTTTATATACTCTAGCTGTTCTGCCTTCTCATTGGTTGTAAACCCAAACATGTGACTGCCTCGTCACTGCCTGAATGTACCGCCCTCCAGGTCCTTAAAGGCGTGCGCCACCGCCGTCATGCACTTGCTATGGCTCTAATAGCTCTGACCCCCAGGCATCTTTATTTATTAACATACAATTAAAATCACATTTCAGTACAAGTAAAATACCACCACAGTCCCAGAATCAGGGGTTAATATGAATGTGGTGGAGGAACTGAGGTCCAATCCTGTGCTCCCTGGTGAGGCTCTATACAAGAAGTCAATGGTCCTTGTGGGAGAAATAGATTGTTGACTGATGTCTCCATTATTTGGGGGCCATGGGACAGCACCCCTTTCTGGTTTCCCTGGTAAGGCACAGGAGCTGTTCCCAGTGGCTGCCCATTCTTATGAAATTTAGATTTACAATCTCTTTGCCAATGAACCCCCTTCTGACAACATGGGCAAAGTGTAGCAGGAACTTTTCCCATACTGGTGGTAGCAAACTGAGTCCGCTGTCCTTGAGGACAGATTCTACTAATATGTCCAGTTGTTCTACACTTGAAGCAAGCTCCACATAGTCCAGGGAGTCCACCTTTTTATTTTAGTTGGAGTGGCATTCCAGGTACCCTTCCCTGGATTGCAGCTGCAAAAGTCATTTCTGTACCATAGAGGGAGAAAAATCAGAGCAGACCCTAATAAAGTCATCTACCATCCCTCTCTTTCTTTTAGGTTTAAGTAGAGCTTGACAAGTTCAGTTAGCATTTTCATACACTAACTGTTTCAGTACTATATCAATGGCACCTGCATGCGCACTGATTTCTCCACAACATCGATGAGTCTAGCCCCCAAATCTGAATATGGTTCATCAGCTCCTTGCTTAACAGCAGACCACAGCTTGGGTCAGGAATCTTTGGAGGGCAATGAGCACAATGCTTGAATAGCAACAGAAGCAACTTCCTTCAGTTTGGGCAATGGGATTTTAATCTGTTGGTCTACTGAAGCCAACTTTTCTTGTCCCATATACAAGGGAAAGTCCAAGTCTTCCACCTAATCAGGATTAATATCTTTGGTGGCAAGCAAGGCCCTTATCTCATCATCATAAGCAGACCTCCACAGAAGAAATTGTGTCCCTGTTAAGCATGACCTGGCCAAAACAGTCCAATCTGTGGGTAGCCCGTGGCTTCCTGAGACATTTTCTATTAAGGGGAGGACAGATGGTGCTGTTGGCCCATATTTTGAACAACCTTCCTTCAGGTCTTTTACCAATTTGTAGGGAATAGCCTCCCATTGGAACTCCCTATCCATGACTGTCATAGGGGAGGCCAGCAGCTTCTCTCCTCCTGCTCGAGCTTCTTTACCAGTGAGCCATAAGTGAGGCCTTTTTAAGGCCTCTTTTATTAGTGGTTTTTATTTTGGGGGGCTGTCTCAAAGGAGGCCAGTCAGGATTAAAATACTTGGCCACTTTTTCCTTTAAATCAAATGCATCCCCAGGATCTAATGGCTCATCATCATCATTTGTGGAGTCAGATTCTGAGTCAGAGCTTGAAACCTCAACAATACAACCTCATTTTTCTTTTTTTCCTTTCACTGGTGGGGTCTCCCCGGCAGAAGCATACAAATGCAATTAGTAAGAGAAGCTAACTTTCCCCCTACTGCTGAAGTTCACCCTCACATGGGTAGTTCAGGCAACTCAGCATGAGTCATTGTTTGTTTAACAATGAATCAGTAAAATAAAGCATTTTCTGGCATACCAGAACCACCAGTCTCCCATTTGTGCTCAGCCAGCCAGTTTCTTATATCATTTCCTACCTTTTTCCACAATTTAGAATCTAGAGTTCCTTTATCAGGTAAACAAGGGCTAGTTTTTCTAATAAAAATGATAAATTCTTCTAAACTGTCCTTTTCAAACTGAATTCCCTTTTTAAATAACAGTCTTTTTTAGTATTTTCTTCTACATGTGATCTTCAGTAGATTATACCTATCCCATTTTTATTAAATTCCTGTTCATCTTCCTCAGCCTTATTCTTTGACTGAGGTGTCCACGGTTCCACCAACAGGTCCTTACCAGACAGTTTCCTTACCACACGGGTTCCTTACCAGACTGGAATCACAATATTTACCCTAGAGTCTTCCCTTCAAGCCCTACGTTTTTAGGCACCAGTTGCCAGGGACCAGCCTCAGCAGTTTCAAGTGTCTCGAAGGGCAAGGATGTCTGGCAGGTGCAAAAAAGAACTAAGACACAAAAAGAACTAAGTTGGTGCAAGCTGACAAGTCTTGTCAGATCTGGAGATATGAGTCTTCTCTGCCTTCTCCTGATCTGACTCAACCCCAGTCTTTTATTGTGATAATGAAGGAAATAGGGGATGAGAAAATTCAACAGGTGATTGGGTTTTTCACAATAGTTTCAAAAGTTGTTTTTGGAAATCATCAAAATGTACCCCATGCCCTTGATTGCACATAGAAGTTCCCAGCAAGAAAGTCAAAGCATGCCAGGTTATTCTTTTGCAGGTTAATAATTATTAGAAAAATCTGAGGTTATGGCCCCAGAGGCCATCTACTTGTGGTTTCTCAGAAAGCACAAAAGCACAAGCAGTAATTTAAGGTGCCAGACTGCCAGCTTCCTCTCAGTCTAAGTCCTTCTTCGTCACTCTGTAATTTGTCAAGTTGTCTTCTAACTGGTTCTGGACAACTCTTGTCTTTTGTTCCATCTATATGTCACTCCATCTACAGTTTTCTGCCACCAGCCTTCTGGGTTTTTCCAATGACCTGCAGAACAGCTTTAACTGCTGCCATTATCAAATCTCAATATTGTTTCTAATTTCACAGAAACCACCACAGGAGAGAGAAAGAAAATCATAAAGAACAAATAGAGTAGGAGGATTTCAAGAACCAGTAACAGTTGGATGGGTGAGAACATGATATGTATGCACCATAAAGTCTGCTCTTGTGACACAAGAATTGTTTTCTCCCTGGCCCACAGAAGGCAGGATTAGTAGAATATCCAGTGGGGCAGGCCCAGAAAGATTGATGTCCTCATTCTCAGGTACCTCCAGCATAGATTCCACTGGCAAGACATCAGGCTTTTCATATGCTGTCTCCAGGGGTCAAGAAATCTCAGAGCTTGATCTCTCTGTCTGTAGGATGCAATAGTAAGAGCAGAGAGCCCTGGGCCCAGGCAGGGGAGATTTTTATCATAGCAGAGGATGGGATGAGGGAATTTCCAGGGTTTGGGACCCTGATTGGCTGACACTTGTCTTGGGGTATAAGGAATATTTGGAATGTCCAGTACTTCCTCTTAGATGCAGGTTCATGGGGTGGGATCAGCTTATGGCTTTTCCTAGGTCCAGGTGTTGTCTGTCAGAAACTGTGTCTGGGCCTCAGGTATTTCCCCTCAGAGGCAGGCCCCATTGGGTGTGGTCAACTTATGGCATTTCCTGTGTCTGGGTGTTGCCTGAAAAAAAGAAGAAGCTGTGTATGTGCCTTTAATCCTGTCATATCAGCTCTGCAGTCAAGCTCTTTTGGGTCCCCCACACTACTGTAATGCTTCTGTCACAAACACCATCAATGCCTTCACAGAATATCTTAACCAACAACATGGTATTGTATATAGAATTGCTTCTGACCAGAGAAATCACTTTACAGTCAGAGAAGCAGGACAGTGGGCCCATCATGGAATCCACGTATCTTATCCCACAGCATCCTGAAGAAACTGGGCTGATAGAAAGATGGAATTGATTTTGGCCTGTTGAAGACCTTGTTATAGCACCAATTAGGTGGCAACATCTTGAGGGCAGGGTCATGGCTCTACAGAAGGCAGTATACGCTCTGAGTCAGCATCCAATATACGGTACACTTTCCCCTACAGCCAGGATCCATGGGTCCAGGAATCAAGGGGTGGAAAAGGGAATAGTTTCATTCACTAGCTGCCCTAGTGACTGACTAGGACAGTTTTGCTTCCTCTTTCTGCAACACTAAGTTTTGCTGCCTTAGAAGTTTTTGTTCAGAGGCCCTTGTGCTCCTGCCAGAGGCATAACAAACTTTCCATTGAACTGGAAACTCAGACTTCCCCGTGGTCATTTTGGGCTTCAAATACCCTTAAAAAAAACAAAGAAAGTAATAACACCTTTAGGAGGGGTAATATATTCAGATTACCATAGGGAAATTGGATTGTCTCTCCACAATGGAGGAAGGAAGGATTATGTCTGGAATGCAAAAGATCTTTTAGGGCATCTCTTGGTGCTACTGTGACCTGTGATTAAAGTTAATGGAAAATTACAACAATTTGATCCAAGAAGGATGACAAAGGGCACAGACTTATAGGGAATGGAGGTGTGCTCACTTCTCCAGGAAAAGAACCAAGATCCACAGAAGTGCTTGCAGAGGGTGGAAGAAATACAGAATGGATAGTAGAGGAAGGTAATTCTAAATACCATCTAAGGCAATGTGACTAGTTGTGGAAATGAGGATTATAACTGACATGAGTGCTCCTGTTGTATTTTGTTAATAATGCATTTGTACTTTGTACAGATACTTGTATGTTCTTTCAGTTTCCTTATCATACATTGCAACATCAATTAAGAGAATATCAGTGGTTATCAGATGTAAGTTTGAGATACTAGAAAGATGTCCCAAAATGGATATTGCCACTGTTCTAAATATATAATGCATTTGTGATTGTATGTTGGATAGTTATGTTATATTTATGCATAATCATGACCTGATTATTGTTTTTATTTGGAAATTAATCATGACATAAAGAGATATTTATTGTGTGTCAAGATGAGAAGGGGGTAGATTGTAATGGATATCCTTGGTTGTCAACTTGACTATATCTGGAATGAACTATAATTCAGAAATGGAGGCACTGTTGTGATCTGGATCTTGAGGCAAGAAGATAACATGCCTTTGATCCAGATCCTGAGGTTGGATGACACACGCCTTCAATCCAGACCTTGAGGCTGGAAGGCACACCTTTAATCTGGGTCACACCTTCTGCTGGAAGGACAATGGAAGAAGGAAGGTTGTGTGTTAGTTCTCTGTCTACTTTCCTTTACCTTGTCAGCACATCCATTTCTTCACTGGCATTTAAGCCTACTTTGTTGGAATTCCAGCATATAAACAAACAAACAAACAACTGAGATACTCAACCTGGTGGGACTGAGCAGCTACTAGATTCTTAGACTTTACATTCACAGCTAGTCACTTTGGACTGCAGCATGTAAGGTATTCCAATAAATTCCCTCACACATATATGCACACACACATATATAACACACATGCAAACACACAATCACAAATGCACACAAACACTCTCTCTCTCTCTCTCTCTCTCTCTCTCTATATATATATATATATATATATATATATATATATATATATATACATACATATATACAATCTCCCATTTGTGCTCAGCCAGCCAGTTTCTTATATCATTTCCTACCTTTTTCCACAATTTAGAATCTAGAATTCCTTTATTAGGTAAACAAGGGCTAGTTTTTCTAATAAAAATGATAAATTCTTCTAACTGAGATAATAGAGCCTGGTTGTTTCCTTAGAGATGATAGAGTTATCGGTCTGATGAGACCAACAGTGGACAATTCCTATAGTGTTGGGGAGGTGGGAAGCCTCCAGCATGACCATTATTTGGCCTGAGTTAGATATGGATCCCCCTTTTGCTGTGAGAAAGCCACGCTCCCTCCAAATAGTGGCATGGGACAGGAGGATATAAAAAGCATATTTGGAGTCTGTGTAAACATTTAGAGATTATCCCTGTGCCAATTGGAAGGCACAGGTGAGAGTTATCAGCTCAGCCTGTTGGTTAGTGGTATGTGTGGGTAATGCCTGTGCCTCTATCTCAGTATCTGACACTACGGCATAACCCGCTTTACAGGTCCCTTCATATAAAAAGGAGCTGCCATCTGTGTACCAGATATAAGTAGCCTGAGGCAATGTACCCTCCTGTATGTGTGAAGGGTTAGGTAACAGTTCCTCTTAGGTGTCAGTGCAGGAATGAGAAGGAGAATAGTCAGCATTAGGTTGAGGGAGGAGGCTTGAAATATTAAGAGGTGGACAGGTCTGGAAAGTAAGTGTGGCATCCTCTAGTAATGCCACCTGGAGAGAAAGAACCCAGGATGGAGGTAAAATGTGTAAGCCTTTATAAGCTAAGAGATGGGGCAGGTTATGGTGAGAGAAGACAGTAATAGGTAACCCAAAGCTTAACTTCTTTGATTCCTGAATAAGGAGCTCTGCAGCTGCTAAGGAACAGATGCAAGGTGCCCAGCCCTGATTGGTAAGGTCTAACTTCTTTGACAGATAGGCTACAGGTGCAAAGGAGGGTCCCAGCTGATGCCCTAGAGTTCCAGGGCAAATCTCTCCTCTGCTACATAGATGGAGAAGGGATGGGTTAAGTCTGAAAGATGAAGCACTGGAGCCTGGAGAAGAACCTGTTGGAGCTTCTAGAAAGGTTTAGTGACAGGATGGAGGAGGGGCTCATGTGGCAAGCTCTGAGCTGCCTCGTATAAGGGGCAAGGAAGGAGAGAAAAAGTTGGAACCCAAGACCGTAGGAAGCCAGCTATTCCTAGGAAAGACAGACTCTCCTGTTTAGTAGAAGGGACTGTAAGAGGCTGGATTAGATGCTTTCTGTCTACAGCAACAGCCTTGTGGGTTGGAGTAATGGATAGACCCAAATAGGTGACCTGGGGAGTGGACAGCTGAACTTTAGAAGGAGATACCCAGTAACCTCAGCTGGATAAGAAATTTAGAACAGAGGTGTTAGTTTGGCTAACCTGTAATTATGGGCTGCAGAGTAAAATATCATCAACATACTGTATTAGTTTAGAGCCAGGGAGAGACAGAGAAAGCAGATCAGAGGCTAGAGCCTGACCAAATAGGTGTGGATTATCCCTGAACTCCTGTGTCAGAACAGTCCAGGTTAGCTGTGTGGACAGGTGTGTGTCAGGGTCAGTCCAGGTGAAAGCAAAGATATTTTGAGACTGAGGACTGAGGGGAATAGAAATGAAGGCATCTTTGAGATCTAGAACTGAGAAGTGAGAGGTTCCGGAAAGGATAGTGGATAGGAGAGTATAAGGGTTTGGCACTACAGAATGGAGGGGGACTAAATGCAGAGTTAATGAGCCAGAGGTCTTGAACCAGGTGGTAGGTTCCATTATACTTTTTAACTGCAAGTATGGGAGTGTTAAAAGGTGAAGAGGTTGGGTGGAGCAGCTTTTTCCTGAGAAGGTCAGAAATGATAGGCTTAAGTCCTCTTAGGCTCTGGAGTAAGAGAGGGTACTGAACTTGAGTGGTATATCTGGTAGGGCCCTATAACTGGATAGTAATAGGCTGATGGTGTCTAGCAATAGAGGGATACTGGGTACCCCAGACTTTGGGGTCTACATGAGAGGCTGGCAAGGGAAAAGAATTGTTAGTCAGTAGAGTGAGTGGCTAGGAGAAGAAGAGCTGCTGGCACATCTGGGGTGAGGCAAATGCAGGGAGCAAAAGAAATGGATGCTCCTACCTTAGCTAGAAGGTCCCTTCCCATTAAAGGTATAGGGCAGCTTGGCTCTACTAAAAATATGTGTGTGAGAGGGATACCTCTGAAAATACAGTTAAGTGGTGGTGGTTCCTGATGAGGTAGATAAGGCTGTGCCCCAACCTTGACAATAGGGAGACGAGAAGGAGAGGTAGGCCCCCAAAACTCTCTCAGGACAGAGTAAATAGCTCCAGTGTCCAAAAGGAACAAGATGGGGTGCCCATTTACTTTTACCACTACCCTAGGTTCCCTGTGTGAGATGGGAGTGGCCGGGGTGGAAACTGGGCAGTTTCAGTCATCGCTGTAGGCCAAGCCTAGAAAGTCAGCCAGAGGATGGTCTTCATATGGCATTCCTGTGTCACTTGGGTCATTAGGACAGTCAGTTGAACAGTGACCCTTTTGGCAATATTTTGGACAAGGCCCTATCGGTGCCCTTCCTGGGGTGCTGGTGCAAGCCTGGGCCCTATGGCCTTCTTTCCCACACTTGAAACAGGGACCAAATGGCTTTCAGGGAGCCGGTCAGATAGTGTTTGCTAGCATCTGGCAGTTTTTATTTTTTTTGGGGGGAGCACTTCTCATTTCTCCCATTGTATACCTTAAATGATATTGCTAGCACATCTGCTTGTGGGGTCAGAGAGCCATTCTCTAAACGTTGAAGTTTAGCCCTAATGTTGGGGAAGCTCTGTGAGGCAAAGTGGGTCATTAGGAGCTGCCTGCCCTCAGGGCTTTCTGGGTCTAAGCTAGTGAATTTAAGTAGAGCCTTGGTGAGCCACTCTAAGAAGTGAGACGGATTTTCATCCTTATCTTGAATTATCATTTTTAGTTTTTTTATAGTTTACTGGTTTTAGGGCAGCCTTACAGAGGCCTGTCAGGAGAAAGGTAATAAACCTATCTCTGGCTAAAGAGCCACCCTGGGTGTTATAGTCAGTCCCAGTGTGGTTCTTGGTCAGGAACTGCCTCAGGCCCTGGAGGGTATGAGGGATTAGTCTGGTAAACCTCATCTACATGAGTCCTAGCTAGTTCCCACACATGCCTATGCTCCTCAGGAAGTAAATTATTAGAAAGTATCATGTATATATCATGAAAGGTGAGACTATAAGATTGAGTTATATATTAAAACTGTTTAATAAAGGAAGCAGAATTAGAGGTATAATAACCCAGCTTGCTTTCTATCTGAGAGAGTTCTGCCAGACAGAATGGAACATGGACCTTAATCAGTCTATCCACACTGGCCACCTCTCACAAAGGGAAAATGGCTGATGAGTTTGAATGGCTGGAGTCAGGCCCTTTTGCAGTCTGAGACGAGTGGCAGGAGGAGTGAAGGTTGGAGCCAGGGCAGGGTCTTTGGAAACAGCCACTGTCGGGGAAGAAACGGATTTAGAAGAAGAGGAATCCGGAAGAGGAGCTGAAGGAACAGACACACTAGGAGTAGGGGTGGGAGCAGAAGGTCAGATAGGTGGAGGTTTGTTAGCAGGATCTAGAGTCAGAGATTCTGGAGTCAGAGAATCCTCCAGTTTAGGCATAGCTAGGAGCATATGAGCAGGAGAGAAGGAATCCAGAAGAGACAGCTTAGCACTGAGAAAGAAGAAAGCTATGATATAGGGCAACACTTTCCATTTGCCTGTTCACTAGCAGAAATTAGATAATTCCTGTAAAATATCAGGATCTAAGGAGCCACTCAGCATCCATTTTTTGTTATTTTCTAAAGCATATTTGTGCCATCTCTTAGTATAGAGATGGATAAGCTTAAGAATCTTTAAGTAAGGCATTAAGCTGAGAGGTTTTAAAGTCTCAAGAAGACAGCCTAGGGGAGATGTAGGACTGATGGGGTTGGAAGCCTTATTTCCCATGTCTGGAAATAAAAAAAAATCCAGAAAGATAAAAAAATTTAAAAAAACAAAAGTGATCTGGAGCTAAGGCCCCAGGCATCCCTAAGGCCAAGGACAGATCTTCACCAGGAACAGGCTGGCAGATGGCTCATCAGATGGCTCATAACACAGGGGCCTATGCTGTGTAAAGCAAGGATTCCCTGGGAATCCGGAACAGCATCTACCACTTCATCAAGCCGGAAAAACGTGCCGCCTCCCACAGCCTCAGGACGCACCCAATGGCAGTGGTCCAACAGTGAGGAATATCTCAAACTGCTGATGTAGGAGATGGCTAGAAATCTAAGCCTGAGATAGGGACTGACCATAGCCAATAAAGACCATAGTTGGGGGTTCCCCCAGTTTCAAAAATACTCAGTGAGATGCCAGACACTCAATGGTCATTCCCACAGATTCAGGAAACTGATTTTGCTGGCTGAAAAGTGGGGGACTCACCCATCGAAGCAGTGGTGTTGCATGCAGATTCCTGAGGCCAGGCAAATGGACACTGGTCTGTCATGGATGGAGCAGACTCCCCAGTTTACAGGTTTCCAGGCACAGAGCACCCAGAAGGGCCCGTTTGGTCACGGCACCAGATGTTGGTTTATTTGCGACACTCTTATCCTTCGAAGAAACATCACAGAACACGACAGAATCCACTAACAAGAGTTTTATTAAGATAAGGGAAAGACACAGATGTGCACAGGCCTGTGGAAAAACACATGAGTAAAGATGGGGCCGGGAATCATGGCACTGGCTTATAAAGGCTGGGCCGCACTAGTGCACACAGTCCCATGTGGCTATTCTATGCATGTGCATAGATCACATGGTTGCACTGCGTGCTTTAAGCAACCACACAAAACCACGGGGTCCTGGTCATGTGAAATGTTTTGACCCAGAAATGACTAGGCGGAAGAGACTAGGTCCTGCCGGGCATGCACAACCACGCCCAACCATGGGGGTGTGTTGTGAATCCATATCACTTATTCCATGAGTTCTGTGATTCTAGAGAACCCTGATTAATGCACTGGGATTCCCATTCAATTAAAAATTTATACTTTTAAGTTCTAATTTTTGATTTATACTCTAACCACATATGTGAAACACTCTTAGCAAATACTTCAGTAGTAATTTATATACATTTGGAGAAAATATCTCTCCTATTGTATAAAGCTAAAGAACATGGAAAACAGTAAAGCATAGGGTTGGATGTTATTTCTGATGAAAATTTTATGAAATAGTATGAGCCCTTAGATACATGGCAAGATTAGGTTATTGGTTTTGATCAAGTTGATAGGCACTTGTTACTTAGTGGAAAGCAATATTTAATTTAATCTAGTATGCATTTATTCTGTAATCTATTAAAATTTAAATATTAAATAAAATGATGCTTAAAGGGAAACATCAACATCAATGCTCCAGTCACCAAAGAGGCGAATGTAAATTCTGTCACCAGTTCTAAAGCCACCATTTAGAATTGTAGTTATACTGGCAACTGGGGCCGAGTTGGGCAGGTGTTCCTGGGGAACTATGTTCGTGGGAGCATTATTTGTAATAGCCAGAACCTGGAAACATCCTAGATGCCCTTCAACTGAACAATGAATAAAGAAAACATGGTACATATACACAATGGAGTACTACTCAGCAGAGAAAAACAATGGCATCATGAGGTTTGCAGGCAAATGGATGGAACTAGAAAATATCATCCTGAGTAAGGTAACCCATACTCAGAAGGACAAATATGGTATGTACTCATGTGGTGATATTATGTTCCCCAAAATATTGTACACCCTAGTAAACTTACCTGGGGTCAGAGAACAGAACAGCCACTAGATACAGAGGCTAGAAAATGGTGGCACTCACACCTTTAAACCTAGCCTTCTGGAGGCATGGATCTCTGTGAGTTCAAGGCCACACTGGAAATAGCCAGGCATGGTGACTCATGCTTTTAATCCCAAGAAGTGAGCCTTTAATCCCAGGGAGTGATTGCAGAAAGCAAAAAGATATATAAGGAATGAAGACCAGGAACTAGAAGCTTTCCACTGGTTAAGCATTCAGGCTTTTGAGCAGCAGTTCAGCTGAGAGCCATTGGGATGACACAGAAGCTTCCAGTCTGAGGAAACAGGATCAGCTGAGGAACTGGCGAGGTGTGGTAGCTGTGGCTTGTTCTGCTTCTCTGATCTTCCAGCATTCACCCAATAACTGGCCTTAGGTTTGATTTTATTAATAAGACCTTCTAAGATTTGTGCTACATGCTCACACATAAGTGGATACTAGATGCAAAGAATAACCAGACTGCAGTCCACAACTCCATGGAGGTTACCTAGTAAAGAGGAACCTAAGAAAGACACAGGGATTGCCCAATGACAGAGAAATGGATAAGATCTACATGAGCAAACTGGGGGTGAGGAGGGTAATGGAGGGCAAGGGTCGAGGGAAAGAGAGCTTAGGGGAGCGGGGTCCCAGCTAGATCAGGAACAGAGTGGGAGAACAAGGAAAGAGATACCATGATAAAGGAAGACCCCATGGGAATAGGAAGAAGCAGTGTGCTAGAGAGGTGCATAGAAATCCACAAAGATACCTCCACTATAGACTACTGACAATGGTCAAGAGAATGCCTGAACTGACCTACTCTGGTGATTGGATGGCCAAACACCCTAACTGTCATGATAGAACTCTCATCCAGTAACTGATGGAAGCAGATGCAGAGATCCACAGCCAAGCCCCAGGTGAAGCTCCAGGAGTCCAATCAGCAAGAGAGAGGAGGAATTATATGAGCAAGAGATATTGAGACCATGTTTGGAAAAAGCACGGGGATAAAAAGCCAAACTAGTGGAAACACATGAACTGTGAACCAATAGTTGAAGAGCCCCCAACTGGACCAGGCCCTTTGGATAAGTGAGACAGTTGATTAGCTTGAACTCTTTAGAAGGCCCCCAGGCAGAGGGACTAGGACCTGTCCTTGGTACATAAGATGGCTTTTTGGAACCTAGGGCCTATGCTGAGACATTTTGCTCAGCCTTGGTGTAGAGAGAGGGAGACTGGACTAACCTCAACTAAATTTACCAGGCTGGGCTGTCTCCCCAGGGGAGACCTTGCCTTGGAGGAGGTGGGAATGGGAGGGCAGGCTTGGGGGGAAATTTGGGGTGGGAGGAGGGAGGACAGGAAAATCCCTGGCTGATATATAAAATTAAATTAATTATAAAATAAAAATATTTTAAAAAATAGAATTGTAGTTAACAGACTGAATGAGGGAGCAGGGAGATGGCTCAGTGGTTAAAGAGCACTGACTAACTCCTCTAGAAGATCTGGATTCAAATCTCAACACCCTTATTATAGATCACTACTATCTATAGCACCAGTTCTAGTGGGCAAGACACCCTCACACAGAAATCTGGCAATCTTGATCTATTCTTATGTAATAGTTGGAATGTTTGGAATGTCAGGTACTTTTCCTTAGTTGCTGGCCCATCCTTGGGTGGTTGTCTGTGTGGTATCAGTTTATAGATCCAAATGTTGTCTACCAATAAGCCTGTCATGGCAGCTGTGTCTGGATCCCTTGATCCCTAATCCTGTAGGCAGCAGTGTGGCCAAGCTGTTTTGGGCGCCCTACACCCTTGCCTAATATCTTTCAGGCTTGTTGCCAAATAGGGTTGAAATACTGCAGCTCTCCACTTCTGGATGGTGTCTGTGATGTACAGAACCATCAACTGACACTAGTCTTCTCTTACTCCATTAACCAATCATGGGGAATACCCCCGTGAGCCTATAGGTGCATGCTTGGCAGCAGAAGGCACTGTACCAGGAATAGAACCCATAGGCATTTGGGCACCTTCTTCATGTAGCTTGCTTGTGCCTTAAGGACCCACTTGGTTTGATAACAGATTGCAGCTGTGCATGCCCTAATTTATGAGTTGGTGGGTCTGAAAACACCCAGCTCATGATGAGCAGTTTAGTTCACATGGTAAGGTGGTGGCCCATCTTGAAATGTTCAGTTTTTCTCAGTGGCTAGAATTGATGGCATGTGTTTATATGGTAGGCCATATTTATTTTTATAAATGATTATGTGGTTACCAGTGGCAGACACTTGAAATGACTTTAATAGGTATTGTAATGTTCCAATTTTCCAATGCTCCTATTCTTGTATTTTATTAAAGTTTGTACTTTTAGTGTGTGTGTGTGTGTGTGTGTGTGTGTGTGTGTGTGTGTGTGTGTGTGTTTAGAGTATGTAGCACAGGCTGTAAAACTCACTGTGATCTTCCTACTTCTGTTTCTGGAGTGCAGGTACTAAAAAAATGTACTACCACATACAGCTTGATAAATAGCTTTTGTGGTCTAAGTCTCCTCTTCTTAAGGTTGCCAGAGAGACCAGGAGATTGTGTCATAACCCCTGATATTAGAGTTACAAATAATAGTGATTTTTTTTTTTTTTTGGTTTTTCGAGACAGGGTTTCTCTGCGTAGCTTTGAAGCCTGTCCTGGAACTCACACTGTAGCCCAGGCTGGCCTTGAACTCAAAGAGATCTGCCTGCCTCTGCCTAATAGTGATCTTCTACATGTACTAGGAATGGAAGCTGGATGCTTTGAAAGAATCTTCAGTGCTCTTATATCGCAAGGCATTTTCTACCCTAAGTTTTCTGTTCTTGATTATGTTTCCTGTCCAAGGCAGTCTAGACAGGATCATACATATGATACTGATTAAAAAGTAGAAGTCTCCTCCATTTGAGATAATAAGGCAGGGATTAGCTCCCTAATTATCTGTCCAATACAACATGGTCATCCAATTATCCATATATATACAACCAACAATAATGGATGCAGCAGGTTGCATTCATGTATGTCAGCATGCTTATTTTCCCACACTTAATGAAGAATTGAGAAGGGATTGGCGAAGGGACTACATGAAGAGATAAAAGGAAAAAGGGATGTAATAGCTTTTAATTAACAATTTATGGAAATATTTTTTTAATAAAAAGAGGGGCTAGAGAGGTGGCTCAGCAATTAAGAGCACTGGCTGTTGTTACAGAGGACTGAGGTTTCATTTCTAGAACCTACATGGTAGCTAACCATTTGCTGTAACCATAGTCCCAAGTGTCTCCTGGCTTCCTCTGACCCCAGTAATTACTGTGCATTGTAACATTCATGGAAAACACCCATAAAATATACATTTTTTTAAAGTTAGAAAAAGGAAATAATGGAATTTTTTACAGTGATATCACAGTCTGGAGACAGACACCTGCCAAGGCTAGTTATAATGATGTCCCTATGGTCTTGCATGTAAGGAGTAGTGGTTGTCTACTGATCCAGCCTTCTCAGAGGAAAAGCAGCTTCATTCTGAGGTCAACATAGGTCATCGTAAACATTCTTCTAAGAGCAGAGTGTACAGTGCTGTTAAGTGACATTTCCTTGAAGTTTTCTGTCCTTGTGCTATTTATCTTTTCCATCTGTGAGAATGGTATTTGTGCAGTTATCTGATAGATTGAACATCAATGTTGACAGGTTACATAGGCTTCAAAGCAATATTTTTTCACTCTGTCATTTATTGATTTTCAGCTAAGAACTATTGGTACAAGATGAACATGCCAGTAGCATTTCTTTTCATCATTTTTGTAATTTACATTAGTTTCTTCATGACATTCTTACATGCATTGCAGTAATAATACCCCTAAATGTCTCTGCTTTTACATTGTGATAATGTTCAGAAGTGGATTTGTTTACTTGCCTGTTTAGGAATAGGGAGAATTCTACATGAACCTGTCCAGACTTCCTAAGTAAAATCCTTCTTTTGTTTAGGAACAGCATGCTTTCCGTGCCCCTGCTGGTAAGAAATTGTTCACATTTCTTCATTCTTAGCTGTTTTGATGATTATTCCTGGCAGTCAAACTGACTACTGCTGGTATAAACTAAAAATCCAAAGATTTGGGTATATCTGTGAAGGATTTTCTTTTAATGTTTTGAAATTAAAGACACATCTTTTTTTTTTTTTCAAGACAGGGTTTCTCTGTGTAGCTTTGCCCCTTTCCTGGAACTCACTTGGTAGTCCAGGCTGGCCTCGAACTCACAGAGATCCACCTGTCTCTGCCTCCCGAGTGCTGGGATTAAAGGCATGCGCCACCACCACCCAGCCTAAAGACACATCTTTTATTTGGATCATTTAAGGTAAAATTCAATTACAGCTGCTTGGTGGCGGTGTACACCTTTAACTCAAGCATTCAGGAGGCAGAAACAATTAGATTTTTCTGTGTTTGAGGCTGGCCTGGTTTACAAAATGAATTCCTAGGCTACACAGATAAATGTTGTCTTGAAACCACCAAAAAAAAAGAAATTTTAAGATCCATCTTTAATCTGGATTGTACCTCAGTAAGCAGCCTACATATATAAAGTATATTAAAGAAGGAAGCTCTGTCCCTGCTTGCGTTAGTACTGGACACCAAGCTCATTCATTTACTAACATTAGAGCCTACTTTCATGTTATTTTGTTGTATTCTGAAGACCAGCTGAGATATCTAACCCCATGAACTGAACAACTACTAGACTCTTCAAATTTCCATTGATAGGCAAAATTGTACTACCTGAACCCCAGATTGTGAGATGTTGTATTAAATTTACTTTTTACACACATGGAGAGATTCATTCTACCAGTACTCTTCATGTAGAGAACCTTGAATATTACAGTTGTGTTTTTTTCACCTGCCTACTGAGGAAGATGTGCTAGCTAACAATTGTACGCAAAAAGACATTCTTGCTAGCTCCATTATTCTCTATTATTCAACTTTCCATTAAGACTACTCTTTATTATTATTTAATTTGCCAACACTTTTTCCTAAATTTCAGGAATAAAATTCCTTAAGCAATGGAGCCATCATCCAGCTTTCTGATGGGAGAAAGACCTATTTATTATCTTGCTTCTAATCTTGTTCCTGATTTTCTTTCCTGGTTGTTTGAAGTCCCTGTGACAAGCAGGTAATAAGTACCTTCAATTCACCTGACCTCATTGTGAAGACTCCTAACAAACACCTTCTTTTGTGTCTTTAAATCTCTCTTTAGTTGTTAATATTTCTGGTACCCTTCCACCTGCATGACAGAGAATCACTCCACCCCACATAGTATAGTGGGCTGTACAAGCTAGCTAGCCACATTGTGTCCAGGAGGATGAAGGGGAAGTGCCAATGGAGGGCAGGAAGAGAGCAGGGTCTGCTATTTGAACCAGGGGCAGGTGCTATTGAAATGCAAATCTCTGATAGCTCAGAACAGTCTTGGTCTAGGGTGGAAGACAGGGTCAGCAATCATTGTGCTGTGTCTTTAAGCACACTGTAACCCTATGGGAGGTGCTCTTGTCACTCATGCCTCACTAGCCAATCAGGCGCTCCAGGTGACCTGCCAGTCAGAGTGGTTCAGGTTCCTTCCGGTCACCAGCTTCAGGCTTGGCTTTGAAGAGGATCTGGTGTTAGTGGTTTTGTTTGCTGTGCTGTGAGAGCTGCTGCAGGAAACTGAGCAGAGAGTTTGAACAAGCTGGAAAACCACAACATGGTGAGCGAGGGACTGCTGTCCCCAAACTGGGAGGAGTGGTCATTTCGGTCATGGGAGCCAGCCTGGTGAGTCCTTCCCTAGCTGGGTGGGGAGCCAGTGGCTGAATATGGAGTTCCGCATGTTCTTGCCTGGTCCTGCGTGATCCAGCATGGTTCAGCTTGTCCTGCATGTGCCAGTGTGCTTCTTTGTGGTTCTCTGTAGTGTTTGCAATTCCTGGACTGGCTGGCAGCCTCTATGTCACTTCACTCCACTGGCTGTATCCGTGCAGAGCATTGGCAGTGGGACTGTGCTTTGAAATAACCGCTGTGAAAGTGCCGGCACCCTTAGTGTTTATGTTGTCACTATGGAACCCAGGTTTGCCACATTCAGAGAACCATGGTCTGGTATCTTCCAGAAGTACTGCACTTTGAACCTTCCACATTTAGGTTTAGGATTCATCTGGACTTAATTCTGTGGAGCTCATAAACAGTATCTCCTGTGTAAAGTAGCAATCCACTGCTAAACTATGATGTAGAAAAGTAGAATTGATAGATAAAGGTCTTACCAGTTCTTAGAAGACATTAATTCACAAAGTAGAATTTAGGTAAGGGAGGGGTGCATAAAAAATACCCCCAAAATAAGTAGTATGCTAACCATGCCTGTTAGAGATTAATATGATAAGATGTAAATATGTTTTCCCCAAAATTAACCAGCTACATTCCCATAACAAAGGAGACAACCCTGATTTATAACCAGCAGAAAGGCCCATCCCTCCATTAAAAAACTGGCTTATAAATGCTGCTCAAATGACCATTACAAGGTCACAACAAACATTAAGCCCTGGTGTGCCACAGAGGTATATTAATTTTAGAACAAGGGTGTCTCTAGTCTTTTGAAAAGCAGTTTGGAGTCAAGGTCTCCTACATTGGTTGAGGTGGACTTGAACCCTCTCTGTAGCCTGACAGAACATTGCCATTGCTATCCTCTTGAATAACCAAGAGGTTATTGGATTACATGTCTGCAGCACCACAAAGTTCTAAAATGATCCTAAATTCTTGGATTACATGTCTGCAGCACCACAAAGTTCTAAAATGACCCATGTGAGTCACAAAGTACAATATCCATTGCAGAACATGGAAAGTATTTGCATGTGGACCATGGCTTTTCCCTTCAGACCAGAAGAGGAGGAACAGTATACTGTGTACACTGCAGGAGGAAACAGACTAGACAATAGCTAGATCACAAACTGAAGTTAAAGACAGTGTGCTTCAGGGTTCTCCATTACATAGAAGGACTGATGGGGCAGGGAGAGTGACTTTCTCTGTAATTTTCCTGCATTATTAATTCCTTTTATGTGAATAAAAACAGATAGAGTTGGTGGGTGTACAGTTTAGGGAGAATATCTTAAACTATAAAGTATTCAATTTCCAGTTAGCGAACTCTCCTGTGCAGATATGTGTAATCCTGGTTGACACAGTTAAGTCAGCTCAGAGGTTTGAGACACAAGCCAAAGGCTGTAACTCTATGTATTAGCTTATAACAATCAGAGGCTAATACTTTACATGGTACAAAGTTACACAGTCTTGTATTAATGGTATTTACTTTATCATGGAGGTGCCTACTCCATTTCAAAGTCAGTATAGCTAAGTTTTATTCCAAATATTTTTATCATTTAAAAACATCAATTATTGATATCATTTTAAAAATTCATTTTTCTTAAATGCATTACTGCTTTTTTCCTATTTTCAATGTTTCTCCATTTAAGAATTTCATTCCATTTTTTTCTTAAATGCTGTTTATTTATTTATGTATTTATATCAGTTTAGAGCAGTGATTCTCAACCTTGGTCATGGCTCCATTTGGGGCATCAAATGATCATATCACAGGACTGGCCTGAGATGATTGGGAAACACAGATATTTATATAATTCATAACAGTGGCAAAATATAGTTATAAAGTGGCAGTGAAAATAATTTTATAGTTAGGGGAACAACTGCATCATTAGGAACTGTATTAAAGAGTCACACATTTGGAAAGTTGAGAACCACTGGTTTAGATCACTGATTCCTGTAGCTCAGTATTGTCTCACACCATAAAATTAAGAATTGCTTTTACTGGGTGGTGGTGGTGCACGCTTTTAATCCCAGCATTCGGGAGGCAGAGCCAGGCAGATCTCTGTGATTTTGGGGCCAGCCTGGGCTACCAAGTGAGTTCCAGGAGAGGTGCAAAACTACACAGAGAAACCCTGTCTCAAAAAACCAAAAAAAAAAAAAGAGAATTGCTTTGAACACTAAATCCTGCCTCTGGGCCCCAGTGCTGGGAAGACAGTCCTGAAACTCCTTGGCTGGGGCTTGACTGGACTGTGGGAAGGAAAAATAGATCAGTGAATGAGTATCCTCCAACTTCTCTAGATTTTATTGTGAATATATGAATGAATTGGGTCCTGTGTAAAAATTGAGTTCACTTGCTAACTTTAAAGCAGGTATAGTCACAGCACAGAAAAGGAGGAACAAGAAAGAGGGTGAAAGCTTTCCTGATGTGACAGTAGTTGCTATGAGATATGGGTACTAAGGTAATCAGTTTTAGACCATAAATAAATATTCTGCTGGCCATTTCTTGGGTCCACAGATAAGGCAATCAAGAATCTGGAAAATGAACTGAATTTTTATTAAACCAAATTTCTGTAGTTACACCAGTACAAAGTTAATAGAAGAAATGGGATAAAATGGTGTAACCTTGTCTAATATGACTGTGTTTTTCAGGTTTAAGATGTATAATGTATACCCCAAGAGAAATGATGTGAATAGAACTTGGTGTGCTCTAATACAAATCACTAGTCTCTGAAGCAATGGCCATACCCTGTTTCAACTTTTTAACAGGATGTTTTGGCATTATAATTACATTATTTCCACTCTCTCTCCTGCCTCTAAACCTCCCATGGACCCTTCATTGTATTCTAATCCATGGCCTCTTTTTGTTTTACAACAGTTACCATTTGAATGTGACTTGACTTTGGTTGTAGGACTTCCCAGCTATGAAGTAAAGTGTTGGCTGTACTGGATACTGTATATGCTATTTTCAAAATGTGTGAAATTTAATTTAGGTGTATGAGTTTTGCCTGTGTGTATACCAAGTGAATGCCTGGTACCAGTGGGTGTCAAAAGGGAGTGTCTGATCCCCAGTGCCTGTAGTTACAGAGAGTTGTGAGTTGTCTTTTAGGTGCTGAGAAACAAAGTCAGGCCCTGTGGATGAGTAGCAAGGGCTGTCATGTTGAACATTCTACTCAGCCCCATGAACATGTCATGACAACAGTAAGGTGTGAGGGATGATCCTGATTTCATCTTTACCTCAGCCCTGATCACCCAAAAGAAATACAAGTTTGACAACATCCAAAACCTAATATAGACATGGTTTTTAAAGAAGTTCCCAAGCCCAAATCTCCAGAAAATGAGGGAAGAGAACAAAAAATGATCATGAAAGAAACTTACAAGCCTTTAAAGTGTCTCATGGCTTGATCAAAGCCAGAAGATTAAATTTATCTTCAATGCCAAAAAAATGAGCAGCAATGTGAGCCCACAAGAACAATTGTCAGGTGAATCCATGCTAGAGTTTTTACTTCCTGTAAAGAGAGAAGAGGAACTTGCAGGCATGAAGACTGACTTTTCTGAATAGGATGGTATTCTGCTTTCTTGATGCTTATAAAACTTTCAGTTAAGCCCTGAATGGTGGTGAGTCCACATGACATTGTCAGGAGATCCTGAGACTCAAACAGAAGTGACTCTATGTCTGGGGAAATCGGGCATTTACAAAGAGGTATAGAGTATGAAAAAATCATTAGGGAAGGAGTTTTGGGTGTGAAAGCTCAGGATTAAATGACCAGAGAAGAATGCTTTGGGTGTACCTGAGGTACCTGAGAACAAGATGGCTTCTATTGTGCTCTCTATATCCTCTCAGCTGTGGTGGATCACTACCCTCCAGGTCTTTCACTCTTTCCTGTTTTAGACAAGTACATGTAGCTGTCAGTGACAAGTTCCTGCAGGTCCCAACTGTGTGGTCCACACTTGGGCCTTAAAGCCCATCCATCCCCACCCTGTCAGTCCCTGTAACCTGCATTCCTGGTAGAAATAAGAATATTCTAAAGAGACATTTATATCTCTCCCGTTGGCTAACAACTAGTGAAACAGTGGACCACATGAAATTCTAATTTCACTGGAAATCTCATTGTGAAAAAGGACTTGAATCCTCCATATGAGGATGTGGGAGGGATTTAAAGATGGAAAAAATTACATGTCTTCATTAAGTAACTTAGTTTTGCATATCTTTTGCCTTCTATCTAAACTGCTTAGAACCCCAAGGATGTATTAATTATATTTTCTTTATTGTTCCAACTTAGTCAATTTGATTGAATATCATGTTTTAAATTTTCATTAAAGTTTGCTTTATTCCATTTTCTCTTTTTTATTATTTGTAAAGAATAGTATTACTATGATTCCCTGGCTGGCCTGGAACTTGCACTATAGATTATGCTGTCCTAGGCCATCAGAGAGATCTGTCCACCTTGCCTCCAGAGTGCCTCCATTATAGGTGGACATGTCACTCACTGAATAACTTGGTTCATTTAATTGGCTTACTGAGGATGAATGGCTGAGCTTGCCTAGTTAGAGTAGCCAGGGGAGAGGTTCTGGTCCTATCTCCAGTAACCGAAGAAGGTTCCCATCAGATGTAGCCTTCCCGCCTTATTGCCCAGTCTTCCAACTATGAGAAATTTTGTTTTTATTTATTATTGAGTCTGTTATAACTCATCAATGACCTAGGAAGAGCTCTTTCCTTATTTTGCAGGTAGTGAAACTCAGGCTCACAGAGATAAGTAGCTTTTAATATAGTTAAGTATAACTACTTTTGTTACTAATACATCAGTGTAATTCCTCACTAAATGCAGTTGAAGCCATCTAACCCAGGCACGGTGGCACAGGCCTGTAATCATGGTACTTAGAATTTGGAGGTAGAAATTACTGGATTTCAAAGTCATGCAAATAAGAATGCTTTTTGGGGTATGGGGTAAGGACCATAGAACAAAGGGAGAATGTGATTGGCTCAGGACAATGTTCATAGTTTTCCCTGCAGTTCCAGAAATTCAGGGCCTTGGCACCAGCAATTGTTCACTGAGGTATTCACCACCTCAAGTTTACTATTCTTGATAATATTTTCTATTCTTGATAATGTTTCCTGGCCAAGGCACATAGATCACTTGGGGAAAAGACTCTTGTTGCTCATTAAATAGTGGAATTCTCCTGCAGGTGGGAGAATTAGCCTCAGACTGGGATGAGCTCCCTAATTGAATATTCAATGCAATGTGTTCATCCTTGAATCCCTATAAACATAACCCAAAGAAATGGACTCAGCAGGTTTTATTCATGTTATTTGTGCAAACATATTCTCATATGCCTAACAAGTAAGAAATTGGAAGGGAAGAATTAGGGAAGTGATGGAGAAAGGACAAGGAGGGGGGAATTGATTAATACATATTAAATAAAATGTATGGAAACAAATTTGAAATAAAGATGTAGCCTAGGGAGATAGCTTAACAATTAAAAGTAACACCAGGTGTTGTTACATAGGACACAGGTTCCATTATACCTGACCATCTCCTATAACTCTTTTCTGGCCTATGCAAGTACTCTGCACAAATGCCTATAGGCAAACACCCTTATACATAAAATAAAATAATTAAAAATGAAATTATCTGCAATGATGTCACAGCCCTGAAACAGACAGCAGGCAGGGCTAGTTAAAATTATCCCCTTCACATCCTGCATGCTTGTAGCAAATTCATTCTATGAAATAAATTTTCTGCATACATGGAGAGATTCATTCTACCAGTCCTGATCCTGTGCAGAAGCTTGAATAAGACAGTTGAATTTTGTTCTTTTTTCACCTACCTATGGAGGAAGATGTACTGGCTAACAATGGTGCTCATAAATACATTCTTCCTAGCTCCATTATTCTCTAAGTATTCATCTTTCCATGTAAACTACTCTTTATTATTTAATTTGCCCACAGTGTGCTCTGAATTTCAGGAATAAAATTCCTAAAGCAATGGAGGCATCATCCAGCTTTCTGATGAGAGAAAGGCATATTATCTTGTTTGTGATCTAGTTCCTGCTTTTCTTTGCTGGTTGTCTGAAGTCCCTGTGACAACTAGGTAAAAAATACCTTCAGTTCACCTGATGTCAGTGTTGTCACACAACAAATACTATCCTTGTGTGTGTTTAAATCTTTCTTTAGTTGTTAATATTCCAGGCACCCTTCTACCTTTGTGGCAGGGAATCACTCCAGCCCACATTGTATAGTGGTCTGTACAAGCTAGCTAGCCACATTCTGTCCAGGAGGAAGAAGGAGAAGTGCCTATGGAGAGCAGAAAAAGAGAAAGGTCTGCTTTTGCAGCCAGGAGCAAGTGCTATTGATATGCATATTTCTGCTGATCTAAAAAAAGTCTTTGTCAGGGGTGGAAGGGAGGAACAGAAAACATTGTGCTGTGTTTTTATTCACTTTGTAACCCTATGGGAGTTGCTCTTGTTACTCAGGTCTCACTAGCCAATCAGGTCCAGAGGTGATCTGCCAGTCAAAAGTGTTACAGGGTCTTTCCTGATGCCACAGGCTTCATACTTGGCTTTCAACAGGATCTGGTGCTATTGGTTTTGTGTGCTGTGCTGTGAATGCTGCTACAGGGAGCTGAGAAGAGAGCATGGCTGACCTGGGAAACCATGACATGGTGAGTGAGGGGCTGCTGTTTCCAGATGAGGTAGAGCAGATGGTTAGGTGTAGGATCCAGTGTGTTGGGTTCTCCCTGGATCTGGTTTGGAACTTGCCTGCACAATCTCTGTCCTATGAGGTTCCATGTGATACTTGAAACTCCCTGGACCCAGGGGCAGGCCTCTGAATAACTTTGATTTGTGGGCTGAATCTGCTCACAGAATTGAAAATAGGGAGCTGTGCTTAAAAACATCCTTGAAGCTGGGCAGTGGTGGTGCATGAGCTGGGCAGTGGTAGTGCACACCTTTAATCCCAGCACTCAGGAGGCAGAGCCATGTGGATCTCTGTGAGAGTTCAAGGCCAGCCTGGTCTACAGAGTGAGATCCAGTACAGGCACTAAAACTGGACAGAGAAAAGCCTGTCTCAAAAAAGCCTAACCCCCTCCCCTCAAAAATCTTTGAACTTCAATATACTTTTGGTGCACCCATGGAAAGCAGGTTGCTAAACTTGGAGGGTACCTTCTAGTACCATATAGAGGTTCAGTATTTTGCATTTAATTTTTACATAAGATCCATTCATAGTTAAATTTGTGAGGGGTTGTAAAAAGCATCTCATGCATTGGGTAGCACTCCACTACTAAGGTGTGATATAGATGAGTAGAATTAGTGATTTAAAAGATTTATTAATGCTTAGGAGATAGAAAGTCTCACAAAATAGAACTTAGCAGAGGGAGGACTCCCTCTAAAATACCCCAGAAATAAATATATTCTAGCCAGGCATGTTAGAGATTAGGACAGTAGGATACACATTTGTTCATCAGGATTGTCCAGACATTTGGCTCCAAAACACCACAAAGAAGCCAACGCTTATGTATAACCAGACACTAGGCCCAAACCTTTACCATGAGTTCTAACAAGCTGCTTATTGAGGCATTACAGGGTCACAAACCACCGAAAGGCCTGGTGTGCCTTAAAGTTCCAGTTTTCTTTGAAAAACACTGTGTGTTAAGGACTGGCCTGATCAAGCAAGGCTTTCATTTAGGCCCTCAGTCAAGGAGGAGAAACATTCTTGGGAGAGCTGGTAATAGGTCAGGGCCCAGGCCTTGGGAGCTTTCCCTAAGTACCTGATTTTTTGACAATAATACAGAGCTCCTTCCCTAAAATCAGGAATATGTTTGGGTGAATTTGTAATGGTCTGGAACCAGGACTTATATGGTGGGGTTGCTTCACATCCCACATATAGCTATGGTTATCAGTCCCAAGAATACAGGTGGGCTTACTCAATAATCTTGAAATGCCCTGTGTTCCCTTTTATAGCATTGTTTGATTAGCCTCCTCCTGAGTCTGTCCCATTGTATGATACTTTCTGCTAACTTCATGGAAGTCATCCGTTCTCTTCCATTTTCCCCCTGGAATTACTGTACAAGATGTTATTCTTCTTCAGAAGCTTACATGACATAACAACATAGCTTAGGCAAGACCTCCCTAGTCTGGCTGTTATCTTTACTACTTCCACTTTTCCCATCATTCTCAACCCCTTTTAGCTTCACCCCCACACAATGTCACTAAAGAATGATCTGCTCTTTCAGATCACTGGTATATTTAAGAAACAATCCTGGGAATATTTTTGCTGTCTAACTCACCCATCTGCCCATATGATTAGACCTACACATTGCCTTTCTCTATTTAAATTGTTCAAAGTACAACCTGGATCATGAAGCTAAAAGACACAATGATGACAGTACATGCATATGCTGAATGCAAAATGTGTCTAGACTGTCTCCTTTCTGAGCATTTGCCAGAGATTGATGCATACTGTTATTAATGGTATTTTTCTTTATTAATACCCTAAGTGTGATTTGTGCCTGGGAAATCATATTAATTCTAGAACAGCTGCTTTTCCATCCTGTCAATAAAATGTTTCTGAGACAAGCTGTCTTATGCTGACTCCAGTGGCCTTGCTTCTATTCTCTTCCTCTCTGGGCCAATGATCTCACTGTCCTCTATACTACACCTTCAAATTCTTAAATTAATTGACTGTACCACCTCAGAGTTTTAAAATTATCCATTTGAGTCATGTAGTTAACTATTCAATGCAATGACAGGAAAAGGTTTCACATATGGAGCATTGCTTTTGACTTCAGACCAAATAGAAAGAATTGTGTACACTGTAGGGGGAAGCAGGGTATGCATTCATCTACTGGGGTCACTATTATGAAAAAGGATCTGACTGTGGTAGCAGCAGTTATTTTGTAACTTCCAAGCATGTTTTAATTCATGTCAGGTATGATCACAGACCAAATTGTAAGAGTGGAAAGTTTGGGAAGGTTATCTTGAGCCAATGAATATTGAATTTGCAATTAGGCAACTCTTCTATTCAGATATGTTCAATCCTGTTTGACACAGTTATGTCAGCTCTGAGGTTTGAAAAACAGGCCATTGACTGTAACTGTATGTGTCAAGTTATAAATCTCAGCAGTCAACATATTCATATGGGCAACATCAATCTATCTCATATTAATGGTATTCCCTCTATTAGGGAAGGACCTATTCTCTTTCAAAATCAATATGGCTGAATTTTTTTATCTTAAAAATACATGATTTTTATCATTTTAAATATCACTTATTAGTATCATTTTTAACACCCTTTTTAGTGCATTACTGCTCGTTTCTCTACTTGTTTCTGTTCTCCAATGTCTCTAGGTAATCAATAGTTTTAATTCTTTTCTCTCAAGTGATGTTGATTACTGATTTCTGTGTAGAGTAATGTCTCCTTTAGTTTAGGTTTGCCTTATTGTATGTAAGTGAGAATTGGTTTGAATACCTATACCTGGCTCTGCTGCCCAGTGCTTGGGAAAAAAGTACTGCAACTTCTTCCATTCTGCGCCTTGACTGGTCAGTGAGATGGAAAAATAAGTCATCTAATGAGTGACCCCCATCTCTCTGGCTTTTAGTGGAAACTTATAAATGAAGAGTGCAAGAATGGAGTTCATTGACCAACTTTGAAGCTGGTGGAGTCATAATTCCTAAAGGGAGAGGCAGGATGGGGGTTTACAGATTTCCTACTTCAACAGTACTTGAGAATAGCAATGTGGAATTAGGTAATCAATTTTAGATATTTCATAAATATCCTGATTGGCCATTTCTTACGTTCCACAGACAAGGGTAATCAAGAATCTGGATAAAGGACTGACTTTGTCTTAAAAACAAATTGCTATAGTTATAGTAGTTCAATCAAAATAGATATGGACAAAATGTTGTGGCCATGCCTAACAGTGTAGATGTATCCAACCTTCTTATTAAATAAGAAACACAGAACCAATGCAAAGAAGAAAGCCAAGAGGTCAGATCTAAGAGCTAAAACCTTACCCTTCCTCCTGCGGTGGTCCTACCTCTCCAAACCAGAGCTACCCCTGTGTTAAAGTCTTTATATAGAGTTCCTGTCCTGCCTTCTCATTGGTTGTAAACCCAACCACATGACCGCCTCCTCACGGCCTGTCTGTATAGGCCTCCAGGTTTTCCATGATTGGTATTAAGATTAAAGGCATGTGTATCCAATAATGGCTGTATTCCTGAACACACAGAGACTTACCCAGCTCTGCCTACCAAGTGGTGGAATTACAAGCGTACGCTACCACTGCCCTGCTTTCCTATGGCTTGCTAATAGCTCTGACCCCCGGGCAACTTTATTTATTAACATACAAATAACATTTTAATACAAATAAAATATCACCATATTTCCCCTTTTCTATTTTAATAAAAAGGAAAAAAAAGAAAAAGCTTATAACTAATATAAGAAAAACTATATACAAAAGTACAATAACTATATACAATATATACAAGTAATAAATACCTAAGCAATGTCTAGTCCATTTGTATTTGACAAATTCAGAGAAAATAATTTCATTATCTATCCTATTTTGGTAAGTCCAAAATGTATCCTAATTAATCTTCAACTATAACTAACTAACCTTCAACTATAACTAACTAATCTTCAACTCCCTCAGAGACCCAAGAAGGAAATAATATTAGCTAACAAAAATAAAAACAGGAAGTGCATACAAGCAACTTCCAAAAAATTTGTGAGTTGACAGAAACAGACAGCTGTCTGGACAGTCACCTGAGGTTTCTCCGAAGTGCTGGGGCATCATCTTCAGCCTATAGGCTTAGCATATCTGACAGACTCATTTGTGAAGTAGGATGTACACAAGTTCAACAGTTCAACCTCACATTGAGTGAGAGTAGTCCATGTACCAGAAACACCTGAATTCCACTAGTGTCGTGTCATGATTCATGTCATGATTCAGGATTTTAAATTCTGGAAATTGTTGATGGTTTTTTAATTCAGCTGTCCATTCTTCCTGGCTGTGTATATATGGCTTCATCTCAGCATCCCATTCTTCTCCATATCCCTCTATCAAATGCCAGTCTACTATTGAGAGGCGTGAGCTTAGTTACTCTTCAAGAATAACTGTTTCAGCTGCTATTCCATTGCACATCAGAGGCCATCGGCCCACTGCCTGTTCAGCTGCCTTCGAAGAAAAGGGCACTGTACCTTTTCCGAATTGTGAAGGCCACCTCAGGGATGGTGCCATATTGTCCTGGCCTCAGAAGATGCCTTTTGATAAAGCCATAACCACACTTGTTTTGGCAAGAATCAGTAGTCCTTTGTTTCATGTCCTGTCTGTTCATTTTATCAGCAGTTGATTCGAGGATACTTTGTTGTCCAGTGGCTAACTTTTGCCACAATGAAAGCTAACTCCATATACAGTTTCTTCAATGCCCATATTTTCTCTGAAGTAGATTGGTACTGCCAGGAGCCGACATGTCTCATAGTCATAACAAAAAAGAAAAATTTTCTAAGTTATTAAAACATTTTAAATGCCATATTCTGTAGATCTCTGAAGGGTTTGAAGATAACCTGTCTATCTAAAATATATCTACTCAATCTTGAAAACATACCTAATATAGCTACAAGTTCTATTATAATGTCTAACTACTAACTTTCATGTCTTTATATACTAATAGTTGGTAATAACATTCAAGGATCAGAAAATTGCATTACATTGTTAGATGAACGGTACAATTAAAAAATATATATAACATTTTCTAACAATATCAATTTCAATACATATAATTTATATACAATATAAAACAATCCAATCCAATGTATTTACATTTTTCTTTTCTTTCTTTTTTTTTTAATAAGAACCTTAAATCTAATCTCCTTTGCTTAGCCTTTTTCCTAACCCTTGACAACAACTTGTAACCAACCCTCCTAATCAATGAAAATTATCCCAGACCCAAAACCCATTAAAAAACCAAAAAAAACCCAACCGCCCCACACCACCTCTTTGGGAATGTGGGCGTCGTATTCTTGAAATTGCTTCCTGCTGGGTATGGGCGAAGGTATCTTTATCCTGAAAGAAAAATTTTAGGTTAATTGTCAAATTCTAGGAAAGGTAAATATATCCTTCGTTATCCAGTCTGTGTATAATGCCAAAATTCAGGGTTTATCTCAAATCCTTATTCAAGTAGTCTTTGAGACTGGATCATCTCAGCTAGCTCTCTCAAAATTGCTCTGAACACTTTGTAGTTCAAAGCTGATCTGTAGATGATGTTTGTCAGCTTATTGATGTTATTATTGTCCACGTGGAATTGTTGTTGTTGTGGGGCCCCATCTTCTTCCTGGAGACTTCAGTTGATGTTAGGCCTAACCGTGATTTCCTGCAAAAAACTGATAAGAGACTCGAACACAAAGACTATATATGCGACTTTTTAGAATTAGTTAGTACTCTATATGACCACTTATATCTTAACAAAGTTTAAAATGTATATATATCTATATATATTGATCTTGTAAATTTTGATATAAAATTCATACTTTAAGAAAAGTTTAAAGAATCAGAATAGAATCAAAGAGTTGAGATTCGTAATAGAATAGTCCCTTAATTAATTTGGCTTTTCTCCTGTCCCATAGCAGAAGATGGCTCTTTTCTTCTGGCATGATACAGGGAGTTTGCATTTTCCTTTTAACAACATGCTTGAGTTTAAAGAAGGAGAGAGCCATTCTCCAACTCCAAAGTCAGCTTTAAATTTTAATTGAACTGGGACTATTAGAAATTAAATAGTGTTAAATCTTTAAAGAAAAGCAGAAACAAACATTTAGGAAGACATAAAATTTTTTTTTAGATAACATACCCATACGCCATTTCACTCTGTTTCTTAGGATAGATGATTTGTCCCTTTTCTTCAGTTGTCTCATTTGTCCAGTGTTCTTCAAATTCCTTAACCTTCATTCTCCTAAAAGACAAAAACAAAAACCTTTCCCCAAGTTTTTTTGGGGATGTTCCTTTTTGACAAGTTATCTGATTAAATGAAAAGGCATGTGTTACTGGTATAAGTTAGTTTAAATTGGATGTTTACGATAGTTGATGAACTATCACCTCCTCTAATTAAGAGGTCTCTCTTGTTCAAATCGAACCTTTATCAATTTTGATGGTACCCACAGCTTATCTTCTCCTGTAGAAATAAAAGCAAAACCTCGTCCCCAATGTAACACATATCCTGGTTTCCATTCTGAGGTCAGCACATCCTTAAAGTATATAGGTTGATTTAATTCTGTAGTTTTTTCTATTATCCAATGTCTCTCTGCAGCTGTTGTTCCTTTCTCATTGGCATTGAGAAAATTCAAAGTTAATAGAGCATTATGTAGTCTATTTCTGGGGGGTTTTGTTACTCCTTTTTGTTTATTTAGCATATCCTTTAGAGTTCTGTTTGATCTTTCTATAACTGCTTGACCTGTAGGATTATGTGGTATACCTGTAACATGGTTTATATTATAATAAGCAAAAAACTGTTTCATTTTAGCAGAGACATATGATGGAGCATTATCAGTTTTGATTTGTGCAGGTATACCCATAATGGCCATAACTTCTAGCAAATGAGTGATTACAGAATCAGCTTTTTCAGAACTCAAAGCAGTTGCCCATTGAAATCCTGAATAAGTATCGATAGTGTGGTGTACATATTTCAGTTTTCCAAATTCTGCAAAGTGAAACACGTCCATCTGCCAGATTTCATTCCTCTGAGTACCCTTTGGGTTACATCCTGCTGGTAATGGTGTTTGATTGTAGAAGGAACAAGTAGGACATTTCTTTACTATTTCTTTGGCTTTTTGCTAGGTTATGGAAAAATCCTTTTTTAAACCTTTACTATTTACATGATGTTTTTTATGAAATTCTGAGGCCTCCAGCACATTTCCTATCAATAATTTATCAATCTCATCATTGCCTTGTGCTAGAGGGCCTGGCAGACCAGTATGGGATCGAATGTGAGTTATATATAAAGGATGACTCCTTTTTCTGATTGTATCTTGTAATTGAATAAATAATGAAGTTAATTCTGAAGCATCGTGGATAAATTCTGCAGTCTCAATATGTAATACTACTCTTTCAGCATACTGAGAGTCAGTTACTATATTGAGAGGTTCTGAAAAATCCATTAATACCAACAGAATAGCATACAATTCTGATTTTTGAACTGAATTATAAGGACTTTGAACCACTTTACTTAAATTTTCTGATTTGTAACCTGTCTTTCCTTGTTTGTTGGCATCTGTATAAAATGTACGAACACCAGATATGGGTTTTTTCCTCACAATTTGAGGCAAGATCCAATCAGCTCTCTTTATAAGATCAATTCTATTACTTTTGGGATATTTGCTGTTAATTTCTCCCAAAAAATTACTACAAGCTTTTTGCCAAGCTTCATTTTCTATCCATAATTTTTCAGTGTCCTCCTTAGTTAAAGGTACGACAATTTCTGCTGGGTCTATTCCTGCTAATTGACGAAGTCTCAATTTTCCTTTCCAAATCAAGTCAGAGATTTTTTCCACATAAGTTTTTAATTTTTTATTTGGTTTATTTGGTAAAAATATCCATTCCAATATAATATCTTCCCTTTGCATCAATATTCCTGTTGGGGAATGCCTAGAAGGTAAAATAACCAAAATGCAATCCAGTTTTGGATCAATACGATCCACGTGCCCTTCATGTACTTTCTTTTCTACCAAGGCCAATTCTTTCTCAGCTTCAGGTGATAATTCTCTTGGACTATTTAAGTCCTTATCACCTTCTAAGGTTTTAAACAAATTATTCAGTTCATCATTTTTTACCCCAACAATAGTTCTTAGATGAGAAATGTCTCCAAATAATCTTTGAAAGTCATTAAGAGTCTGTAGTCGATCTCTCCTAATTTGCACTTTTTGAGGTCTAATTTTTTGAAGTTCTATTTTATATCCTAAATAACTAATAGAATCTACTCTTTGTACCTTTTCTGAAGCAATTTGTAATCCCCATCAAGGCAAAATTTTCTTTACTTTTTCAAACATTCTTTCTAAAGTATCTGCATTTGAATCAGCTAATAAAATGTCATCCATATAATGATAAATTATAGATTTAGGAAATTTTTTACGTACCACTTCTAATGGCTGTTTTACAAAATATTGGCACAAAGTTGGGCTATTCAACATTCCCTGTGGGAGAACCCTCCATTGAAATCTTTTAACCGGTTGAGAATTATTATAAGTAGGCACTGTGAAAGCAAATCTTTCTCTGTCTTTTTCTTGTAAGGGTATTGAAAAGAAACAGTCTTTTAAATCAATAACTATGAGAGGCCATCCTTTTGGTAACAGAGTAGGCAAAGGAATTCCAGATTGTAAAGAGCCCATTGGCTGAATTACTTTGTTAATTGCTCTAAGGTCTGTTACCATTCTCCATTTACCAGATTTTTTTTTATAACAAATACAGGAGAATTCCAAGGGCTGGTTGATTCTTCAATATGATGAGCATTTAACTGTTCTTCCACCAGCTCTTGTAAAGCCTGGAGTTTCTCTGTTGTTAAAGGCCATTGCTGAACCCATACAGGCTTATCTGTTGACCATTTTAAAGGTGGAGCTGTTAGTGTTTTTGGAAGATTATCAGTTGTTGTGCCCTGTTCTTGTATGACATGGATGGCTGGTGAGCACTCATTAGAATAATATCTTTTAATATTTCTCTCAGAAACATGTACTAATTTATGATTTGTTTCTGAGATTGGAGGGATATTAATCTGAGTATTCCATTGTTGTAACAAGTCTCGACCCCACAGGTTCATAGCTATGTTAGCCATATATGGTTTTCATTTTCCTTTCTGTCCTTCTGGACCTATACATTCAAGCCATCTTGCACTTTGTTTCACTCTAGATAATGTCCCAATTCCTAAGAGTTGAATGTTTACCTCCTGAAGAGGCCAAGTTGGATGCCAAAATTCTGGTGCAATTATGGTAATGTCAGCACCTGTGTCTACCAGACCAGACAACGAAACACCATTTATTTTTATTGTTAGTTTTGGTCTTTGTTCATTAATAGAAGTTTGCCAAAAAATTTTCTTTATGTTTTTTCCTGTATTTCCTATTTTCTCTGTTTCATCATCTCGACTAACATGATTTATTCCAATAGACATTTGGTTATTTAGTTGCTTTGAGTAGGGGTTTCCTCTACAACTGCAGGAAAGGTTTGAACTGGATTTACTGTGGGGGCCTGCCTGAGGCCCCTCTGGGAGTTTCCCGAAGCTCGAGGCAGAGGGTTACCCTGTCTGTCCCTTGTTGATCTACATTCGTTGGTCCAGTGTTTTCCCTTACCACACCTTCTGCATACTCCAGAAGGAAGGGGCATTCTGTTGCCAGTGTTCCTTGAAGAAACATTATTTCTAGGAATGACCTGTTTACAATCCCTTTGCAAATGTCCTTGCTTTCCACATCCAAAACATCTAACATTGCTCAAACCTTTTGAAATTGCTTTTCCTACCCACATATCATCATGGTCATAAGCCTGTACATTAACTGTATCTCTAATCCAATCTTCCAAAGGTGCAGATCTTGCCTTTAACGGCCTGATTATTCTTTTGCACGCTGCATTTGCATTCTCAAAGGCTAAAGATTCAATTATTATCTGACTAGCCTCTGAATTCGGGACCATTTTTTGTACTACTGAAGTCAATCTTTGTAAGAAATCTGTGAAAGATTCTTTGGGGCCCTATATAACCTTTGTAAATGACTCAGTTTTTTTTTCCTGGTTCTTCAACTCTGTCCCATGCATTCAAAGCTGCCGTTTTACATAGAAGTAGGGTTTGGACATCATATGAACATTGTGTTTGTACTGAAGCATATTGGCCTTCTCCAATAAGCTGATCCTGGCAGACTTGTATTCCACTATCCCTCCATTGTCTTTCTATATTTTTAGCCTCATTACTGAACCACATTTTCCACTGGAGATTTTGTCCGGGTTCAAGAACAGCCTGTGCCAATTCCCACCAGTCCTTTGGTAGAATCCTATTAGAAGTTGACCAGGTGTTTAACATTTGCTTTACATATGGGGAGTGCATGCCATAAGATGCTATTGCCTCCTTAAATCTTCGTAAGTCTAACATTTCAACTGGAACCCAAGTATTTTGTTCATTCTCTTCATCAGGTAGCTGCTGTACGGCTACTGGATAAATTAAGGGTGATTGTGTGAAAACTGGCTTTCTTTCTGTAACCTTATGATCCAATTTTGAAACAACTTCACTATTTATTTCTTCTGTCTGAATTTGAATTTCTCTATAATTCATTTTTACCGCTTTAACAAGTTTTTCTAAGACTGTTATCCTGGCACTTAAGTTGACGATCTTTTTAAATAGTAAAATGAGGATAAGAAAAGTAATAAACTGAATAATTCGTTCAATATTAATCTTTTCATGTAGTTGTTCCATTTTCAGAGTGCCTAAAATTTCAAACAAAGCCCAATTTTCTTCCAATGTACACATAAAGCCCATTTTTTTTAATGTAGAAAAAATTTCTCTTTTAAATAGATATGTTAATTGACTTACCAAGTCTGGGTAGAACAGTAGAATCCCAGGGAATTTCACAGCCACCTGGTGTTCGAGGTGTGAATCCAGCGAGAGAGAGAGAGAGAGAGAGAGAGAGAGAGAGAGAGAGAGTAGCCGTTTGAGCCGAGTCAAGCCTTGGCTTTACAGGCAGGGGCCCTGTTCGGCAGGGCAGGCCTGAGTTGTTTGTAGCAGTTGCAAGTAGCTCCAGCTGCGGGTCAGTCAGGCCTGGGCCCAAGCTAGGTAGCCAGGCCGCCCAGGCCGGAAACCGGACCTGCCTCCCAGCCAAGCCAAGTGGTTTTTAATGAATTCTTGTCACGTTGGGTGCCAAATGTAGATGTATCCAACCTTCTTATTAAATAAGAAACACAGAACCAATGCAAAGAAGAAAGCCAAGAGGTCAGATCTAAGAGCTAAAACCTTACCCTTCCTCCTGAGGTGGTCCTACCTCTCTGAACCAGAGCTACCCCTGTGTTAAAGTCTTTATATAGAGTTCCTGTCCTGCCTTCTCATTGGTTGTAAACCCAACCACATGACCGCCTCCTCACGGCCTGTCTGTATAGGCCTCCAGGTTTTCCATGATTGGTATTAAGATTAAAGGCATGTGTATCCAATAATGGCTGTATCCCTGAACACACAGAGACTTACCCAGCTCTGCCTACCAAGTGGTGGAATTACAAGCGTACGTACCACTGCCCTGCTTTCCTATGGCTTGCTAATAGCTCTGACCCCCGGGCAACTTTATTTATTAACATACAAATAACATTTTAATACAAATAAAATATCACCATATAACAGGGCTGTTATTTTTCAGGATTTAGATGTACAGCCAGAGATAAAATGTTTGAGAAGTCTTTCATGTGCTCTAATGCAAATCTTTATACTGTGGAGCACATGGCCATAAAGTTTGTTTCAACTTTTCAAATTAATGTTTTGAGGTCATAACTGCTTCATATCCACATTCTCTTTCATGTCTTTTAGCCATACCTTGACTACTCATTGTTTTCTAATTCATGGCCTGTTTTTGCTTTTGTTTTTGTTTTTTTGTTTTGTTGTTGTTTTGTCTGCTTTTCTTTAACAAAACTTATTCATTAACAACAGTTACTGGGTGAATGTAACCTTTGTTTGACTACACAATTTCCCAGATATTAGTTAATGGGCTGGCAGCATTGCACATTGAGTGTATAATGGATTGTGCACACAAAGAAGCCTGTGCTTTGAATGAGGAACAGGATATGCTCTAAGAGAGTAAAAAAATGTCTACAAAAAATAGATACTCTCTAGACTAGGTCCCTGTCTGCTGGGCTGGAAGGGCAAAGCTGGAAGGACTCTGCTCTCTGATTCATTTGATCTCTGATCACACAGTAGGTGAGCTGTTAATATTCTGAGGCCCAGCTGGGTGGCCCTAGCCAATGAGGAACTCTAAGAGTGCTTTGCAATCAGTAGTAAGAGTGGCCAGTAATTTGCAGATTCTTTCCTAGATTATCCTCTGCTTCTCTAGTAATGAGTTGTAAGGAAGTCCACAAGCTATGCCATGGTGAGTATAGGGTATTCAGAGAAGGTGTGCTGAGCTGTTATTTCTGTTGGTATTTGGATGGACCATGAACCAGACTGTGGTTCTGTTGGTCAATGTGATGAACTGGGCAGTGGTCCTCATACTTTGAGCCTCAATGTGAGTGAATTTCATGGGTGGGTAGAGACTGCAGTTCTGGCATGGGAGGATATGATGCTTGTAATATCATTGTCCAGTGTGCACACATGGGCACTGTTTATGGTGCGCAGTTGGAAGACAGATTGGAAAACTGCATGTCTGGTTTCTCAAAGTTCTGAATATTGCATCCCACTTTCAAGTTTGACTTTATAAACATTTCCAGTAGTTTAGAAAATGATAAAAAGATGGTGATGTGAATTGTCTTTCAGCAATTAGTGATTAGAATGCTTCTAGTTTTTTGCTACCACCTGCTGCAATGGTTTGATTTAGTAAAGTTTAGTTCCAAGGATAACAGATGTTTCTGAGCTGCAGAGGTTTCTCCAGTGTGCATGGTGTTGGCCAGATAGATAGGGTAGAATCCACATTTTGTGTCATAATTCATGTAACAGAAAGCAGATTTGAAATTATTCTTCTATGTTGTTTTGAAATTGAGCATCAGTGGGGCTGGGTTTACCTGAAACCACAAGGAGGCAGCAAGAGATCACCTCCTTTTGCAGCTAGAGCTCTAGAGCATGGGGCTTCTGTCTTTGTAAGAAATATCAGTAGCTTGAGGGTCAGAAACAATTGCTCAAGAGTCACTTTAGGTTAATTTTGTGGTAGTTGCAAAGACTGTGCTTATTTAATATCTATGCACACAGAATCATAGGTAGCTCGGTAACATTGGTCAATATCACACTTTTCTTGGATAAGTTTCCTTTGGTCTTTTGATTAATAGTTGACTATATTTTCCTTCCTTTCTTCTTGGCTTTTTCTCTCTATCCTCTTTATTATTTTACAAATATAGTAACACATTATTGATTGTTGTAGCTTTGTGGTAAGGATAGAAGTCATATTATATCAATATGTGTACTATTTTTTCATAACTCCATTGATTGTTCTGAGTGTTTCCATTATGAATATAGCTTTGTAATCAGCTTTCCTGCAATAAATTGTTGGGCATTGTTATTGGATTGTGTTCATTTTATGCTAGAGTTTTACCATAAGCAACATCTTAATTTTGATGCATCATGTTCCCAAGGATCATTTAGTTGCTTCTTTATTTATTTAGGGTTTGTTGTTCTCATTGTTGTTAATCTGTGAAAGACTTTTGGTTTATTGGATAAAAAGTCATATGTGTCTTGGCAGGCAGCTCAGCACATCTTCTTCTTGGGGATGACCTGGGTTCAGATATCCACACTCGAGTTGGGAGGCTCATAACTTTCCTAGTCCAGATCTATGGGTTCTGATACCTCTTATTTTGTATGTCACCTGTATACCTATGGAAGACATTCTCTCTCATGCACAAACATATACAAAAATAGTGACAAACAATGTGCTATCAGAAGTACTTATGACTTAAAAAGCAAATAGGGTAAACCATGTTGCTGTAGGCATACACTGAATCTTAAAAATTTGTTATCTTGTATTTGGTTTGGAAAAGATTTTATTTCCTCACTCTGATGCAGGCTTACCACCAATCATTAGTCATAGGAAACACAATGTTGTCCAAGTGATCCTAACAAAGTATCTTTTTCTTTATTATAAGAGAATGAGACTCTTTTAATAATGAGAATTATTTTTTACAAAGTTAAAATGTCAGAAATCTTCAAGCAAATCTCTCCAACTTTGGTGGAACAGCTCTTATTGCCCTATCCATTTTCTATTATTGACAAAGGACAAAAAAGAAATGCAGAGGCTGAGTGCTGGCCAGTAACTTCTTGTGGTTTAATTTGTATTAGAATCTTGCTGTTCTTGTTTAAGGGACCATAATATATATTTGTAGGTCTGTCTTTGTATCTTATATGGTCAGTGGTGCCATCTATGTTGTTGATTTTAGTAATTATAATTAAATTATATTGTTCATTTTTTAAAAAATGGTGGAGTTTCACCAATTTTATATTCAGAAAATTTCTTACGTTTTGAGTTCCTTGAGTTTTGTTGGTTTGGGAAGTTTCTGTGGAGAGACAGTTTTAGTTTTCTCTTTTTGATCTTAGATGCTTGTCTCTTCCCCTTTCCTGGCATATCTGTGTTTTGAAGTTGTTGCTATCTTCTTGTTTGTGTTTTTGCTGCTTAGTGATTGATAGGATTAATACATTGGCTTTGGATCTTTAAAACATTCTTGAATATTTTTGTCTCTTTTTCCTAATTAGCCTCAGCTGTCAGCATGACATAGCATAGAGTCATCTAAGGTTACATCAATTGAGGGTGTGCCTAGATCAGATTATCTGATTGCTGTTTCTCAGATAGATTGAGGTGGTTATGATTGAAGTCTCTTTCACTGAGTTGTCAACATCTATAAGCATGTTGGCTTGGGCTGTATAAGAGAGTGAGCTGAGCAGGAGACAGTAAGAAAGTAAGAGAGAAAGCAGGAAACAATGTTTCTCTGTGTTTTGCCTTTAGGTATTAGCTTGAGTTTCTATCCTAAGCTCCCACAAGGAGTGACTTTGACCTATGTATATTAAGCAGATACTCCTGTTCATTACCTGAGTTGTGTTTGGTTAGAGAATTTAATCACAGCAATAGAGAAGAAAGTTGGAGCAATAATATTACCTGAAATGTGATTTTCTTACTGCAAAGGACTTGAAATTTTTAGGCCTAACCTCAGTATCCTGAATGGAATTGTTTTGTCTTTTTTTTTTTAAATCTAGCCCAGGGTGGCCACTGATTCATGGCATCTTTCCTCCTAGCTTCTGAGTGATGTGGTTATATGCCATGTACTCCTACAAATCATAAAAAGTTAGTGTTAGATCAGAAGAACTAGGTTTACTGCATTTTGTAGAGTTAGAAATGAAAGTGGTTCAGCCAATGCAAGCTATATAACAGAATCTGCAGAGACTGAGGGCATTTGTTCACATCCATTGTGCCATTCACAGTATTGAGGGTGGATAATATATGGGATTTCAATACTCAATAAGTGTGGAGTAATGATAATCAAGTTTGGCTGCTTGTCAGGATTGCAAGAGGAGCTTACTCCAGCTTACTCAACACCATCTGAGTTACTCCAAATCATAGCAGTTAGGAGATGAATCCTAGAAAATGGAATTTTAAATAAAAATGATATAATGTAGGTATTTGTAATTTGCAGTTCTAGAGAGCTTCACAAAAGGAGGAACTCTCAATATGGCACCATGTGAAATCTCCACACTAGCATGATCATTTGCTAGTACATGTAATTTGTGTATTTTAAAATATAAGGACTTCCCTGTCACCTGCTTATACTAATGGGTGGTATTATAATTTGTATGCATCTTCAGTTGCCAACTTTGTCCTGCAACAAAGGCATCTATCTAATGTTTAGTACTAAATAAGTTTCAAACTGTTGTTAGCAGCTACATAGACCAGTGGATATAGTGAATTTGCTTTAGACAAAATTATTTTAAGCAACAAAATCTCCCTACTCATGAAGTTGACCTAAAATGTTTCAGTAGTAAACCTGAGTTGGTTCTTGTATGTTCGAAAAGCAATTACACAACACAGTATATTTGCACTGACTTTAGGTGCCAGCAATTATTTTATTTAATTTTATTACTTTTTTGCTTTTTTTTCTTTATTTAGTAATTTTTTTTATAAATTTTACATACCAAGCTCAGATGCCCCTCTCCTCCTTCCTCCCGCTATCCCCGGCCTTTCCCCCCAACTGACCCTTCATTCCCTTCTCCAAAAAGTAAGGCTTAACATGAGGAGTCACTAAAGCTTGGTACATTCAGTTGAGGCAGTTCCAAGCCCCTCCCCCATTAATCAAGACTGTGCAAGGTGTCCTGCCATAGATAATAATCTCCAAAAACCCAGCTCATGCACCAGGGATAGATTCTGATCCGACTGCCTGCGGCCCCTTAAACAGATCAAGCTACACAACTGTCTCACTTATGCAGAGGGCCTAATCCAGTGTCATGTAGGCTACACAGCTATTGGTGTAAAGTTCATGAGTTTCCACTAGTTTGGTTTGGTTGTCTCTGTAGATTTTCCCATCATGATCGTGATGCCCATAGATCATAGAATCCCTCTTCTCTCTCTTCAACTGGACTCCTGGGGCTTGGCCTGGTGCTTGGTTATATAGATCTCTACATCTGTTCCCATCAGATATGGATGAAGGTTCTATGATGACAGTTAGGGTATACATCAATATGCTTAGCAGGGTGGGCCAGTTCAGGCACCTTCTCCATTATTGATAGTAGTCTAATCTGGTGTCATCTTTGTGGGTTCCTGGGAATTTTCCTAGCAAGAGGTTTCTCCCTTATCCCATAATGTCTTCTTCTATTAAGATATCTCTTTCATTGCTTTCCCACTTCATCCTTGCCCTAGCTCGACCATCCCATTCTCTCATATTGTCATCCCCCATCCCCTCCCCTCTGTTTCCACCCCATTCTCAGTTTATTCATGGAGATCTCTGTTTTCCCTTCCCAAGGTGATCTGTGTATCCCTCTTAGTAATATAGCATTATTGAAGAGAAGGTTCTTCTCAGCATTTGACATCTAGAAAGGTACTGTAAGGGTAAGACTCCATCCATCTAAGCTTTCTATTTATGGAAAGAATAGGCAACATGATTTCTAACCCCCAAAAAGAACTTCATATGGAACATTTTGTGACTCAGTCCAAGCATGGTAGAATCCATCACAACTTAGAAGCCAAATTTGGGGAGTTAACCCATGTTGTACTGGTTCTGGAAACCAGAAATATACAAAATTTATAGGTCATAGATTCTTCCTCTGTGGTTTCAGTTAAGCACTGTTGTATCCATCTATGTTTGACAGAGTCAGAAACCCAGTGAAAAGACATCATTGCATGAAGCTGTGAAGATGAAACAAGTGTTGTATTTTGAGATGATAGGATGTTGTAATACCCATGCTATGAGACATCTGCCAAGGAGAGCTGCATACAGGGAGTGGAAGTAGCAAAGAAGAGACATGTATTGAAAATTTCAGGGATAGAGTTATCTAAACCCATTGATAATGAAGCCACACTTATATGAGACAGAGCTACATACAGGATTTGTTTGCCCTGATGAGTTTTAGTCTTGCCTTCATTCAATCCTCCCTCACTGTGCCCACATCTTTTCCTTTATTTGAGAATTTCTTCTTCTTTCATACAATACATTCCAAGTATATTTTTCTGGAACTGCCCCAAAGGTCTCACCTTTAGAACAGCATTAAGGGCTAAAAGGGAAATCCACAGCAAGGTGAAACTATGACTTTTCTATCTGAGGGTTATTAGGGAAAGTAAAAACACTCATGTATTATCCTGATGGTTTCTTTTTTGTTCTGATCATGCTGATCTCTACCATGTTGTTCTCTTTCATTATTCTGTCATATCATGTCTTTTTACACTTCTTATATTCAACAAACTTAGGAAATAAAAGTCATTTTATTTATTTATTTCCTAAATCAAGGCATAAGTGAAAACAGAGACATCCTGACAACTCTCAGGCAACATATCTAAGTAACCTCTCATGAGCAAGCAAGGGGCTGTGTGTAAGCTTCTGATTATCCAAGAAGACCTGGAGCCTCTCACAGCTTGGGCTTGAAGTTAGACCAGTCATTGGTTGGGCACTATAGAATTTCTGAGCCACCATTGCCCCAGCATATCTTATAGGGAAGACAAGTATCAGCTGAATGTTTTGTGTCTGGCTTGGTGTGCCAGCCCCACAACTAGGAGCCTTATGTGGTTTTAGAAAATTGCTGGTTCAGTCTGTTTTCTTTCTCTTTTTGTTTTCCCTTTTTTAGTTTTCCGAGACAAGGTTTCTCTGTGTAGATTTGAGCCTTTTGTGGAACTTGCTTTGTACACCAGGCTGGCCTCAACTCACAGAGATCCACCTGACTCTGCCTCCCGAGTGCTGGGATTAAAGGCGTGCTCCACCACTGTCCGGCTCAGTCTCTGTTTTCAGTCTCTGTTTTCTAAATTACTAGTAGTCCTCACTGGGGTCACCCTGATAGTTTCCAGGAACTTTCCACTGTACTGATTCCATGTCCCCTGCTAAAATATACACTTTTCCAGTCATTTTTCCATGTCTTTTCCCGCTTTGCCCCTTCCTTACTCACCTGACCTTATGTGTTCCCATTCCCCCCTGTCTCAAGTGCACCCACAAAATATATTCTATTTCCTCTTCTCAGGGAGATCGATGCATCCCTCTTAGAGCCATTCTCATGATTTAGCCTCTCTGCATCTATGGATTGTACTGTGATTAACTGTGTTTACTGTGATTGGACTTTAATTAACTGCTAAAGCCCACATATAAATGAGTATACGATGTTTCTTTATGTACTTTTTGGTTGCCTCACTCAGGATAATAAAGAAGTCAAGAAACTAGATAGCAACAAACCAAATAATCCAATGATAGTGGGGTATACCTCTAAACAGAATTCTCAGTAGAGGAGTATAAAGAAGCTGAGAAACACTTGAAGAAATGTTCAGCATTCTTAGCCATCATAAAATACATATCAAGAGTACTTTGAGCTTTTGTCTTACACCTGTCAGAATGGTTAAGATCAACAATACAACTGACAGCTAATGCTGGCAAGGGGATTTATTGCTGTTGCAAGTGAAAACTTGTATAGTCACTGTTAAAATCAATATGCAATCCTCAGAAAATTGGGAGTCAGTCTACACCAAGACCCAGCTATGCCAGGCAGTGGTGGTGCACACCTTTAATCCCAGCACTCAGGAGGCAGAGCCAAGTGGACCTCTGTGAGTTCAAGGCCAGCCTAGTCTAAAGAACAAGAGCCAGGCCAGACACCAAAACTACACAGAGAAACCCTGTGTCAAAAAACAAACAAGCAAAAAAGACCCAGCTATACCACTCTTGAGCATATACCCATATGATGGTCCTACCACAAGGAAAACTGCTTAACTAGATTCATAGTAGTTTTATTCATAATAGCCAAAAACTGTTTTGTCTGAGAGATTTTGCTGATTGATGATTGAAATGAGAAGGCTCCTCTACCTAGGGTAGCAGGGATGGCTACTCCACCTGGGGTGGCAATATCCTTAAGAAAGTGGACCTGGACCCAGGCAGTGGTGGTGCATACCTTTAATCCCAGCACTCAGGGGACAGAAGCAGGCAAAGCTCTGTGAGTTTGAGGCCAGCTTGGTCTACAGAGTGAGATCCAGGACAGGCACCAAAACTACACAGAGAAACCCTGTCTGGAAAAATCAAAAAAAAAAAAAGAAAAAGAAAAAAGAAAGACCTGGGCTAGACAGGCAAGAGAGCACCAGGAAGCAAGCTTTGCCCATGGGTTTTGCCTTCATTGTTAGCTTGAGTTTCTATCCTAAGCTCCCAGAATGATGGAGTGTGATCTGACACAGTCAGCCAAACAAACACATTCATTGCCTGAGATGTTTTTGGTTAGAAGATCTAATCACAGCAGCATAAAAAGCAAGTTAGAACAAAACGGAACACCAAAGGTGTTCCTAGGTAGGACCTGGGAATGTTTTCTTTTGAAAGAATGTGAAAAATATCAGGACTTTAGGTGGCAAAAATCATAGAAAGTTGCACAAAGAACTTTATCGGCCTGTCTTGTATGACCAGGAAGATATTGAGATTATAGAATTTCAGTTAAAATTAGAATCAATAAAAATTAAACTAGAGGTCATTTGTGTAATATTTTTGGCTCAAAAATCTTATTTGGCCCATACCCTGAAAATTTAGTAATGCATGATTAAAAATTAATGGACTAGTTTCTTAAATAGAATCTGCTAGATGTTTATTACTGATGAGACATTCAGGTCTACAGTGGTTAAAAAAAACAAGTGTGGTAGAAATAAACGAAAATGAAAAGGTAGTTTCAGATGGCAGTCCAGTGCTGAAATAGGTGGGAATTTTCTAGGAATTTATGGCTATTACAGAGAAGGCCCTTGCTATGGAATGGAAGCCTAGCAAGGTGTTCTAAGGGTAAGACTGCATCCAGCTACACCTTCAATTCATAGAAGGAGTAAGCAAAGTAATTCTTAGTCCTAGGGAGCAATTTCATACAAAACCTGTTGCACCTGTGGTCCAAGCATGTTAGATTCCATCCCAATTAAGTCAAATTTTGGAGGATCACCCATCATCTACTGGTCCTGGAAACAAGAAGAAATCAAAATTTAAGCTATGGATTCTTGGTCTGGGGGTTTGGTTCAGCATTGTTGCAGGCATCTATGTTTGGCAGAGTCAGAAACCCAGTGAGGAGACTGTGAGAGTTCATTGCATGAAGCTATGAGGATGTGGCCTGGTGTTGTTGGTTTTAGTTTTTTAACTCCTTATTCTTTTGGGGGGCTGCTACTCAGCTCTCAAATAAATCACACATAGGGAGGCTTATTCTTTCTTATAAGTGCCTGACCTTAGTTTGGGTGGTTTCTAGCCAGCTTTTCTAAGCTTAAATTATCTCATCTACTTTATGCCTCTGGGCTTTTACCTTTGTTCTATTCTGTATATCTTTCTTTACTTCTTACTCCATGGTTTGCTGTGTAGCAGTGTGGCTGGCCCCTGGTGTCCTCTCCTTTCCTTGCTCCTTCTTCCTTTTTTCTTTTCACTTTTCTCCTCCCATTTATTCCCTCTGTCTGCCAGCCCTGCCTATCCTTTCCTGCCATGCTATTGACTAGTCAACTCTTTATTAGACCAATCAAGTATTTTAGACAGGCAAAGTATCATAGCATCACAGAGTTAAAAAATGCAACATAAAAGAATGAAACACACCTTTTCATAATTAAAAACAATTGTTCCACAGCATAGAAAAATGTAACACATCTTAAAATAATATTCCATAACAGCCTGGATTGCATTTTGTGACCAGATGATGTTGGGATTCCTAAGGTATGAGACATCTCCCATGGAGACCTAGCTGCATATAGGAAGTGGAAGTAACCAAATAGAGAGATGTATAAGAAGTTGAATGGATAGGACCATCTGAGCCATTTGAAACTGAATTCCCATGCATATGAGACAGAGACAGAGTTATTTGATGTCTGTCCTCCTGTGCTTCTGTCCTGCCCTGGTCCAATCTTCCCTTACTATGTATCCACTTCTCTGTTTTGGAATGTGAATGGTATTCTGTGCCATTGTATGTTGGAAAGATATAACTCAGTTTCTGATTTTACAAGATGTCACTGTCAAGAGTTTGTCTTGACTTTCAGAAGAGACTTTGGACTTTTGAAACAGTGTAGGGGCTATTGCAGACTATGAGAATAATTGAAGTGAGTAAATATATTTTCTTCATAGATGACCATGAGCCTATAGTCAGAATGTTGTTGACTGAATGAAAAACCTCCCAGATACAATGATGTATGTGAACATGTGTCTCTCCTTGGTGACTTTCTTTTGATTGCAGCTTTAGTAGGGAGAGCCTTTTGGGATGATATTCCTCACTAGGTGTGTGATATGAATGTCTATAGCCTCAACCAATTTCTTGTTCTTTGTGTTTACTGTATTGTGGTTGAAACTAATCAGATAGCTTCCTTGTATTGTCATGCCTTCACCACCATTATAGACTCTATCTCTAAATCACATAAGATACAGTAGAAGCAAATGCTATTCGGTGCTAAGGCAGTTTGTTAACCTGCTCTTTTATTTATTTATTTTTTGGTTGTTTTTGAATACAAGGTTTGTCTGTGTAGCCCTAGGTGTCCTGAAAGGAGATGTGTATACTAGGCTGGCCTGGAATTCAGAGTTCCTCCTGACTCTGGCTCCCAAGTCCAGGAATTAAAGTGGGCCAACATTCCTGACTGTTTTGTTTTTATATTATTGGGTGATGGGCCTAGGATGTAGGTTATTGTGCAAGTCAAGCTTATGCTGTTGTACTGAGCTTCACACAAATCTTGAATTTTAAAATTTGGCAGAGAGAATCATTCCGCTTTCCAGAATGACATGTATTCATAATATTAATCATGCCTGAGCCTTCTGAGTCATTGGTTTGCAGGTGCATGAACTTCTTCCTGCCCATTGCATTTTTTTAGAATTTTTAAATGAATATGAGTATTTTACCTGAATGCATGGATATGCACTATGTTGGTTCCAGGTCCTCACAGTGATCAAAAGATGGTCTCAATAACCTTGAACTTGTAATAATGGATAGTTCATATCTCCCATATAAGTACTGGTAATTGAGCCTACTTCTATGCAAGACCAGCAAGAGCTCTTTAATACTTAGCCACCTCTCTTGCTCTGTGTTGATTGTTTATGATCAGCATTTATATGGCTAATATTTTCATTTGTTCATGTATAACTGTTTAAAATGCAGTGCCTTTTAGTAAAATCTTATTGATTTTACAGTTTGAATTTCATCACTTCAGGTTTCTTGAAGATGAATACAGAACTGGAGTGAATGCATAACTCTTTGTAGAAACTTCAGTAAAAACCTGAGTTCTTTCTATCTTTTTTTGTTCTACTGACATTGCTTGGGAGCAAGGTTCTTAATATGTCTTTCTAGGCTCTCCTAGACCTGATTGCATAGAATAACCTGGCATTCAACTCAGAGTCAGATATACCTGCCTCTGCCTTTTGAGGGCTGGGTTAAAAGCATGAGCCAATATACATAGTTTGTCCATCTTATTTTTCTTCTCTATAGTTAGTAATTATTCATACAATTTCTCCCATGTGTACTCTGTACTGTTGATCTGTTTGCTTCTCTGTGTGTTTGTTGTTCTAGTCAAAGGATACAGAAATGACATCGATGAATGTCCCCATTCAGTTTCCTTCTAAAGTGAATTGTTGATTACATTATCATGTCTATGTCATGAAACAAGTATAGGGACCACCAGTATTATATGACTATACTGTCAAAGAAGTACACATTTACAATGTTGTCAATATCATGCTTTCTGTTGTATACATGTATGGGATATTTTAGAATGCAGTGACCTATGATGATTTGCATGTTGACTTTACTTGGGAAGAGTGGACTTTGCTGGATAATTCCCAGAAGAATCTCTACAAAGATGTGATGCTGGAGACCTACAGGAATCTCACTATTATAGGTAATACTGAATTTTCCTTCTTGTTTTAGTAAAAGGGGATAACAACTCCATGATTATTGATGCTCATCTGTAATTTGATTGAGAAAGAAGAATGGGGTGAAGGAATCAGTCATGGTTCTTAGATTCACTGAAGATAATGACTTAAATTTTGCACAGTTTTCAATATTATAACATAATTTTTGGTACTATATTTTAGGATACAGTTGGGAAGACCATAATATTGAAGAACATTGTCAAAGTTCTAAAAGACAAGAAAGGTAATTATCTTGTGCAAGCTGATAAAAATGTACCTGTAAAGAAATTGTAATGTGTCCTGGAATTTTAAACAGAAGCAACAGTGTAAATGAGCATAGCTTAAACTTCATTGATAATTGTTAAATTCTCACAGAACCATATACTTCAATTTCAGGTAGGTGAATAGCATTTCCAAGGCATTCTTTTAAGAAAGAAGACTAGGAAGCAGGGCCTTAACATTTATCACATTTTGAATTGTAGCAACATTAGAGCTGTGCTGTAGAACTGTCAGTGTATTTATTTCACACTACTCATATTACAAAAGGCATTCACATTGAAGAGATGATAAGTATATCTCCAAAACCTTTTAATATGCAAATAGTCCATAGTAATGCTAGTGTAACTCATAAACTTGTTGTGACTTGCTTTTAGTGAGAGAGCAAGTTAGAGTCAGAGTCAAGGGGCATTGTTAGGGAGAAACCTTAATCCCTATACCACAAGTCTATGAGGACATAAAGTCAAACTGAATTCAGTGTGGAAACCTTTTTTTTGTCATTTTTCCTTTACTAGGTATATCATATGTCACTCTGGATACAAGCCATATCAGCATAGGGATATTAAAGATATAACATTTCCATGTCTCAGAACAATTAGAAGATACATAGCAGTCCCCATGTTGAGTATTCTTGTTGGATTTGATTCAAGTATACAAGTAATTGGTTTAATTGTTAAAACATCAATAAACCCACATGGCAGACAAGCTTTATGAGTATGAGGACTGCATAACTACCTTTGTTTGTACTAGTTAACTTAGCAAATGCAGTATGACTCACAGTGCAGGAAAATTTATGAATGTAATAGCATGGTAAAGCTCTAAGTTTTTCCAGTTCTCTTCAAATATGTAGAAATTCTCATATAGAAAAAAAGATTCTGTAAATGTGGATGATGTAATAAAGAATATTACCACCAAAGGCATCATAAAAGGTGCAGAACAACTCTTCATGAAGGGGAAGATGATTGAAAACACAGCGATAAAAGGTTAAGATCTAATTCCTCTTTATAATTAAATGTAAAATTACTTCATACAGATATAAAGATCAAACAGTGTATTGAATATGGTAAAGCATTTACATGTTCCGTTATTTTTTCAGGTATGAAAGAAGTCAAACTGCAGAGAAAACTTCTACATATACTCAATGTGTTAAAGCCTTTGTCCAACATAGTACACTTCAAATACATAAAAGAAAACATACTGGAGAGAAATCCTATGAATGTAATCAGTCTGGTAAAGCCTTTGCACAACACATTCATCTTCAAATGTACAAAAGAACACATAATGGAGAGAAATACTATAAATGTAACCAGTGTGGAAAAGCCTTTGGATATAATAGTCATCTTCAAATGCATAAAAGAACTCATACTGGAGAGAAACCCTATGAATGTAATCAATGTGGTAAAGCCTTTGCACAACACAGTAATCTTCAAATGCATAAAAGAACACATACTGGAGAGAAACCCTATGAATGTAATCATTGTGGTAAAGCCTTTGCATGTCACAGTAAACTTCAAAAGCATAAAAGAACACATACTGGAGAGAAACCATATGAATGTAATCAATGTGGTAAAGCTTTTGTGTGTCATGGTGCTCTTCAAAGGCATAAAAAAATACATACTGGAGAGAAATCCTATAAATGTAATCATTGTGGTAAAGCCTTTGCATATCATAGTCATCTTCAACTGCATAAAAGAACACATACTGGAGAGAAACCCTGTGAATGTAACCAGTGTGGTAAAGTCTTTCCATATCTTAGTCATCTTCAAAGGCATGAAAAAACACATACTGGAGAAAAACCCTATGCATGTAATCAATGTTCTAAAGGCTTTGCACAATACAGTCATCTTCAAAGACATACAAGAACACATACTGGAGAGAAACCCTATAATTGTAATCAGTGTGGTAAAGCCTTTGCACGTCATAGTATTCTTCAAAAGCATAAAAGAACACATACTGGAGAGAGACACTATGAATGTAGTGAGTGTAATAAACCCTTTGGGTGTCACAGTCATCTTAAAATGCATAAAAGAACACATACTGGGGAGTAACCCTATGAATGTAATCAGTTTGTTAAAGCCTTTGTATATATCAGTAATCTTCAAAATCATGAAAGAAAAAAACATACTGTAGAGAAAATCTGTAAATATTGTCAGTGTGGTAAAGTTTTGAAATTTATTTAGGAATAAAACTTTTTGTGTGCAATCAATGTGTTCAAGCCTTTTCATACTACAATAATCTTTGTCTATCTGAAAAAGAGGGCTTATTATTAAGCATTTGGTAAGATCTTTAATCAAACACTTATTGTCAATTACACAAGAGTATGTATTCTGTAGGAAAATATTTGACAGTGTCTACAAACTGTTCAAGCATTATAATGTCCATTTTCATGTTTTTTTGCACCAACAAACTCATTGAAAAAATGAATTTATGATGACAGCTTATGTATAGGTTAAAAGTGCCAGCTACAAAAACCCACTCTGACCCAGAAAACATAGCCAGTGAAAGATGCATCATTTGGCCATGAAATCAGAGAGAAAAACACACCCTGACCTGGTAACCAGAATAAAAAAAAATTCACTGTCTCTGAATTCAGAATCAGTAGGGAAACACACTGACTCTCAAACAAGGCCCAAAATGTTAAAAGGGGCCAGTGAAAGAAACACACTTTTTTGTAGAGGTAACCGTCTTATTAAATAAGAAACACAGAGCCAATGCAAAGATGAAAGCCCAAGAGGTCAGAGCTAAGAGCCTTACCCTTCACTTGCTGCAGCTATCCTTTTCAGCCAAGAGACCTACTTCCTGTGTGTTTGTCTTTACATAGACTTTCTGTTCTGCCTTCTCATTGGTTGTAAACCCAACCACATGACTGCCTCATCACTGCCTTTCTGTACAGACCTCCAGGTCTTCTATGGTTGGTATTGAGATTAAAGGCGTGTGTCTCCATGCTGGCTGTATCCTTGAACACACAGAGATCCGCCTAGCTCTGCCTCCCAAGAGCTGGGAATAAAGGCATGTACCACCACTGCCTAGCTTCTGCGATGGCTTGCTATTAGCTGTGACCCCCAGGCAACTTTATTTATTAACATACAAATAAAATCACATTTCAGTACAAATAAAATATCACCATACTTTTTCCCTGAATCTAAAACCAAAGAAGCACTTGACTAAGCCCAAATCCAACTAATCCTTGAGCATGAAGTCAAGCTAATATCTGAGGTTCTTCAAACTCCAGGATTGAAATCAGACCATTGCTCAACCTGGAACTCTTCTCCGTGGAATAACTTTACCCCTTAAGTGCTGGATATAAGCCCTATGCATGTTCAGTTTGCAGCTGCCCTTTTCTACCTTTGCAGAGACAGTCTCTCTCCCAAATAAATGTCTTGAATGAGTTTTAGTGAAGACCTATTTTTGCTGGAACAGATCAGAAACTCCCTAGTGGATTGCAGCAGAGAAGCAATGGACAACTCTCCTGGGAAAGTTCATTAGGTCATTGGAGAATCCAGTTGTAAGGGCTCTCTCTCAGAGAGAAGAAGTATTGCTACATCCTGTGGAGAGATAATCCCTCACTGGAACACAGCTTCAAGTATAATTTCACTTACTGATTGTCAAAAATTCCTTTCTCCTCACAGATATAGGTATCCAGGATACCTTCTCTTCATAGCTGCAGCTATATCCTGACTTCTAAGTCCATGTACATTTATCTCCAGAGCTATAACACTTGCACTGTGAAGTTAAACAATAATGCAACCCTTTGAGATTTTATACTACTATTCAATTGCATGAAATAGCTAATTCAGGTATAAAACTTTATGGATTTGCATTAGTTCCCTTTCTGTTGTGATATATTGTCTAGGTCAATTTATAAAAGAGTTTAATTTGGCCCTTGGTTCCATAGTGATACAGCACCAACATGAAAGTGGCATGGCCACAAGTGTGAGACAGGGCAGCTAAAGCAGGAAGTTAGGAACTTACATACTTAAACTGCAGCATGAATCAGAGAGTGGGAACTAGAAGTAGTGTGTGGATATAATTTCTGAAAGCCTACCCCCAGTGACATATTTCATCAGCAGGACAGCATTTCCTACATCTTCACAAATGATACCACCAACTTAGAAGGATTGACTTTTCTGGCTTTAATCCTACATGTTAGCTTTCTGTTACATGGTCCAATTCATGATGAAGAAAAACTCTGCAAGCCTTTAGATGCCTCAACACCTGTTACAAGAATTAATGCTTACAACAGAAAAACTTTCATGTACAGTTATTTGTACATTATGTGTATAGTTGTAATTATGTGATATCACTGTGTTTTTGTGTGGGTATGTGATTATGCATTCTGCTTCCTGGGAATATTAGACCCTTGTATCTTGTAGCAGGGATTACAGGGAGTTGTCAAAACTCAGACCTTGGTACTGGGAATGACTATTTCTTAACTTCCAAGTGATGTCTCTAGTACTGTAAATATTTTAAAGCCTGTTTAAATCATTTTGAAGTCAGGAAATAGGGAGAAGCATGTACAAGAGAAAAACCCTACTTATGTAAATGATTTGATAAAGACTTTAGACATCATAGTTGTCTTCAGCTTCAAGGAAAAAAATCACATTTCACCATTGCCTTGAAGGAATTAAATTAACATGTTCACTCAAAACTAATAGTGGAGACCATTGTATTGTGGTTTTTATTTTGAAACGTGATGTTGATGTTAAGATGTGGTATGTGTTTGACAAATCTGTTTAGTGAAGTTTATTTTGTGGTCCTTATAATTCTTCTGTGGCTTTTGTTCATCTTTCATTGTGCTTTTGCATAGTGATAGGTATTTTTCTGATGTAATATATAGAATGAGATTCCCATCACCTAAGTTTGTCCATTGCTTATTTAAATATCAGGCAGCCTGTGATCATACATTTCAAGTAAAGGTGTCTGTGAAAGGATGTTGTGTTGTTCTTCCTGGTTTTGTTTCTCGTATTTCACAAATTCCCTTGAGATTTTGTTGTTTGTTATTGAGCCTGGCTTGGATGTCAGTAATGATTTAGGGGTACATTTGAACTCATGATCCTCATGTGTCCTGCAGAGTACAAGTCTAACTGTAGAGGGTATACTCCCATTGTGTGTATTTTTTTTCCAACACAGTTTAACAATGTTAATGTTAAAATTCTTAATAGAAGAGAATATAAGAAGCATTAAAGGCCTCATTGATGGAAACTCTTAGGAATCCAACCTCTAATAGTCTCCTTCCCCAGGTCTCCAGAAAAGATGTTACCAAGTTTGAGAATAATCTGACAGAAAATAATCTAAGTACAACAAGCTCTTTCATCCATACAACAGCCTGTCTTCAGGTATTTTGAGTCCTCTATAGGTGTTCTGTGCCCTTAGCATGTGGCCTTGTTAATTACCAAGTGTCCTGTGCCCTTAGCAGTGAATCCTGTTCCTTAACATGTGTCCTATTCCCTTAAGAGTTAACCCTGATCTTCTTCAGGTGTCTGATGCTCTAATGAGTTGGCCTCTCCTCTTTGCAGGTGTCCTGCATACTCTTTAGGAGTCCTGTGCCCTCAGCAGGTGACACTTGCCCTCTGCAGGTGTCCTGTGCCCTCAGAAGTTGGCTCTGCTCTTTTGCAGGTGCCCATGTGCCTTCAGCAGTGGCCCTGCATCTTGGCAGGTGTCATTTGTCCTCAGAAGGTGGCTCTGACCTTCTGCAGTTGTCCTGTGCAGTCAGCAGGGGTCTTATGTGGTCTGAAGATGTCCCCAAGCCATTTGTAGGTGTTCTTATACCCTCAGAAGTTAGCTGTGACACACTGAATGTGATTTCCCCTCTCTTCAAGTGTCCTGTGATCTTATCAGGTGTCCTTTGACCTGAGTAGATGTCCCAGGCACTCTGGATATCTTGGGTTCTCTGTGTATGCCCTCATGTTCTCATAAGGTGGCCCAGAATCTCAACAGGTGGACTTCCATCTTATCAGGTGTCCTGTGACTTCAGATGGTTTCCTGTGACTTCTGCAGCTGCCCAAAACCTCTGATTTTTTTCTGTATCCTCTGTAGATGTCCCCATGCCATCACCAGTTTGCCCTGGTCCTCAACAGGTGTCCCTGCCTCTTAGAATGTGTCCTTTGCATTCAGCAGATGCCCTTAGCCCTCTTTTGGTGTATTCTGTCTTCATGTAAGTGTCTACATGACCCCAGTGGGTTTTGCTCAACCTGAATAAGCATCCCTGATCATTAGACATGTCCTGCAACCTCAGCAGGTGACCCTGCCCTTCTTCACACTTCTTGTCTCCTCATAGGTTTTTCTGTCCATCTTCAGGTGACCTGTGTCCTGTGACCTCTGAAGGTTTCCTTTGTCCTCTGCAGATGTCCTGTGTCCTCTTCAGGTTCCCCTACACCTCAGGTTTCTAAACCTGTCCTGTGTCCTCTGCAGGTTCCACTGCCCCTACAGAGGTATCCTGTGCCCTCTGTAGTTTTCCTGTGCCTGTACAGGTAGCCTTGTCCCTCAGCAGGTGTGCCTGACTTCCTGCAGGTGCCCTCTGAGGTCAGCAGGTGCTTCTGTTTTCAGATGTCGCCAAGCTATTGACAGGTGTTCCCATTCCCTCAGCAGGTGGCCCTGCCACTCTGCATGTACCTTTGCCTCTCTTCAGGTGTCCTGTGCCTTCAGCAGGTATCCCAGGTACTCAGCATGCCTTGTGTCCATTGTAAGTGTCCCCATGACCTCATCAGGTCCTCACCAGATGGCATTTTTTTCTTCTTGTGTCTTCTGTCTTTATGTAAGTCCCCATGATCTCAGCAGGTGTTCCCATTGCTTAATAATTATCTCTACTCCTTAAATGTGTACTGTGACTTCAGTAAGTGTCCCAGAACATCTGCATATTCCCATATCTTCTATAAATGTCCCCATTTTTCTCTCCAGTTTGCCCTGGTCCTCATCAGGTACCTCTGCCTCTTAGAATGTGCTATTTGTCCTTAGCAGATGCCCTTGTCCCTCTTTGGGTGTCTTCTGTCTTTGTGTATGTGTCACCATGACCTCAGTGGGTGTTGGCAGTCCTGAATAATTGTCCCTGCTCCTTAAATGTGTCCTGGGATTGCAGTAGGTGCCCATGCACTTATTAGTGTGTACATACCTAATACTTTAACTTATTCTAATTAAATAACTACAGAGATAAACCCAAGCTTGTCAAAGGTTGTACTCATACACAGAGAGCCAGCACCATTTCACCTGCTGAATCTGGTCATGTAAAACAGCACTTCTACAGTACTTACTACCTATTGCTATAAGACATTAGAATTCCACTTAAAACATAAACAGAAACACATTTGATTTAACAGCAAGATGCCATTAAAATTATTTATTTTTTTAGTTCAATTATAGTTTATCAGTCATAGTACTAAGTTATATGCAGTTCTTCCTCCTGAGACTGTGATTTACAACTCACACAGTAACATCTATCTTAATACAGGCATAGCTCAGTGACTATAAATTTCACATAAACCCCAGGTCTTGTCTATAGTAAGATATGGACTAATTTATATTGTGGAATATTAGTTTAAGATGTGTTACATGTGTTTATGCTGTGGAAAATTTGTATAATGATGCAAAGATATGTTGCATTCTTTTATCTTGCATTTGTTTAACTCTATAAAGCTGTGTTAATTTGCCTGCTGAAAGCAGCTGATTGGTCTAATAAAGAGTGGAAGAGACAATAGTTAGGAAGAAACTGGTGAGGATGGTGGGCAAAGAAAATAAAGAGGAGGAGATACCTCAAAAGAAGAGTAGTGAGAAAAGAAGGAAAGGAGGACTCCAGAGGCTGGCCACCCAGCCACCCCACCACCCTGACACCCAGACAGCTACAGAGTAAAAAAGAGAAAAAGAAACATAGATTAAGAAAAGGCAAAAACCCAGCAACAAAATGTAGTTAAAGAGAAATGGGATAATTTAAGTTTGAAAAGCTGGCTAGTAACAAGTCAAGCTAAGGCCAGGCACAATTAAGTCTAAATCTCTGTGTATTTATTTTGGAGCTGGGTGGCAGGTCCACAAAAGAAAAACAACCAACTACAAATTTATGCACATAGAGAAATCCCTGAAACATAGCAAATATTTCAAACATAAAGCAAAAGCAAGTGTCAGCAAATACCCATTAAATGACAAACTTTGTGTATGTGAGAGAGCATAGTAGAGATTTTGTGTTGAAGATGTCAAAGTTATTTTACATTTCCAAAGTAAAATAACATGTGAAATAAATTTCATGATTTACTTCCAAAACAACCCAAAAACTTTCTTGTGCATATTGTTTATAGAATCCAACTGCACTACTATCCCATAGTTTTAACACTTTTATGTTCCAATTTTATATCTTCACGCCTAGCAACTGAACCATATAAACATACCTCTGGGAAAGGTGTTAATTCAGGATGATACTAGAATAAGATAGCTCCACTTAGAAAGTGACGTTAAATTTCAGTCAGTCATTTAAATTTTTTTTCATTTTATGTGCATTGGGGTTTGTCTGTATGTATGTCTGTGTGAGGGTGTCAGGTCCCCTACAACTGGAGCTACAGATAGTTATGAGTCACCATGTGGGTGCAGAGAATTGAACCTGAATCCTCTGGAAGAAAAGTCAGTGCTCATAACCACAGAGATATATCTCCACTCCATAATGCACTCTTTTAACTACAATTCTAAATTCTACAGCTTTAGAACTGAAGATAGGGTTTACTTTCCCCTTTGTTGGTTACTTAATTTTTGAATTTTAATAGGTTTAAAGCATGAGTGACTACAAGACTGAATTAATAAATAAGTAGCTTTCTTCTAAGTAACAAGTAGCTATCAACTTGGTCAAAACAAATAACCAAGTCTATTCATGGATCTAATGGCTTATACTATTTTATAATTTTTTTTATCAGAAATAACACAGAACCCTATGTTTCAGTTTCCCATATTCTATAGCTTTATACAATAAGAAAAGATATTTTCTGCAAATGTATGCAATGTGGTGTTGAGGTATTTGCTAAGAGTGTTTCAGATGTGAAGTTAGACTATAATTGAAAATTTGGAACTAAATGTATAGAAATTTAATTGACTGGAAATCCCAGTGTATTAGAGATCCTCTCTCTCTCTCTCTCTCTCTCTCTCTCTCTCTCTCTCTCTCTCTTCTCTCTCTCTCTCTCTCCATATATACATATATACATATATACATATATACATATATATATATATATATGTATATATATATGGGATTTATTGGAATGCCTTATAGGCTTCATTCCAACAATAGCTAGCTGTAAATGGAATGTCCAAGAATCTATTAGCTACTCAGTCCCACAAGTCGGTGTGTCTTCACCATTTTTCTTTGTATATGTTGGAATCCCAAAGAAATAGGCTTCAATGCCAGTGAAGGAATGGATGTACTGACAAGGCTAGGGAAAGCAGGGAAATGATTAAACCACCACCTTTGTCCTTCCAGCAGAACAAATGTGATAATCCTTTTTCATGTGCCATTATCCTTGCAGAGATAGAAGTCAACCTGAAGAGAAATATGTAAATTCTTAATGTGCTAAAGCCTTTTCATGTCGTAGTACTCTTCAACTGCATGAAAGAACAAATACTAGACAGAAATCCTAAGAATGTAATCAATGTGGTAAGGCCTTTGGATATCACAAAATTCTTTTTTTTTTTTTTTTTTGCCTTTTCAGTGTTCTTTTAATCATTATAAATCTGCTGTAGGGCCATCCAGACTTCCTTCAATTCATACCATCTCTTCCAATATGCCCAGATGTGTCTCCTTTGCTCTGAGATTCACTAACTCAGAGCAGGTTCTGTCTTTTTTACCTTCCTCATGTGTCAACTGAAAAGCTTCCAGCTCTGAGAGCACAGAACCACCCCCCAGCTGGCCTCAGGACACTGCACTCCAGGAGGCAGGCACTGTGTGGCCTCCATTCTCCTCTGCCTTCTCTAGGAAGTTTTCTTCATGCCACAGCTGTGGTGGATGCTGGTGATAGTGCTTCAGGAGGCCTGCAGCTTTTCCAAGCCTGTTTCTCATTCTGATTCTGTTTCCAGCCCAAGTTGTGGCAGTGGTATAAGGTTTTAATGTGGCTATACTGTACTTTTGGTCAAGTTTGATATCTTAGGCATACTTAATTTTCTCCCATTAAGTTTCACTACATATGCTTGTCAAGTTCTTTTCTAGAGAGAATCTTCCTCTCTGCTGTTTTTCTTCCTAGCCCCCACACTACCCTTCTGGAACTGAGTGGAAGCCACTCTAGTGTCATCTAAAACAGGAGGCTGGGGAAGGGGAAGAATGCCACTCTTTATTTCCCTCACTTTGCAAACATGAGTGCTACAAATGGGCCTCCCCTCTTGAATGCTTTCAGTCTTGTTACTTCTTTTTTTTTCATTTTTTCTTATTATGAAATTTTCTTCTCACTCCACATACTATCCACAGATCCCCACTCCTCCCTCCTCCCATGCCCCAGGCCTCTTTCCCAAGCCACCCCACATCCCCACATCCCCTAAATTGAGGTATCCCAAGGGGAGTCAGCAGATCCCAGAACACTGAGCCTAGGCAGGACTAAGCCCCTTCCCACTGCACCAAGGCTATGCAAGGTGTCACACCACAGGCATTGGATTCCAGAAGCCTGCCCATAGACCAGCGACAGATCCCGATCCCCCTGCCTGGGTGCCCCCCAAGCAGATCAAGCCAAACAACTGTCTTCCGTATCCAGAGGGCCTAGTCCAGGCCCATGGGGGCTCCACAGCCACCAGTACACAGTTCATGGGCTTCCACTAGCATGGCAGGTCATCTCTGCATGTCCTCCCATTGTGATCTTGACATTCCTCAACTGCAGTATCTCTCCTCTCTCTCATTAATTGGGTTCCTGGAGCTCAGTCTGGTGCCTGGTTGTGGATCTCTATATCTGCCTCTATAAGTCACTGGACAAAGGCTGATGACAGCTAGGTTATTTGCCAGGCTGGTCACCAGAGTAGACTGCTCCAGGCACCCTCTGGACCATTGCCAGCAGACCAAGGTGGGGTCAACCTTGTGGATTCCTGAGAGTCTCCCCAGCATCCTGCCTCTTCCTATTCCCATGATGTCCTCATCTATCATGGTATCTTCTTCCCTGCTCTCCCACTCTGTCCTTGTTTCTGCTTGACCCTCCTATTTCCCTATATTCTCATACCACACTCCTCACCCTCTGCCACCCCCCCCCACACCCAGTCCACTCATGAAGATATCATCCACTTCTCTTTCACAGTGTCATCCATGCGTCCCTCCTAGGGTCTTTCCTTGTTAGCTAGCCTCTCTGGAGTTGTGGGTTGTTGCTATGGGATGGTCTGTATGTCAAATGTGTTGCTGATTGGTCAATAAATAAATCACTGATTGGCCCGTGGCCAGGCAGCAAGTATAGGCGGGACAAGGAGGAGAATAGAGCTGGGAAGTGGAAGGCTGAGTCAGAGAGACACTGCCAGCCGCCATCAGGACAAGGAAGATGTAAAGTGCCGGTAAGCCATGAGCCATGTGGCAAGGTATAGATTAATGGAAATGGATTAATTTAAGCTGTAAGAACAGTTAGCAAGAAGCCTGCCACGGCCATACAGTTTGTAACCAATATAAGTCTCTGTGTTTACTTGGTCGGGTTTGAGTGGCTGTGGGACTGGCAGGTGTCAGAGATTTGTCCTGACTGTGGGCCAGGCAAAAAAACTCTAGCTACAAATGGCATCCAACGTGGTGGCAAGAGTTTCCACCTAAAAACTGAGAAAAAAGATTCTAAAACGGAGCTAAAAACAGCTTCCTAATTGTCTCTCTCAAATGAGCGGCAGCCTGCCGGTTTGAGCTACTGGCGGGTTCCTGGCGTGCATGCTCGACCTGCAGTATGGCGGGAATGAGGCCTCTGCAAGTGGCACATTAAACTGTGTGGTGGATTTAGCCTTTGCTAGTACAAAAAAAAAAGAGAGAGATTTCTGGGCTACACGCTGCTTTGATAGAAGCATAGACCCACTATTTCTGAGAGTTGATGGCTCCCAGAGCTGGCGGAAAACGTATGACCAACATGTTGTGAAGCTGAAGTGGGCGGAGCCAGCAGCCACAGCGCCAGCGCCGTTTCAGGCTTAGAAGGCTGCAGTTTAAAGCAATAGGCTCAAGCTAATATAAAAAAATAAGCCACGTAAAGATGGCTACCACACAGAGAATCTGGATTATGTTCTCTTTGATATTCGTAACTGAAGAAAAACATTTGATTACAAAAGCTGTTGAGTTATGCCAAAATGTATATTTTAAAGGTACCTTGACTTCAAAATTTGGATATAAGGATATGTTGCTTTGGAAAGGAGGCTCTGCTTTTGTTTCCACAGAAAGCCAGAGGCTATTGGTTTGTTCCAGATTAAGATACATCAGGTTTGACCAGCCAAGACCACCTGAAAGGTCTCTGCTGACACCATGGCCCAGATGATCCAACATCCAGAATTGTTTCAAGGCAACTGGCTCAGACGATACACCCTCATGGACTACTCCATAATCCTAAAATATTCTGTTTCCCCATAAGATACAGCACCCCCCTCCAGCAGGAAGTAGTAAGAGAAGCTATGCCCAAATTCCCAAATATACCAAGCTGACTTTGGAGATGTGTAAAGGTTAAAACCTTCCTTTTTAAGAAAAGAAAAGGGGAAGTGCTATGGGATGGTCTGTATGTCAAATGTGTTGCTGATTGGTCAATAAATAAATCACTGATTGGCCCGTGGCCAGGCAGCAAGTATAGGCGGGACAAGGAGGAGAAAACTCTAGCTACAGTTTGTAGTCTGGCCGTCCATTCCCTCACATTTAGTATCCACTTATGAGTGAGTACATACTATGTTTGTCCTTCTGAGTCTGGGTTACCTCACTCAAGATGATATTTTCTGGAACCATCCATTTGCCTCCAACTTTCATGATATCATTGTTATTTACTGCTGAGTAGTACTCCATTGTGTATATGTGCCATATTTTCTTTATCCATTCTTCAGTTGAGGGGCATCTAGGTTGTTTCCAGGTTCTTGCTATTATGAATAATGCTGATATGAACATAGTTGAGCAGGGGTCTTTGTGGTAAGATTGAGCATTCCTTCGGTATATGCCCAAGAGTGGTATAACTGGGTCTTGAGGAAGACTTATTCCCAATTTTCTGAGAAACCACCATACTGATTTACAGAGTGGCTATACAAGTTTGCATTCCCAACAACAGTGGAGGAGTGTTCCCCTTGCTCCACATCCTCTCCAACATAAGCTGTCCTTAGTGTTTTTGATCTTAGCCATTCTGACAGGTGTAAGATGGTATCTCAGAGTTGTTTGGATCTGCATTTCCCTGATGACTAAGGATGTTGAGTAATTCCTTTAATGCCTTTCAGCCATTTGAAATTTGTCTGTTGAGAATTTTCTGTTAAGTTATGTAGCCCATTTTTTAATTAGATTATTCAGTATTTTGATGTCTAGCTTTTTGAGTTCTTTATATATTTTGGAGATCAGCCCTCTGTCAGATGTGGAGTTGGTGAAGATCTTTTTCCATTCTGTAGGCTGTTGTTTGGTCTTATTGACCATGTCCTTTGCTCTACAAAAGCTTCTCAGTTTCAGGAGGTCCCATTTATTAATTGTTTCTCTCAGTGTCTGTGCTACTGGTGTTATATTTAGGTAGTGGTCTCCTGGGCCAATGCATTCCAGACTACTTCCTACTTTTTCTTCTATCAAGTTCAGTGTAACTGGATATATGTTGAGGTCTTTGAACCACTTGGACTTGAGTTTTGTGCATGGCTACAGATATGGACCTATTTGCAATCTTTTATATGTTGACATCCAGTTATGCCAGCACCATTTGTTGAAGATGCTTTCTTTTTTCCATGCTTCAGTTTTAGCTTCTTTATCGAAAATCATATGTTCACAGGTGTGAGACTCTTAATCTCAGAGTCGTTGGTTCATACCCCATGTTGGGCATCAGATATTGGTGAAATTATTAAGGCCACTCCACATAGTTAAAAGGGAGGTTTATTTTGTGGGACAACTTACAAGTGAAGGGATATGTAATAGGGTCTGGGAAAAGTGTGGCGCAGTTGCACAGTGTTCTCTGGAGAACTATGCTCAGTCTACCTTCAGGGTCCAGAACCCAAGAGAGCTGGCACATCCAGATCTCGGGTATTCAGGGTCCTCTCTCAGCCCCACCTTGTAGGCATGACAGTTATCTGTGGTGGTATTGTGTTCCCCCAAATATTGTACACCCTAGTAAAGTTACCTGGGATCAGAGAACAGGACAGCCACAATATTAAACATAGAGGATAGGCAGTGGTAGCACACGCCTTTAATCCTAGCATTCCAGAGGAAGAAATCCATCTGTTCAAGGATACATCCAAGCATGGTGACTCATGCCTTTAATCCCAGAAAGTGAGCCTTTAATCCCAGGGAGTGATGGTAGAAAGGAAAGATATACAAGGCATGAAGACCAGAAACTAGAAGTATTTGGCTGGTTAAGCTTTCAGGCTTTTGAGCAACAGCAGTTCAGCTGAGATCCATTTGGATGAGGACTCAGAGGCTTCTAGTCTGAGGAAACAGGACCAGCTGAGGAACTGGCAAGGTGAGGTAGCTGTGGCTTGTTCTGCTTCTCTGATCTTCCAGCATTCACCCCAATAACTGGCCTCAGGTTTGATTTTATTAATAAGACTCTTTAAGATTCATGTTACAGTTACCAAAGCCTTGATGGGGGTTGGAACTTCTAGATCAAAGCTGGAATGGTCATCCACTACACATAGGTGTGTGGATTAACATCACTGTCTTCAATTCGATTGCATTGGTCCACATGTCAGTTTTTACGCCAGTACCAAGCTGTTTTTATTACTATAGCTCTATAGTAGAGCTTGAGGTCAGGGATCATGATGCCCCCAGAGGTTGCTTTATTATACAGGATTCTTTTACCTATCCTAGGTTTTTTGTTTTTCCATATAAAGTTAAGTATTGGTCTTTCCAAGTCTGTGAAGAATTGTGTTGGGATTTTGATGGGGATTGCATTGAGTCTGTAGATTGCCTTTGGTAGGATTGCCATTTTTACTATGTTGATTATACCTATCCATGAGCATGGGAGATCTTTTCATTTTCTGATATCTTCTTCAATTTCTTTCTTCAGAGACTTAAAATTCTTGTCATACAGGTATCTCACTTGCTTAGGTAGAGTTACCCCAAGGTATTTTATATTATTTATGGCTATTATAAAGGGTGATGTTTCTTTGATTTCTTTCTCAGCCATATTTTCATTTGTATATAGGAGGGCTACTGATTTTTTGAGTTAATCTTGTATCCTGCCACCTTACAGAAGGTGTTTATCAGCTGTAGGAGTTTTCTAGTAAAATTTTTGGGGTCACTTATGTATACTATCATATTGTCTGCAAATAATGAAAGTTTGACTTCTTCCTTTCCAATTTTTATCCCCTTGATCTCCTTTTGTTGTCTTATTGCTCTGGCTAGAACTTCAAGTACTACATTGAATAAGTATGGGGAGAGTGGACAGCCTTGTCTTGTTCCTGATTTTAGTGGAATCATTTTGAGTTTCTCTCCATTTAATTTGATGTTGGCTGTCGACTTGTTGTAAATTGCCTTTATAATGTTTAGGTATGTTCTTTGTATTCCTGATCTCTCTAGAACCTTTATTATGAAGGGGTGCTGAATTTTGTCAAAGGCTTTTTCAGCATCCAATGAGATGATCATGTGTTTTTTTTTCTTTCAGTTTGTTTATATGGTGTATTACATTGACAGATTTTCATATGTTGAATCATCCTTGCATCCCTGGGATGAAGCCTACTTGGTTATGGTGGATAATTTTTTTTGGTGTGTTCCTGGATTCAGTTAGCCAGTATTTTATTGAGTATTTTTGCACCAATGTTCATGAGGGAGATTGGTCTGTAATTCTTTTTTTCTTGCATCTTTGTGTGGTTTGGGTATCAGGGTAACTGTAGCCTCATAAAAAGAATTTGGTGCAGGGCAGTGGTGGCACATGCCTTTAATCCCAGCACTCAGGAGGCAGAGCCAGGCGGATCTCTATGAGTTCGAGGCCAGCCTCGACTACCAAGTGACTTCCAGGAAAGGCGCAATACTACACAGAGAACCCCTGTCTCGAAAAAACAAAACAAAATAAAAAGAATTTGGTAATGTTCCTTCTGTTTGTATGGTGTGGAACAATTTGAAGAGTATTGGTATTAGCTCTTCTTTAAAAATCTGGTAGAATTCTGCACTGAAACCATTGGTCCTGGGCTTTTTGTAGTTGGAAGACTTAATGACCATTTCTATTTCCTTAGGGGTTATTAGTCTATTTTAATAGTTTATTGGGTCTGGATTTAACTTAGGGATGGGGCACCTATCTAGGAAATCATCCATTTCTTTCAGATTTTCCAATTTTGTGGAGTACAGGTTTTTGAAGTATGATCTGATGATTCTCTGGATTTCCTCATTGTCTGTTGTTGTGTCCCCCTTTTCATTTCTGATTTTGTTAATTTGGATGCTCTCTCTCTGCTTTTTGGTTAATTTGGATAAGGGCTTATCTATCTTGCTGATTTTCTCAAAGAACCTACTCTTTGTTTCATTGATTCTTTGTATTGTTCTCTTTGTTTCTATTTCATTGATTTCAGCCATCAATTTGATTATTTCCTGGCATCTGTTTCTCCTGAGTGAGTTTGCTTCTTCATGTTCTAGAGCTTTCCATTGTGCTATTAAGTAACTACTGTGAGATTTCTCCAACTTCTTTATGTGGGTATTTAGAGCTATGAATTTTCCTCTTAGCACTGCTTTCATGGAGTACCATAAGTTTGGTTATGTTGTATATTTGTTTTCATTGAATTCTAGGAAATCTTTAATTTCTTTCTTTATTTCTTCCTTTACCCATTGGTGATTCAACTGGGCATTATTCAGTTTCCATGAGATTGTAGGCTTTCTGTAATTTTTGTTGTTGTGGAAATTTAACTTTAAGCCATGGTGGTCTGATAAGACACAGGAGGTTATTTCAATTTTTTTGTATCTGTTGAGATTTGCTTTGTGAACAAGTATGTGGTTGATTTTGGAGAAGGTTCCATGGGGTGCTGAAAAGAAGGTATATTCTTTTGTGTTAGGATGGAATATTCTGTAGATATCTATTAAGTCTATTTGAGTCATAATGTCTGTTAGTTCCCTTATTTCTCTGTTAAGTTTCTCTCTTGCAGACCTGTCCATTGGTGAGAGTGGGGTATTGAAGTCTCCCACTACTAGTGTATGGGGTTTGATGTGCGATTTAAGCTTTAATAATGTTTTTATGAATGTCGGTGCCCTTGTATTTGGGGCATAAATATTCAGAATTGAAACTTCATCTTGCTGGATTTTCCCTGTGATAAATATATAGCCTCCTTCCCGATCTCTGCCAGTTGATTTTAGTTTGAAGCCTATTTTATTACATATTAGAATAGCTACACCAGCTTGCTTCTTAAAATCCATTTGATTGGAAAGTCTTTTCCCAGCCATTTATTCTGAGGTGGTGTCTGTCTTTCACATAAAGATGTGTTTCTTGTATGCAGCAAATGGATGGATCTTGTTTTCGTATCCATTCTGTTAGCCTGTGTCTTTTTATAGGTGAATTGAGACCATTGATATTGATGGATATTAATGATCAGTTATTGTTAATTCCTGTTATTTTTTGGTGGTAGTGTTGTAGATTTCCCTTCTTTGGTATTTGTTGGTATGGGACTATTGATTGCCTATGTTTTCATGGGTGTATCTAACTTCTTTATGTTTGATTTTTCCTTCAAGTGCTTTCTGTAGGACTGGATTTGTGGAGAGATATTGTTTAAATCTGGTTTTATCATGGAATATTTTGTTTACTCCATCTATGTTGATTGAGATTTTTGCTGAGTATAATAGTCCAGGTTGGCATCCATGGTCTCTCAGTATCTGTATAACGTCTGTCTAGGACATTCTGACTTTTAGAGTCTCCATTGAGAAGTCAGGAGTTATACTTATGTGTCTGCCTTTATATGTTACTTGGCCTTTTTCCTTTGCAGCTCTTAATATTTTTTTCTTTATTCTTTATGTTTAGTGATTTGATTATTATGTGGTGAAGGGACTTTTTTTTGGATCCAGTCTATTTGATGTTCTGTAACCTTCTTGTATTTTTTATAGGCATTTCCTTCTTTAGGTTGGGAAAGTTTTCTTCTATACTGTTGAATATATTTTCTTGTCCCAACCAGCGGAATCTTCAGCAGAGACCCTAGAAGAGGGAATGGCGAATGACGGGACAAGAGACACAAAGAATTGACAGCAAGACAGTATTCTGATCAAGCTGCAAAATTTTATTTTTCTCAGGTGGGTTTTATAGTAAGCAGACCAGGAAACTTTCTTTGGGAAAAGATCAGGGGACTGTTGAGTTGGCAAGCAACCCAACCAAGCAACCAAACCACAAAACATTGTTACTAATGGTCACTGTAGCAGAAAGATAAGGAAATGTTAAGTTATTTTCTAATAGCTCAGGACTTGTTCAGGCATGTCAAAAGTTTCTGATTAGTGGCTCAATTCTGGACAACAGAAACTTAACTCAGGCAGGCAATATGGCATGGCTCTTGAAATTGTCCTCGGCATCTCCTCCCTTTATTTTATTTTATGAGGGAGTGTGCCCACCTGAACGGTGGTGGACCTTAACCAGCTGGGGGAGACATTGACCTGAATCCTCCTAGAGTCGCTGCGGGCTTGAGAAAAAGGGTACCTTTTGGGGAGGAGAGGGCTTAGGCATTTTTGGTGCCTCTAGATACCAACCTCTATGCAAGTCAAGTTTGTCTCTCAGGGAATCTGAACCAAGGACTATTAAATCAGCCTTCCCCTGCAGTGCTTGGCCTTGCACCCAGCGGTGTCCATAATAGCTGATGCCAATAAGCATAGGTTCAGACTTTATGCTGCTCCTAAAGGAGAAGAGGACTGAGAAATATCATAGGGATCACATCCTTGATCCAACATTTCGAGCCGATGGTAATGAACCTGTATAGGTGTTGATGTCAGGGAGTCTATTTGTTTTTTGATGAATCAGATTAGCCTGCCAGTTATAAAAGGACCCAAAGTTACAAATAACAAGATGCTGACTAACGGTCCTGCAAAAGGCATCAAAAGGGAGAACATGGATGATTTCCACCAATCATCTGCTGCAGCAGAGAATTGCTGCTTATGTAGCTCTAGGCTAAGTTTATGTAGCTTATTTATCTGGGTTTCTACCATTCCAGACTCATTAATATAATAACAACATTCTTCCCTCAGAAAAAGGCATGTCCCACCCTTTTCTGCTGTCAGCAGGTCCAAGGCCTGTCGGTTTTGTAGGGCAACCTGTGCAAGAGAGGTTAACTGCCTCTGGAGGGAGGATAAGGATGCTGCAGAAGCCTCAATTGCTACCTGAAGTTGCTTGGATAGGTAATCTGTTGTTATGAGGGAATGACCAAGAACTCTTCCCGCCAAGCCTGCAGAGACCAGTGAGGTGGCGAGGGAAATTCCACCCACAAGGGGCAAGAAGACAGCTCTTTTTTGCTTGGGCTTGGGGGAGTCCCATCCCAAGAACTCCGCAGGGGTCCTGAGCATAAGTTGTGGGACCAGAGTAACAGGTAGACAGAGCATGTCCTGTGGGATAGGGATGGTCAAATTTTTTGATAGAGTGCCATTGCACCAAAAGAAAAATCCAGGAGGTGCAAAAGGATGATTGGGTAATACAGTCTGGTTGCAAAAGGGAAGGGAAACACTAGAAAAGCAAAAATCAAACTTGGAGCAGCCTGGATCAAGAAACAAGGGTACTTCAGGGATGGGGTGGAAGCCATGGAAATTATCAGTGGTGGTGCAATTAGGGATCTGAGGCAGGGGTGCTGCTATCAGGGGAGGACGTCCCAAGGCTGCACATAGGAAGCATGATGAGAGATTCCCAATGCCGGTAACATTGGCAAGCATAAGACCTTCTTGGAGGAGGGAAAGCCAAGAAAATGGAGAGGAGGGGGATGATATTTGTGTCATTAAATTTTTTCTTGTATAAGAATATTATGATGGACCGTAAATTGTACTTGTACATAAGAGCGCCAAATGTAAAGTCTGGAGCTAGGCCATGTGGCCGTTTGGGCCGTGTACATGGCTCCATCTATTGGACTAGTCCATCGTGAGTCCCATGGATCCCAAACCACTAGGGAATATCCTGTAGATGTCTTATAAATTTTAGGGCCACTCCATTCTCTCTCAATTACCTGTCCCTTAGCAGGAGGAATGGCATCATGAATTTTGCAGTAAGAATAGGGGCATCCTACACTTTTCTCTTTCAAATAAGTTTTGCAATTGTGAACAGTCTGATCATACAAAAAACAGATAGCAGGAACCACCTTGCCAGGGGAATTATGAAAATCAGTAAAGTTGAGTAAAATGGGATTCTGACATCCTTGCAAGGAGCAATCAGTGGTAACCAATAGGTAACCAAAGGTCTGTGTTTTAGCATAATTAGTATAATTTTCAGTCAAATAAAAATGCCATGCAAATGGGGATGTGTCGACCGGTCTCTGGTCCTGATAAGAAGGTACAGGCAGCAGCAAGATCCAGAATATCCAGGGAAATTCTCCCAGTTTTTTCTTCATCAGCATCTAGAAAGAAGAAGGAAAGGGAAAAATGACCTCAGGGGCTATCCTTTTCCCTGGGTGATTGGTTAGAGTTGACTTGTTTAACTAATCTCTCAGGGAGCCAATGAGGGCCTCCCTCTGTTTGGTCATAGATGCATGCTGACCCTCAACCCCAAATCAGGACTGGGTCAGGCCCTTTCCACTGGGCAGTTAAAGGGTCTCGCCACATGACCAATGCTTGGTGGCTTTGAGTTTGTGGATGCCAAAAGCGATCCGCTGCAGACCTTTCATTCTTGTCCAAGGTAAGGAAATTAAGGACAAAAAGTGCATGATGTAAAAGATTTCGGGGGTTGCCTTGTGTATCATACAGGCTTCCCTTCTTTAATTTATGAAGCATGGATTTTAGAGTCTGATGAGCACGTTCAATGATGCCCTGGCCCTGGGGGTTGTAAGGAATGCCAGTGACATGCTTAATCTGAAGTTGCTGGCAAAAAGATTGAAAATTTTTTCCAGTATATCCTGGGCCATTATCAGTTTTTATAACTTTAGGCTTTCCTAGGACAGAAAAGCATTGTAAAATATGGGAAATAACATTTTTGGAGGCCTCTCCGGCCTGGAGAGAGGCAAATATAAAACCACTAAAGGTATCAACTGTAACATGTATGTATTTAAGTTTGCCAAATTCAATTAAATGAGTAACATCCATTTGCCAAATTTCATTGGGAGCCAAGTCCCGGGGGTTAACTCCCAGATGTTGAACAGGGAGGGAGACAGCACAGTCAGTGCAATTTTTAACAATTTCTTGGGCCTGTTCTCGGGTAAGCTTAAACAACAAACGAAGGGAATGAGCATTTAAATGGTGAAGAGAGTGTGCTTGGGCAGCCTGAGAAAGGGATCCTGAAAGAACAGGAAAAATTAATTGTGTGGCTGCATCAGTCAAGACATTTCCTTCAGATAAAGGACAAGGCAATTTTAAATGGGCCCATAGATGGCCAATAAAAAAGGGGCACTGTCTAGCCATAATCAAGGAGTGCAGCTGAAGAAAAAGTGGAGCTGCATTGGTAGAGGGTTTAATAAAGGGAACAGTTTCCAATAAGGGAACAGAATGGGCAACATAAGCACTATCAGTATACAAATTAAAGGGTTGAGAATGAAATAATTGAAAAACTTGAATGACTGCATAAAGTTCAACAAGCTGTGCTGAGGAATATGGGGAGAGGCAGGAGGTAGCCTTTCCATCCACAACATAGGCAGCAACTCCATTAGCTGAGCCATCTGTAAATATCAAGGGAACCTCCCTTATAGGTTGTGAGGCAGTTAATTTGGGGAAAACAAAGGAATGAATTCTGGCAAACTGTAACAAAGGATCACTAGGATAATGGTTATCGATAGTACCAAGGAAGGATGAGCAGGCAATGGGCCATTCATCATTTGTTTGAAGCAGCCAATCTAATTGTTCTCGAGTATAGGGGACAACTATGGAATCAGGATCTTTTCCAAAGTATTGGCGACTTGTTTCTCTGCCCTTAATAATTAGCTTGGCCATTAAAGATGGACAAGTGGCTAGGACTTTGAGGGAGAGGTGGATAGGTAGACCCAGAGTAGGGGATTACCTCTTTTTTCTTTTCTGATGGTTATTTGTTCCCAGAAGACTCCTGTGGGTACATGGGATGTTGCAAAAGCAATGTATAACAGGGGGTCAGAATAGGATATCTGGAAAACAGTTTGGTTTTGAATAGCTTTATTGACTAGAGCCAGAGAGGCCTGGGCCTCAGGCATAAGCTTTCTGGTGGATGAAGGGTTTGAGTCTCCTTTTAGAATCTCATTAAGGGGGACCAGTTCATCAGTGGTAAGTTTTAAGTAAGGTCTGAGCCATTGAATATCGCCTTATAATTTTTGGAAATCGTTTAGGGTTTGAAGATGGGAAGTTCGTAATTGAATCTTTGGGGTTAAGACTCGTTGTTGATAAAGCTCAAAACCCAGGTAAAGATAGGGATCTGCTAATTGGACTTTGCCAGGGGCAATTTGAAGTCCCCTTGTTGAAAGGCTATAGGTTAGCTCCTGATAGCACTGGAAGAGTTGGTCTTGATGTTGACCTGCCAAAAGAATATCATCCATATAATGGAGAATATAGATGGAAGGCCACTTTACTCTGATGGGATCTATTGCTTGAGCCACAAATTTTTGGCATAGAGTGGGACTATTTGCCATTCCTTGGGGTAGGACCCTCCATTGGAAATGTGGCATTGGTCCCTGGAAATTAATTTGGGGGACACTAAAAGCGAAATGTGATTTATCCTCAGGGTGTAGGGGAATAGTAAAAAAAACAATCTTTGAGATCAATAACAATTTTATGGTACCCAGAAGGAATTGCCACCAGAGAGGGCGAGCCAGGCTGTAAGGCACCAACCAGCAGAAATGGACTCAGCACGTTTTATTCATCTATTTGTGCATACTTAATCACACATGCTTAACAAGGAAGATATTGGAAGGGAAGAATTTGTGAAGGAATTTCACAAATTCCTTCTTGTCAGTTTCCTAAGCAGAGTTGAAGTAGATATGGCCGGTGTGTGTAGGAAGCACAGTTCTTTTGTTCTGAGCAAGCTCACTGTTCTGGCCCTATAGGAAACACAGTAGAGTAGAAGAGTGCTCCTTTCTCAAAAGCAGAGTGTGTTTCTTGTAAGGCGAGCTAGTGTTTGTTTCCCCCTTCATAAACGGAGTTGAATCACATGCAGTTTCTGGTCCTAGCACCAAGAGTTGTTTTCTGGTAAGGAGAATCACTAGTGCGCTCCCATTGCCATACACAGTGCAAATAGCACTCGCGTCTGTTCCCAGCAAGTACAGTGTAGAGGACAAGGAAGGCAGAAGGAAAGTGATGTAAAATTTTTTTATTAAAATATATAAAAATAAATTTTAAATAAAAAAGCAGCTAGAGTGATGGCTTAGAAGTAAAAAGCATTTTGTGCTATTCTTGAGAACACAGTTTTCATTCCCAGAAACTACCTGGTAGCTAACCATTTTCTATAGCACCAGTCTGAAAAGGTCTGATGCCCTCTTCTGGCCTCTGAGGGTACTGCACACAGACACTTGCAGGCAAATACCGTATTCATAAAATGAAAATAAAGTTTAAAAAATATAGAATTCTCTACAGTGATATCACAGCCCTGAGACAAGTGCAGGCAGAGCTAGTTAAAATGAACTCCTTCCCATCCTGCATAGAAGCAACTGCCTGCTTTTTCTGAGCCAACATGCTCAGTGGCAAAAAACAGCCTTATTTGAGGTTAGAACTGCTCATCTAACAACAGCATCCACAGTACCGATAGGTGACTTTTCTTTGATGATTTTTGTATTTGGTTTTCTGCCCTTTGTATGTATGAGAATTAAAGGTAATGATACATCTTGTAAATGTATTGATTTGAATATCATTTAAACATAGGTTATAATGTATGATCTAAAAGATAGATTTTCTCTCTAAATCTTCATCACCATAATTGTCAACACTTGAAGTCTCTTGACACTGTTTAAATTGTTTAAAGTTAACTTGTGATTTGATCCTAAGAGGGACTTAAGGATGATATCACATATGGAATGCAAAATCTGTTTTGGCTGGCTTCTCTTTTAGCATTAGCCAGAGATGGGTGCATGCCGTTACTGAAGAGATTTTTGCCTATTCATCATTTAAGTATGTGGAGTGACTTAGTCCTGAGAAGACATATTAATTCTTAAGCAGTTGTACCTCCAAAAATTAAGAAAATGTTTCTAAGACAAGCATTCTTATATGGACTCAGGTGGCCTTGATTCCAGTCAGTTGCCTCCTAGAGAAATGACCTTATTGTCCTCTTGATTAAACCAACTAAATTCTTAAATCAAAGGGCTGTACCACCACTGAGTTTTAAAATTACTCATTTGAGTCATGTAGTCAAATGTCCACTGCTGTAACAGTTAAAGAATTTACATATGGAGCATGTCCTCTACTTCAGACCAGAATAGGAGGAATAATTTCTTGTGTACACTGCAGAGGGAAACAGCATAGGCAATCAGCTGCTGAAGTTACCATTATGAAATATCACCTGACTGTAGCAGGGTTAGTCATTTTGTAATTTCCCATCATGTATTAATAGATGTCATGTGAATGAAGGCAAGCCAGATTGGTGGCTGTACAACTTTGTGGGTAGGGGGGCATGTAAATTGAGCCAATGAATAATAAATTCCCAACTAGGGGGTTCTCCTTTGCAGATATGTTCAATCCAGTTCAGCATAGTTAAGTCATCTCACAAAGTTGAGACACAGGTCACTGGCTGTAGCAGTGTGTGTCAGGTTACAGATTTCAGCAGCTAACATTGAACATATAGGCAATATCAAACAGTATTTTATTAATGCCAGTCCTCTACCAGGAAATGGACTGATCTTTTTCTTTTTCTTTAATTAAGAAAATTTCTATTCATTTTACATACCAACCACAGATACCCTGTCCTCTCTCTTCCCTCCCCCAAGCCTTCACCCCAAACCACCCCCCATTCCCACCTCCTCCTGGTCAAGGTCTCCCATGGGGAGTCAGCAGAGCCTGGTACATTCATTTGAAGCATGTTGAAGCCCCCGCCCCTGCACCAAGGCTGCACAAAGTGTCACACCTTAGGCACTAGGATCCAAAAAGCCTGACAATGCACCAGGGATGGATCCTGATCTCACTGCCTGGAGCCACCTCCCCTCCCCAACAGTTCAAGCTAAACAACTGTCTCACTTATACAGAGGGCCTAATCCAGCCCCATGGGGGCTACACAGCTATTTGTCCACAGTTCATGTGTTTCCACTAGTATGGCTGGTCATCTCTGTATGTTTTCCCATCATGATCTCAATGTCCCTTGCTTATAGAATCCCTCCTCTTTCTCATCGATTGAACTCCTAGAGCTCAGTCTAGTGCCTGGCTGTGGATCTCTGCATCTGCTTTCATCTGTAACTGGTTGAAGGTTCTATGATGACAGGGTATTCACTAATCTAGTTACCAGAGTAGACAAGTTCAGGCACCTTCTCAAATATTGCCAGTAGTCTAAGGTGAGGTCACCCTTGTGGATTCCTGGGAACTTCCCCAGTACCCTGTTTCTTCCTATTCCCATGATATCTTCATTTATCAGGGTATCTCTTTTCTTGCTCTCCCACTCTGTCCCTGTTTCATCTCAAACCTCTCATTTCTTTATGTTCTCATCGCCCATTCTTTGCCCTCCATTACTCCCGCTAACTCCCAGTTTGCTCATACAGATCTCATATATTTCTCCTTCACTGGGCTATCTATGTTCCTCTTATGGTCCTCCTTGTTAGCTAGATTCTCTGGAGCTGTGGGTTTTATTCTGATTATCCTTTGCTTTACATGTAGTATCCACTTATGAGTAAATACATACCATGTTTGTCCCGCTGAGTCTGGGTTTCCTCACTCAGGATGATATTTTCTAGTTTTATCCATTTGCCTGCAAATTTCATGATGTCATTGTTTTTCCCTGCTGAGAAGTAATGTGTATATGTGTAGTTTGAGTTTTCCTGCCTGGCCCACAGTCAGGGTAAATCTCTCTCACCTGTTAGTCCCACAGCCACTCAGACCCAACCAAGTAAACACAGAGACTTATATTGGTTACAAACTGTATGGCCATGGCAGGCTTCTTGCTAACTGTTCTTACAGCTTAAATTAATCCATTTCTATAAATCTATACCTTGCCACATGGCTCATGGCTTACCGGCATCTTCACATGCTGTTTCTCATCATGGTGGCTGGCAGTGTCTCTCTGACTCAGCCTTCCACTTCCCAGCTTTATTCTCCTCCTTGTCCCGCCTACACTTCCTGCCTAGCCAATGGCCAATCAGTGTTTTATTTATTGACTAATCAGCAACACATTTGCCATACAGAACATCCCACAGCACTTCCCCTTTTTTTTTTCAAAAAGGAGGGTTTTAACCTTAACAAAGTAAAATTACATATAATTTGGGAATTTGGGCATAGCTTCTCTTACTACTTCCTGCTGGAGGGGGGCTCTGTATCTTATGGGGACACAAAGAAAATTTAAGGATCATGGAGTAGTCCATGAGGCTGCATCGTCTGAGTCAGTTGCCTTGAAAGGATTGTGGATGTTGGATCATCTGGGCCATGGTGTCATCAGAGACCTTTCAGGGGGTCTTGGCTGGTCAAACCTGATGTATCTTAATCTGGAACAAATCCATAGCCTCTGGCTTTCTGTGGAAACAAAAGCAGAGACTCTTTTCCAAAGCAACATATCCTTATATCCAAATTTTGAAGTCAAGGTACCTTTAAAATATACATATTGGTTTAACTCAGCTTCCTTTGCAATCAAATATCTCTCTGCAGTTAAGAATCCCAAAGACAACACAATCCAGATTCTCTGTGTAATATTTATCTTTACGTGACTTATTTTTTATATTAATTTTACTGTCTCTTTAAAGACTTTACTTTTTAAAACTATGTATTTGTTTCTATAACTGTATATATCACCTTTTTTGTCTCTTTCAAGCCTACGTATCTTTTACACACATTTTAAACTATTACATCTGAATCTGTCTTATTGTGAATCTATTGCTTTAAACTGCAGCAGCTGTGGTTGCTGGCTCCGCCCACCTCAGCTTCCCAACATGGCGGTGGTTTACCACCAGCTCTGGGAGCTATCGTGGGTCTATGCTTTTAGCCAAGCAGTGTGTAGCCCAGAAACCTCTTTTTTTGTTTTGTACTAGCAAAGTCTAAATCCACCATGCAGCTTAATGTGCCACTTGCAGAGATCTTATTCCCGCCATACTGCAGGTTGAGCGCACACTCCAGGAACCCACCAGTAGCTCAAACTGGCAGCTGCCGCTCATTTGAGAGAGACAATTAGGAACTGTTTTTAGCTCCATTTTAGAACCTTTTTTCTCAGTTTTTAGATGGAAACTCTTGCCACCACATTGGGCGCCATTTGTAGATGTAACCAACCTTCTTATTAAATAAGAAACACAGAACCAATGCAAAGAAGAAAGCCAAGAGGTCAGAGCTAAGAGCTAGAACCTTACCCTTCCTCCTGCGGTGGTCCTACCTCTCCGAACCAGAGCTGCCCCTGTGTTAAAATCTTTATATAGAGTTCCTGTTCTGCCTTCTCATTGGTTGTAAACCCAACCACATGACTGCCTCCTCATGGCCTGTCTGTATAGGCCTCCAGGTTTTCCATGATTGGTATTGATTATAGGCATGTGTATCCAATAATGGCTGTATCCCTGAACATACAGAGGCTTAGCCAGCTCTGCCTACCAAGTGCTGAGATTACAAGAGTACACCACCACTGCCCTGCTTTCCTATGGCTTGCTAATAGCTCTGACCCCCAGGCAACTTTATTTATTAACCTACAAATAACATTTTAATACAAACAAAATATCACCATATATATGTACCACATTTTCTTAGTCCATTCTTCAGTTGGCATGCATCTAGGTTGTTTCCAGGTTCTGGCTATTATGAGTAATGCTACTATGAACATAGTTGAACATGTGTCCTTGTGGTAAGATTGAGCATTACTTGAGCATATGCCCAAGAGTGGTATAGCTGGGTCTTGAGGAAGACTGATTGCCAATTTTTTGAGAAACCTCCATACTGATTTCCAAAGTGACTGTAGAAGTTTGCATTCCCACCAACAGTGGAGGAGTGTTCCCTTTGCTCCACATCCTCTCCAAAATAAGCTGTCTTCAGTGTTTATGACCTTAGCCATTCTGACAGGTGTAAGATGGTTTCTCAGAGTTGTTTTGATTTGCATTTCCCTAATGACTAAAGATGTTGAGCAATTCCTTAAGCATCTTTCAGCCATTTGAGATCCTTCCATTGAGAATTCTCTGTTAAGCTATGTAGCCCATTTTTCAATTGGATAGTTCAGTATTTTGATGTCTTGTTTCTTGAGTTATTTATATATTTTGGAGAACTGCCCTCCGTCACATGTGGAGTTGGTGAATATCTCTTCCCCTTCTATAGGCTACTGTTTTGTCTTATTTACTGTGCCATTTGCCTTATAGAAGCTTCTCAATTTCAGAAGGTCCCATTTATTAATTGTTGATCTCAGTGTCTTGCTACTGGTGTTATATTTAGGAAGTGGTTGTCTGTACCAATATGTTCAAGACTACTTTCTACTTTCTCTTCTATTAAGTTCAATGTAGCTAGATTTATGTTGAGGTCTTTGATACACTTGCACTTGAGTTTTCTGCATGGTGATAGATATGGATCTATTTTAAATTTTCTCCATGTTTATGACCAGTTATGCCAGCACTATTTGTTGAAGTTTTTTTCCATTGTACAATTTTGGCTTCTTTTTTAAATATCAGATGTTCATGGGTGTGTGGGTTAATGTCAGGGTCTTCAATTCGATTCCATTGGTCCATACATCAGTTTTTATGCCAGTACCAAGCTGTTTTTATTACTATACCTCTAGAATATATCTTGAGGTCAAGGATGGTGATGTCTCAGGAGTGGCTTTATTGTACAGGATTCTTTTAACAATCTTGGGTTTTTTGTTTTTTTCAAATGAAGTTGAGTATTGTTCTTTTCCAGGTCTGTGAAGAATTGCGTTCAGATTTTAATGGGGATTGCATTGAATCTGTAGATTGCTTTTGGTAAGATTGCCATTTTCACTATGTTAATCCTACCTACCCATGATCATGGGATATTTTTCCATTTTCTGATATCTTCTTCAATTTCTTTCTTTAGAGACTTAAAGTTCTTGTCATTCAGGTCTTTCACTTGCTTAGCTTGAGTTGCCCTGAGGTATTTTATATTATTTGTGGCTACTGAAAATTGTAATGTGTCTCTGATTTCTTTCTCAGCCCTTTTATCACTTATATAAGAGGGCTACTGATTTTTTTTATTTAATCTTATATCCTGCCACATTACTGAAGGTGTTTATCAGCTATAGGAGTTCCCTAGCAGAATATTGGGGGTCATTTGTGTATACTATTATATCATCTGCAAGTGGTGTCTGGGTCTGAGGAAGCTTCTCTTGGTCCAATTGATACTCTTGGTCCAATGGGAGCTCTTGGTCTAATTAAGGCTCTTGGCCCAATAGGTGCTGATGGACTCTGTGTCTCAGTGAGCAGTTCTTAGTCTAGTCAGCACTAGTGGGCTTTGTCTCAGGGAACCACATTTCCCAATCAGTGCAGGATGAGTTTATGGGTCCTGTTGTCACTGGTGCCATAGTGGATGGTTGGTATGGTGAATGGGATAGGGGAAGAATCTGCTGCAAAGTCTCTAGGGCTGCACTGGCTGGGGTGTGGGGTGATGGGCACAGAATGTGCCTTCAGGGCTTAGGGGGTTAAAGACCTTGTCTGCCCAGTCCAGAGATGGGGTCTTAACTGTTTCCAATAGGTGCAGTGTGGACTTATGAGTCTGGTGGTCACTGGTGTCACAGGGGATGGTTTTTTGGTAAGGGGGCTGGGGCTCCAATGGCTGGTGAAGGGCCATGGAATGTGCCTCTGTGGCCTGGGAGCTAGAGACCTGGTCTGCCAAGTCCAAAGGTGGAGTCTTACCTTTTCCTAATTGGTGCAGGATGGGTTTTGAGTCCATTCAGCTCTTTCACAGCTTTGGGGATATCTGTCCTCTGGCAGTTTCTGTAAAGTTACTGGATAAACTATAGTTGGCTATTTGAAAAACTTAGGGTGTTCTTCTGTAACATTATAATGCAATGTTGAGATTGGTTCTCCTTTAAATTCCTCCTTATAAGACTTGGACCTGCCTAGGATCAGTGTGCTGGGCTCTGCAGACTCCCCATGGGAGACCTCATTTTGGGGGATGTGGAGATGCAGGGTGGATTGGGAAAGAGGGATGGCGGTGGGATGAGGGAGAGGGGTCTGTGGATAGCATGTGGAGTGAGTTGAAAAATTTTTAATAAAAAGATGAAAAAAAATAAAATGACGAACAAAAAAAAGAAAGAAAAATAATTGAGTCCCAGTAGCCCAACTAGCTTAAACTCTATTAATCTTAATATTGGGAGATGTGTTCATAGGTTTTTTGGGGGGGGCATCATAGCTGAAACAAAGCTTTGAAAATAACTTAAAGTTAGACTAAAATGTTTTTCTCAAATAGCTTCGAGGTGAAAAACCCAAGAAGACAATATCAAGTTTTAGAAAGGCATATAGTTGAAAGAGGAACTCATAAAGGTCAGGGAACAAGAACAAAGCAGCCCAATTATCATTAGCTGATGTGCCTTTCTTGCTTACTTTACTTGGTTGATAACCAAAGGTGATGATTAATTACTTATACCCATTTATGCTCTCAATCTCCTGATGTAAAAAACCATTGATGAGTGGGTACATACACTAAAGATTTCAAGTAGAACTGACTGATTCTTTTTCATAAGTAAAAGTTTAAATTTGTGATTCTTTTAAGATTTCTTTTAAGAATATCTTTCAAGATAAGTGATAAAGTGATTGGTCCTTTCTTTGTAACTGCAAAATGCAGCCTGACAGTAAAAGAATGTCTTGCTTGCTTACACTCTGTTAGTCTAAAACAAGTTGCTTGGGTATGAATGTATGTGGGTTCTTGGTATAATTTGTTTTTCACCTGTAATATGTAAACTGTTTAATCATGTAGGGGATATGGAAAACATGCTGCTTTTTACTTGTATTAATTGTAATAATTCACTTGGAAACAGAATATAACCATATTGTCACTTAAAAAAATTCCTCCTTCTAGGTCTGAGTATCTCTATGATCTGTTTTAATAAGTTTTTCTAAGACTTGTATCTTGGCACTCACATTAACCAACTTTTTTAGTGATAAAACAAAATGATCAAACAGATAATATTTATAATTGGCATTATATAAATACCATCTAAATTCATTATCCTCATATTTAAATGCTCCATTTTCAAACTCTCCAGCATATTATCATACAGAGACCTAACTCTCTCCATTGTAATAGTTTTTCCAATTTTTAAAGTGAGGAAAAAACTTTCTCTTTTAACTAATTGCTCCCTTTAAAAATTCCCAACTGTTTCACCAAATCTGCCAATGATGATGATGATTCAGATGAAGAGAGGAAAACCTTGTTTGTGGGGTAGTGACTCTGGTTCCATGTAGCTATGGCCTGGGCTGGTAGCTGCAGAGCCACAGGAAAATGGCATTTTTGTGAATTGGTGCCCCACAAGTTGGATGCCAGATGTAACATGAATTCTAATTAGTCTTAATAGTAAAAACCCAGAGCCAGATATTGAGGTAAATGCTGAAAGATCAGAGGAGACATAGGAGTAAGCTACAGCCACCTCTTTCCCCACCAACACCTCAGTCAAAAAGAGGGGAACTCCTGTCTCCATTCTGCCATATTACTTCCTCTCTCTGCCCAGCTATATTACTTCTTCACTCCTGTCTGAACAGATCTCCAGACCTCTATGGTTAACTAGTGCCTAGATCCAATCTCTGATCTTCAGGCAGGCTTAACTTGTTAGAGCACAAACAAAATATTAGCACCCACAGGCATGTAACAACTTGGCCTATACATGTATATTATACTATAATGCCTACAGTCCTAAATTTGACATTTCAAATTAAGTAGATAAAAACTAAACACTGAGGGAAAAATAATGAAGGTATTATAAAGATCAAAGACAAGTTTTAATCTAATTTATTACATAGCAAACACTACCAAATATGTGTTCAGTTTGTCTCACTTCTGAGTTTAGAACTTACCAGCATAGAGAGAATTTTTTGATCCTCCTATCAATACTTTCCATTTTATTTCCTTCTTTGTAAAACTGTAATAATATACTATTTAGGCTACTTTCAAATGTCAACAAGAATGTCAAATGTATCTCAGCAGTTTCTATTGTTCATTCAAAACCATATTTAAATGTACCTCGATGAGCATAAGGTCACACTGAATATTATAATAAAAAGACTCAGGTATTATTCAATTATATCTATATAACAAATTACTTCTAATGATCAGTAATGAATAATTTACAAAGATGTTAGTGTATAACATGGGAGTTTTCAGTACTTTTTGATATTTGGGGTGTCTTTAGACTTTACCAGCTAAACTTCTATCATCCATACGGTTTTAAATATTCTAACAAGATTTCAGATTTTCTGATGAGGCATGCTCTACATATCAATTTAATATAAAAGAGGATGAGAACACATTTCCAGGGGAAAAATGGGATAAAAAAAACATGTACCTAGAAACTTCACGATCTTAGAAGCAATACTTGTCTGAAACCTATCTAATAAAACAATTTCAAATTTAAGTAATGAATTAATTTTTGGAATTTTCTGAATTCTCACAAATTTAGGAATCTTCAATAATCAATTGTGCCATTGTTCAATATAAAAAATGGCATCTACCACAAACTCTAAAGATAACTTTTCACACTAATTCCTGGAGGATAAGAATGGATATTCTAAGACTGATGTTCTGTCAATGGTTCCATGGAATTCCTACAAAGGCATCACAGACTTTTTTCCTATTATATCTGTACCATTTTTGAGTTCTTATTTAAGTTTTTGAAAATTGCAAGGATACTGTAAAGATTATCTTTTCTTTTACTTTTGAACACAATGAAAATAAAAACAGATACAGAAACCATGAACTGTTCTTCTAAGTTAAGTACGCTGAGGCAGTGGAGTAATCATAATAAAGCTCTGTCTCAATGAAAGACAAAAAATATATACATTACATATAAATGTATACTAACCTTCAAAGATATACTTAGTTCTAGAATAAAGAGTAATTTTATGAGAAGCAGGTGGGTCTTTGTGGGTTTGGGCCAGACTTTTCTAAAAATATCAAGATCCATTCCAGCCAGTTCTATACTAAGAATGAAATTTTGAATAAAAAATATTTTATGGTATGTTTCATTCCTGTTATGAAGGACTTTGAAAGAATGGAATTTTGGTATCTGTTATATTCCAGGAAAAGACAAATAAATAGTGGAAATTAATTACAAAGCAAGGTACAATTTAGCAAATGACTATGGTTGAAAATGACTAACAAACTGCTTGCAAATGGAAGTAATCAACAAGAATACACATGAAAAGGAAACAAGGCCAAGAAGTAGTTATGGGTTAGTTCATTTATGAAGAAAAACAAAAATTAAGAAAAAAATACAAAAATATAAGTAACTAAACCGTCACTAAGCCAAAGTGTCCAGTCAAAAATTCTAAGTTACAGCTCTTTTCTCAGAGCAGGAAAACATATCCAGGATCTCCAGTCTAACCCTTGAACAGAGAGAAGATTTTGACTCAGGTACTGCATATAATAATTAACCAGAAGATGACTTGCTAGGAAAGATTAGGAAGCTATTGATGACATTTCCACTGTTCTTTCCTTTAACATGCCACATTTAAATGCAATGGATTGTGACATTACTAGGGATATTGAGACCCTAGGAGTACAGATAGATGGAGTCCAACATTATCAGCTATACTCAAATCAGAAACATTATTGCCTATACCCCAAAAGTGAGCAAGCTTAAAAATTCTCTTTGATTTAATTAGTAGGATATTTAGATGTGAGAAAATAAAAAAGGAGATGAATCCTTATGTAAACTAACCAAAAGGCAGTCAGAATATCCAAATTAACAAAAGGGGGTTATAACAACAGACACTGAAGATATCAAGACATTATTTAGATCATATTTCAAAAACTTGTACTCCACAAAATTGAAAAATCTAAAATAAACAGACAATTTTCTTGATAGGCATCACATACCAAAATTAAATAAAGACCAAATAAGCAATTTAAATAGACCTATATCCTCTGAGGAAATAGAAGCAGTACTTAAAAGTCTCCCAACCAATAAAAGCCTAGGGCCAGATGGTTTCAGTGTAGAATTCTACCAAAATTTCAAAGAATTATCTAATGCCAATACTCCTCAAATGTTTCACACAACAGAAACCAAAGGAACAGTGCCAACTTCTTTTTATGAAGCTTTGGTTACCCTGGTACCCAAATCACACAAGGATGCAACAAAGAAAGAGAATTACAGACCAATCTCCCTCATAAACATTGATGCAAAGATAATAAAATACCTGCAAACCAAATCCAAGAACACATGAAAAAATTCATCCACCATGATCAAGTAGCCTTGATTCTTGAGATGCAGGGATTGTTCCACATACAAAGATCTGTCAATGTAATCCACCATAGAAACAAACTGAAAGGAAAAAAAGAATCATCTCAAATGCAGAAAAAAGTCTTTTAGGTGCCCATTTTAAAGTGTGGTAGAAAAGGCCACTCGGTTTGTGTGTGCCCTGCCCCATGTGGGCCATCAATTGTGCCTTGTCTGAAGTGCCATTGGTCAGCTGACTGCCCCATGTGTACCTCATGGAATGGGAACATCAAACAAAGACCCCCAGAAGACCTACTAGGCTTGGGCATAGCCAAAGATTAAAGATACCATCTCTCACAGGGAACTCAGGATAGCCATTGCAATATTGGGGTGGTCCATTTTTTTTCCTTTTGGACACTGAGCCACTTAATCCTTAGGGAGTTTTGGGTTCCTACCTCTCCTCATTTCCCTATTGTCAGGATAGGGGGACAGACTTACCTACCTCACCAGACCCCACCACATAATTGTACTTTCAGGGGTACCTAATGAAGAGATTTTCTAGCTGAGGTAGGAGTTTTATTTTATTTGCTCCCCACATTTGCCTCACTCCAGACCTGTCAACAGTGCCTCTTCTCCTCCTCATGCATAGTGAAACAGACATGACCCTTCTTTCTCTCAAGTTCCAGAGGACACCAGGATCCACTGCTTTGTCACCAATTCCAGAAGAATGAAGTCTCACACTACAAGGTCTTCCTTCCTTGTTCCCTCTTCTAATTAACTACTCAGCTAATTGTTATAGGACCACCATAGAGACAGATGACAAAGATCATCAAGTATATCCAGGTGATAAGGAACAGTAAGAGTCCAAAGGAATTTATACCCCTAGACCCACAGCGGTCTGGGCTCTGCAAAAAAGGGACTTTAATATAACAATTTATTACTGTTAGCCCTCAGCAATTGATTGTCTGTATCTCCTGAATGCTAAACTAATAATGGAAACAGGTGACTTAAAATAATCTCTCTCAAATAAGGCTGATCTCAGGTAAAAATTAAAATCAGGTTCCAAATATCCTCCTCTCCCTCCCCCTTTCTCTCACTAACAGTAACCAATACAGCAGAGTCCTATAATATTACAATATCATGGTCACCAGCACAAGATTTTAAATTTCCCATGACTGCTTCTTAATATGTTTAAAAATTCTTCCAAGCTCCAGAACCAACTTGAATCAATCTGGACAGGTCAGATCTGCTTCAGATAAATATAACCCAAACTTTCCTGGTCATGGGAACCCCTCCCTCATTCTGGCACCCCCCAAAGGAAAAAATTCTTTTTTTTCTAAGCTTTTCTCTGTCTTACCAGCACCCTCTCAGACACAAGCAGCCAGAGTCCCAAGCCAAGAAAGATGATAGATGGCTCCAAAGCAGAAGATAACAATCCACCATCCCAGGATGCCTGGCTACCTCAGAAGCGCCCTCCTCTACCTTCCCAGGGGTTAACTGACACCCACCAAATCAGCTGGAAGCAGTTTTTGGGAGACACGGTCCCCCCACTCTTGTTCACCCACCTTTTTTTTTAATAATAAGTGAAGAATGTGGAATGTTGGAATTCCTGGCCACTCCCCCAGGTACATGGCCACACATTTGCTGTTTAGATGTTTAGTCATTCCAGGGCTTTACATCCTACATAATCCATGCGCTGTGTGGTTGCATAATTTGCATCCAGCATAATCTCACAATCTATGCACATGTGTGGTGTAGCTCCATAAACCCATATGCACATATGCATGAGAATGCATAAAAAGGGAGTCACAGACTCCTCTCCCTTCTTCTTCTTCTACCTCATCCCTGTACTTGTCTTTCACAGGCCTGATCACATTCTCTTCTGTCCCTCCCTTCTCCTAATAAAACTCTGGTAGTGGGTTTTGTTATGCCTTGTGGCTTTTCTCACACAGTAATAGCGCCACTTAATGAATAACATTGCGCCACCACATAAAACCAACATTGGTGCGCAAAAACCAACCAACAGTTTAAGGGTCACTTTGAGTTAATTTTGAGGGAATTGGGAAATCTGTGTTTATTTTGTATCTATAGACATAGAATGAAAGGTAGCTGGGTAACATTGGTCAAGATGACAGTTTTCGTGGCTGAGTTTCCTTTGTTCTTTTGATTAAAAGTTAGGTATATTTTCCTGCTTTTGTTTTTGGCCTTTCTCTCCTTCCTTTATATTCTTTCACAAATATTGTACACAATCTTCATTATTGTATTTTTTGTGGTAAACATAGTAGTCACACTGTGTCAGTATGTGTACTGTTTTTTCATAATCCCATTGAGCATTCTGGGTGTTTCCATTTTGCATGTAGCATTGTAATCAGTTTTTCTGTTATAAATTGTTGGACATTGTCTTTGGATTGTATTTGATTTATGGTGCAAATTGACCATACAATAATCTTAATATTGATGAATCATGTTCCATAGGATCATTTATATGCTTTATTTAGATTTTGTTGTTGTTAATCTGTGAAAGTCTTCTAGATTATTGGGTAAAAAGTATTATTAAGTTTGGCAGGAGACTCAGCACATATTCTTCTTGGGGATGGCTTAAATTCAGATCTAATCCCAGCATCCAAATCAGGAGGCTCATAACTACTTGCTACTCTAGGATCAGGGGATCTAATAACCTCTTTTCTGGTGTGTCACCTCTAAACATATGGAAGACATTCTTTTGAACATACAAACATACACAGAAAAATTGGGATAATTTTTTAAAATTTTTTCTTATGACTTATAAAGCAACTAGAGCAAAAAAAGTTGCTTTAGGTATATAATACATATCATACATTGTTTTTCTCTAAAGCTCTGTTATGTTGCACTTGGTTTGTAGAAGTTTTCCTTTGTTCACTCTGATGCAGACTTATATCTAATCATCAATCATAGAAAAGTGATCCTAACTTTGTGAGCAAGGAGATAGATATAGTTGCATAGTTAGTACAACAAAACTTATATTTTATTATTCTAATAGTCATCACATAAGGTTCACAATGTAAATTCCCCAGTATTGTCCTAAGTCTGCTCACTTGTGCAATGCATGTTAGCTGAAGTTCAAGCCTAGTCACTAACAGAAGTCTCTAATTTAAGGGTCAGGATCCTGGGGGAGTTGCTCTAGACACAGTTGCTGATCATGGTGATCTTTCTACATGTGCAGAACAGAGCGTTGTTTTGGTCTTTGCTTATATAATGTCTACTGGGCATCATGGGGTTCTAGGACTGTGTCCGGTTATTTTATGTGAGTGATATAGCTGGGTTCTTGTTATCAGATACAGCTTTAGTGTAGTAGGGTTCATGACTAAGCTGTTTTCTACATGTCTAAATGTAAATGCTCAGATAGTTTGTATCTTCTTTGTTATGGGAATGAAGCATTAATCCTGGTTAATCCTGGTTAATGAACATTTCCATTTTATCATACTATTCTCTAACAGGCATGATTAGCATATTACTTATCTTTGGGATATTTGAGATGGAGCCCTGCCTTACCTAAATTTTACTTTGTGACTTAATGTCTTTACAGAATGAGTAAATCCTATTCTTATCAATTCTATTATGATCTATTCTACTCTTCTACATCACAGTTTAACAGGGAGTGCTAAAGTAAACCCAAGATACCATTTACAAGCTCCACAAAATTAACTCTGAATTGACCCTAAACCTAAATGTTTAATGTTAAAACTGCAGAACTTTTGGAAGATACTAGAGAGACCAGGGATCTCTGAGTTTGGTAAATCTGCCTTCCATAGTGACAGTACAAGCACTATAGGCAACATCATTTCACAGTGATGTCAAAAACAAGAATATTTCTAAGCACAGTCCTGCTCCCACTGCTCTGCACAAACACAGCCAGCAGAGTGAGGTTATTCAGAGGCTGTCACCCTGTCCAAGGGAGTTGCAAGAACCATACAGGACCAGCAGGAACATGCCAATTTTTTTCTAGCCACCGACTCCCACCTAACCAGGGATGGAATAACCATATCAGCTCTAAATGCTCAACTGGCCCACCCAGTCTGAAGACAGCAGCCCCTCACTCACCATGGCCAGCCACTCCTCCTGACATGAGGACAGTGGTATCTCACTCCCTAATGACAACCCCACCTCCCTGTCTATGGAATGCAGGTCTTCACCCACCATAGTGCAGCTGGAAAGCTGACTTGCACTCTCCCCACAGTGGATGACAAGGCACAACACACAGGACAACTTCTGACTTCCTCAGGTGATGAGCTGAGTCAGAAGCATGGCTCCTGGAAGTGTCCTCCCATCTCACTGGTGGGTCTCCTGGAGGCTCTGATTGGATAGTGAGGCCTGAGTGACAGAACCAGTGAGCTGAAATCACGAAGCACACTAGTACCTAGCCCTTGCTTTCAATCTAAGGACAGATATAACCTTGGCTGGAAGTTTGTGCCAAATTCAACAGCAAGTTACTTGTTAATGTAAAACAATGGGTTCAGTTTTAAAAGGAAGTATATAAATTCAGAAGGAGGCAAATCAGATAATATTGCACAAGAGGAATACAGGATAACTCAAGGACACTATATAAAAAATCCACCATAGCCTTGGGACTGATAACCACAGTCCCATGTGTAGAAAGTAGTGGGTTCTCATTATCAGAAGCTACCCCTTTCCCCAAAGACCTTTGTCCCAGACATTTACCAGCTCTACACGGAATATTCCCTGCTATGGATATTGCTCTGTGTGCTGTGAATGTGTTGCTCTGATTGATTAATAAATAAAATGCTGATTGGCTAGTAGCCAGGCAGGAAGTATAGGTGGGAAAAGCAGAGAGAAGAATTCTGGGAATAGGAAGGCTGAGTCAGGTATTGCCAGCCAGACACAGAGGAAGCAAGATGTGAAAGCAGAACTGAGAAAAGATACTAAGCCACATAACTAAACATAAATAAGAATTATGGGTTAATTTAAGTGTAAGAGCTACTCAATAGTTAGCCTGAGCTAAAGGTGGAATAGTTTTAATTAATATGAGCCCCTGTGTGTTTACTTGGGTCCAAGTGGCTGCAGGACTGGCAGGTAAGAGAGATTTATCCAGACCACAGGCCAGGTGGGACACAGGAAAACTTCACTTACAGTGGTGCCCAACAGCTCGAGTTTCCACCTGAAACCTGGGAATATTTAATAAGCAATTCTAAATGCAGCCAGGTTCCTGCTTCATGTATAATGTGGGCAGCGAGCCGCTACAACATGTGGTAGGTTTGTGGCATACAGGCTGAAGCTAAACCATGGCACATTACCACCAAGTTAAACAGAGGTTTCTGCAAGCTGCACAACATGGTGCATGGTGAATATAGCTTTTTCTACTAAAAAAAAGAGGTTTCTGGGCTACATGCTGCTTTGATAGAAGCATAGACGCACTGCTTCTGAATGTTGATGGTACAAATAGCTCCCAGATGGAGAGCTGGCAGTAAACATACCACCACCATGTTGGGAAGCTGAGGTGGACAGAAAATGCTACAGTTTAAAGCAATAGATTCACAATAAGACAGATTCAGATGAGATAAACCTCCAAACGGTTTACAATATGCATAAAAATATATGTAGGCTTGGAAGAAAGGAAAATATTAATATATGCAGTTATATAAAGAAAAATAGTTTTAAAAAATAAAGTCTTTAAAGAGAAAGTAAAAGTAATATAAAAAATAAGCCATGTAAAGATGGATATCACACAGAGACTCTAGATTGAGTTGTCTTTGGGATTTTTAACTGCAGAAAGACATTTGATAGTAAGGGCTACTCAGTTAAACCAATATGTATATTTTAAAGGCACCTTGACTTCAAAATTTGGATCTAAGGATATGTTGCTTTTGAAAGGAGGCTCTGCTTTTGTTTCCACAATAAGCAAGAGGCTATGGATTTGTTCCAGATTAAGATACATCAGGATTGACCAGCCAAGACCCCCTGAAAGGTCTCCAATGACACCATGGCCCAGATGAGCCAAAATCCAGAATGGTTTTAAGGCTACTGGCTCAGACAATACAGCATCACAGACTACTCCATAATCGTAAAATTGTTCTATGTGTCTCCATAAGAATACAGTGCCCTCATGCAGCAGGAAGTAGTATGAGAAGCTATGCCCAAATTCCCAAATATACCAAGCTGGCTCACTCCTTCTCTAAACCTAAGTATATTTCTAAAAGGAAAGGTTGAGAGATTCTTCTGTCCCATATCTGAAGAGTCCTTTGGTGTGAGACAGAGGAAAACCAATATTTTTATTTAAAACAGGTTGATGATAAGTACAATCTCTTTCTAACGAAGAAAAGGGGATAGTATAAATATGATGGGATATAAGGGTAGATTAATGAACCTACTTTTAAAGAGCAACAACTTGTTTAAAAATGTTTTACATTGCTATGGATTTTGCTTTATTGATACAAGTTTAAACTTAATATTGTTATACTGTGTATATATATATATATATATGTATAATATATATATATCTCTACTCTCATTTGAGGTATTATGTTTATGTAAATCATTTAGATTGTAATGGATAATTAAAAATACAGATTAATAATTAGTCTTCTATGATCGTCAAACTTATAGTCATGTTAAGTTTTCTAGATAAACATAGATATAATTCAATTAGGTGGGTAATCTTCAAAGGCTTATAGAATATGGCATTTAAAATGTTTTAAAAATGTAGGCTTTCTGGAAGGTGATACGTGTCTGCTCCCAGCAGCACTGATTTACTTTAGAGAGGAGGACAGGTGTAGCTAGAGTTTTCCTGCCTGGCCCACAGTCAGGACAAATCTCTATCACCTGCCAGTCCCACAGCCCCTCAGACCCAACCAAGTAAACACAGAGACTTATATTGGTTACAAACTGTATGGCCATGGCAGGCTTCTTGCTAACTGTTCCTACAGCTTAAATGAATCCATTTCCATTAATCTATACCTTGCCACGTGGCTTGTGGCTTACCGGTACTTTACATCTTCCTTGTCCTGATGGCGGCTGGCAGTGTCTCTCTGACTCAGCCTTCCACTTCCCAGCTTTATTCTCCTCCTTGTCCCGCCTACACTTCCTGACTAGCCAATGGCCAATCAGTATTTTATTTATTGACTAATCAGCAACACATTTGCCATACAGAATATCCCACAGCACTTCCCCCATTTTTTTTTCAAAAAGGAAGGTTTTAACCTTAACAAAGTAAAATTACATGTAATTTGGGAATTTGGGCGTAGCGTCTCTTACTACTTCCTGCTGGAGGGGAGCGCTGTATCTTATGGGGACATAAAGAAAATTTTAGGATTATGGAATAGTTCATGAGGGTGTATCGTCTGAGCCAGTTGCCTTGAAACCATTCCGGATGTTGGGTCATCTGGGCCATGGTGTCATCGGAGACATTTCAGGGGGTCTTGGCTGGTCAAACCTGATGCATCTTAATCTGGAACAAATCCATAGCCTTTGGCTTTCTGTGGGAACAAAAGCAGAGACTCTTTTCCAAAGCAACATATCCTTATATCCAAATTTTGAAGTCAAGGTACCTTTAAAATATACATTTCAGCATAACTCAACAGCTTTTACAATCAAATGTTTTTCTGCAGTTAAAAATCCCAAAGACAACACAATCCAGATTCTCTGTGTAATATTCATCTTTACATGGCTTATTTTCTATATTAATTTTACTGTCTCTTTAAAGACTTTATTTTTTTAAAACTATGTATTTGTTTCTATAACTCTACATATCACCTTTTTTGTCTCTTTCAAGCCTACGTATCTTTTACACACATTGTAAACTATTGCATCTGAATCTGTCTTATTGTGAATCTATTGCCTTAAACTGCAGCAGCTGTGGCTGCTGGCTCTGCCCACCTCAGCTTCCCAACATGGCGGTGGTTTACCACCAGCTCTGGGAGCTATCGTGGGTCTATGCTTTTAGCCAAGCAGTGTGTAGCCCAGAAACCTCTTTTTTTGTTTTGTACTAGCAAAGTCTAAATCCACCATGCAGCTTAATGTGCCACTTGCAGAGATCTTATTCCCGCCATACTGCAGGTTGAGCGCACACTCCAGGAACCCACCAGTAGCTCAAACTGGCAGCTGCCGCTCATTTGAGAGAGACAATTAGGAACTGTTTTTAGCTCCGTTTTAGAATCTTTTTTCTCAGTTTTTAGATGGAAACTCTTGCCACCACGTTGGGCGCCATTTGTAGATGTAACCAACCTTCTTATTAAATAAGAAACACAGAACCAATGCAAAGAAGAAAGCCAAGAGGTCAGAGCTAAGAGCTAAAACCTTACCCTTCCTTTTGCAGTGGTCCTACCTCTCAGAACCAGAGCTATCCCTGTGTTAAAGTCTTTATATAGAGTTCCTGTTCTGCCTTCTCATTGGTTGTAAACCCAACCACATGACCGCCTCCTCACAGCCTGTCTGTATAGGCCTCCAGGTTTCCCATGATTGGTATTAAGATTAAAGGCATGTGTATCCAATAATGGCTGTATCCCTGAACACACAGAGACTTACCCAGCTCTGCCTACCAAGTGCTGGAATTACAAGCGTACGCTACCACTGCCCTGGTTTCCTATGGCTTGCTAATAGCTCTGACCCCCGGGCAACTTTATTTATTAACATACAAATAACATTTTAATACAAATAAAATATCACCAGACAGGCATTGAAGACACTCTATATGGAGTTTATCTTCTTCTTGGCAAAAATAGCCATTTGCGCAAGAAACTGTTCTTGCCTGGACTGCTTGACAAAATGATGTATTGACTGGACATGCAGGACCATAGGAAGGGGACCACTAAACTTTGTTTGGCGAAGTGGTCCTTCAGGTTCCTGCTTCATGGAGGAAACTACCAGACATTCTACAGGACACAGAGAGAAGTGACTGAGAGATTCTAGGCCTGTGGGCTGAAAACAGATGCCCCAACTTTACAAAAAAAACTGTGGATGACTGTCCAGGTAGCCAGCTGTCTCTGTCATTCTAGATTTTTGAAAGTTGCTTATAATTCACTTCCTGTTTACTTTGGTAATATTATACCCTTCTGAGGACTTTGATGTATTTAAAGACTAGATATAATTACCTTAGTTATGATAAAAGATAAGTTTGATATGAAACCTTAGACTTACAAATATAGGATAGATAGGATATCTTCTTTAAATTTGCCAAATACAAATAGACTAGATATTATAAATACACTAGATATTGTAACTGTAATTTTTGCTTGATAATTGCTTTGTTACATGTAACTTTACTATGTTAAAGTTAAAATCTTACTTTTTGAAAAAAAGAAAAGGGAAAGTGCTGTGGATATTGCTCTGTATGATGTGAATGTGGTGCTCTGATTGGTTAATAAATAAGATGCTGATTGGCCAGTAACCAGGCAGGAAGTATAGACAGGACAAGCAGAGAGGAGAATTCTGGGAATAGGAAGGCTGAGTCGGAGTCACTAGCCAGACATAGAGGAAGCAAGGTGTGAAGGCAGAACTGAGAATAGGTACTAAGCCACATGACTAAGCATAAATAAGAATTATGGGTTAATTTAAGTGTAAGAGCTAGTCAATAGTTAGCCTGAGCTAAAGGTGGAATAGTTTTAATTAATATGAGCCTCAGTGTGTTTACTTTGGTCCAAGTGTCTGCAGTACTGGTGGGTTGGGACACAGGAAAACTTCAGCTATAATTCCCTGATTTAGAGAAGGAGCTCTGTTTCTTTCTCAATATATCAGGACTTAGAGAAAACTTCCACAGCCTATACAGGTTGCCAGTCTCAAAAAGGCCCAGTTTCTAGTCTTTTTTAGAAGGTATGTACATTGAATTTGACAGTTATATGTAAGATTCACTTGGAGTTAAATACTCATCTCATATACTAGATATTACTCTATTACTAAGCTGTAATATACAAGGGTTGAATTGGTGATATAAAGAATTTACCAATGATTAGCAAATAGTCACAGGAAGTAGAATTTAGCTAAGGGTGGGATGCTTCTAAAATAACCCAAAGATAAGCAGTATGTTAGCCAGGGCTGTTAATAATTAGATTGGTAGAATATGAATATTCATTCACATTTTTTGTATACTTTTATTGATCAGATATCTATAATAAAAACAGGTAATGGGATGCTCATTCATGAAGAAGACAAAGAGACCCTCTATGTAAAGATCTCTCTATAATAAGCTAGAGCATTGTACTTTAAAGAAGCATTTTTAGTTGCGTTGTACTAGAGGGTGTATATATCAATTCAATGAAATTTGGTTATGTATTTGCTATTTCTTTTTATTTCAATCATATACCCATTAAAAACAAATGCATGGTTATAGTAGTGAGGCCATATATTATATGAAAACTGTCTTATGTTTTCTCTAAGGTTTAGTTTAACAGATTTTAACAAGAAAATAATGTTTTATTCCATTATCTTATACACAGTTTTTATTCAGTTTTCTTTTGCTTAATTCTTATTGCTCAGCACTATCTTAACACAAACAATTTGAACCTTCCTAGACATCAGATATTGGCTCAGTGAGCACTTGCCCATAACCAAGGAAGACAAGTCCATGGTTGTTTTAATCCCCTAATTTAATAATGCTAAATATCATTTATCTCCCTATCCAGAAGCAAAGTAGGAAGGGCTTCATGCTGACTTTTGGCTGATGGAACACCTATAAAAGTGTGTGAAATATTATTGTGGGCTCATCATTCTGAAGGCCAAGTATAGATGTCAAAATTTAACATCCAATAGATGGGGGCCATTGTGGGCCCATCCATAATGTCTTGTGGAATTTGAACATTTTAGTCCTTGCCAGACACCAATAAAGGAGTAAAGGAATTCCTTTCTTGTCAATATCTGAATGTTTGGTCTTTACAAGAGGTCCTCTGGCCGGGCAGTGGTGGTGCACTTGGGAGGCAGAGCCAGGCAGATCTCCATGAGTTTGAGGCCAGCCTGGGCTACAGAGTGAGTTCCAGGAAAGGTGCAAAACTACATAGAGAAACCCTGTCTCGAAAGACCAAAAACAAAGTTTGGGGATTTAGCTCAGTGGTAGAGCACTTGCCTATCAAGTGCAAGGCCCTGGGTTTGGTCCTCAGCTCCAGGAAAAAAAAAAGAGGTTCTCTGTAAAGTTATCCTAATACTGCCTCCTTCATATCCCAAATTCAGCTGAGAGAAGCTAGATCAGTCATTGTTACAATTGCAGCATGGCAGTTAGATTTACATCTTCTAAGGAGGTGGGATAAGAACTGGACATAGAAATTGACTAAGCAGTTTGGGGTAAAAACATTCACAGAAGAGTAAACAGTTGCTTTCTTGACTAAAGGTCAGAAGTTTCACTGGGACTCTCAGCAGTATTGTTCTTGACAGAGGCCAAAGATGAAAAAAATATTTATGGAAGCTCTGATCTTTGATGCTAAGTGATTCTAGGGACCTTGGGAAGGAGGAAAGTTAAAAGTGGTTATGAAGGCCTGTTACAAGAAAAAGGCCCTTGGTCAAGAGAATAGAATCTCTGTCCTGAGTTCAGAGCTAACATTTCAATGGGAACAGGTCAATCTCCTGGCCAAGGAACCTAGGACATTTATCAATCACCTATAATCAATTGATTGTACATTGGCAACCCAAACTGCAGAAAAAAACTGGAAAATTTTAAGGCTCCTTCCCACTCCTCCCTTTCTGTACTTTTACCATAACTACTTGTAACATGGACAATAAATTCTAATTCGTACGTAAGCATCTCTGCAACACCACTCAACAATAAAAATCTGGGGCTGCACTAGGATGTTCATTGCCCTGTTTTGTTTTTTTTTTGTTTTTTTTTTTGTCCTCTCACCAAGCAGGCAAGGTCCATCCAGGAATGCCTGACAAACTTGAACTTAGAGGCAGGAAATAAATGGTGGAAATGAGTAATGATGATTCCCAAAATTATGGTAAGAAGTTGAAACAGGCTTTATGGCCATATGCTCCAGAGACTACAGATTTGTATTAGAGCACAACAAAGACTACTCACACCTGTTCTCTAAGGCTAAACATCTTAAACCTGGAAAATAACAGTCTTGTTGGTCAGGATCACACAATTATATCCAGATCTATTTTGTTTCAACTGAAGTAACTATACTAATTTGGTTTCATGAAAGTTCAGATTCTTGATTGCCTGGTCTGTGGGCAGTCAGGACACTTACTGATGATCTAACATTGATAACTTCAGTACTCAATTGCTAATGTCATCTACTGTCACAGCAGGAAAGCTTTCACCAACTTTCTTGTACACCCATTTCTTTGCTTTGTCTAAATCTGATTAAAGTTGGTGTGTGAACTCAATTATTGAACAGGTCTCTCTTCATTTGTAAGTTCCCAATAAAGGACAGAGAGTTTGGAGGATACTCATTTACTGGTCTATTTTTCTTTCTCACTGACCAGTCAAGACCTAAACCAGAAGGAGTGGCAAGACTGTTTTCCCAGCCCACAGCAGCACTTTCAGGATTAAATGATCAAAGCAATTCTCAATTATATTGTGTGAGGAAAGCCCAAGCTACAGAAGAATGTTCTCTAAATAAAAAAAAAATTTAAAAAAAACCAACACCAGAGAAAAATGTAAAGAAACCCTTAATGACTGTGAAATACATAGAATAAAAGAAACAATAGATTAGAGCAGTGATATAATTAAAGAAAATCAAATTTAAAAAGTAAAACTAAGACAGGCAGTGGTGGTGCACACCTTTAATCCCAGCACTTGGTAGCAAGAGGCAGGTGGATCTCTGTGAGCTCAAGACCAACTTGGTCTACAGAGCAAGTTCCAGGAACAGGCTCCAACGCTACACAGAGAAACCCTGTCTCAAAAAAAGTAAACTAATAATTGATATTTTAAAAATATAAATATGATTGAAAAACACATAGCTATCAATACTTTGAAAAAGAGCAGGTCATTTGCTGGTAGGGGACTGGCATTAATATACTACTGCTTGAACTTGCCACTATGTGCTATGTCAGGTGCTGAGCTTTGTAAACTGACACACAAATCTACAGTCAATGACCTATGTCTGAACCCTTTTTGCTGTCTTGGTGCAAAACTGGATTGAGCACATTTGCAAAGGAGAGTCCATTAGTTGGAAATTCAGTCTTCCTTGGCTCAAAATAACCTCCCCAAATTATACACCCACCAACCTGATCTGCCCTTATTCACATGACATGAAATAATGCATGGTAGGAAAGTACAAATGACTAACCTTGCCATAATCAGTTCCTATTTCATAATGGTAACTCCAGCAGCTGAATGCTTATGCTATTTTCTCCTGCAGTGTACACAAGAAATTATTCTTCCTTTTTTGTTCTGAAAGCAGAAGCCATGCTTCACATGTAAATCTTTTACCAATTACTGCAATAGACAATTGACTCCATGACTCAAATGGGTAATTTTAAAACTCACTGGAGATAGAGCCCCTTAAGAATTTAGTTTGTTTGAACAAGAGGACAATATGGTCATTGCCCTGAGAAGCAACAGACTCAGATCAAGGTTACCTGAATCAACATAATAGAGCTTGTCTCAGAAACATTTTTTAATGTCAGGAGGTATAGCTGTTGTACAATTAATGTCTTTTTAGAAAAACACCACTCCATATACTTAAATTATTAATAAACAAAAATCTATTTAGTAACAGAATGCATCAATCTCTGGCTAATGCTACAAAAGGAGTCAGACTAGAACACATTTTGTATTCCATATATGATATCATCCTTATATATCTTTAGGATAAGACCCTGAGTTATACTATGAAAAATTAAAATAGGGTCAGAAAACTGCAAGTGTTGCTACTTAGGCAGATGAAGATTTACAAAGAAAAATCTATCTTTTAGATCATAAATCATAATCTGTATTTAAAGTATGTATCAATACATTAAAAATATGTATCATTGTCTTTAATTCTCACACATACAAAGGGCAGAGAACACAAATACAAAAATCATCTAGGAAAAGTCAACTATCAGTATTGTGGATGCTGTTTTTACATGAACTGTCCTGATGAGCCATTTTAACCTCAGAATAAGGCTGCTTTTTGCTGTGAGCATGCTGCCTCAGAGGAAGCACACAGTTGCTTCCATTCAGGAACAGAAGGCATTCATCTTAACTAGCCCTGAGTGCTGCTTGTCTCAGGGCTGTGACATCACTGTAGAGAATTCTCTATTTTAAGCTTTATTTTTATTTTATGAATATTGCTATTTACTTGCCAAGTGTCTATGTGCAGTACCTGCAGATGACCAAAGAGGGCATCAGATCCCTTGGAACTGGTGTTACAAGAGCTAGTTAGCTACCAGGTGGTTTATAGCAATGGAACCTCTGTCCTCTGTATAAGCACCCAGTGCTCTTCTAAGCCTGCTCACTACATGCTTTTTTATTTAAAAATTATTTTCATATATTTTAATTAAAATGTATTACATCACTTTCTATCTTCTTTGTCATCTCTCCATTCTTTACAAATTATTCCCTTCTAATTTCTTCCTTGTTAAGCAAGGGCGATTATGTATGTATAAAAAATGAACAAAACCTGCTAAATCCATTTCTGCTGGTTGTGTGTATATGATTAAAGAGCTGAACACACAGCATTAGATAAGCATCTAGGAAGCTTATCCTTACCTGAGACTAATTCTCTCAACTGCAGGTGTATTCTATTCTTTAATGAGTATCAGGAGTCTGCCCCAAAGTGACCTAGGCTGCCTTAATCAGGATACATTACCAAGAATAGAAAACCTGGGATATGGATACCTCAGCATACACTTGCTGGAGATATGGTTCTGTGGCTCTAGAGCTGCAGATAAGACTAAGGACACTGCCCTGAACCAGTCACAGTCTCTCTTAGTTCCATTGTCCATGACAAACTCAACTGACCATGTTCACTTTTGGATGACTTTGGAAACCCTGAAATTTCTGCCTCTAATTTCTAAATACTATGATTACATATCTGTGCCACCATGCCTCACATGGGTGGCTTCAACTTCATGTAGTGAGAAATTAGAATGACAGGATAAGTGAGATGAGTAGTTACACTTAACCATATTCAAAATCAAATATTTTTTTGAATCTGGGTTTCATCATCTGGAGAAAAAGACCAGACCCCTATCGTACTCCCTTGGTGAGTTATCACAGAATCAATGATAAAGTAACACAATATTTTTCATAATTGGAAGACAGTGGACTTTAAAGCAGGAGGGCTGAATTTGATGGGAGCCTCCTGCTGTTACTGTAGTTAGGGCCAAAGCCTGTACCCTTGCTACCCTAACCAGCCAGGCTCAGTCACTCATACTTATTAAGCCGTTTAAGTGAACCAAGTTATCCAATTGTGATGTGCCCACCTTTAATGCAGGGACTTTGGAAGCAAGGTGGGCAGATCTCTCTGATGTTCTAGGACAGTTTAATCTATAGAGTAAGTCCCAGGTCAGACAAGGATTTATAGTAAGACTATACTTTATAACAAAAAGAAGAGCCGGGCAGTGGTGGCACATGCCTTTGATCCCAGTACTCAGGAAGCAGAGAGAGGCAGATCTCTGTGAGTTTGAGGCCAGCGTGGTCTACAGAGAGCAAGATCCAGGACAGACACCAAAAACTACGTCTCAAAAAAAAATAAAGAAAGAAAAAAAAATCAAAGAGAAAAAAACACATTATTAATCAACAATGAAAACATGAAATTTATTCAGTTTTACTAATTTGTTAATGAATATATAAGGTAATTAATCCATCCTTGAGGTCATAAAAGGTTTAGAGAGAAGGCAAAAGATAAACAAAAATAAGTAATCTAATGAAGTCATATACTGAATTTTCTTATCTCTAAAACCCTCCCCCATTTTCAGGTCCTATCTCTACAGCCATGTGGTCAGCTAAGGCATGAATGTTTCTTCAGTGGAGACATTTTCATCTTGAGTACTCAGTCTTTTCCCACAACAAGCTTCCCAGGAAAATTACAAGTTCATGGGGCCCACTGTTACACTAGTTGTTAGTCCAAAAATGTGATATAAATGACTCCTTAGAACATGATTATTCCTGCTATGCAGACAGATTACAGGGATGTCAGGGTGGAAACTGAGTCACATTAAGGAGCAAGGAGAAATAAAAACTGGGGGCTGTGGGGTATTGTCACTGACAGGTACAGGTAGTTGTCCAAAAAAAAAGGAAAGAGTAGAAGACCTGGAGGTGGCTAGCCCACCACAGGTGAGTGGATAAATAAATAGAAACCAACATGTCCTCTGACACACACCAAGAATTGCTCTCTGAGCATTTGATCTTTGGGCTTTTACACCAAAAGTTCCCTCCCTATCAGTCCTTCCATACTTCACAGCACTTCGTAAATGCCTGTGTGTCCCACTCTTAGAGGGACTTATGTTTAAATCTCAGAATCTCCTGACAACTAGATGTCATCTGAAGTCAACAAAAAAAAAAGAATCCTACCTGAAAGTTTTGTGGGCATCAGGGAAGCAGATAATGATCCCCTTCAGACAAATCAGTTTTCATGTTTGCAAGTTCATTTGTCTCCTTACAGGAGGTATAAAGTCCAGCAACAGTACACCTGACATATGCTCTTTTCAGCTTGCATTGCTGCTCATTTATAACATTGGCAATAAACTCATTCTTTTGGCTTTGGTTAAGCAGTCAGCCACTTTTTACAGATTTGTATTGTCAGTTTCACTCCAGATCACTTTTGTACTCTTCCCTCATTTTTGGATATTTAGGCTTGCAAACGTATTTAAGCATGCAATGGAAGTGAGTTAATGGTGCTATTAGCATATATCTCATCTGGATCATCAGGGCTCAGGTGAAGATGAATTTAGGATCATCCATTCATACCTTACTGCTGTAATGAAATGTACATGTGGCTGAATAGATGGCTCAACACTTATGATAACTGGCTATTCATCCACCTGGGGCCTGACTTTGATTTCCAACAACCAAGAGACAGCTCACAAGTGTCTGTAACTGCAGGCACTGGGGATCAGACACTCTTGTCACCTCCACTGGTACCTGGCATGCAATTGATATACACACTTGCAAAACTTATACACCTAAACTAAATTTCATCCTTTGTGAAAATAATATATGCATGAGGAAAACATTTTATAAAATGTAGAATCACAAAAATAACTGTCATTTCAACATTTGTATATCTGGTGCACTGTAAGGCCAGAAGAATACATCAAATTTCATGGACTTGGAAATACAAGTAGTTCTGAGCCATCTGATGTAGGTGCTAGGAACCTAAGAAGAACAGTAATACTGAACAAACTCTCCAGCTCCCAAACATGTCATTAAAATACCGAAGATGAAAATGCCCCCATTACTCCTTCTGTCTTCTATCACTTGAAAGTTATGAACTTCCCCATGTGGTGGTATTTTACTTGTACTAAAATGTGATTTTAATTGTATGTTAATAAATAAAGTTGTCTGGGGGTCAGAGCTATTAGAGCCATAGCAAGTGCGTGGCGGTGGTGGCGCATGCCTTTAAGGACCTGGAGGGCGGTACATACAGGCAGTGACGAGGCAGTCACATGTTTGGGTTTACAACCAATGAGTAGGCAGAACACCTAGAGTATATAAGACATACACACAGGAAGTAGGTCCTTTTCGGAGAGCTCTCTTGGCTGAAGAGGATCCCTGAATCAGGAAGGGTGAGGCTCTTAGCTCTGACCTCTTGGCTTTCTTCTCTGAATCTTCTCTGTGTTTCTTATTTAATAAGACCGTTGGTTACATCTACATCCCCACTACATGTTTTTCATGGATTCAATGGTTTTCTATATCTCTGTAAAAATACTCTCCACATTGTGTCGTATGTTGATTGTTAACAAAGTTCCCTTAAAGTGTGTAAAGATAACAAAAGTTTTGGTTGAAACCCATCAGAATCTAGTGAGGTTATATTAGGATAAGTTTTATAATTTGAGAATATTCTTTCTTTTTGGATTTTTTTGGAAATATCACTACATATCCTTAGCTGTCCTGGAACTTACCATATTGACCAAGATGACCTCAAACTAAGAGAGAGTGACATTCCACTATCTCCCAAATGCTAGGATTACAGTTATTCAACTCTCAGCCCAACTGAAATTTGCTTTTAAAATGACCTATTTTGTAATCAGAGAATTAAATGGTAAAATAAGATTTAAAATGGAAGCATCAACACTTTGATGAACAGTAATACTTCTTGAAATTCTATACTAATAATTCAAAATGGAAAATAACTTCATATGTTCTAAATAATTGGGTTAATTTATTTGCTTTTTTATTTCATCCATTTAAAAATATTTTAACTATATTTGTGTGTATATCATTTTGCCATAATGTATATGTGGCAGTGAGCAAACAACTTATATGTGTCGGTTATCTACTTATCCTATGTGAGTTCTAGAGATGAAAATCAGGGAATCATTTGGTTGCCCATGACTTCAATGGCACTTGTTTGTGTTTTCAAATTATTTATTTATGTGCTTGTACATGAGTGTGCATATGCCACACTACAAGTGTAAAAATAAGAAAAATTTCTAGGAGTGATATGGGTTTCCTAGAGAATGAACTTAGGACACCAGTCATAGCAGCAACTGCTTTTACTCATGGAAAATATTCTCTGTAATTCATTTGTAATACAGAGAATGTGTTATGAATAAATGTTTGGTCCTGAGAATAAACTAACTCATTCCACATGCAATAAAAGGAAAAACAAAAGAGATAGCAACATTTCACTTTCATTTACAAATAATATTTATTATTTAATTTCTCCTATTTTCCATTATCTCTCAAGGAAAATATGTTTACAATCTGAAAAGACAATATTTTACTGATTTAATGTTTCAACTAATCCTATTTGAGCATCAATGAGACAGCTCTGCTAGAAATGGCTGTATTGTGGAAGGCTGTTACCTCATCTTGATCACCATATGAAGATGGACAAAAGTGGACCCCATAAAATTGTCTTCTGTTCTCCACATATCTTTAATGAACTAAAAACCCATAGTCTCTTACACACATACAAACAACAGAAAAATTATAAAGAAAATCATACAGCTATTACATTATATGACATCTCTGGATATTTCCCTTAGAAGATAGTACTACAAGATGAGGTGGTATCAAATGGATAACTGATGAGTACATGAAGATGCATGGAAATTCAAATTATATATACATATCTATAGCACATCAAGTTATATTGTCAAATATACAGTCAATTACTGATTCACTTAAATTATTAAATCTTTTCCGGTAAGATGAAATGTTTCTTTGGATGCACACATGACATATTTAATGTTTTTTATATTCTCTATTAAGTATTTTAACATTAACATCATTAAAATATTTTGACAAAATAACAATCATTGGAAGTATATCTACTTTCCTTAGTTTTGTACTCAGGAGACTAACACATGAGAATCATGAATTCAAATGTATCCATGACTAATTACTTACATTCAAGCCAGGCTGGATAATGAACAAGATTTCAAGGGTATTGGTGAAAAAAATATGAAAAATAAAATCAGGAACAAAACCCGCCACCCTTTCACAGACACATTTACTTGAAAAATATGATCACATAATGCCTGAGAGTTAAATAAAAATGAAACAATTAGATGATGGTGTTGCTAGAGTTTTCCTGCCTGGCCCACAGTCAGGGCAAATCTCTATCACCTGCCAGGCCCACAGCCCCTCAGACCCAACCAAGTAAACACAGAGACTTATATTGGTTACAAACTGTATGGCCGTGGCAGGCTTCTTGCTAACTGTTCTTACAGCTTAAATTAATCCATTTCCATTAATCTATACCTTGCCACATGGCTCGTGGCTTACCGGCATCTTCACATGCTGTTTCTCATCATGGTGGCTGGCAGTGTCTCTCTGACTCAGCCTTCCACTTCCCAGCTTTATTCTCCTCCTTGTCCCGCCTACACTTCCTGCCTAGCCAATGACCAATCAGTGTTTTATTTATTGACTAATTAGCAACACATTTGCCATACAGAACATCCCACAGCATGATGGCCATCCCATTCTATGCATCACAGCAGATAAATACTTCTCACTAAATGAAAGCACAAAAAAAGATGAACAAAAGCCACAGGAATATAAGGACCAAAAAGTACACTTCACTAATTGGATTTACCACAAATATAGTACACATAAATATCTACCTCAAATGTTTCAAAATAGAAGCCACAGTGTCATGTTCACATCAGTCTTTATTGAACTTAGTTAATAATTTACTTACTTCAAGGCTACAATGCAAAAGACAATGTAGATGAATTTCTAAGTGATCTTATTAAATAAAAAACATGAAGCCAAATATAGGAGCAAAAGCCTTGAGAGATCAGAGAAATATGAAAGCTACAGCTAACTTTCCTCACTAAATCTGCAGCTTCCAAAATATGAATTATTTCCTGTCTACCCATGCACATATGCCTTGCTGTTCTGCCATCTAACTTGCTTTCTGTCAAGCTACATTACTTTGTATTCCTAGCCAGCTCTGTCACTTCCTATCTGTCTCCACAGACCTCCAGGGCTAATTAGTGTTGGAATTTAAAGCATGTGCCACCACACCTGACTCTGTTTCCATTGTACCCTTGAACACACAGAGATCATTCTTGCCAAGTGATAGGATTAAAGGCGTGTGCTAACATTGCATAACATGGCTTTTTCCTCTGATCTCCAGGCAACCTTTATATATTAAAGCACAAATAAAATATCACCACATTTCAACACAAATAAAACATTACATTTCCCCTCTTTTTTTCTCACTAACTCTTCATCTTCCAAAATGTGAGTTTCTACCTGTCTACCCATGCACATATGCCTTTCTTCTGCCATCTGATTTGCTCTCTGTCTTGCTATATCAATTCCTCTTTCTGACCAGCTCTGTCACTTTCTGTCTGATTCCACAGACCTCCAGATTTCTATGGTTAACTAGTGTTGGAATTTAAGGCATGTGCCACCACACCTGGCTCTGTTTCCAGTGTGGCCTTGAAAACACAGACATCATGCCTGCCAAGTGATAGGATTAAAGGCATGTGCTAACATTGATTGACTTATGTGTTGTGGCTGGCTTTTTTCTCTAATCTCCAGGCAAGTTTTATTTATTAAAGCACAAATAAAATATCACCACATTTCAGCACAAATAAAATGTCACCACAAGACATGAAACAAGTTTTTCCCTTGAAACTGAAAACAACTGTGATCTGTAAAGTCTTAAGCAAATTGTTTACATGAATAGGGTTTTCCTTTTGTATGAGTTCCTCCCTATTTCCTGATATCAAGGTTATATAAAAAAGATTTAAAATATTGACAGGGATAGAGACATGGCCAAGCTTTTAATTCAAGTTCATTCCTTGGATCAAGGTCTAATTTTTGATGAATTCCAGCAATTCCTCCAACAAGAACCTCTGAGGATCTAAGCTTGGGAACCAGAACGCACATACATATAACCACACAAAGACACACAGACATTGCATAATTAAAATAAAAACAAATCTTTAAACTTATTTTCAATTATGAATGTTTCTCTATTGTAATTCTTGTTACATGACTTTTGAGGCATCTCAAAGCTTACAGATTTTATCCATCATGAACTGGTTCATGTAACAGGAAGCAAGCATGAAGGCTTAAAGTCAGGGAAATCAATCATTCTCAGTCAGTGATATCATTTGGGAAGGTGTAGCAAATGCTGCCCTGTTGGATGAAATACGTCACTGGGGGTTCACCTGAGAATTTACATCTGTACAGCATTTCCAATTTACACCTTCTGCTTCATGCTGCATGGAGATGTGAATTGTTAGCCTCCTGCTTTAGTTGCCATGTCTGACACTAGTTTCCAAGCCACTTTCACAGGGTTCATGTATTGTTCTGGAACCAAGGGCCAAAAAGAACCCTTTTATACGTTCACTTAGATGTGATGTTTTATCAAAGTATGACAAAAGTCAATAATACACATCTATAGACTTTTACACCTGGATTCATTTTCTAATGTGATTGAAAAGAAGTATGATATACAAGGATTATCTAAATCATTTAAATTCATAGCCCTTTTATCCATATATGTTTGTGGGTGTAAACAAAATAGAAACATCATAATGCTTAAGCAGATTATTGACATGTATCTGATTCTTTTCTCCAAAATAAATAATCCTGTGTAATTGCATGTAAGTATGTTGGCTGAAGATCATACCAACTCATATATATTCATATTCCCTTTGGTATGAGTTTTCTCAGATCCTAAAAGTCTAATGTTATATTAAAAGAATTTAAGAGAGTATTTGCACACTGAAAGTTTTACAGTTATAGAGTGACTATGTGTTGTGACTAGGCTTTACCACATTAATTACATTCATAGGGTTTCTCTCCATTATGTGTAATTTCATGCCTTTGAAGATGACTGTGTTATACAAAGGCTTTATCACATTGATCACATTCATAGGGTTTCTCTCCAGTATGTGTCCTTTTATGCACTTGAAGAGTCTTGCGACAGGCAAAGGTTTACCACACTGATTACATCCATAGGGTTCCACTCCAGTATGTTTTCTTTTATGCAGTTGAAGTTTACTTTGATATGCAAAGGCTTTACCACAAAGATTGCATTTATAGGGTTTCTCTCCTTATGTGTTCTTTTATGTAGTTGAAGATGACTGTGTTGTGCAAAGGCTTTACAACATTGATTACATTTGTAGGGCTTCTCTCCAGTATGTGTTCTTTGATGTATTTGTAGATTACTATTACGTGCAAAGGATTTACCACATTGATTACATTCATGGGTTTTTTTCTCCAGTATGTGATCTTTCATGCCTTTGAGGATGACTGTGATATATAAAGGCTTTAACATATTGATTACATTTATATGGTTTCTCTCCAGTATGTGTTCTTTCATGCTTTGGAAGAAGACTCTGACATGTGAAGGTTTTACCACATTGAGTATATTCAGAAGGTTTCTCTTTAGTATGACTTCTTTCATGCCTGCAAGAAAAATTAGTACTTGTAAAAGCTTTACCACATTCATTACAGTGTTGAGTCTATATATCTGTATGCATTTATTTTACAATTTGGTCTAAATGTAAAGAGTAATAAGATCTTAAGATTTTAGCCCATTATTTACACTCATGATTTCCCCCTTCATTAAGGATTGTTTTGCATATTTGAAGATGCCTGTGATGGTAGATCCTTTCTTACCTGGCTCATATTGATGGCATCTGTTTTCTCTATAAGATTTTTCATACCTTTGAAGAGAACTGGATGAATTCAGATCTTTACCTCTCTTATTTCCTTGACAGATATTTCTATACTGTGAGTCATGCTACATTTACAAAGTGAACCAGGGCAAACACAAGCATTTACATAATTCTGGTCCTCATAGGGCTTTTCTGTAGTGTTTGTTGATATATTCCCAATGAAACTGGAAAACCAATTGTTTGTAAACTTGAATCACATTTGACAAGTCTACTCAACATGGGGACTGCTACATATATTCTAATTATTCTCAGATGGAGAAACATATATTGTTCCTTTCCATATCCCTATGTTCATATTTTCAAAGTGACATATGATATACCTGTTAAAGGAAGAATAACAACTAAAAGGTTTCTACATTTCATTACAGTTGGACTTTATGTTCCTCATCCACATTTGGTATGGGGATTAAGGTTCCTCCACATAAACTTCCCCTTAACTCTTGACTGTGACCACTCTTCTCACTAAATTTAGCAAAATTAGATCAACTATATGAATAACAATACTTTTATTATGGATTATTTACTTATTAGAAGGTTTTGGACATATACTAACCACATATTTAATAAGCATAACTTTTGTAATATGAATACTATGAAACTAAATGGATTGTCAGTTCTACAGATTGAGCTCTTATTCAAATGATGATATCTTTTAAAGCATTGATTCCTTGTCTTCCTTCTTTTTTTTTTTTTTCGAGACAGGGTTTCTCTGTGTAGCTTTGCGCCTTTCCTGGAACTCACTTGGTAGCCCAGGCTGGCCTCGAGCTCACAGAGATCCACCTGCCTCTGCCTCCCAAGTGCTGGGATTAAAGGCGTGTGCCACCACCGCCCAGCTGTCTTCATTCTTAAAAGAATGACATGAAAACACAATTCACTTGTCATTGAGATATATACTTTTGAAAGCATTTAGCAATCATTAATGTACTTTAAATTTTGATTATTTACACCAATGTTTTTCTTTAAAAGTTATAGATACATTAAAATATCTTCAGAGGCACATTTATATCAGCTTACACTTGAAAATTACTTTCCATGTTCTCAAGAACTTTGACAATGCTTTTCAATATTATCTTCCCATTTGTAGCCTAAAATATAGTACCAGGAAATGTATGAAACATCATTGGAAATTGTACAAAATTAGAGTTACTCCCTTCAATAATCCTTAAAGTCATGTTTGATGTCTTCACCTCATTATTCCACAGAATCAATCAAAATTACAGAAGAGTATCAATAACCAAGAAACAGTTGTCACCTAATTTTAAAATGTGAAGGAAAATTCACAGTATTACCTATAGTAGTGATGTTTGTGTGAGTTTCCACCATCACATCTTTGTAGTGATTCTTCTAGCCACTAGCCAATTCCAAGATTCAAGCTAAATTGTTCTGTTGAGCCCTTCAGGAATCCCAATAGATAGCAGAGTAGAATGAGGCCATTAATCACTGATGTCAGGGACCTTGTAGAAGCACCTTCTTCAAAGTGGTCCAATCTGAGGCATGTAAATCTGGATGAATATATTTAATATTCTGCCAAAAGTCATCATTCCCTTGTTTTTTGCAGCAACAAAATCACTTTCGGTGTATCACATTATGTTCTAACTTGCTTATTTCTTGCTGTGATTAAATTCTCTACCCAAAAGCTACCCCAAATAGGCTTATTTGGCTAATTCTGCCAGATCACAATCCATCATTATGGGAACTTAGGATAGAAGTTCAAGCTAGCAACTGGAGGCAAAAACCATGAGAAACCTTTGTTTAGTAGTTTTCTCTCTTACTTGGTCATTGTCTCATGCTTAGCTCACTCTCTTATCCAGCACAGTTCAACTTTCTTAGGGATATTGTACCCTCATTGGAAGGGCCTTCACACATCAATCAGCAATCAACAAAATCTTTCAAAGACATAGCAACCAGCCATTCTGATGGGTCACATCCTCAACTAAGGTTCCCACAGTTGACTGTAGGCTCTGACATGTTGACAGCTGGAATTAACTAGGATACAGAGACAACAATATATGTGAAGGTTTTAAAAACTAAAAGCCAATGTATGAACAATGTCAATAACTTAAATAGCAAAAATGCAAACATTGATAGTATCAACTGGAAAATGCAGATATGCCAAGAAATGAAGAGAAATAAGCTTCTAAGATCAAGAAGAGAAAACTAATACTGTTTCTCCACAAAAAGTCTCTTAACCAACAAACTCAAAGAACTCATAACATAACATACTATTTTTCAAAAAATAAAAATAGGTGTTAGTCTATCATTTTCCAGAGAAACAATATAACTAATAAAAAATTACAAAACCTAGATCATACCACTGATAAAAGGAGACACAAAGACAGATCTACATAGTTAACATGGTCTCTTGAAGAAGAACTATAAGACTATAATGAAACTCAAAACAAAAGAAATCACTGACCACCACTCACATTGTGCACCCCACTTCTCTCCTTTGCCAGTAATAGAAAATGAGCTGATTGAGGAAGACTGTTCCAGCAAAATTGGATAGAGTCACTTGATGCCTGATATATCAACATTGTAGAAAATAGTTTTGAGTACTAAAATTATCTCATTCTCCTTTGACAAAGAAAAGAATGTCTGTTAGCTAAGATCATTTCAAAACCCTTTTGTTTCCTATGACTGATGACTGGATGTAAATTTTCATCAGAGTGAGGAAATTAAATTTTTTAAACAAAATAAAGATAGCACATTTTAAGTAAATATAGTATGATTTGCATTATATACCTGAAATAACCAGTTTTGTCTATTTGCATTATAAGTCAGAAGCACTTTTGAAAACAAGAATATTCTCATTTTTATGTGTATGTTTGTACTTATGAGAGGGAAGGTTTTTCATATGTGCTCAGGTGACATGCCAAAGAGTGTGTCAGATCCCTGGATCTGGAATAGCAGGTAGTTATGAGCCTCTCAACTTGAGTGTTGGGATCTGAACTCAGTTCAACCCCAAAAAGAATATTTTCTGGTTGTCAGGTGCAAGCCACAGAGTACTTTTTATCCAATAAACTAAAAGTCTTTCACTGATTAATAACAACAAAAACCTAAATAAGCAAAGAAGTAAAGAAATGATCTCTGGGAACATCATGAATCAGTATCAAGATGTTGGGTATGAGACCAGGTAGGCTGTCCACAGACCTTCCTCAATCTGTTACCCAAGACCCAATACTCAGGGTTGCCTCTAGGACTGAAACAAAACTTCACTTGTAGATTCTCCTCCACATGTCCATAATTCCTGATCATCCCAAAGACTATCCCCATCTGCCCTTCCCTTCTCACCTCATATCTGTGTCATAGCACCCAACTGGGGCAGACACCCCATGATTAACTCATTGTCACATCTTCCAAAAGACCAGTTAGGCTTTTCACAGATCTACCATATTATGTCTTACCCCAGACCTGATTTTCACAGTTGCCCCTATTACTGCAATAAACCCCCAGATGCAGCTCCCCCTCTCTACTCTCCATGGCTCCTGTAGATTCCCTAAGATCATCTCTCTCTCATCTCCCCTTCCCCTAGTTTCAAACACCAGCAAGCATTCTCCCTTGAACACACCAGCCAATACGGCCAGGAAAAAAGGAAACACTCAGCCAACACACAATCTAAAACTCCAAAGAACAAACAAAAACCCAGGAACAAAATTCCTCTCTAACCAAGATAAAGTCAGAAACCAGCAATAGACCTATAATTACACCAAACACAGATGCCTAGTATAGAAACATAATTAATAACAGCCAGGCCAATATGTCACCACCAGAGCTGACCTATCCTACCACAGCAGGCCCTGAATCTAACATAGTTGAAATACTAGGAGAAAAAAAAACCTTAAGACCAAATATATGGAGATAATAAAGGCCCTAAAAAAGAAAATGAATAAATCTCTTAAATAAATTCATGAAAACACAAACAAACAAACAATTGGAGGAAATCAATAAATTCCTCCAAGAAAGCTAAGAAAACACAAACAATTGGAATAAACCAATAAACAACTTAAATAAAGCCAAGATAAAACAAACTAATCATTAAAGAAAACAAATAAAACTGTTTAAGACCTGAAAATGGAAATTGAAACAATAAAGAAAACAGAAACTGAGGGAATTCCAGAAATGAAAAATTTAAGACTACAAAGAGGAAGTACAGAGCCAAAAAGAAGGAAGTATAACAAAGAGGAATAAACAGGAAGAAAGTATCAAATAAGAGCTAAAATTAGCAAAATAGAAACAAAGAAAAATACAAGGTATCAATGAAAGACAGATTTTGTTCTTTGAGAAAATCAACAAGGCAGACAAACTTTTGTCCAAACTAAGACACACAGAGAGATGAACCTATTTAATAAAATTAAAGATGAAGAGAGGGACATAACAACAGACAACAAGGAAAGCCAAATAATCATAAGGAAATATATTAAAAACCCGTACTCCACCAAATTGGAAATTCTAAAAAAAATGCATAATTTTCTCAGTAGATACTACTTACCAAAGTTCAATCAACATCACACAAACAATTTAAATACACCTATAACCCTAAATGCAATAAAACAAGGCATTACAGAAAAAAAAATAACCAGGGCCTGATGGTTTTAGCACCAAATGTTTACCCCAAAACTATTCAAATTATTCCGTGAAATAGAAACAGAATGAGCATTTCCCTATTTATTTTATTATTCCACAGTTACACAGGTACACAAATATTCGGGCTCTTGTTTTTAAATCATCATAAATAATTTATATCAGATGCTGCTACATCAGATATGTTGAACCTGAGATGAGACACAGTGGAAAGTTGAGTTTGTGAACTGACCCTTAACAATATGGAGATTGCAAGAATCTGGAGGTAGACAGACTCCAGGGATTTTAATTTCAGGTATCCAATAGATTATAAATGTAGGCAGAGCTTTCTGTCCTGTTTGCCCAATTATACCCAGCAGTCACTTTTCAAATTACCACACAGAGGCATATATTAATTATAAATCCTTGAACAATGACTCAGGCTTACTACTAACTAGCTCTTACATTTTAATTAACCCATTTCTATTGATCTATGTATTACCACATGGAACATAGCTTACCAGGTCTCTGGAATCTAATGCCATGGGCAGCTGGCTTTCATCTCCTGATTCTGCCCTTCCTTCTCCCTGTCTCTCTGCTTGTCTTTCCAACCAAGACTTATTCTGCCTGGCTTTAGGCCATATCAGCTTTTACTATCAACCAACAAGAGCAACACACATTCACGTCATACAGAAGTATCCTCACACAGCATTTTCCACTTTCTGTGTAATCAAAGGGAAGATTTTCATTTTAACATAGTGAAGTTATCAAGAAAGAATTACAGTTACAACATCTAGTCTTTGTATTTGAGAAAATCAGAGAAAACATTCAATTATCTATCCTATCTTGGTGACTCTAAAGTTTAATATCTAATTTATTCTTCATCATGACTAAGGGAACTATAACTATAACTATCTTGTCTTTAAATTCATCAAAGACCTGAGAAGGAATAAATAATACCTGAGGAAGCAGGAAGGATAAGGAAGTGACTTCCAAAAAAAAATAATGTAAGAAATAAGAGAAACAGCTGACTGCCTGTACAGTCATCCAAGTTTCCTCTGTAAAATCAGGACGTTCAATTTTGGCCTACAGGCCTAGCATATCTGATAGAGTTTCCTTTGAAGTAGGAAATTTTAAAGAACTTTCCTACCTTGTCTTGTCAAAGTTTTGCAGTCACTTTTCTTGTGTCCAAATAATGCTAAATGCCTATTCTTTTCCTATACAGAAGCAACATGAGAAGGACCTCATGAAGACTTTTGGCTGATGAAATAACTATAAAAGGGTATGAAAGCTGGTTGTGGCTTTATCATTCTGGAGACCAAACCTAGAGGTCAAATGGAAATACCTAAGAGATGGGGACTACTGTAAGCCCATCAAGAATATCTTATGGCCGGGCGGTGGTGGCACACACCTTTAATCCCAGCACTCGGGAGGCAGAGGCAGGCAAATCTCTGTGAGTTTGAGGCCAGCCTGGTCTACAAAGTGAGTTCCAAGAAAGGCACAAAATTACACAGAGAAACCCTGTCTCAAAAAAACAAAAAAAAAAAAAAGAATATCTTATGAACTTTGGAAAGTTTAATCATTTCCAGACACCAGTATAGGAATTACTTTCCTGTCTATATCTGAGAGTTTGGACTTTACAAGTGGACCAATGCAAGGGTATCCCAATACTGCCACCTGGTAATCCAAATTCAGTTGGAAGCCAGTTCAGTCATTGCTCCAATCCATAATATCAGTTAGGTTACCTCTGCAGAGGGAAGTGGAATAAGAATGGAAGAATTAAATTAGGCAGTATAGGGTTAAAAAAATGGAACCAGTAGTTTCATAACTAAAAGCCAGAAGTGTCACTGGGACACTTAGCGGTTTCAAGTGTTTGGGAGTCCTGGTTTCTGATTCTAAGTGATCCTAGTGGCTAGGAAGGAGAAAAGTTAAATGTAGTAAAGAAGGCTTGCTAATGGAATAGGCCCTTGGTCAAGAGAAAAGAATCTATGTCCTGAGCACAGACTTAACATTTCAATGGGGACATGTCAATCTCCTGGCCAAGGAATCAGATCTGTGGATCCCAAGAAATTGCCACTTGGTGTATTTATAGGTCGCCTATAAGTGATTAACTGATTGCATATTTGCAATCCCAAATGTAGACAAAACTGGAAAATTTTAAAGCTCTTTCCCACCCCTCACTCTATGTACTGTGACCAGCTTGTAAGATATGCAAAATGAATTCACATTCCTACACTAGAATTTCTGCATAGCCACTCAAAATAAAAGCCTGGACTGCATTAGAGCATTCACTCCCTGTCTCATTTACTTTCTCAATATTGAGTCAAATCCCAGCCTGGAATGACTGATATACTTGGACTTGGAGGCAGGAAAGAGAAGGTGGAAATGATGCAATTATAATTCAAAAAGTATGTTTAAATTTGAAATAGGCTTTATGACCATGTGCTCAAGAATGCTAGCTATTTGCATTACAGTACACCAAGAAATACTCACACCATTTCTTTCAGGCTGTTCAAATTTTAAACCTGGAAAACAGCAGTTCTGTTATGCATGGCCAGACAATTTATCCAGATCTTCTATTTTGGTCGAACTAGAGTAACTACAGCAATTTGATTTCATGAACATTCAGTTCCTTATCCAGATTCTTGATTGCTTGGTCTGTGGCCAGTCAGGACAGTTATTGATCATCTAAGATTGATTAACTTAGTACTCATTGCTTCTGTCAACTACTGTCACAGCAGGAAAGTTTTCACTCTCTTCCCTGCCCACCCTTTCTGTGCTGTTATTATACCTGCTTTAAAGTTGGACAGTGAATATAATTTTGGCACAGGTCCCTCTTAATTTATATATTCTCAATAAAAGCCAGAGAGATTGGATGATTTTCATCCACTGATATATATTTTCCTTGTAACAGACCAGTCAAGGCCCAAGTAAGAAGGAATGGCAGGACTGTCTTTTCAGCCCTGGACATCAGAGGAAGGATTAAATGATCAAAGGAATTTCCAATCACAAGGTATGAGGCAAACCTGAGCTACAGGAGAAATGGCTCTAAACAGACATAAAAATAACCAATAGTACCTGAGAAAAATGGCAAGAAATTCTTAATGACTGGAAAACACTGGAGAATAAAACAAATAAGAGATCAGACCAGTGATGCATTTGGAGAATAATTTAAAAGGTGAAATCAATAATTGACATTTTCAGGTAGAACAAATTACATTAGTAAAATACTGTTTGATCTTGACCCATGTGAAATGTTAGCTGCTGAGATCTGTAAACTAATACACACAGCTACAGCTAATGTCCTGTGTCTCCAACCTCTGACCTGTATCTGCAGATGAGAGTCACCAGTTTGGAAATTCAATGTTCACTAACCTCCCACAATTGTTTACTTACCAATCTGGTCTGCCTTCATTCACATGACATGAATTAACATATGCTGGAAAATTTAAAAAAAATTAACCCTGACACAATTAGGTCCTTTTCATAGTTGTACCTCCAGTATAATATGAGTGCCTTACAATATTTACCCCAAGCAATATACACAATAAACAATTCACTCTATTCTGATATGAAGGCCGAAGCCATGTTCTACACACAAATCCTTCTCCTGTGACTGCAATAGATATTTGATTACAGGAAACAAAAAGGTAATTTTAAAACTCAGTGGTGAAACAGCCCATGAATTTAAGAATTTACTTGATTTTATCAAGAGTAAAGTAAGGTCATTGCTCTGGAGACCAATAAGCTAGAATGAAGGCCAACTGAGTCAATATAGGAAAAGAGAACTTGTGTCAGAAACATTTTCTAAAAGGCTGGATATAACAGTTGTTCTAGAATTAATATGCCTTCCTAAGGAGATTTCACTCAACACATTTAAATGATTAATAAACAAAAATTTCTTTATTAACACATTGCATCAAGCTCTGACTAATACTCAAACAGGAGCTAGCCTCAAACATATTTTGCATCCCATATATAATACCATCATTATGTCTTTTTAGGCTACAAGACCCAGGTTATAGTTTGTTCAATTTAAATAGGGACAGGAGACTGCAAGTACAAAGAAAATCTATTTTATAGATAATACATTATAATCTACACTTAAAAGATATGTTAATAATTTCAAAAGATGTATAATTTACTTTAATATTCACACATACAAAAGGCAGAGAACACAAATACAAAAAAAAATCAAGGAAAATCACCTATCAGCACTGTGAATGCTGCTCTTAGGTGAGCTATTTTAACCTCAGAATAAGGCTGCTTTTTGCCCCTGAGCATGCTGTTTCAGAGGTAGGCCACACAGTTGCTTCCATGCAGGACTAGAAAGAGTGCACTTTAATTAGCCATGCTACTGTCCACCTAAGGGCTGTGTCATCACTGTAGAGAATTCCATTTTAAGCTTTATTTTATCTATATAGGTGTTTGCCTCCAGGCATCTGTGCACAGTATCTGCAGAGGACAGAAGAAGGTATGAGATCACTTGGAACTGGAGTTACAAGAAATGGTTAGCTATCACATGATTTCTGTGAATGGAACCTGTGTCTTCTGTAACAATATCCAGTGCTCTTAACTACTAAGCTGTCATTCTAGGCAGCTTCTGTATTTAAAATTTACTTTAGTACAATTTAATTAAAATGCATTACATCAACTTCCCCCTTCCTTGTCCTCTGTCCATCCCTTCTCAAATTCTTCCCTTCCAATTTCTTCCTTGTTAATCATGTGTGAATATGTATGCTCAAACATATTCATAAGACCTGATGAGTCCATTTCTCTTTGTTGTTTATGGGATTTCAGGGCTGAGCATATTGTATTGGAAATGAAATAAGGAAGCTCATCTCTGCCTGAGGTTAATTCTCCCACCTACAGGAGAACTTTTTAATGAGCAACAAAGGTCTGACCCTTAGTGATCTAGGCTGCCTTGGATAGGAAACATTATCGAGGACAGAAAACATTATCAAAAATAGAAAACATGGGGTGGTAAATACCTCAGTCAACAATTTCTGGTGCCATGGCCCGGAAATTCTGGAGCTACGGGGAAGAATATGGGCACTCTCCAGAACAAATCACAGTCTCATTTGGTCCTGTGTTCTTCCCACCAGATCCCATTGACCATTCTCATTTTGGATGACTTTAAAACCTGAAATTCCTCCCTCCACATTCTACATATTATGATTACAACCCTAAGCCACCATATCTAGCCTAGGTTGCTTCAAATCCATTTAGTGAGGCATTAGAATGAAGGGATGAGTTACATGAACAATTATACTTAACTATATTAAAAAAAATACTTATCTCTGTGAGCCTGGGTTTTATCATCTGCAGAATAAGGAAAGAACTCTTCCCAGGTTATTGATGAGTTATAACAGACTCAATGATAAAGAATAACAAAATTTCTCATAGTTGGAAAAGAGGCAGAAAGGCTACATTTGATAGAAACCTTCTTCTGTTACTGGAGATAGATAGCCAGAACATATGCCCTGGCTACTCTAACTAGCCAGGGTCAGCTAATCTTCCTCAGTAAGCCAATTAAATGAACCAAGTTATCCATTGAGTAACATGCCCATTTATATTGCAGGCACTCTGGAAGCAAGGTGGACAGATCTCTCTGATGTCCTAGGACAGCAGAATCTATAGTGTGTGTTCCAGGCCAGCCAGGGAATCATAGTAATACTATTCTTTACAAAAAAAGAAAAGAGAAAAGGGAAAAAGCAAATTACTAATGAAAATTTAAAACATGATATTTATTCAAATTGACAAATTTGGAACAATAAAAGAAAATATAAGATAACTAATCCATCATTGGGGTCCTAAGAGGCTTAGCTAGAATTCAAAAGAAATGCAAAACTAAGTAATCTAATGAAGCCAGGTAACTAATTCTTCCCATCTTTAAAATCCTCCCACATTCTCATCTGGAGGATTCAAGTCTTTTCCCACAATGTGATGCTAAGTGAAAATAGAATTTAATGTGGTCCACTATTTCACTAGCTGTTAGCCAAAGGGAGAGAAATAAATGTCTTTTTAGAATATTCTTATTTCTACCAGGAACATAGTTTACAGGGTTTGACGGGGGGGGGGGGGGGGGGGGGGGGGGGGGCGGGGGCGGGGGGGGGGAATGAGAAGCTTTAAGGCCCAAGTGAGGAACACAAAGTTGGGGCCTACAGGAAATTGTCACTGACAGCTACATGTAGTTGTCAAAAAACAGGAAAGAGTAGAAGACCTGGAGTGCACTGATTTACTACAACTGAGTAGATACAGAGAGCAAAATAAAAACTAGCTTGTCCTCAGGTACACCCCAAGCATTCTTCACTGGTCATTTGATCATGAGATTTCACACCCAAAACTCCTTCCCTAATGATTTTTTCATACTCTACAGTGTTTTGTAAATACCTGATTGCCCCAGACTTAGAGTCACTTCTGTTTGAGTCTCAGGATCTCCTGACAATGTCATCTGAAGTCACCCCCATTCAGGGCTCCTAACTGAAAGTTTTACAAGCATCAAGAAAGCAGAATACCATCCCATTCAGACATGTCAGTCTTCATGCCTGCTATTTCCTCTTCTCTTCTTATAAGAGGTATAAACTCACCGGGCGGTGGTGGCGCACGCCTTTAATCCCAGCACTCGGGAGGCAGAGGCCGGCGGATCTCTGTGAGTTCGAGGCCAGCCTGGGCTACCAACTGAGTTCCAGGAAAGGCGCAAAGCTACACAGAGAAACCCTGTCTCGAAAAACCAAAAAAAAAAAAAAAAAAAAAAGAGGTATAAACTCCAGCATGGGTACATCTGACTATGGTGATATTTTATTTGTATTAAAATATTATTTGTATGTTAATAAATAAAGTTGCCCGGGGGTCAGAGCTATTAGCAAGCCATAGGAAACCAGGCCAGTGGTAGCGTACGCTTGTAATTCCAGCACTTGGTAGGCAGAGCTGGGTAAGTCTCTGTGTGTTCAGGGATACAGCCATTATTGGATACACATGCTTTTAATCTTAATACCAATCATGGAAAACCTGGAGGCCTATACAGACAGGCTGTGAGGAGGCGGTCATGTGGTTGGGTTTACAACCAATGAGAAGGCAGGACAGGAACTCTATATAAAGACTTTAACACAGGGGTAGCTCTGGTTCGCAGAGGTAGGACCACTGCAGGAGGAAGGGTAAGGTTTTAGCTCTTAGATCTGACTTCTTGGCTTTCTTCTTTGCATTGGTTCTGTGTTTATTATTTAATAAGAAGGTTGGATACATCTACATTTGGCGCCCAACGTGACAAGAATTCATTAAAACCGCTTGGCTTGGCTTGGCGGCAGGTCCGGTTTCCAGCCTGGGCGGCCCAGCTGCCTAGCTTGGGCCCAGGCCTGACTGACCCGCAGCTGGAGCTACTTGCAACTGCTACAAACAACTCAGACCTGCCCTGCTGAACAGGGCCCCTGCCTGTAAAGCCAAGGCTTGACTCGGCTCAAGCGGCTACACTTTCTCTCTCTCTCTCTCTCTCTCTCTCTCTCTCTGGATTCACACCTCGAACACCAGGTGGCTGTGAAATTCCCTGGGATTCTACTGTTCTACCCAGACTTGTTAAGTCAATTAACATATCTATTTAAAAGAGAATTTTTTTCTACATTAAAAAAAAAAATGGGCTTTATGTGTACATTGGAAGAAAATTGGGCTTTGTTTGAAATTTTAGGCACTCTGACAATGGAACAACTATATGAAAAGATTAATATTGATCGAATTATTCAGTTTATTACTTTTCTTATCCTCATTTTACTATTTAAAAAGATCGTCAACTTAAGTGCCAGGATAACAGTTTTAGAAAAACTTGTTAAACCGGTAAAAATGAATTATAGAGAAATTCAAATTCAGACAGAAGAAATAAATAGTGAAGTTGTTTCAAAATTGGATTGTAAGGTTACAGAAAGAAAGCCAGTTTTCACACAATCACCCTTAATTTATCCAGTAGCCATACAGCAGCTACCTGATGAAGAGAATGAACAAAATACTTGGGTTCCAGTTGAAATGTTAGACTTACGAAGATTTAAGGAGGCAATAGCATCTTATGGCATACACTCCCCATATGTAAAGCAAATGTTAAACACCTGGTCAACTTGTAATAGGATTCTACCAAAGGACTGGCGGGAATTGGCACAGGCTGTTCTTGAACCCGGACAAAATCTCCAGTGGAAAATGTGGTTCAGTAATGAGGCTAAAAATATAGAAAGACAATGGAGGGATAGCGGGATACAAGTCTGCCAGGATCAGCTTATTGGCGAAGGCCAATATGCTTCAGTACAAACACAATGTTCATATGATGTCCAAACCCTACTTCTATGTAAAACGGCAGCTTTGAATGCATGGGACAGAGTTGAAGAACCAGGAAAAAAAAACTGAGTCATTTACAAAGGTTATACAGGGCCCCAAAGAATCTTTCACAGATTTCTTACAAAGATTGACTTCAGCAGTACAAAAAATGGTCCCGAATTCAGAGGCTAGTCAGATAATAATTGAATCTTTAGCCTTTGAGAATGCAAATGCAGCGTGCAAAAGAATAATTAGGCCGTATAAAGGCAAGATCTGCACCTTTGGAAGATTGGATTAGAGATACAGTTAATGTAGAGGCTTATGACCATGATGATATGTGGGTAGGAAAAGCAATTTCAAAAGGTTTGAGCAATGTTAGATGTTTTGGATGTGGAAAGCAAGGACATTTGAAAAGGGATTGTAAACAGGTCATTCCTAGAAATAATGTTTCTTCAAGGAACACTGGCAACAGAATGCCCCTTCCTTCTGGAGTATGCAGAAGGTGTGGTAAGGGAAAACACTGGACCAACGAATGTAGATCAACAAGGGACAGACAGGGAAACCCTCTGCCTCGAGCTTCGGGAAACTCCCAGAGGGGCCTCAGGCAGGCCCCCACAGTAAATCCAGTTCAAACCTTTCCTGCAGTTGTAGAGGAAACCCCTACTCAAAGCAACTAAATAACCAAATGTCTATTGGAATAAATCATGTTAGTCGAGATGATGAAACAGAGAAAATAGGAAATACAGGAAAAAACATAAAGAAAATTTTTTGGCAAACTTCTATTAATGAACAAAGACCAAAACTAACAATAAAAATAAATGGTGTTTTGTTGTCTGGTCTGGTAGACACAGGTGCTGACATTACCATAATTGCACCAGAATTTTGGCATCCAACTTGGCCTCTTCAGGAGGTAAACATTCAACTCTTAGGAATTGGGACATTATCTAGAGTGAAACAAAGTGTAAGATGGCTTGAATGTATAGGTCCAGAAGGACAGAAAGGAAAATTAAAACCATATATGGCTAACATAGCTATGAACCTGTGGGGTCGAGACTTGTTACAACAATGGAATACTCAGATTAATATCCCTCCAATCTCAGAAACAAATCATAAATTAGTACATGTTTCTGAGAGAAATATTAAAAGATATTATTCTAATGAGTGCTCACCAGCCATCCATGTCATACAAGAACAGGGCACAACAACTGATAATCTTCCAAAAACATTAACAGCTCTACCTTTAAAATGGTCAACAGACAAGCCTGTATGGGTTCAGCAATGGCCTTTAACAACAGAGAAACTCCAGGCTTTACAAGAGCTGGTGGAAGAACAGTTAAATGCTCATCATATTGAAGAATCAACCAGCCCTTGGAATTCTCCTGTATTTGTTATAAAAAAAAAAATCTGGTAAATGGAGAATGGTAACAGACCTTAGAGCAATTAACAAAGTAATTCAGCCAATGGGCTCTTTACAATCTGGAATTCCTTTACCTACTCTGTTACCAAAAGGCTGGCCTCTCATAGTTATTGATTTAAAAGACTGTTTCTTTTCAATACCCTTACAAGAAAAAGACAGAGAAAGATTTGCTTTCACAGTGCCTACTTATAATAATTCTCAACCGGTTAAAAGATTTCAATGGAGGGTTCTCCCACAGGGAATGTTGAATAGCCCAACTTTGTGCCAATATTTTGTAAAACAGCCATTAGAAGTGGTACGTAAAAAATTTCCTAAATCTATAATTTATCATTATATGGATGACATTTTATTAGCTGATTCAAATGCAGATACTTTAGAAAGAATGTTTGAAAAAGTAAAGAAAATTTTGCCTTGCTGGGGATTACAAATTGCTTTAGAAAAGGTACAAAGAGGAGATTCTATTAATTATTTAGGATATAAAATAGAACTTCAAAAAATTAGACCTCAAAAAGTGCAAATTAGGAGAGATCGACTACAGACTCTTAATGACTTTCAAAGATTATTTGGAGACATTTCTCATCTAAGAACTATTGTTGGGGTAAAAAATGATGAACTGCATAATTTGTTCAAAACCTTAGAAGGTGATAAGGACTTAAATAGTCCAAGAGAATTATCACCTGAAGCTGAGAAAGAATTGACCTTGGTAGAAAAGAAAGTACATGAAGGGCACATAGATCGTATTGATCCAAAGCTGGATTGCATTTTGGTTATTTTACCTTCTAGGCATTCCCCAACAGGAATATTAATGCAAAGGGAAGATATTATATTGGAATGGATATTTTTACCAAATAAACCAAATAAAAAATTAAAAACTTATGTGGAAAAAATCTCTGACTTGATTTGGAAAGGAAAATTGAGACTTCGTCAATTAGCAGGAATAGACCCAGCAGAAATTGTCATACCTTTAACTAAGGAGGACATTGAAAAATTATGGATAGAAAATGAAGCTTGGCAAAAAAGCTTGTAGTAATTTTTTGGGTGAAATTAACAGCAAATATCCTAAAAGCAATAGAATTGATCTTATAAAGAGAGCTGATTGGATCTTGCCTCGAATTGTGAGGAAAAAACCCATATCTGGAGTTCACACATTTTATACAGATGCCAACAAACAAGGAAAGGCAGGTTACAAATCAGAAGATTTAAGTAAAGTGGTTCAAAGTCCTTATAATTCAGTTCAAAAATCAGGAATTGTATGCTATTCTGTTGGTATTAATGGATTTTTTCAGAACCTCTCAATATAGTAACTGACTCTCAGTATGCTGAAAGAGTAGTATTACATATTGAGGACTGCAGAATTTATCCACGATGCTTCAGAATTAACTTCATTATTTATTCAAATTACAAGATACAATCAGAAAAAGGAGTCATCCTTTATATATAACTCACATCCGATCCCATACTGGTCTGCCAGGCCCTCTAGCACAAGGCAATGATGAGATTGATAAATTATTGATAGGAAATGTGCTGGAGGCCTCAGAATTTCATAAAAAATATCATGTAAATAGTAAAAGTTTAAAAAAGGATTTTTCCATAACCTGGCAACAAGCCAAAGAAATAGTAAAGAAATGTCCTACTTGTTCCTTCTACAATCAAACACCATTACCAGCAGGATGTAACCCAAAGGGTACTCAGAGGAATGAATTCTGGCAGATGGACGTGTTTCACTTTGCAGAATTTGGAAAACTGAAATATGTATACCACACTATCGATACTTATTCAGGATTTCAATGGGCAACTGCTTTGAGTTCTGAAAAAGCTGATTCTGTAATCACTCATTTGCTAGAAGTTATGGCCATTATGGGTATACCTGCACAAATCAAAACTGATAATGCTCCATCATATGTCTCTGTTAAAATGAAACAGTTTTTTGCTTATTATAATATAAACCATGATACAGGTATACCACATAATCCTACAGGTCAAGCAGTTATAGAAAGATCAAACAGAACTCTAAAGGATATGCTAAATAAACAAAAAGGAGTAACAAAAACCCCCAGAAATAGACTACATAATGCTCTATTAACTTTGAATTTTCTCAATGCCAATGAGAAAGGAACAACAGCTGCAGAGAGACATTGGATAATAGAAAAAACTACAGAATTAAATCAACCTATATACTTTAAGGATGTGCTGACCTCAGAATGGAAACCAGGATATGTGTTACATTGGGGACGAGGTTTTGCTTTCGTTTCTACAGGAGAAGATAAGCTGTGGGTACCATCAAAATTGATAAAGGTTCGATTTGAACAAGAGAGACCTCTTAATTAGAGGAGGTGATAGTTCATCAACTATCGTAAACATCCAATTTAAACTAACTTACACCAGTAACACATGCCTTTTCATTTAATCAGATAACTTGTCAAAAAGGAACATCCCCAAAAAACCTTGGGGAAAGGTTTTTGTTTTTGTCTTTTAGGAGAATGAAGGTTAACGAATTTGAAGAACACTGGACAAATGAGACAACTGAAGAAAAGGAACAAATCATCTATCCTAAGAAACAGAGTGAAATGGCGTATGGGTATGTTATCTAAAAAAAATTTTATGTCTTCCTAAATGTTTGTTTCTGCTTTTCTTTAAAGATTTAACACTATTTAACTTCTAATAGTCCCAGTTCAATTAAAATTTAAAGCTGACTTTGGAGTTGGAGAATGGCTCTCTCCTTCTTTAAACTCAAGCATGTTGTTAAAAGGAAAATGCAAACTCCCTGTATCATGCCAGAAGAAAAGAGCCATCTTCTGCTATGGGACAGGAGAAAAGCCAAATTAATTAAGGGACTATTCTATTACGAATCTCAACTTTTTGATTCTATTCTGATTCTTTAAACTTTTCTTAAAGTATGAATTTTATATCAAAATTTACAAGATCAATATATATAAATATATATACATTTTAAACTTTGTTAAGATATAAGTGGTCATATAGAGTACTAACTAATTCTAAAAAGTTGCATATATAGTCTTTGTGTTCGAGTCTCTTATCAGCTTTTTGCAGGAAATCACGGTTTGGCCTAACATCAACTGAAGTCTCCAGGAAGAAGATGGGGCCCCACAACAACAACAATTCCACGTGGACAATAATAACATCACTAAGCTGACAGACATCATCTACAGATCAGCTTTGAACTACAAAGTGCTCAGAGCAATTTTGAGAAGAGCTAGCTGAGATGATCCAGTCTCAAAGACTACTTGAATAAGGATTTGAGATAAACCCTGAATTTTGGCATTATACACAGACTGGATAACGAAGGATATATTTACCTTTCCTAGAATTTGACAATTAACCTAAAATTTTTCTTTCAGGATAAAGATACCTTCGCCCATACCCAGCAGGAAGCAATTTCAAGAATACGACGCCCACATTCCCAAAGAGGTGGTGTGGGGCGGTTGGTTTTTTTTGGTCTTTTAATGGGTTTTGGGTCTGGGATAATTTTCATTGATTAGGGGGGTTGGTTACAAGTTGTTGTCAAGGGTTAGGAAAAAGGCTAAGCAAAGGAGATTAGATTTAAGGTTCTTATTAGAAAGAAAGAAAGAAAAGAAAAATGTAAATACTTTACATTGGATTGGATTGTTTTATATTGTATACAAATTATATATATTGAAATTGATATTGTTAGAAAATGTTATATATATTTTTCTAATTGTACCTTTCATCTAACAATGTAATGCAATTTTCTGATCCTTGAATGTTATTACCAACTATTAGGATATAAAGAAATGAAAGTTAGTAGTTAGATATTATAATAGAACTTGTAGTTATATTAGGTATGTTTTCAAGATTGAGTAGATATATTTTAGATAGACAGGTTATCTTCAAACCCTTCAGAGATCTACAGAATATGGCATTTAAAATGTTTTAATAACTTAGAAAATTTTTCTTTTTTGTTATGACTATGAGACATGTCGGCTCCTGGCAGTACCAATCTACTTCAGAGAAAATATGGGCATTGAAGAAACTGCATATGGAGTTAACTTTCATTGTGACAAAAGTTAGCCACTGGACAACAAAGTATCCTCGAATCAACAGGACAAAATGGACAGACAGGACATAAAACAAAGGATTACTGATTCTTGCCAAAACAAGTGTGGTTATGGCTTTATCAAAAGGCATCTTCAGAGGCCAGGACAATATGGCACCATCCCTGAAGTGGCCTTCGCAATTCAAAAAAGGTACAGTGCCCTTTTCTTCGAAGGCAGCTGAACAGGCAGTGGGCCAATGGCCTCTGATGTGCAATGGAACAGCAGCTGAAACAGTTATTCTTGAAGAGTAACTAAGCTCACGCCTCTCAATAGTAGACTGGCATTTGATGGAGGGATATGGAGAAGAATGGGATGCTGAGATGAAGCCATATATACACAGCCAAGAAGAATGGACAGCTGAATTAAAAAACCATCAACAATTTCCAGAATTTAAAATCCTGAATCATGACATGACACTAGCGGAATTCAGGTGTTTCTGGTACATGGACTACTCTCACTCAATGTGAGGTTGAACTGTTGACCTTGTGTACATCCTACTTCACAAATGAGTCTGTCAGATATGCTAAGCCTATAGGCTGAAGATGATGCCCCAGCACTTCGGAGAAACCTCAGGTGACTGTCCAGACAGCTGTCTGTTTCTGTCAACTCACAAATTTTTTGGAAGTTGCTTATGTGCACTTCCTGTTTTTATTTTTGTTAGCTAATATTATTTCCTTCTTGGGTCTCTGAGGGAGTTGAAGATTAGTTAGTTATAGTTGAAGTTTAGTTAGTTATAGTTGAAGATTAATTAGGATACATTTTGGACTTACCAAAATAGGATAGATAATGAAATTATTTTCTCTGAATTTGTCAAATACAAATGGGCTAGACATTGTTTAGGTATTTATTACTTGTATATATTGTATATAGTTATTGTACTTTTGTATATAGTTTTTCTTATATTAGTTATAAGCTTTTTCTTTTTTTTCCTTTTTATTAAAATAGAAAAGGGGAAATATGGTGATATTTTATTTGTATTAAAATATTATTTGTATGTTAATAAATAAAGTTGCCCGGGGGTCAGAGCTATTAGCAAGCCATAGGAAACCAGGCCAGTGGTAGCGTACGCTTGTAATTCCAGCACTTGGTAGGCAGAGCTGGGTAAGTCTCTGTGTGTTCAGGGATACAGCCATTATTGGATACACATGCTTTTAATCTTAATACCAATCATGGAAAACCTGGAGGCCTATACAGACAGGCTGTGAGGAGGCGGTCATGTGGTTGGGTTTACAACCAATGAGAAGGCAGGACAGGAACTCTATATAAAGACTTTAACACAGGGGTAGCTCTGGTTCGGAGAGGTAGGACCACCGCAGGAGGAAGGGTAAGGTTTTAGCTCTTAGCTCTGACCTCTTGGCTTTCTTCTTTGCATTGGTTCTGTGTTTATTATTTAATAAGAAGGTTGGATACATCTACATCTGACAATTGTCCCTGTGGGCTCACATTGCTCCTCTATTTTTGGCATTGGAGATAAACTCAAGTCTTGTGGCCTTGATCCAGAAGTCAGACACTTTTTAAGACTTGTATTGTCAATGACATTCTTGATTATTTTTTGTATTTGTCTCTCATTTTGTGAAGATTTGGGCTTGGAAACTTCTTTAAGAACCATGTCTAAGTTAGTTTTGGAAGCCATCAATCTTGTATTTCTTTTGGGTGATTAGAGTTGAGGTAAAGATGAAATCAGGATCATCCATTCACACCTTACTGCTGTAATGACATGTTCATGGGGCTGAATAGATGGCTCAACACCACAGAATATTGACTGCTCATTCCCATCCCCCAAAAGACAGCTCAGTACTGTCTGTAACTATAGGCAGCTGGGATCACACACTCTCTTATGACTTCAACTGGTACCTGGAATGCACTTGATATACACTGGCTACACTTACACAGCTAAATTTTATTTCTTTTGAAAATAACATACATGAAGAAAACCATTTTTAAAATATGGAATCACATGTATATCTGCCTTTTTACCTTTTGTATATCTTCTAAATTAGGAAGCCCAAAGGATACATCAAACCCCCTGGACCTAGAAATACAGATAGTACTGAGGCATCTGATGTGGACACTAGGAACCAAACTTGGGTGTGCAAGAGGAGAATGACTATTCAGTAAACTCTCCAGCTCTCAAATATCATAATAAAACATTCTGTCTTCTATCACTTGAAGGTCATGAAAGTCCTATCTCGATGGCTGTCAAAGGATTCAATGGCTTTCTATCCCTCTGTGAATGGACTCTCTACTTTGCTTTTTATTTTAATTATTAACATAATTCTCTTGATGTGAGTAAAGATAACAAACCTGATTTGTTGAAACCAGTCAGTGTCGAGTCAGATTATATAAGAAAAGTTCTAATGCCGGGCAGTGGTGGCACACGCCTTTAATCCCAGCACTCGAGAGGCAGAGCCAGGCAGATCTCTGTGAGTTTGAGGCCAGCCTGGGCTACCAAGTGAGTCCCAGGAAAGGCGCAAAGCTACACAGAGAAACCCTGTCTAGAAAAACCAAGAAAAAAAAATAAAAGTTCTATAGTTCAATATACGCCTTTTCTTTTTTGGAATTTTTTGAGACAGGTAACTCTACATAGCCATGGCTGTCCAGGAACTCACTGTTTGAACTAAGCTGACCTCAAACCTCAAACTCAAAGAGATTGGACTCTCACTGTCTTGCAAGTTCTGGGATTATAGGCATGTACCTCTAAGCCCAGCTAAGATGTGTTTTTTAAATGACCTATCTTCAAATCAGAGAATTAAAGGGCAAAATAAGATTTTAAAAGACACCATCGGTGTTCTGTTGAACAGTAATAATTCCTGGAATTTTGTAATAATAATACAAAATTGGATATCATTTCATATATTCTCAATAACTGGGTTATTTATTTTGTAAAGTTTATCCATTTAAAAATAACTGAACCATGTTTGTGTGTATATAACTGTGCCATCATGTGTATGTTGCAGTGAGAGGACAACATAAAGGTGTCTACTATCTACTTCTCTTATTTGAGTTCTGAAGATGAAACCCAGAGAGTCATTTGCCTGCAAGTGACCTCAATTACACTTATTTGGGTTTAAAAATTATTTATGTATGTGCTGGTGTGAGAGTGTACATATGTCATAGCCTGAGTATAAAAATAAGTAAACAATTTGTTGGAGAAATTTGAGTCTTCCAGAGAATGAACTTGGGTCATTAGGCTCAGCAGCAATTATACCACTGAGACAATTCTATGGCATCAGATTGTGGTTCTGTGAAAGTGTTATGAACAAGCATTTAATCCTCAAGGGAAAAAATACATTCCTTAAAAAGGAAACAAAAGAGATAGCAGTATATCATGTCCATTTGCAAATAGGATCTATTATTCAAAATTGTCCTGTTTTCCTCTATTATTAGATGACAATATGTTTACAATCTGAAAAGAAGGTTATATTTTACTGATGTAATATTTCAACTAATTTTATTTTAGGACCAGTAAGACAATTGAGAAATGTCTGTGCAAGTCTGGGACCTGACCTTGATGACCATATGAAGACCCCACGAAGTTGCCTTCTGGTCTCCCCATATCTGTCATGACCTAAAAACCCATATTCACATTACACATACACAACAGAAATGTTTTCTGTTTGTTTTATTTTGTTTTTAATAAATCTCACTGCCATTATATTATCTGGCATCTCTAGATAATCCCTGGAAGGCAGTACTTCAAGATGAAGTGTCAAATGGGAAATTAATGAGGACATGAAGAAACATAGAACTTCAAATACTATATACATATACATAGCACATCAAGCTATGTTGTAAATTATTGGTGTGGAAAACATGGTGAACATTGCTGCTTGACAAAGTTCCAGCATTTTGATATTATAGACTGATCACACTTTTCCAGCACTTTTTACTTTCATTTTTAGTGATATTCATTATTAATGACTTTCCCTCTAAGATATTTGGTGACGGTTTTGGTAAAGAATAAAAGTGTGTACACTGGTAGACTCTCTACACAAAATAATTCTTTGGAAAAAAAATCCCTGTCACCAGGTGGTGGTGGTGCACGCCTTTAATCCCAGCACTCAGGAAGCAAAGCCAAGCAGACCTCTGTGTGTTTGAGGCCAGCCTGGTCTACTGAGCAAGATTCAGGACAGGCACCAAACTACACAGAATAACCCTGTCTCAAAAAAAACAAAACAAAACAAAAAAAATCCCTGTCACCTTGGAACCAGGAATTCCATTGTGCCCTCCTAGTTACACCAAGAACAGGAAAGTTAAAGATTTACTAGACACACTTGATCCCAAAGATGAAATGCCCACTGCTCAGATCCAGAGTCTGAGTTAATTAAGGGTAAGGATTGAGTTAATAAATATAGAGAAATTAGAATGGTATGATTTAATGGGAAAGAGTAAGACATCAGGACCTTGCCTTTGGGGATCATTACAAGGGGAACAGGCCCTTATAGTAAGACTATGAAATTGTAGTATAGTGTATGTTCTGCAGAAGAAGTCATTTTCCCAAGATCAGTCATTTGGATAAGGGTCTCCATTCCCTCTGGGGCTTGAGGAAAGTTCCCAGTTGCTAAAGCAGTCATTTTCCTTACTATGACAAGAGAAACTTGGGTACTTTCATTAACATATGGCTGGCGCTGAAGGTCAAGGTCAAGTTTAGCTTATTTAACCCATGATTTCAAACCACACACAAGCTCACAAGCCCTTTTTTCTCCTGTTTAATCATACATGAAACTAGAAAGTATAAAAGGTGTCTCTTTTTTCAATGAAACACTGCTGGCAGTCATCTGGTTCACCTTCATATCATGTCAGTCTCCTCCTTCTCTCTCACCCCTGCTGAATCCACAAATCAGCTTTAGGATCAGAACCCCCTCTCCCCAAGCAGATCTCCAGCAAAATTTACAATTCATTGCTGGTTATACTACACTATTACATCTCTACAAAACAGATAAAAATGATGCTTTGAATATAAACATGAGGTATTTAAAGTTTCTTATATTTTCTTCTATTAGGCATTTTAATGCCAACATGGTTGAAACATGTTGATAAAACAGCACACACTGGGGGTACATCATCTACCATTGGACTTGTACTCAGGAAGATGACATAAGGACTGTGGGTTCAAATGAATTACTGACTAAATATGGATATCCAAGCCAGGCTGAAAAACAAACAACATCAAGGGAATTATGCAAACCAATACCAGGAACAATCTCTCAGAGACACAGCAGGTTTTGGCTATTATGAATAAAGCAGCTATGAACATAGTTGAGTGATTGTTCTTGGGGCAAGATGGAGGAGTGCCTTTGGGGTATATGCCCGAGAGTGTTATAGATAGATCTGGGGATAGATCAGTTCTCCGTTCTCTCAGGAAACACCATAATGACTTCAAAGCTGTACAAGTTTGCACTTCCAGAAGCAATGGATGAGTGTTCTCCTTACTCTACACCCATGCCAGCATGATATGTTTCTTGTGTTATTGATGTTAGATATTATGACAGGTATAAGATAAATCTCAAAATAGTTTTTATTTGCACATTCTTGATGGCTAAGGATGTTGAACATTTCTTTAAATGTTTCTCAGCCATTTTAGATTCTTCTGTTAAGAATTCTGTGTTTAGATCTGTACCCCATTTATATTGGATTATTTGGTTTGTTCATATCTAGTTTCCTGAGTTCTTTATTATCCTGAGCAAAGCAACTGAGAACCACATAGGCACACATGATATGTACTCACTTATATGTGGATATTAGCTGTTAAGTAAATAATAATCACAGTATAATCCACAAACCCACAAAGGCTACATAACAAGGAAAGCTGTAGAGAGGGATGTACAGATCTCCCTAGAAAGAGGAAATAGAACTTATTTTGTTGGTGGATGGGGGGCAGGAGCAGGAATCATCAGGTGAGGAAGGGAAGAACAGAGGAAGAGAATACAGGGAGACCTATTTAGAAGAGGGGAGATTTTATGGGCCAATGTGGAAATTTAGTTAAGTAGAAACATCCAAGAAACTGAGAATACAGAACCTGAACTGGCCAGCTTCTGTAACCACACAAGGATCTCAGTGGTGGGACTGGGACACCCACCCAGCAACAAAATCTTTGACCTACACTGGTCCTGTCTGCAAGGTATGCTGGGGCAATAGCAGCTCAAAGCTTGTGTAATGGCCAACCAATGACTGGTGTAATTTGTGGCTCAGGCCACAAGAGGGAGCCCATGCCCAACATTTTCTGGATGAACAGGAACTGGAAGTTGAATGGCTCAGAGAATTAGGGAAGAACCAAATACAACCTGCCAAAAAGAAAAAAGTCAATGAAATGATTCCTAACTATATTCTCCTATAATCAGAGAATGATGCCTACCCAACTGTCATCAGAGGAGCTTCTTTGGGCAGCTGACTGGAACAGAAGCAAAGATCCTAATAAAATGTTAGCTGGAGTACTGGGAACCCTGCTAAAGATGGGAGGAGGAGGTATTGTAGGAGCCAGGAGGGTCAAGAACACAAGAAAAACATAGCGCACAGAATCTTAGCAGGCATCATAGTGGCTCACAGAACCTGAAGCAGCAATTATGGTGCCTCCAAAGATCTGTGGCAGGTCTTGTGCATATATTTTATGGTTGTGTAGCTTGGTGTTTTTATAGGACTCCTAACAGTGTGTGTAAGGGGGTGTCTCTGACTCTTTTCCTTGCTCTTGGGACACTCTACTATAGCTATCTTAGAAAAGGGTCAGATTGGGGGTTAGCAGGCCCTGGGAAACCCACCAGAGGATGTGCTACTCCTAGACTCAGAAAATTAAGAGCCACATAATAAATGAGTTCCTGATATTTCCTGCCATAAACTAAGGATATGATAGATCATATACCATAGTTGCTAGAGGGAACAAGCTTCCTACAAATAAGAAATGGGATATCCAATTGTCAGAGAAAATATGTCTGCTCAACACCTGCCCAACACCATGCATACCTGAAGTATTTGGTAGCTCAGAATTTCTTTACTCCTCTGGAACTACACTTCCCTAAATCAGGTCAACCTTATATTAGAAATTTAAAAACATTCCAATCACATATTTCTGAAGGATGATCCCCACCATTTTTTTTCTACCAGTTTCTAAACTATTTGTAACATTTATAAGACAAACCTGAAAGTGAAATGCAATGCACAGAATTTCCAGAAACCAGACCTTCAGTTTTCAAATTTGTCTTCCCATTGCACATCAAAATAATGCCTGTGTGTGCACACTGGACACATGTATTACAAGCATTATGCCCTTCCATAGCCAGGGTGACAGAGTCCCCTCCTCCCCAGGGAATCCACATCCAAGAAGGCTCAGAAGAGAAGGATCATAGCCTAGGTAACCAAATCAACCAAGAGAATTACATTCTGACTCATGGTTCCTTCCAATCTCAGCAGCTCTGACAGCTTAGTAGAAGTGCTCCTCCATGTTTGGAGTCAGTGGCCCCGACATTTCCCCTGAGAAGGCTTGTGGTCTCCCTCAAAGCTACTTACATCAGAACCAGAGGAGAATCCTGGAAAGAACCTGCAACCTACCTCCCACTGCTACTGCTAATTCTGAGAATCCCACATTAGCTAAACTCACCCAGCTGAGCATCAGGACTTTAGCAGCTCCCCTACTGGGTGATCAAATGACTCAGACAACACAGTCCTTTCCAGCTCTGCCCTTCCACCCTAAAGGCAGACAGGGTCCTAATCTGGAGAATTTGTATTTTAGTAGAAATAGTTCCAACCTCCCAGAGCACTTTCTGTTCCTCTTCCAAGAAATATGGTCTTTAGGTGAACATCCTATTGCAACTCATTGCCTCATAGCTGGGAAGACCTGCAGCCAAACACAGGTCACATTCAAACAGTATACAGTAACTGTTGTTATGGTGTAATTGTTGTTAAAGCAAAAAGAGGCCACCAATAAGAAAATAACAAGGGATCAAGAAAGGGCTTGAAGACAGGAAAGAGACTGTGGACATGAAGTAGCTATAATCTCAAAGAATTATTTTGAAAAGTTGGAACAGGATGCATGGCCATGAACTCAAAAGACTAGGGATTTGTATGAGAGCACACCAAGGATTACACACACCTTTTCTCTCTGGCTATACATCTTAAACTAGGAAAATTAGTACTGTTAGTCAGGGCCACAACATTTTACCCAGATATTCAATTTTGGTTGAACTAATACAATGGCAGTAATTTCGTTTCACAATATAGTCAGTCCTTTATCCAGATTTTTTTAATTCCCTTGTCTATGGATCCTAACAGGTGACCAGTCAGGACATTTATGAATCATGTAAAATTGATTACCTGACCTCATATTGCTTATCTCAACTGCTGTCACATCAGAAAAGACCTCACCCTCCTGCATGTCCCTCCCTTTCTGCACTGTCACTGCTTCAGCTTCAGTGTTGGTCAGTGAACTCAATCCTTGCACAGGTCCCTTTTCATTTGTAAGTGCTCAATAAAAGACAGAGATATTGGAGACTATTCATTTACTGGTCCAATTTTCCTTCTCACTGACTAGTCGAGGACCAGCAGTAAAGCATTCTTTCATCCTTCTTTCTGCCTCTCCATTTCTGCACTGTCACACTACACCAGATTCAAAGTTGTTCAATAAACTGGATTTTTGCAAAGGTCTCTCTTCTTTTTCATGTCCCCAATAAAAGCCAAAGAGGTTGGAAGTCACCCATTAACTTGTCTATTTTTCCTTCTCACTGCTGGTCAAGGACCAGTCTGGAAGGAGTTGCAGGACTGTCTTCTCAGCAATGGTCAGCAGAGGCATGGTTAAGTGTTCAAAGCTATTCGCAATTACATAGCACAAGGCAAGCCTAAGCTACAGGAGACATTACACAGTTATAAATAATCAACAGAACTTGACAAAATGCAATGATATTTTTAATGACTGAGAAACACTGGAGAAAAGAAATAGAAACTAGAGCAGCAATGCATTTAAATAAACTGAATTTTTTTAAAAAGATAACAATAATTCACTTTATAAAATAAAAACATAATAATTCATTCTTTAGATAAAAAATGTAACTATAATGACATTGGAAAAAACTAGGCCCTACCTTATTAGAGGGAATGCCATATATGAGAGGTGGATTGACCTTTCCCCAAGGCACATGTTGGCTGCCGAGATCAGTAACCTGACACACAAGAAAAGTTACAGTCAAATGGCTATTTCTCAATCTTCTGTGTTGACTTAATAGTGTCAAGCAGGATTGAATACATCTGCATTGGAGAGTTCCCTAATTGAAAATACAATATTTTTTTGGCTCAAGTTAACAATTATAAACTGTACACACACCAACCTGGTTTGTGTTCATTCATGTAACATTGATTAAAATAGGCTGAGAAATTATATTATCATTCCTCCTCCCACAATCAGGTTCATTTTTATGATGACTCCAGCAGTTGATTGCCTACCCTGTTTCCCCCTGCAGGGGGACATAATAAATATACAATAAACTATTCCTCCTATTCTGATTTGAAGGCAGATGCTGAGCATCACATACAAATCTTTTTCCTGTGACTGCAATGGAGAGCAGACTACATGACTCAAGTAGATAATTTTTAAACTCTGAAGTTCTATATCATTTAATTTAATAATGTTGAAGGTGTAATATAGAGGATAGTAAGGTCATTGCTATAGAGAGAAACAGACTGGGATTAAGGCGATCTGAGTCAGCATAGAAATGAGTATAGCTGAGTATGGTAGCAGAGCCAAGTAGATCTCTTTGAATTTGGTCTACATAGTACACACACACACATACACACACACACACACACACACAGAGAGAGAGAGAGAGAGAGAGAGAGAGAGAGAGAGAGAGAGAACATGCTCACAGATATTCTCCATCTCTGGTAATGCCCTTCCAGACATTAATATTAGCCTGACTCAGAGGACCAGGGAATCCTGTGGTGACCTCAGATTTGAGAAAAAAGGCAGAGTGTGGAGTGATCAGTTGCTTTAAGATCAAGGCTGCCCCAGCCAGCAGGACTTCAACAGGTTCTCAACCACCCTAAGGATGGAATGATAGGGACAGGAAACAAAGGAAATATACCAAGACAATATTCTGATCAAGGTGCCACTTTATTTTTCTCCAGGAGGGTTTATATAGTTCCTGCAGGTTGGGGGGAGCAAGAAGCTGTTATCTGCATAGGGTGGGGCAAGCTAACAGGATGTTTATGTAGGATGTTTACAGGGTGAAAGGGTCCAGGGCTCTGACTCAATGTCCTGTTGCTAGGCAACCTGACTGTAAGATGATCTAGTTCCCTGTCTTATGGGGGGGGAGGTCTGTATTTTTCCACTAACTAGAGATTTTGTCCTTGTCCCTGACACAAGGCCAGTGGAGACCACAGGGAAATCCATCCACTACAACCACTGGGTTCTGGAAATGGAGACCTGGACCTCCAGAACTGGAATCATACAGAAGCTGGAAACCCAAAGCCACAGCTGAAAAAGTAGGCAAACCCTGAGCCCTGCAAGAAGAATTCATGTGGAAGAGAAAACATGGTCAGTACACATACTAACATAGGTTTGGCAGGATCTAATGAGACTCTCTCCCTGGACCAGTTACTACAGGAAACTAATGGCTATGGAGGGGGAGAATCTTTTTTCCCAAGGATGAGCCTCCTACTTGGTCATTAAAAAAAAAAGTGGTGTGTCCTAAAATCATATAAATAGAAGAAATATCAAATGGACTCAGTAGCTCATATTTATTTATTGTGCATAGACACATAAATATATATGCAATAGTAAGAGCAAAAGATAAACAACCAGTTTGAGACAGAGTAAATGGGGGCATGTAGTATGTGAAAGACCCTAGCCCTTCAGGCTTACACCCCCAAGCCTCAGGAAGAGAGAAACTTCCAGCACCAGGAAATGAGAAACTAAAAATCTAGTTCCAAGGGCCACCTGACTCAGCTACTACTCAATCACCCCTGTAACAATATAACAATGTAAAAAGATTTCTGTTAAGAGATGTGCTCAACTGTGACTGGGATAGTTACAAGTGTTCCAGGAAGGACCACTGTGATGTTTGTAAACTCCACTCCAGCCCTGATACCCCCCTTGAGGTTTCAGGAAGAATGTGCATGCGGATGTGACTGTACCCACTCTGTGATCATCCTGTGATCAGGCCATGAAATTGTATGGGAATTGTAATCTTGTGGGGTTTGTGGGTTTTTCCTTTAAAAGCCCTTATGGGGCTGCAGTAAGATGCGACTCTTGCTCTTGGGAGCCGAGGAGCCCTTCTATATAGAAGCTTAATAAATCCTCGTGCTGTTGCATCAACTGGACTGGAGTCTGGGTTCTTGGGGCGCCCACTTGAGACCCTAAACTTTGGGGTCAAGCAATTGGAGGTTCCACCGAGATTGGGGTGCCCCTGGACCCCCACTCTGCCAGTTGGAGGTAAAAACGAGCTCGATCTGTTTTATGTTATTATGTCTTGTCCTTTGTCTGGTTGATTTGGCATTTGTATTTGGTGCCTGCAGAAGTGTGCAGGACTTGTGTCTAGGACTTATGTGGGAGAGCAGATGTGCTCAAGGGCCCCCCAGCCCCCACTCTGGAGGTCTCCTCCAGAGTGATCTGAGGAAGAAGAGTCTCTCCTTCCTTGGGGAAGCGAGGCTGTTCGCGGCCACTCCCATTTGAATTTGTGTTTTCGGTTTGGGCCTGTGGAGCCAAATCAGCCACCACGCGGATTGTGTCTTTGACTGTTTCTGCTCTTTACTGCTCTCTAATTTCCTTTCCATGGGGCAACAACTAATTACCCCTCTAAGTCTGACTTTAGATAACTGGAGAGATGTCCTCGCCCGGGCTCACAACGCCTCTCTGGAAGTCAAGAAAAAGAAATGGATCACCTTCTGTTCCTCGGAACTGCCGGCCTTTGAGGTCGGCTGGCCGGGAGACGGGACTTTTAACATTGATTGATGTCATTTCGCAGGTGCCTGGGTGAAGCCGTTCCTCACTGCTTTGCCTGCCCCAGCAACTCTGGGGCTCCAACCCCCACCTCTTCCTTCTCAAACTCCCCTTACTCCCCTTGTCCCTTCAGCCCCGGCTGCCCTCCAACCGACCGTTTCCCACTCCCTCCCTTCCCCCAAGCAGCCGCCTCGGCTCCCGCCGTGATAGGGTGGGGGAGGGAAGAGACACTGGGGTGTCACAGGTTTTTCCCTTCTGCTTGGGGCGGGGGTGGGCACTAACCAAACTTCCCCATTGCTTCCTTGCCCTCTCTCTGACCAGAGCGCAGGCAGCAGGTAACAGAAAGCTCTACAATGGGTCCTGCAAGCTGTGGCTGCACAGCGAGCGGCTGCTTCGGGGACCCAAGACACCGCTGAAAGGGCTGGGCAACCTGTAAGCATCACGGGGCCTGGATGCAGCAAGTTCAGGGACCCCAGCTCACTCAGAAAGCTATGGAGTAGAGGCTTGGCTGCATGGGAACTAGGCATTGCTGTGTGCTAGGGCGGGCTGTGAGCACGGGCTGTATGCACGACTGGCAGGTTCTGGCTGGGCTCCCATATGGACAAGGGGCAGAGCTGGCCAGGAGCCAGCTGGAGCCTCGAGGAGCTCAGAATGTGGGGGACGGTGGAAAAGTAACTGCCCTTCCAGGGTCACAGGTCTGTGGGCCCAGCCAGGGCATGGAATCTCCCATGCTGTTGAATGGGACTCCCAAGACCTGCCCTGGAGCTAAAACCTGATCAGGTTCTGGCTCCAAGAGTGAAATGTCACTCCCTATATGAAGCTATGATGTAAAAGGTCAGTAAACTGTTTATACCTGCAAATACTGAATTTGAAAGTTAATTCTGGTTGGTTTTCATCTTAAAAATGGCTAATGATTCTGCAAACTGCTTATGTGTGTATATGGACAGGTATGTGACTTAAAAATGTAAACAAGCTTTAACTGTATGTATGTTGACCTGTCCCGCGGGCCAGGTTATTGGGGAGACCCGAGGAGGCACCTCCTGAAAGATCAATGGGGGCGAGAGAGAAAGGAGACCAGGCGCATTAAGGAAGACAGAGTCAGTCTGAGTCGCGTCAAGGTCTCTTTTATTGACTGGGTGTTGAGGCTTATAAGCAGGGCTTCAGGCAGGGAGGGGGAGCAGGGGAAGCAGGGATAGAGAAAATTCCTAAGGGAGGGGTCAGGGCGAGGTGGCTTTGATCCCGGGCCCCCTGCAGTTGACAGGCTCCAAAAGTTTACCTAATCGCATCTCCTGCAGTTAGGCCAGGAAGGTCTTATCTAGTCACATCTCCTGCAGTTAGGTCAGGAAGCTTTTATCTAGTCATATACCCTGCAATTAGGCCAGGAACCTCTTGTCAAGGCTTGACAAAGTCCAGGACACAGATGTCCGGAGTTGGTCTCTAACAGTATGTATGTATGCATGTATGTAATTTGGATCCAACTGTGTGTATGTGTGCAAGTAATTATTGTTTTAAAAAATATATATGTAACACCTAAGTACTTATGTCTTTACCAAATGTTCAATAGGTTTCTAGAAAATTGAAATTGATAACAACATATGTTTAAGATATTTGACAAATATTAAAGCTACACATCAATGCTTTTATACACAGGAATATACCTTGCTCTGGCAGCTAAACTTTGTAATTTAAAATTTACCCATGTAAAATGATAATGATTTTAAAAACATAAAAGGATCATAGGAAACAGATGAGGTTTGCAAATATATGACAGGACTAAAGTTCCAAAAAGAGTCTGGTTGCAGTGATGGACCTTAACAGTTTTAAAAATTGCCAGTGTCAGGTGAGGATCACCGGAAACACCAGCCATAATAAAATAAAACAGACAGGCTATGTATGTGCTGCCAAAGGTAGGGTCAAAAAAATCATCCATGCCTCTAAGTAAAAGAACCAAAAAGATTATAAATGAGTCCCAGATATTAAACTTTGGGATTGTTTGTACTCTGGAGCTTGGTTTCAGATTCTGAGGATGCCATGTTTTCTCCCCCTTAAAATAAAAAAGGTACTTTATTGTTATTACAAAAGACTTTGAGAGATCTTAATCTTTTAAGAACAGTTTTTATAGTTAAAAACCAATGACTTAAAAATGTTTCTCCTTACCTAAGGTACATTCAGGCTTGAGAATGTTGTTTAGCCTCCTTGTATTTGCTAAGTTTGTTAAACTTGAGTTATTTGGATAAACTGATACATATGTATGTCTTATATTGATATTTTGTTTTGGCTTCTTTACTGAACCTATATTTGATGCTAGAAGAGCTTCAACTTAAAAGCATTGTTTTTAATAGTCAGTCATGAGTAATCGAATTCCTTTTTAATTGTAGTCAGGGTAAATAAGTACTGATGTAATATTACAGAGATAGGTTTACTCATTTACTCAGTCCCTTGCATATGTTTTCAGGGTTGAGCTTGAAACAAGTAATTAGAAACAAAGTTTGTCTATTGAGACACCTGGACAGCCCTCATACTTCAGAGATCTGCAGAATATGGCATTTAAATGTTGATCTAAAAGTTTATTATATCAGACAGGCTTCCAGATCCTAGCAGTGACCCAAGGTCTCCGAAGAAGATTACGTACAAGGCACCACAACATCTCTGCCTGGATTATGACAACGCTGACCACAGGGCAAGATGTTCCAATGCAACGCCTGCTGCCAGGACCCAGCCCAGACTGTGGACAAGTAGTAGGACACTGGAATTGAATGCACTCTTTTGCCTGACCAAGGTCAGTCTTCCGTGTCCCCATTCCACAGAAAAAATACTCTGCCTTATGGGCCTGATGGCAGAAGAAGATTGATGCTGTTCTGACTGGTGCCTCCAATGCTATTGAGACCTGGGTAGGGATTGATCCCTGTAATCTATAGGATTGGATGCTTCCTGGTCTGTACTCAGATATAGTTTATCCTTCTCAGATCTCTGACAGTACTGATGGCTAGGTTAACTCTAATTTTGTCAGCATGGCAGCATCAGACAAGCAGATCCTTCTGCAAGGCCATAGCTAGCTTGTTAGCTCACTTTTTTAAAAAAATGTTCTAAAATATAAAATTTAAATAAGTCATAAAGGTTCAGTTATGAGTCTAAAATGAGATATGTTTCAATTACTCTCCTGTTCTATGGTTCAGAGCTTAACATTTAAGAGTCCTGATGAGCTGGTAGAGCAATGTCTACTTACTGTTCAGTCACAAGCTCAACATTTTGGATTTGTTTTAGATGTCATCTAAATATGTCTAAATGTAAACCTAAAAGTGCTTCTCACCAGGCCAAAAATCTCTGTCCAACTTATACCTGGCTTTCTGGACAGAAAAAAAATGCCCAAATCTGTAGTTCTTGTTGGGACTCAAAGGTATGAGTCCACTTCTCAACAATCAAAACTACTGGTGACAGATTCTCTTCAAAGTCAGTTCTGAAGCTGGAGGCAGGAAGGACCCTTCACAACTTCTGACTGGCAGGTCACTTGGAGAACCTGATTGGCTAGTGAGGCCTGAGTGACAGAGCACCCCCCATACAATTACACTGTGCTTAAAGACACAGCACAATGGTTCCTGATCCTGCTTTCCAACCCAAACTCAGCCATTTTATGAACCAGCTGAGATTTGCCTTTCAATAGCTCTTGCCCATAGCTCCTAATAGTAGACCATGTGATCTTCCTGCTCTACATAGGCACTTCCCCTTCATCCTCCTGAACACAATGTGGCTAGCATGTACAGCCCACTATACTATATGGAGTGGAGTGATTCCCTGTCACACAGATAGAAGGATGCCTGAAATATTAACAACTAAAGAGAGATTTAAAGACATACAAGGAGAGTGTATGTTGTGTGACTTAACACTAACATCAGGTGAACTGAAGGTACATTTTACCTGGTGGTGACAAAGACTTCAGACAACCAGCAAAGAAAAACAGAAAATAGATCACAATCAAGATAATAGGTTCATTGCTTTAGGAGTTTTATTCCTGAAATTCAAGGCAAACTGTTGGTAAACAAATAATAATAAAGAGTAGTCTACATGGAAAGTTGAATATTTAGAGAATAATGGAGTTACGAAGAAAGTGTTTATGAGCACTATTCTTAATCAACACATCTTTCTCAGTGGGCAAGTAAAAAAATGCACTATTCAAGGTTCTCTGCATGATCAGAACTGGTAGAATGAATCTCTCCATGTAGGAAGAAAGTCGATTTATGAGATAGTCTCACAAACTGTGGTTTAGATAGTCCAACAATGGGTGCTACCAATGGAAATTTGAAGAATCCAGTAGTTGTTCAGTTCATGAGGCTATATGTCTCAGCTGGTCTTCAGTATACACCACAATTCTAAGGAAGTAGGCTCTAATGCTGGTAAAGCAATGAACGTGGTAGCCAGAGCTAGGGCAAGCAGGCAGAGAGCTTCCTTCTTTAGTGTTCTTTATATATGTAGGCTATCACCAGAATGTATGATTAAGATTAAAGGTGGGTCTTACACTTCATTTTTTGTTGTTGGTGGTGGTGGTGGTTTTTGTTTTTGTTTTTTTGTTTTTGTTTATTTGTTTGTTTTTTGATGTTTTTGAGGCTGGATTTATCAATATATCCCTGAACCTCCTCATTTTGTAGACCAGGCTGGCCTCAAACTCAGAAAATCCAACTGATACTGCCTCCTGAGTGCTTGGCTTAAAGGTGAGCAGAGCCATCAAACAGCTGAAAGTGAATATCAACTCAAATGATTCAGATTAAAGATGGGTCTTTAATTTCAAAATCCTTTTAAAAATTCCTCACAAGTATACCCAAACTTTGGATTTTAGTTAATTTCAATGGCAGTTAGTTTGACTACCAAGAATAGCCATCACAACAGCCAAGACAGAAGAAAAAGGAGAAAAATTTTTTACCTGCAAGAGAGAGGTAGATTATGGGAGGTATTTCCAAAATAAAGCTTTTCCTAAATAAAGGAAGCATGGGAATTTTAGATAGGGAGTCTGGACATGAATTAGGTAGAGTTCTCCATATTCCTAAACAGGCTAGTTTAGCAAATCCATTTCTGAACATGGTCACAATTTAAACATGGAGACATTTAGGAGAATTCTTTTTTCAATTTTTCTTTATTAAGGAATTTTCTACTCACTCCACATACCACCCACAGATTCTCCCCTCCTCCCTCCTCCCACCCCCAACCCTCTCTCTCAAGCCACACCACATCCCCACATGACCCAAATCAAGATCTCCCATGGGGAGTCAGCAGAGCCTGGCACACTGAGCCTAGGCAGGTCCAAGCCCATTTAGGGGAATTCTTACATCAAAGTCATGCAGAAACATACGTAACTTATAAAATAATGGAAAGAATTGCCTTTGGCATTTTCATCTTGTACCACAAGGTCTTAGTTGAAAATCAGGTAAATGACACAGTGAATGTGGATTGCTTTGGAGCCTATGCCAACTCCAAATCTTGATGTTTGATCTAAAAGATAACTATTCCAATGCCACAATTCCCACAGATACAAAGTTAGAGAAGATGTCCATCAATGGACATTACCACAGTTCTAAATATACAATGTGTTTGCAATTGTATGTGGGATAGTTATGTTTAGGCATAACTATGACCTGGTTATTGTTTTTCACTAGGAAATTAATTATGGCATAAGGAGATATGATTGTGTGTCAAGTTGACAAGGAGTGGATTGTGATGGCTATTCTTGGTTGTCAACTTAACTATATCTGGAATGAACTATACTTCAGAAATGGAGGGCAAAATTGTAACTTGGGCCTTGAGGCAAGAGACAACATGCCTTTGATCCAGATTCTGAGGCTAGATGACACACACCTTTAACCCAGACCTTGAGGCTGGAACAAACACCTTTAATCTGGGTCAAATCTTTTGCTGGAAGAACAAGGGAAAAAGGAAGTTTATGTATTACTTCTTTGTCTTCTTTCATTAGCCTTGTCTGAACATTCATTCTTTCATGGACATTGAAGCCTACTTCCTTGGTATTCCAGCATATTTAAGAAAAAATAGTTGGGACACTCAGCCTAGTGGGACTGAGCAGCTACTAGATTCATCAACTTACTATTCATACCTTGTAGTATGAATCTTAAACTTCTCAGCTAATCCTGTTTCATCAAACTGGAATCCTCTGAGTCCTCATCCTAATTGATCTCAGCTGAACTGCTGATAAAAGCTAAAAGTTTAAAAATCTTCTAGCTTCTGGTCCTCATGCCTTATATACCTTTCTGCTTCCTGCCATCACTTCCTGGGATTAAATGTATGTGTCACCATGTCTGCCTGTTTCCAGTGTGGTTTTGAACTCACAGAAATCCAGATGAATCTCTGCCTCCAGAATGGTAGGATTAAAGGTGTGTGTGCCACCATTTTCTGGCCTTTATGTTTATCTAATGTTTTGTCTGTTCTCTGACCCCAGGTAAGTTTATTCAGGTGCACAATATATTGGAGAACACAATATCACCACACTTCTTTTTTGTCTAAGATAAAAAAGCTTATAAAATAGGAAAAACTATATCCAATAAGTATATACAATATATACAGTCAAGAATTACACTAACAATTATCTAGTCCATTAACATTTGACAGAGTCAGACAAAAACTCCAATATATACCGTAGAGAGCTGCGTGGAGCTGCATCCTTAAGATGGCGCTGGCTTCCCCCCCCCCCCCCCCCCCCCCCGCCCTCCCGATGGCGAGCACTCTCTGTGTTAAACAAAACCTCATTTGGCTTGGCTTTAGATTTTGGCTTGCTAAGGCATACGTGTACCTATCCAGGAATCCCATGTGGCACATGGTGGCTGGTGGACTGAGACCTATATAAGGCTGGGACAGGCTCTCCCTAGGGGTAGAAGAACAAAAGAAACAGATTGAAAAGGCCTGAATAAACAGTTTGAAGAAGAACTAGGTATTGTGTCTTCCTTGCTGGTTGAGACGGATGCGACAATTGGCGGCCCATGGGGGGGGGGGGGGACTCTTTGAAGAAGGGGAGCTCAGAACTTCTTGCTGTCAGGGTAGGTATACCTGGTAAGTCCCCAGGTTAATTGGGGAACCGCGACGAAAGCGGGTTTTGCTCTCTTCTGTAGATAAAGAGAGAGCGGGTATCGCAGAGCCACGATCAAAAGTGGACGGAAAAGGCCAGCAGAGCCGCCACGGACGCGCGGAGCAAAAGTGAAAGTAATAAACTGAGGCTGTTCGGCAAAGGCTCCGAGAAACCCCTTAGGTTAAAAAGAAAGGTTTGTACAAGGATGGGCACTTCCTCCTCGCACCCAATTTTTTTGGCTCTCAACGAGCTGCTTCTCACAAAAGACTTAAAGATAAAGAAGGGAACTTTACAAAGATTCCTAGAGAAATGCGATGTCGTGGCCCCATGGTTCGCTGTTTCCGGGAGTCCCACAGTGTCCTCCTGGGAAAAATTGGGACGAGACCTGGACTTCACAGCAGAACAGGGGACACTGAAACCAGGGGTGAGACCAGTTTGTAAATTAGTACATGGCTGCTTGGAGGATCAACGCTTCAGCAACACATTGGAAAGCGGACAAGCCGCGCTAGAGCAGTTACAAGAGGAAAGATCAGAAAAGGCGGAGTCTGAAAAGGCAGAGTCTGTACAATCCAAGGGCAGTAAAAAAGGAGACATGACTCTATCCCTCCCTATCGGACCTTGAAGACCCGGAGTCTACTGACTCTTCTCTCGGTTCGGAGGAGGTAGAGTCTCTAGTTAGATCATTACAAAAGGTAAAGATTAAAAACAAGGTGAGAAAAAAAGACAAAAGAAAAGAGGATTATGGGTCCATAATCCCCTCCGCTCCTCCCCCTTACCCTGAGGCTACGGCAGCTCCTGGAGCATCACGGGTCAGCAGTAGCCTTCATCCACAGCTGTGGAGGGAGGTTAGGAGAGAGATGCAGGTGGCTTATCCTGTTTTTGTTGATAATCAGAATCAAAGATATCATGAACCTTTGGATTTTAAACTTGTCAAGTCTAAAGCCGAGTCTGTGAAAAGTTATGGTGTTACCGTTGCATTTACACTTACTCAGATTGAGACTCTGCAAAGACAATGCATGACTGCCTCAGATGGGATGAATCTTGCCCATGCCTGCCTTAGTCCAGGCCAGTATTTAGACTGGAAGGCCTTCTGTATTGAATTTGCTAATGAGCAGGTGGTGGCAAACCACAACACGGGCCTGCAATGGGATGCTGATATGCTGCTTGGTCTGGGCAGATATGTCAATCAACAGACTACCTATCCTCCTAATGTATATACTCAAATTAATCAAATAGCCATCAGAGCCTGGAAATCTTTGCCTCACAAAGGTGAAGTGAGTGGCAATTTGACCAAGATACTCCAAGGTCCCATGGAGCCCTTTTCAGATTTTGTGGCCCGCTTGATAGAGGCTGCTGGTAGAATTTTTGGGGACACAGATGCTGCAATGCCCCTAATAAAGCAGCTAATATATGAGCAGTGTACAAAGGAGTGCAGGGCCACCATCACCCCATATAAGGCCAAGGGGTTGGAAGCCTGGATGAAGGCTTGCCAGGAATTAGGATGACCTTTGACCAATGCAGGTCTGGCAGCTGCAGTCCTTCAACTTACCCAGAGAAAAGAGGGTAATACTCAAAATGCTTGTTTTAAATGTGGGAAGAGAGGACATATAAGGCGCAACTGCCCACTGAGGGGGTTAGTAGACAGGAACAAGGAAGTAGCCAGTGCCACGTTCAGCCGGGACTCTGCCCAAAATGCAGAAAGGGGAGGCATTGGGCCAATGAATGTTGGTCCGTTAAAGATATAAATGGGCAACTCATTGCGGTCAGTCGACAGCTTTCCAAAAAATGGCCAGTGGGGCCCATGCTCCCAGGGCCCTCAAATATATGGGGCGATGGAGACCCCGAGACAGGACTCCCCTCCGGAACAGTGGCCCTCCCTTCGCCATCCCAAGCACTGCGGAGAGCCACTGCCGGCTCAGCAGGATTGGACCTCCGTGCCACCACCAGACTCGTACTAACTCCGCAAATGGGGATACAAGTAATAGAGTCTGATTTTCAAGGCCCCCTTGACGCAGGAATAGTAGGGCTGTTAATAGGGAGATCATTTACCTTATTGAAAGGATTGCGTATTCATCCAGGGGTGATTGACTCTGACTACACAGGAGTAGTAAAGATTATGGTAGAGTCACCAAAAGGAATTACTGCCATATCCCCAGGGGATAGAATTGCACAACTTATTTTACTCCCCAGTCTGCATGGCACCCACCTGGCTTATGACAAAGAAAGAGGAGACAAAGGATTTGGGTCATCAGGAACAGATCTCACATTCTTATCACTGGATTTAGATCAGAGACCTACATTACAACTATCAATGGTATTAAACTTATGGGAATTTTGGATACTGGAGCAGACCGCAGTATTATTGCTAGCAAAGATTGGCCTCAGGGTTGGCCAATACAAGTTTCTTCCCAGACGCTACAAGGACTGGGTTATGCTAGCGCTCCTAATATTAGTGCAAGTTTGCTAAATTGGCATGATGTAGAAGGACATTCCGGCGTTGTGCAACCCTATGTCCTTGAGCTTCCAGTTTCCCTTTGGGGGAGGGACCTCATGAAGTCTATGGGTTTCAAATTAAGCAATGAGTATTTCAAAGAATCTCAAGATATTATGAAAAAGATGGGATGCCATCCCAATTTTGGATTAGGAAAGTTTTTACAAGGGAGAAAGGAGCCAATACAGGCAACACCTAGAAAGCCCAGGCAAGGGCTGGGTTTTTTTAGGGGCCATTGAGGAAGGAGTTCCCATATCCTGGAAAATGGAGGAACCAGTATGGGTTCCTCAATGGCCACTTTCCTCCGAGAAACTGCTAGCAGCAAGGCAGCTAGTGGAAGAGCAGTTGAGAGAGGGACATATCAAACCTTCCCTTTCTCCTTGGAATACACCCATTTTTGTTATAAAGAAAAAATCAGGGAAATGGAGATTGTTGCATGACCTTAGAGCAATAAATGACCAGATGAATATTATGGGGCCTGCACAGAGAGGTCTTCCATTATTATCAGCCTTACCAGAGAACTGGCCCATTATTGTGATTGATATTAAAGATTGTTTTTTCTCCATCCCCTTGCATGACAAGGATAGTGAAAGATTTGCATTTACAGTGCCATCTACTAATCATGAAGAGTCAGATAAGAGATATCAGTGGATTGTCCTACCATATGTCAGTTGTTTGTAGCACAAGTTCTAGAGCCATTAAGGGCCTGCTTCCCTACTGTTAGATGTGTCCATTATATGGATGACATCCTCCTCGAAGCAAAAGACAAGGATGTTTTACAAGCTGCATATCACTTTTTAGGGACGGTGTTAAAAACTAAAGGGTTGTCCATCGCTTCTGAGAAGGTACAACAGAATCAGGTGGTTACTTATTTAGGCTCTAAGATTACCAGTCAACAGATTAGGCCTCAAAAGGTAGAATTGAGAAAAGATCATTTATGTACATTAAATGATTTTCAAAAATTATTAGGGGACATAAATTGGATAAGAGGCAGTTTAAAAATGGAAAATTATGAGCTAAAGCCGCTTTATGATACATTAGCAGGTGACACGGCTTTGGATTCCCCTAGACAGTTAACCACAGAAGCAGGTGAAGCATTATGCAAAACTGAGGATAGATTACAGGAAGCCTTTCTTCAGAGAGTTCGAGATCCCAACACAATTGTATTATGCATTCTGCCCACCTTTTTGCAGTCCACCTATGGCAGGATGGACCTTTATTGTGGGTTTACACTAGAATTTCCCCTGCAAAATCCATTGAATATTATCCCACAACTGTGGCACTACTTGCCCAGCAAGGTATTCAGCAGTGCTTGCAATATTTTGGAACTTCCCCACAAATGCTGATTGTACCTTATGATGTCAATCAGGTGAAAGTTTTATGTGCTACTGTTGATGATTGGGCCATATTGCGCTGTAGCTATGCGGGGCATATAGATTGCCATTATCCAAAACATCCATTATTGAATTTTTTTAAGGAACATCCTGTAGTCTTTCCTAAAATAACTGCTTCCCAGCCAATTCCCGGAGCTGCCGTTGTTTTTACTGACGGATCTAAAACAGGTTGCGGGGCCTATATGGTGGGCTCAGGGGAGCCTGTGAAGCACCAATATTTACCGGGGCGCACCTCAGCAGGTGGAACTTTTAATTGCTCTAGAAGTTTTTAAGGTTTGTCCATTTCCATTTAATTTGGTATCAGATTCCTGCTATGTTGTTAATGCCTTAAGAATTCTTGAATGTGCAGGGCCTCTTAAATCCTCTAGTCCCATACAGTCGGTTTTTTGCCAATTGCAACAATTGATTTGGCAGCAGAAAAATCCATTCTTTGCACAACATATTCATGCTCATACTGGCCTTCCAGACCCATTAGCTGAGGGCAACAATGTTGTAGACCTCTGTACCAGGCAAGAGTGGATGTTTGTGGCCTCAGCAGTGCAACGAGCATAAGAATTCCACAAGGAATATCATGTTAATGCTAAAACATTACAACAAAGGTTTTCTCTCTCACGTGCTGATGCATGTAAGGTAGTTCTAGATTGTCCTCAATGTGTCGTTTTTCAGCACCCTCCTGCATTAGGAGTCAACCCTCGTGGTTTGCTCCCTCTGAAAATATGGCAAATGGATGTTACACATATCTCTGAATTTGGACGGGTCAAATATGTCCATGTTTCTGTTGACACTTGTTCTGGAGTCATCCACGCCACCCCAATGGCAGGTGAGAAGGCATTTCACGTGATCACCCATTGCCTAGAGGCATGGGCAGCGTGGGGCAAACCACAACAAATAAAAACAGACAACGGTCCTGCTTACACGGGCCACAAGTTTGCCTCCTTCTGCCGTCAAATGGATGTTCAACTTGTACATGGCCTGCCCTATAATCCCCAGGGTCAAGGAGCGTGCACATCGCTCCTTGAAGGAACTGTTTCAAAAACAAAAGGGGGAAATAGGCCATAGCCGTACCCCTAAGGACAGACTCTCTCTTACATTATTTACCTTGAATTTTTTAAATTTGGATGGATCAAACTGTTCAGCTGCAGATAGATATCAATGTCAGCACAGTCCCTCTAAAGGGATGGTAAAATGGAAAGAAGCCTTGACGGGTATCTTGCATGGGCACGAGGCTCTGTTTGTGTTTTCCCACAGGATCAACAAGATCCGATCTGGATTCCAGAGCGACTCGTGAGGAAGATACAACTGGACTGGGAAAGGGAAGAAAATGACCATGAAAAGGTTACTGGCAATTATGACTATGGTGATGCTGATGTTCCCAGGAACAATACAGAGGGAAACTAAATTATGGGCCGTCCTAAAAACATGGCCCTATCCTCTTCCTTTGACATCTGATTCGGGGATATTGCCTTTCATATTTACTACTAATGATACCTTAGAATGGCCCTCTTTGCCATTTGATGTTGTAAAAGCCATAGATAATTTTACTTGGGTTTCTTTGTATAATACCTTATGTTTTTCTATGTCACAAAAACATATTAGTGAAAATCCATGCTTGGTGTTACATCATCATGTTTTAGGTGTTTTTCATCATTTAGTCAATAGGTCCACCACCTCTGTTGGTCGTGGTACTGCAATACTTCTGCAAGGAGTTACACCCAGAGCCATAAGTAAAGCAGGTGCTAGTCCTCCTCGACAACCATCCCTATTACCTAGATGTATGAGCTCTGTCACCTGGCCTCCGGCATGGACAGAATGCCAAAGCACCCTACAACCCAATTTTGTTAATCTTAATAGGACCTTTTCTTTATCATTGAAAGTAAGTCCGTATAATAATTCCTTTAGTGGGTTTAATTTTTCTTATAATAATCCTTTGCAGGCAGCATTTTCTAATCCCTTTGATTCATGGGTATTGTGTAATTCCCGCAGTGCCTATACCCAGCTTAATGCTTTGGGGTTTGTAAAAGGGGGGGCTTTTCAGAATTATAGTTATTCAGTACATATGGGGATGATGTTTGAATCAGATGTCACCCTGAATTGTACCCATTCCAAGTCAGTTCGTTTTAGTCCTACCCCGGTTTGTGTGTGGCCCCCTTTCTTGTTCCTGCTGTTTAATTATTCGGGTGGAATGTTGAATTGTTCATCTCAGAAATGTTTTCTTGCACAATGCTGGAATGCCTCTGAGCATGATTCTGCTATGGTGATGCGTGTACCCACCTATATTCCTGTGCCCGTCCGTGTTGATGATGCACAATTACCAGTGGTCTTAAGTAGGCAGAAAAGAGACTTTGGCATTACAGCAGCAATAGTAACAGCCGTTGCATTATCAGCTACTGCTGCAGGGTTGGTTGCTGCATCCATGGCCACATCTGTCCCGACAGCACAAGCACTAAATGAACTGTCGGGTAATACTGCCAAAGCCCTGCAAAGTCAAAATGCTATTAATGTGCATCTACATCGTGGGATCACATTACTTAATCAGAGGGTAGATCTATTACAAGAACAAATTGATATAATGGAGGGAGTACTTACTTCTGCTTGCATAGCACCCATGACTGGGTTGTGCATTACCTCTATTGCCTATGAGAACTGGACTCGAGCAGCTAATCTTTCTAAACAATTGAGTGCTATGATTACAGGAGCCTGGACTGCTGAGTTTGATAATTTAACAGCGACCTTGAGGAACGAGATTGTTGTGGTCAACAGCAAGCGGGTCCATGTGACCACAGCGGCGGAACTTCTGACCTGGATTCATCAGTCCTTTAATTTTTTGAAGGAGTGGGCAGGACTAGGTGCCTTGTTGGTTCTTGTGATACTTGCCTTCCTTGTTTGCCTGTGGTGTTTCCATAAGATAAAGTTTGCACAGCGCTGTCAGGCAGCCATGATTGTCCAAGCATTTACCGCCATTGATTCTGGTCAGTCCCCTCAGGCTTGGCTAGTAAAGTTGCAGTCTTGAAGCACAGGCTGCAAGGTAAGTCACTGCGCTTGAGGTCGAAATAACACTGACGTCAAGAAGAGCATGTTTGATTGCATGCTGGTTGGCATCTATCTCCCGCCTCTGAAAAAAGGATGCTGAACTGGTCTGGTACTCTCTAGGTGGATGACACCTGGATAGCATTAGTACAGGTTCTTGTTTTCTCAGAGATCAAACCTCTACTCTTGCCTGTTGTCAAAAACAAAAAGGGGGAACTGTAGAGAGCTGTGTGGAGCTACATCCTTAAGATGGCGCTGGCTTCCGCCCCCCGCCCTCCCGATGTCGTGCGCTCTCTGTGTTAAACAACACCTTATTTGGCTTGGCTTTAGATTTTGGCTTGCTAAGGCATACGTGTACCTATCCGGGAATCCCATGTGGCGCATGGTGGCTGGTGGACTGAGACCTATATAAGGCTGGGACGGGCTCTCCCTAGGGGTAGAAGAACAAAAGAAACAGATTGAAAAGGCCTGAATAAATAGTTTGAAGAAGAGCTCGGTGTTGTGTCTTCCATGCTGGTCGAGGCGGATGCGACAATATACAGTAACAATGCCCAGTCTATTAACAGTTGACAAATTCAGACCAAAAAAATTTAGTTCTTATCCTACTTGAAACAAGTAGTTCTTTTTTAAAAGTAGATTCAAATGTCTACCTTTTATCTTATCATTTATATATCTTCCCCTTTTTAAAAAAAATTTATCTTTTATCTTATTAATTCTATATCTTCCCTTATTTCTTTTCAGAGTAGATTCAATAATCTACCCTTTTATTCTATTACTTCTATCTTTTTTCAGAGTAGATTCAATAATCTACCTCTTATCTATATCCTTTTTTCTTATTCTTTCTTTTTTTAAACAAGAACCCTGAATCTAATCTCCTTTGTTTAACTTTTTTGACCATTAAAATTAACAACTTGTATCCAACCATTGTAAACAATGACAACATCCATAACTCATTAAAGGACCAAAAAGCATCCACCCCACCTCTTGGGAATGTGGGTGTCATGTTTTTAAAATTACTTCCTGCTGTCTGAGGGTGAGGGAATCTTTAGGGAATCTTGAAAGAAATTTTTGGGTTGTGTCAAGTCCTGGGCGAGTTAGCTGTATTATTTGTCCAGCCTTTGCATAATGGGAAAGTGTAGGGCTTGTCTCAAGTCCTTGCTCAAGTAATCTGTGAATCTGGATCATCTCAGCTAGCCATCTCAAAATTATCCTGAGTAGTTTGTAGTCTGAAGTAGATCTTTGGGTGATATTAATCAGCTTAAGGGCTTTATCATAGTCCATGTGAAATCATCTATGGTGATATTTTATTTGTATTAAAATGTTATTTGTATGTTAATAAATAAAGTTGCCCAGGGGTCAGAGCTATTAGCAAGCCATAGGAAAGCAGGGCAGTGGTAGCGTACGCTTGTAATTCCAGCACTTAGTAGGCAGAGCTGGGTAAGTCTTTGTGTGTTCAGGGATACAGCCATTATTGGATACACATGCCTTTAATCTTAATACCAATCATGGAAAACCTGGAGGCCTATACAGACAGGCTGTGAGGAGGCGGTCATGTGGTTGGGTTTACAACCAATGAGAAGGCAGGACAGGAACTCTATATAAAGACTTTAACACAGGGGTAGCTCTGGTTCGGAGAGGTAGGACCACTGCAGGAGGAAGGGTAAGGTTTTGGCTCTTGGCTCTGACCTCTTGGCTTTCTTCTTTGCATTGGTTCTGTGTTTATTGTTTGATGGGAAGGTTGGATACATCTACATTTGGCGCCCAACGTGACAAGAATTCATTAAAAACCGATTGGCTTGGCTTGGCGGCAGGTCCGGTTTCCAGCCTGGGCGGCCCGGCTGCCTAGCTTGGGCCCAGGCCTGACTGACCCGCAGCTGGAACTGCTACAAACAACTCAGACCTGCCCCACTGAACAGGGCCCCTGCCTGTAAAGCCAAGGCTTGACTCGGCTCAAGCGGCTACTCTCTCTCTCTCTCTCTCTCTCTCTCTCTCTCTCTCTCTCTCTCTCGCTGGATTCACACCTCGAACACCAGGTGGCTGTGAAATTCCCTGGGATTCTACTGTTCTACCCAGACTTGGTAAGTCAATTAACATATCTATTTAAAAGAGAATTTTTTTCTACATTAAAAAAAAAATGGGCTTTATGTGTACATTGGAAGAAAATTGGGCTTTGTTTGAAATTTTAGGCACTCTGACAATGGAACAACTATATGAAAAGATTAATATTGATCGAATTATTCAGTTTATTACTTTTCTTATCCTCATTTTACTATTTAAAAAGATGGTCAACTTAAGTGCCAGGATAACAGTCTTAGAAAAACTTGTTAAACCGGTAAAAATGAATTATAGAGAAATTCAAATTCAGACAGAAGAAATAAATAGTGAAGTTGTTTCAAAATTGGATCGTAAGGTTACAGAAAGAAAGCCAGTTTTCACACAATCACCCTTAATTTATCCAGTAGCCGTACAGCAGCTACCTGATGAAGAGAATGAACAAAATACTTGGGTTCCAGTTGAAATGTTAGACTTACGAAGATTTAAGGAGGCAATAGCATCTTATGGCATGCACTCCCCATATGTAAAGCAAATGTTAAACACCTGGTCAACTTGTAATAGGATTATACCAAAGGACTGGCGGGAATTGGCACAGGCTGTTCTTGAACCCGGACAAAATCTCCAGTGGAAAATGTGGTTCAGTAATGAGGCTAAAAATATAGAAAGACAATGGAGGGATAGCGGAATACAAGTCTGCCAGGATCAGCTTATTGGCGAAGGCCAATATGCTTCAGTACAAACACAATGTTCATATGATGTCCAAACCCTACTTCTATGTAAAACGGCAGCTTTGAATGCATGGGACAGAGTTGAAGAACCAGGAAAAAAAACTGAGTCATTTACAAAGGTTATACAGGGCCCCAAAGAATCTTTCACAGACTTCTTACAAAGATTGACTTCAGCAGTACAAAAAATGGTCCCGAATTCAGAGGCTAGTCAGATAATAATTGAATCTTTAGCCTTTGAGAATGCAAATGCAGCGTGCAAAAGAATAATTAGGCCGTTAAAGGCAAGATCTGCACCTTTGGAAGATTGGATTAGAGATACAGTTAATGTAGAGGCTTATGACCATGATGATATGTGGGTAGGAAAAGCAATTTCAAAAGGTTTGAGCAATGTTAGATGTTTTGGATGTGGAAAGCAAGGACATTTGAAAAGGGATTGTAAACAGGTCATTCCTAGAAATAATGTTTCTTCAAGGAACACTGGCAACAGAATGCCCCTTCCTTCTGGAGTATGCAGAAGGTGTGGTAAGGGAAAACACTGGACCAACGAATGTAGATCAACAAGGGACAGACAGGGTAACCCTCTGCCTCGAGCTTCGGGAAACTCCCAGAGGGGCCTCAGGCAGGCCCCCACAGTAAATCCAGTTCAAACCTTTCCTGCAGTTGTAGAGGAAACCCCTACTCAAAGCAACTAAATAACCAAATGTCTATTGGAATAAATCATGTTAGTCGAGATGATGAAACAGAGAAAATAGGAAATACAGGAAAAAACATAAAGAAAATTTTTTGGCAAACTTCTATTAATGAACAAAGACCAAAACTAACAATAAAAATAAATGGTGTTTTGTTGTCTGGTCTGGTAGACACAGGTGCTGACATTACCATAATTGCACCAGAATTTTGGCATCCAACTTGGCCTCTTCAGGAGGTAAACATTCAACTCTTAGGAATTGGGACATTATCTAGAGTGAAACAAAGTGTAAGATGGCTTGAATGTATAGGTCCAGAAGGACAGAAAGGAAAATTAAAACCATATATGGCTAACATAGCTATGAACCTGTGGGGTCGAGACTTGTTACAACAGTGGAATACTCAGATTAATATCCCTCCAATCTCAGAAACAAATCATAAATTAGTACATGTTTCTGAGAGAAATATTAAAAGATATTATTCTAATGAGTGCTCACCAGCCATCCATGTCATACAAGAACAGGGCACAACAACTGATAATCTTCCAAAAACATTAACAGCTCTACCTTTAAAATGGTCAACAGACAAGCCTGTATGGGTTCAGCAATGGCCTTTAACAACAGAGAAACTCCAGGCTTTACAAGAGCTGGTGGAAGAACAGTTAAATGCTCATCATATTGAAGAATCAACCAGCCCTTGGAATTCTCCTGTATTTGTTATAAAAAAAAAATCTGGTAAATGGAGAATGGTAACAGACCTTAGAGCAATTAACAAAGTAATTCAGCCAATGGGCTCTTTACAATCTGGAATTCCTTTACCTACTCTGTTACCAAAAGGCTGGCCTCTCATAGTTATTGATTTAAAAGACTGTTTCTTTTCAATACCCTTACAAGAAAAAGACAGAGAAAGATTTGCTTTCACAGTGCCTATTTATAATAATTCTCAACCGGTTAAAAGATTTCAATGGAGGGTTCTCCCACAGGGAATGTTGAATAGCCCAACTTTGTGCCAATATTTTGTAAAACAGCCATTAGAAGTGGTACGTAAAAAATTTCCTAAATCTATAATTTATCATTATATGGATGACATTTTATTAGCTGATTCAAATGCAGATACTTTAGAAAGAATGTTTGAAAAAGTAAAGAAAATTTTGCCTTGCTGGGGATTACAAATTGCTTTAGAAAAGGTACAAAGAGGAGATTCTATTAATTATTTAGGATATAAAATAGAACTTCAAAAAATTAGACCTCAAAAAGTGCAAATTAGGAGAGATCGACTACAGACTCTTAATGACTTTCAAAGATTATTTGGAGACATTTCTCATCTAAGAACTATTGTTGGGGTAAAAAATGATGAACTGAATAATTTGTTTAAAACCTTAGAAGGTGATAAGGACTTAAATAGTCCAAGAGAATTATCTCCTGAAGCTGAGAAAGAATTGGCCTTGGTAGAAAAGAAAGTACATGAAGGGCACATAGATCGTATTGATCCAAAGCTGGATTGCATTTTGGTTATTTTACCTTCTAGGCATTCCCCAACAGGAATATTAATGCAAAGGGAAGATATTATATTGGAATGGATATTTTTACCAAATAAACCAAATAAAAAATTAAAAACTTATGTGGAAAAAATCTCTGACTTGATTTGGAAAGGAAAATTGAGACTTCGTCAATTAGCAGGAATAGACCCAGCAGAAATTGTCGTACCTTTAACTAAGGAGGACATTGAAAAATTATGGATAGAAAATGAAGCTTGGCAAAAAGCTTGTAGTAATTTTTTGGGAGAAATTAACAGCAAATATCCCAAAAGCAATAGAATTGATCTTATAAAGAGAGCTGATTGGATCTTGCCTCAAATTGTGAGGAAAAAACCCATATCTGGAGTTCGTACATTTTATACAGATGCCAACAAACAAGGAAAGGCAGGTTACAAATCAGAAAATTTAAGTAAAGTGGTTCAAAGTCCTTATAATTCAGTTCAAAAATCAGAATTGTATGCTATTCTGTTGGTATTAATGGATTTTTCAGAACCTCTCAATATAGTAACTGACTCTCAGTATGCTGAAAGAGTAGTATTACATATTGAGACTGCAGAATTTATCCACGATGCTTCAGAATTAACTTCATTATTTATTCAATTACAAGATACAATCAGAAAACGGAGTCATCCTTTATATATAACTCACATCCGATCCCATACTGGTCTGCCAGGCCCTCTAGCACAAGGCAATGATGAGATTGATAAATTATTGATAGGAAATGTGCTGGAGGCCTCAGAATTTCATAAAAAACATCATGTAAATAGTAAAGGTTTAAAAAAGGATTTTTCCATAACCTGGCAACAAGCCAAAGAAATAGTAAAGAAATGTCCTACTTGTTCCTTCTACAATCAAACACCATTACCAGCAGGATGTAACCCAAAGGGTACTCAGAGGAATGAAATCTGGCAGATGGACGTGTTTCACTTTGCAGAATTTGGAAAACTGAAATATGTACACCACACTATCGATACTTATTCAGGATTTCAATGGGCAACTGCTTTGAGTTCTGAAAAAGCTGATTCTGTAATCACTCATTTGCTAGAAGTTATGGCCATTATGGGTATACCTGCACAAATCAAAACTGATAATGCTCCATCATATGTCTCTGTTAAAATGAAACAGTTTTTTGCTTATTATAATATAAACCATGTTACAGGTATACCACATAATCCTACAGGTCAAGCAGTTATAGAAAGATCAAACAGAACTCTAAAGGATATGCTAAATAAACAAAAAGGAGTAACAAAAACCCCCAGAAATAGACTACATAATGCTCTATTAACTTTGAATTTTCTCAATGCCAATGAGAAAGGAACAACAGCTGCAGAGAGACATTGGATAATAGAAAAAACTACAGAATTAAATCAACCTATATACTTTAAGGATGTGCTGACCTCAGAATGGAAACCAGGGTATGTGTTACGTTGGGGACGAGGTTTTGCTTTTATTTCTACAGGAGAAGATAAGCTGTGGGTACCATCAAAATTGATAAAGGTTCGATTTGAACAAGAGAGACCTCTTAATTAGAGGAGGTGATAGTTCATCAACTATCGTAAACATCCAATTTAAACTAACTTACACCAGTAACACATGCCTTTTCATTTAATCAGATAACTTGTCAAAAAGGAACATCCCCAAAAAACCTTGGGGAAAGGTTTTTGTTTTTGTCTTTTAGGAGAATGAAGGTTAACGAATTTGAAGAACACTGGACAAATGAGACAACTGAAGAAAAGGAACAAATCATCTATCCTAAGAAACAGAGTGAAATGGCGTATGGGTATGTTATCTAAAAAAATTTTATGTCTTCCTAAATGTTTGTTTCTGCTTTTCTTTAAAGATTTAACACTATTTAACTTCTAATAGTCCCAGTTCAATTAAAATTTAAAGCTGACTTTGGAGTTGGAGAATGGCTCTCTCCTTCTTTAAACTCAAGCATGTTGTTAAAAGGAAAATGCAAACTCCCTGTATCATGCCAGAGGAAAAGAGCCATCTTCTGCTATGGGACAGGAGAAAAGCCAAATTAATTAAGGGACTATTCTATTACGAATCTCAACTCTTTGATTCTATTCTGATACTTTAAACTTTTCTTAAAGTATGAATTTTATATCAAAATTTACAAGATCAATATATATAGATATATATACATTTTAAACTTTGTTAAGATATAAATGGTCATATAGAGTACTAACTAATTCTAAAAAGTCGCATATATAGTCTTTGTGTTCGAGTCTCTTATCAGTTTTTTGCAGGAAATCACGGTTAGGCCTAACATCAACTGAAGTCTCCAGGAAGAAGATGGGGCCCCACAACAACAACAATTCCACGTGGACAATAATAACATCACTAAGCTGACAAACATCATCTACAGATCAGCTTTGAACTACAAAGTGCTCAGAGCAATTTTGAGAAGAGCTAGCTGAGATGATCCAGTCTCAAAGACTACTTGAATAAGGATTTGAGATAAACCCTGAATTTTGGCATTATACACAGACTGGATAACGAAGGATATATTTACCTTTCCTAGAATTTGACAATTAACCTAAAATTTTTCTTTCAGGATAAAGATACCTTCGCCCATACCCAGCAGGAAGCAATTTCAAGAATACGACGCCCACATTCCCAAAGAGGTGGTGTGGGGCGGTTGGTTTTTTTGATCTTTTAATGGGTTTTGGGTCTGGGATAATTTTCATTGATTAGGGGGGTTGGTTACAAGTTGTTGTCAAGGGTTAGGAAAAAGGCTAAGCAAAGGAGATTAGATTTAAGGTTCTTATTAAAAAAAAAAAAAGAAAGAAAGAAAAGAAAAATGTAAATACTTTACATTGGATTGGATTGTTTTATATTGTATACAAATTATATATATTGAAATTGATATTGTTAGAAAATGTTATATATATTTTTCTAATTGTACCGTTCATCTAACAATGTAATGCAATTTTCTGATCCTTGAATGTTATTACCAACTATTAGGATATAAAGAAATGAAAGTTAGTAGTTAGATATTATAATAGAACTTGTAGTTATATTAGGTATGTTTTCAAGATTGAGTAGATATATTTTAGATAGACAGGTTATCTTCAAACCCTTCAGAGATCTACAGAATATGGCATTTAAAATGTTTTAATAACTTAGAAAATTTTTCTTTTTTGTTATGACTATGAGACATGTCGGCTCCTGGCAGTACCAATCTACTTCAGAGAAAATATGGGCATTGAAGAAACTGCATATGGAGTTAACTTTCATTGTGGCAAAAGTTAGCCACTGAACAACAAAGTATCCTCGAATCAACAGGACAAAATGGACAAACAGGACATAAAACAAAGGATTACTGATTCTTGCCAAAACAAGTGTGGTTATGGCTTTATCAAAAGGCATCTTCAGAGGCCAGGACAATATGGCACCATCCCTGAAGTGGCCTTCGCAATTCGAAAAAGGTACAGTGCCCTTTTCTTCGAAGGCAGCTGAACAGGCAGTGGGCCGATGGCCTCTGATGTGCAATGGAACAGCAGCTGAAACAGTTATTCTTGAAGAGTAACTAAGCTCACGCCTCTCAATAGTAGACTGGCATTTGATGGAGGGATATGGAGAAGAATGGGATGCTGAGATGAAGCCATATATACATAGCCAGGAAGAATGGACAGCTGAGTTGGAAAACCATCAGCAATTTCCAGAATTTGAAATCCTGAATCATGACATGACACTGGTGGAATTCAGGTGTTTCTGGTACATGGACTACTCTCACTCAATGTGAGGTTGAACTGTTGACCTTGTGTACATCCTGCTTCACAAATGAGTCTGTCAGATATGCTAAGCCTATAGGCTGAAGATGATGCCCCAGCACTTCGGAGAAACCTCAGGTGACTGTCCAGACAGCTGTCTGTTTCTGTCAACTCACAAATTTTTTGGAGGTTGCTTATGTGCACTTCCTGTTTTTATTTTTGTTAGCTAATATTATTTCCTTCTTGGGTCTCTGAGGGAGTTGAAGATTAGTTAGTTATAGTTGAAGGTTAGTTAGTTATAGTTGAAGATTAATTAGGATACATTTTGGACTTACCAAAATAGGATAGATAATGAAATTATTTTCTCTGAATTTGTCAAATACAAATGGACTAGACATTGTTTAGGTATTTATTACTTGTATATATTGTATATAGTTATTGTCCTTTTGTATATAGTTTTTCTTATATTAGTTATAAGCTTTTTCTTTTTTTCCTTTTTATTAAAATAGAAAAGGGGAAATATGGTGATATTTTATTTGTATTAAAATGTTATTTGTATGTTAATAAATAAAGTTGCCCAGGGGTCAGAGCTATTAGCAAGCCATAGGAAAGCAGGGCAGTGGTAGCGTACGCTTGTAATTCCAGCACTTAGTAGGCAGAGCTGGGTAAGTCTTTGTGTGTTCAGGGATACAGCCATTATTGGATACACATGCCTTTAATCTTAATACCAATCATGGAAAACCTGGAGGCCTATACAGACAGGCTGTGAGGAGGCGGTCATGTGGTTGGGTTTACAACCAATGAGAAGGCAGGACAGGAACTCTATATAAAGACTTTAACACAGGGGTAGCTCTGGTTCGGAGAGGTAGGACCACTGCAGGAGGAAGGGTAAGGTTTTGGCTCTTGGCTCTGACCTCTTGGCTTTCTTCTTTGCATTGGTTCTGTGTTTATTGTTTGATGGGAAGGTTGGATACATCTACAATCATCATTGTGGGATCCCATCATCCGTTTGGAAATTTCAAAGTCGCTGTTAGGTGTGGTCATGGTTCCTTGCAGAATTTTTGTTGTTGTTGTTCCTCCTCTGTAGTTTGGAGCAATCACAGTCTGATAAATGCCTGCCTCTTAGAACCATGAACTTTCTTCCCTACATTAAGACAATATCTTCACAGCAACTTCTCCCCACCATTTGCCTCGCCAAACTTCTCCAAGCTGACCTTTGCCGATGCTTTCTTGTAACACAATGGTCCTGGCAATTGTTCTCCAAACAAGGAACAGTAAACCCTTCATTCCAGGTAGGAGCATCACCACAGTCACCAACACGATGAGAAGCAGCAAGCAACTTGGAGCAGCAGTTGCTGCCTCCATGATCCCACCACTGCTGACTGTGGCTCACCAGGGCTGCAGCTTCTCCTTAGCAAGACTCCAAGGCTGGCCTTAAATTGGGATGCTCCTGCATCTGCCTCCTTCAACAAATCATATCTGTGTGCACCACCACAACAGGCAACATGCAGCTCGGGTCTCAGCTGGGGTCCACAAGGCCACAGGCAAGTAGATTTTTTTTTGTGAATTTGTACCCGACAATTTGGGTGCCAGATGTAGATGAATTGCTAAACAATCTTATAAATGAAATAGCTGGGAGCCAGGTATTGGGGTGAATGCTAATGAATCTACCTCAGGACCCTGTCATACCACTCTTGGGCATATACCCAAGGAATGCTAAATCATACCACAAAGATACATACATGCCCAACTATGTTCATAGCAGCATTACTTGTAATAGCCAAAACCTGGAAACAACCTAGATGCCCATGAACTCAAGAATGGATTAAGAAAATGTGGTACATATACACAATGAAGTACTACTTAGCAGAGAAAAACAATGACATCATGAAATTTGGAGGCAAATGAAGAGAACTATAAAATATCATCCTGAGTGAGATAACCCAGACTAAGAAGGACAAACATGGTATATACTCACTCATAAGTGGATACGAGATATAAAGCAAAGGACAATCAGACTGCAACCCACATATCCAGAGAGCCTACCTAGCAGGAAGGACACTAGGATGACTGTGGCTTATAAGTTTTGGTTTTGCCCAATCACTGGGCATGCTTTAGTGAAATGTTTCACTATTACAATAAGAATTTGTATTATATAAAGCTGATGAGAAGATATGCTGATTGTACTTTCAAGAGGCGAGGCTAAAATCTTTTGACATTATGGATTAACCTACAGAAAAATGTCTGCTATAAATCACTGCTATAAACAGTGAAGGGGAAGATGAGTAGGAATCTCACTTACACAACTTAAGTAAAACATAGCTCTCTGAACAGATTAGCATAGGTCTCTTCTGTATTCCAGAATCTAATCAATATTTATATGTATAATTCCGCTATCATTTGGCTCAAAAGGGCTTATTGGGAAATCTTATCATTTATGCTATTTTCTGCACAGAAAATACTTTAATGTTTAAAATAACACTGAACTTTTAAATTATAACCTGTTTGTATGTTGAGGCTATCTGTGTATTATTTCTCCTGCTGTTGTACATAAAATGTTTTTACATTCAAACAAAGGACATATACTATAGAATTGTATTACATGTAATATATAGAATATACAAACTCATAGAGACAGAAAGATTAGATGTTATCTCAAGGTGGAGAAGAAAGGAATACAGAGCAATGATTTCCTAAGTACAGAATCTCTGTTTTGTGTGATTGAAAAGCCCCACAAATGGATAGTAGTATCAGGACATAATATTATGAACAATTAATCAATATAATCAATATAATTAATGAGTATCATAATATAGCTATTGAATGAATATTGCTAATATAATCAATAAATACCACAAATGTAATTAATATCATGAATGTAATTAATATCTTGAATGTAATTCATGCCACTAAATTGTGAACTCAAAAATGGTTACAATTGCAAATATTATTATGTTCATTTAAAAAAATAATGTGAATACCGGGCATTGGTGGCGTACACCTTTAATCCCAACACCTGGGAGACAGAGGCAGGCAGATCTCTGTGAGTTCAAGGACAGCCTGGTCTACAGAGCAAGATCCAGTACAGGCTCCAAAGCTACACAGAGAAACCCTGTCTGGGGTAAAAAATAATAATAATGTGGAATATAATCACCATACATTGTATGTGTGCATAAAATTGAAGACAGCTTCGTTCTAAAATAGAAAGTGGTGATAGTCTCATGGGTCTATGTGGATACTGACCTAAAGTATATCAAATTGTGCTGTGGGATGTTCTGTATGGCAAATGTGTTGCTAATTAGTCAATAAATAAAACACTGATTGGCCATTGGCTAGGCAGGAAGCATAGGCAGGACAAGGAGGAGAATAAAGCTGGGAAGTGAAAGGCTGAGTCAGAGAGACACTGCCAGCCACCATGATGAGAAACAGCATGTGAAGATGCCGGTAAGCCATGTGCCACATGGCAAGGTACAGATTAATGGAGATGGATTAATTTGAGCTGTAAGAACAGTTAGCAAGAAGCCTGCCACAGCCATATAGTTTGTAACCAATATAAGTCTCTGTGTTTACTTGGTCGGGTCTGAGCGTCTGTGGGACTGGCAGGTGAGAGAGTTTGTCCTGACTGTGGGCCAGGCAGGAAAACTTTAGCAACAAAATTGTGCAAACAAGCAAATTGTATACTATGTGAATTATTTGTCAACAAATATTTTATAAAATGTAGCTGGAGAGTTTTCTCTCTGGGTCCAGCCAAGCCCCGGCAGTCTGACAGCCCACTTATAAAATAAACACACAAACGCTTATATTATTTAAACTGTTTGGCCATTAGCTCAGGCCTATCATTGTCTAGCTCTTATTTTTATATTTAGCCCATTATTATTAATCTATACTTTGCCATGTGGCTCACAGCTTACTGGTACCTTTTGTCTTTCTTGTACTGGTGGTGGCTGCAGTCTATCTCCCTGCCTTCCTCTTCCCTCAATTCTCCTCTCTGTTAGTCCTGTCTATATTTTCTGCCTGGCTACTGGCCAATCAGTGTTTTATTTACTAACCAATCAGAGCAATACATTTGTCATACAGAACATCCCACAGCAATAAAATGTAAAAAAAAAAAAAAAAAAAAGGAAGGAAGGGAATTATGTACTCATTCTACATTCCTAGAAGTGGTTAGGTAAGAAATTAGGATTCTATTAGTAAGGCTGTAAAGAAGGAGGGTCTCACCCTAAATGGCACAAAAAATAAAGCTATCCTCCTGACCTAGGATACAGGTGTTGTTTCATTTGGCCTTGGATGCTTGATAGGTATTTTAGATAAATTCACTGTTAGAAGTTCTTTGAAGCATGCATAGCATTACAAGAAAATCACTGTAGCAACCAGCTAATATATAATATATATATACATATATATATATGTGTGTGTATATATATATATATATATATATATATATATATATATATACAAAAGCTAAAATACCATCAAGACTTCTAGAGCCATGACTTGATCTTTGGAGAAGTCTTTGACTTTTCCAAGTAGTAGCTTTTGTGATGGTAGCTGAATTCCATTACATTTTCCTGTGGCATGCGTCACTATATTGGTTGAACTCATGTAACTACAGTAGTTTGATTTCATGATAAGGTCAGTCCTTTATCCAGATTATTGATAAAGGAAATGGTCTAGCCACAACATTTATGGAGCATCTAAAATTGATTACAAGACTCCACATTGCTAATCTCAAATACTGTTGAAGCAAGAAAACGCTCACCCTCCTTTCTACCCTCTCTTTCTGTACTGTCACTACATCATTTTTAAAGTTGGTGGGTAAACTCAATTCTAGCACAGGTCCTTCTTCATTTGTATGTCCCCTAAAAAGCCAGAAAGACTGGGGGGACACCCATTCACTGCTCCATTTTTCCTTCTCACTGACCAGTCAAGACCAAGCCTAGAAGCAGTTGCAGAAATATCTTACTAGCACTGGACAACAAAGGCAGAATTAGGTGTTCAATGTAATTCTCAATTACATAACATGAGGCAAGCATGGGCTGTAGGAGACATTGCTCTTCATAGAAATAAATAATTAACATCACTTTAGAGAATAGGAATGAAACAATTAACGATGTAGACACATTTCAGAGCAGAAACAAATAGATAAAAGCAGTAATGCACTTAAAAAATTAAGAAACAATATCAATAAGTGATATTTTAAAATGATAAATAGTAATGTATTTTTAAGATAAAACCCTTAGCTATATTGACTCTGAAAAAGAATAGGACCTTCTCTAGTAAAGGGAATGTCATTAATAAAGATAGATTGATTTTGCCATATGCACTTATTGACTGCTGAGATCTGTAACATGACACATAGAGTTACAGTCAATGGCCTTTTTCTGAAACCTCTGAGCTGACGTAACTGTATCAAGCAAGACTGAACATTTCTGCATAGTAGAATTTTCTAACAAAAATTTCAGTATATTTGGTGCTAGTTAACCTTCCCAAAGTGTACACCAAGCAGTCAGGTCTATCTTCGATCACAAGATATCAATTGGTACATGCTGAGAAATTATAAAATTTTTCCTCCTGCGACAATCAGGTCCTTTTTCTTTTTTTCTTTCTTTTTTTTTTTGGGGGGGGGGTTTGAGACAGGGTTTCTCTGTGTAGCTTTGAGCCTTTCCTGGAACTCACTCTGCAGCCCAAGCTAACCTTGAACTCACAGAGATCCACCTGCCTCGGCCTCCTGAGTGCTGGAATTAAAGGCATGTGCCACCACCACCTGGCTTCAGGCCCTTTTTCATAAGGGTGACTCCAGCAGCTGATTGCCTACCCTGTTTCCCCTATTAGTGTACACAATAAACTTTTCCTTCTATTCTGGTCTGAAGGTCGAAACTATGCTCCACATGCAAATCCTTTTCCTTTTCCTGAAATTAGACATTCAATTGCATGACTCAAATGTATGATTTTGAAACTCTGAAGTAGTCCAGTCTTTCCATTTAAAACTTTACAAGTGTAATGTAGAGGACAGCAAGGTCACTGCCCTGGAGAACAACAGACTGGGACCAAAGTTAATTATGTCAACATAAGAGTGCTTGTCTCAGAAACATTTTTTTTTTATAAAAGGCTAGAAGTATAGCTGTTCTAGAATCAATATGCCTTCCAAGAAAAAAAATTACCCCATACACTTAAGGGATTAATAAAGAAAAATCTCTTGAATGATAGCATGCATGAATCTCTAGTTTGCATTCTACATATGGTGTCATTCTTGTATTTTTTAGGTTCAGACTCCAGTTTCTACTTCAGAAAATTTAAATACAAATAGGCAACTTGCCAGTCTAGACACTTAAGTTGATAGGAGAGTTACACAGCTAAGAAATTCCCAGAATTATCTAGTACACTAGAGACCTGAAACAGCAGGACCTTCTTCAAGAACAGGGTCCTGAGATTAATGTCACAGAGGATGAGAAAGATAGGACATATAGAAGAGAGAAAGGATAAAAGCTGGGTTGGACAGGTCTTGCACAAGCTATGTCCCATGTCAAGTAAGCTTCTTAAGAAGAATAGCATGTTGTATACTACTTCTAGGTGGGAAATGGAAAGAAATGAGGAACTTCTAGGAAGTCAGCAGAAGTATCATACAATTGGACACTCAGTAGTGGGCTAATCAAACAAGGAAACACAGTGTATCTGAAGAACATTACTACCTAAGCCCACAGTGGCCACAGCTACATATAGTGTAAAGAGTTGGGTTCTCAGGATTTGAGGCAATCCCTCTCCACAAAGTTACTGGTCCAGAGCATTACCAGTTCTCCCAAGCATATTCTTGGTTTTAGAGAAGGAGTTCTCTTTTATTATCAATATATCAGGCTCTCAGGGAAAGCTCCTAATGTCTAAGCCCCAGGCTGTTACTAGCTCTCCCAAGAATGCTCCTCCTCCCTGCCTGAGTGCCTAAATGAAAGCCTTGTTTGACCAGGCCAGTCCTTAACACAATAGTGTTTTACTTTTCAAATAGTTGTCACCTGGTGTCATATTGCCCATCTGGCAGAACTATGCTTTTCTCAAGAAGAAATCTGGAACTTTATGGCATGCCAGGCTTTAAGGTTAGTTGTGACCCTGTAATGCCTCCTTGAGCAGCTTGGTAGAGGCTCATTCTTTGATATGGGGATAGGCCTAGTGAATGGTTATAAATCAGGGGTGGCTTCTCTGTAATGGTTTGGAGCTAAATATCTGGAAAATCTTATTGAACAAATATGTATCCTAACATCCTAATCTCTAACTGGCCTGGTTAGTATATACTTACCTTTTGGGTGCTTTAAAGGCAGTCCTCATTCAGCTAAATTCTACTTTGTGAGACTTACTGTATCTTAAGCATTGGTAAATCATTGAATCACCAATTTTAGTGTTCTACATCACTGTGTAGTTGTGGAATGCTACCCAACACATGAGATGCCTTTCAGAACCTCTACAAAATTCACTATAAATGGGTCTTACACATAAAGCTTAAATGAAAGTGCTGAACATGTATAAAATGCTGAAGAAACTAGGCCTCTCAGAGTTTGACAACCTGCTTTCCATGGATGCAACGAAAGTATGGTGAAGTAGATTAGAAAGATGTTTCTATACACAGGTTCATGCTTCCAATGCTCTGAGCAGATTGATCCCATAGAGCAAAGTTATTCAGAGGCCTGCCCCTGGGCATAGGAAGTTTCAAGTACCACATGGGACCTAACAGGACAGAGATTCTGCAGGCAGGCTCCCACCTAGATCTGGGGAGGACCCACCACATAGTTCCTGCATCTCACCATCTGCTCCTTCCCATCTGGTGACAGCAGCCTCATGTTCACCATGTTGTGGTTTCCGTGCTTGCCAAAACTTTCTGCTCAGCTCCCTGCAACAACAATCATAGCACACCACACAAAAGAACTGGCTCCAGCTACTCTTCAAAGCCAAGCTTGAAGCTGGTGGCAAGAAAGACCATGCACAACCTCTGACTGGAAGGTCACCTAGAGGGCTTGATTGGCAAGTGGGGCCTGAGGGACAAGAGCACCTCCAATAGGTTTTCACTATGCTTAAAGGCACAGCATAGTGGTTTCTGGCCATGTCTTTCACCACAGACAAAGACCTTTTCTAGATCTGCAAATATATGCATTTTAATAGCACTTGCCCCTGCCTCCAATAGCTGACCCTGCTGTCTTCCTGTACTCCATAAGCACTTCTCCTTCTTCCTCCTGGACATAATTTTCCTAGCTATCTTTTACAGACCACTGTACTGTATGGGTGGAGTGACTCCCTGGCCCACGGTGGAATAGTGCCTAGAATAATAACAATTAAGGAGAGATTTTAGGACACACAAAAAGAAGTTGTGCTGTGGTTTCACACTGAGGTAAGGTGAACTGAAGATGCTTTTTACCAGGTTGTCACAAGGACTTCAGACAACCAGAAAAGAAAAGGAGGAACCAGATCTTAAACAAGATAATAGGTCTTTCAGAAGACTGGATGACGTCTCCAGTGTTTTAGAAGTATTTTGTTGTTGATGTTGTTTTCTGTTTGTTTGTTTTGTGGTTTTTTTGTTTGTTTGTTTTTCCCTAAAATTTAAACCAAACTCTTGGAAAATAAATATTAAAAAGAGTAGGATTCACAGAAAATTGAATACTTAGAGAATGATGGAGCAAGGAAGAATGTCTTTATGAACACTATTGCTAGTCATCACAACATCCCTGGATGACAAGTTAAAAAAAAACAGCTGCCTTATTCTAGGTTTTCTACATGAATAGACTGGGTGAATGAATCTCTCCATGTATGTAGAAAGTGGATTTATTAAAATGTCTCACAAACTGTGGTCCATGTTGTCCAACAATGGCTGCCTACCAATGGAAATTTGAAGCATCCAGTAGCTGTTCTGTCCAAGAGGTTGCATGCCTCAGCTGGTCTTCACTATACACCACAATTCTAAGGAAGTAGACTCTAATGCTAGTAAAGAAATATAGTTGATAGCCAGAGCTAGGGCAAGTGGGCAAAAAGAGAGAGCTTCCTTCTTCAATATCTGTAGTAGGGTCTTTGTTGTTGTTCCGTTTGTGGTGGGGGCCAAGTAGGCGCAGAGTCAAACCACACAGACTACAGGAGAATGTCGAAATAACAAACTCAGTTTATTCAGGAAGAGGAAAACCTTATATACCCTCCACTCCACCCTGGGGGAGGTCTAATGAATATGCATCTGCTGGTATGACATGGCTGCCCCTCATTGGTCCAGGTCATCTCCAGATCATGTTTCAGCTGCTGTTGCTAAGACCATTAGGCAGATTCCAGAAGTAGTCAATTTGACTACAAGAATAGCCATCACAATAGCCAAGACAGAAGAAATAAAAAAGATTTCCTACCTGCAGGAGGCAAGGAGAGGATGTGACTTATTTTCAAAACAATGCTTTTCCTAAACAAAGGAAGCATGTGGATTTTATGTAGGAAGTCTGGACTCATTCATGTAGCATACTGCCTATTCCTAAGCAAACTCAGTTAACAAATCCACTTCTGATCATGATCACAATATAAGAGCAGAGACATTTAGGGATATTATTATGGCAAAGTTATGCAGGAACATATATAAATTTTTAAAAATGATGGAAAGAAATGCCTCTGGCATGTTCATCTTGTACCACAAGGTTTTAGCTGAAAATCAAGTAGATGACATTGTAAAAAGTAAATTGTATTCAGGACTATATGATCTGTCAATCTTGATGTTTGATCTAATAGATAACTGCACTAATGCCACAATTCTCACAAATACAAAACATAGAGAACACAAATACAGAAAACTTCAAGGAAAAGTCACCTAACACCACTGTATGTTCTGCTACTAGATAGATGGTTACAATGATCTCTATTAACCTCAGAAAAAAACTGCTTTTGCCTGTCATCAGGTTTGCTCAGCAGGTCACAGCTGCTTCCATGCAAGACCAGCAGGAATTCATTTGAACTAGCCATGGATTGTTGTCTGGCTCAGGGATCAACATCACTGTAAAGAATTTTATTCTTTCCTATTTCTAACTTTTAAAAAATTATTTATACAATATTTTGCCTGTATGTGTCTGTGTGTGGAGCCTACCAATGCCAGAAAAAGGTAGGAGAGGCCCGGGACTAGAGTTACAACACCTGGCAAGCTAACATGTGGGTTCTGCGAATGGAACCTGAGTCCTCTATAAAAACACCCAGTGCTCTTAATTGCTGAGCTGTTAATCTAGCCCCCTTTTAATTTAAAATTTATATCAATAAATTGTTAAGTAAAAGATATTACATCACTTTCTCTTTTTATCTCTTCATTCCATCCCTTCCCAAATCCTTTCCAACTTCTTCCTTGTTAAGTGTGAGTGAATAAGTATGCTGAAATACATTAATATAACCTGCTGAATCCATTTTTGTTGGTTGTATGTATATGGATAATGGACTGACCATGTTATATTAGATAAACATTTAGGGAGCTCATCTTTGCCTGAGGTGAATTCTCTATGGAGAATTCCACGTTTTAATCAGCATCTGGTGTGTGACCCTGACTGGGCTATCTTGGATGGAAACGTAATCAAGAATAGAAAACTTAGGTTGGAAAATACCTTACTCGTTAAGAGCACTGAGGATTCTTCCAGAGCATCCAGCTTCCATTCACAGTACATATAGAGGGTCACTAATATCTGTAACTCGAGTATCAGAGGTCCTGACACCATCTCCTCACCTCCTTGTCCACCATAAGAAGAGGAGACTTAGACCATAAAAATTATTTTTCAAGCTGAGAGTGGTAGTCCATTTTTAGTGCCAGCAAAAAGGGCATAGAGGCAGAAAGATCATTGTGAGTTTTAAACCCTGTGCCACATTCACACACACACACACACACACACACACACACACACACACACACACACACACACACACAAAGAAGAAAGCTGAATTACATACAAGAAAATGAGGATTGAAGAAACGGAACAATAAAATACTTCTTAAAGTTATTTCAAGTGTCTGCCACTGGTGCCCATAAAATTATTTTCAAAAATAAATATGGCTAAGCATGAGAGCACATTCTATTAAACCCAGTCACTAGGAGAAACTGAACATTTGACAGTTGGCCACAATATTACCATGTGACCTGAACTGCCTATTGTCAGCTGGGTGTTATACAACCCACCAAGTCACAAAGTCGGACATGCAGAGCTGCTGTGGGATTGTCTTTCTGTATTCTGTGAATATGTGCTGCTTCCATTGGTTACTGAAGAAGCTGCCATGGCCTATGACAAGGCAGAACAGAATGAAGTGGGTAATCCATGAAAGGTACAGCAGGAAGAAAGGTGGAGTCAGAGGAGATGCTGCACTATGTAATAGCTGTGGTAGTGGTGCACACTTGTAATCCCAGCACTTCTTGAAACATAGAAGGATCAGAAGTTCAAGGGTTCAAATGAGGTCAAGGTCAGTCTGGGCTACCTGAGAGCCTGTTGCAAAAAAACTAAAATAAATAAATAATAGCAACACTGTCAAACAGAGACAAGATCAAACCAATTTCCTACAATGGGGCAAAAACTCTGGAAATGGAACAAAGGCTCAGCAAGTAAAAGCAGTGATTATTTTTCTTGGGGAATGGGTTTGATTTCTGGCATCCACATGGAAGCTCACAGTCATCTTTAATTTCAGTTACAGGGAATCTGACATCCACTTCTGGCTTTGATAGGTACCAGAAATGCAAGTGGTATGCAGACATACATGTAGACAAAGTACAAACAGGTAACCTTAAAAAAAAAAGCTACTATCTTCTAGTAAGAAATGTGCTAAGAGGGCTGGAGAGATGGCTCAGAGGTTAAGAGCACTGGCTGCTCTTCAGAGGACCTGAGTTCAATTCCCAGCAACCACATGGTGGCTCACAACCATCTATAGTGCCCTCTTCTGGCCTACAGACATACATACAGGCAGAACATTTTATACATAATAAATAAATAAATAAATAAATAAATAAATAAATAAATAAATAAATAAATAAATAAAAGAAATGTGCTAAGAAAAAATTGGAGCAAGAGTGGCTACATATGGTGTGGGCTATGAACATAAAGAGGCAATAGTTTAAAAAGAAGCACCTGGATTGCATACATAGTTTTACTAAGGCTGAATTAAAAACAAGGAGCACTCTTGGATTCTGACTATGCTTAATTTCTTTTTTATCTCCTTCTTAACCCAGGGCCCCTACATTCACAGAAATCACCAAACTGATCCTAAAAGCCACGGTGGGTAAGCAGGTCTAGTGCTGTGATGAAGCAAGGCGCTGAGTTTCCCAACAAGGAACATAACCTGTTCTCAGGGGCCTAGAAGAACATACTCTGGGACTGCCAGAAAACTTTATTCCTTGATTTGTATTATTCTGGACTTTCCTAGTACATTGCTTCTGTTATAGAAAAGTAGTTATAACTTCGCTTAAACATACATAATGTCTCCAAACTTCCATAGAACTGAAAATATATCCTGAATTTAAGTAATCTGAACTCAAAAATCCCAACTTCCAATTGAAAAAAAATCTATCCCAATGATTATCTACTTGTAAGCAAGAGCTACATTTGTTAGCAGATTTCACATTTGCTGGAATACACAATCATTTATTTAGACATTTATTATGGGAGAAAACAACTGGAAGATAAATGATAGTTTACTGGACACACACCTGTAATCCCAGTTCTTGAAATGTAGTAGGATTACCCCAAGTGTGAGACCAGTCTGGTTTATATAGATGATTTCCAGGAAAGCTACCCAGCAAAACTAGCTCAGATATATTAATTCATTAATTATAATTTTATAAACAGGGAAAATGTGATTTAGCTACAACAATTTTTAGGCTTTGTGACAAAATGAAAGACATTTCCTTACACACAGTCTCAATACTATCCACAAGAAAACTAGAAGGCTTTTTCAAAAATACGATATATGAAACAAAAATCCTTAAAAACTAAGAAATGAAATCATCTATCAGCACAATTATCCTATTATAAGAAAAGTAGATGAAGTAAAAACTAATACACAAGACTGATTAAGCAAAGGGCTTGATCTCTTTACTAAAATCATATCAAAAAAATATTTTCATATATCAAACAAGTGTTTCTAAGAAAGAGATCAGCTCAGTGGCAGTGCAACTCCCTAGCATGAGCCCTGGTTGGATTTCACTCCATGATGAAATTGTCTAGAATAATGAATCTAAGATATGTAAAAAATCATAATTCTAAAATCAAGTAAGCTTTTTATAATGTTGATTTAGAACTAACTTGTGTAGACATGGGCCAAAAAGGAAAAAAAAACAAACAAAAATCACACAAATTGAAATGAAAAACAAGTTATTCTCCAACTCTGAATCAAAACCTATGAAGTATAAAAAAAGGAGTAACATTTTCACAGCTTACATCTATATATCATCTTATCTATATAAGCTGGACAGTGAGTTGTATGGGGTTAAGAACATCAAGACAAGGTCATCCTCAGATGAATATGGAATTCAAAACCACCTTAGCCTACTTAAAGACCAGGTCAGAAAATCAGTAATTCTGACCCAAAATTTTTAGCCCACATGTATAATTTTATATCTTCAAAGCACAATGAACATTAGCATTTAGTGGTCATATCAAAATTATCTCAGTCAGGTGTGGCAGCATGGACTTTATTCCCAGGACTCTGGAGTCAGAAGCAAGCAGATCTCTAAACCTGAAGCCAGCCTGCTCTACTCAGCAATGCTAGGCCCACCAAGAATAAATATTGAGATTGTTTCAAAGAACCTAAATGAAGACCAGGCATGCTGGTAAAAGTGTTTATCCTCAACACTTGTGAGTCAGAGGCAGGAAAATCTGTCTGTGAGTTCAAGGTCAGCCTGGTCTACATGTAATTTCCAAGACAACCATGGCTACAAGGAAAGAATGTGTCAAAAATAATAATAATAAGGTCTACTTATGTTACATCAAAATATTAAAGTCTTTATTATTTAAGACTAAAGAGTCTTTAAAATTTTAGTGTCTTCAACAGTCATGGCCTTTTATGTACTGATAAAGATTCAAAATGATTATTCTAAACCATTAATATTAAATGCAAAGATATTTTATGTATTGGCTTCTAATAGGAGCCAAAGTATTCCAAGTATCATACTTTGATAAAATATGTTTTATGGCTACCAGAAAAGACTTGTTCTATGAAATCAGAACTTTTCCAAACATGCCGTTATGTCATACAATAAAGAACAAAATTTGAAGAAAAAAATGCAGTCTTTGTAAATTTATTCAACACACATATTCTGAATGTTCCTATATATTATTACTGGTTATAAAAGTTTCTGTGTGTGTGTGTGTGTGTGTGTGTGTGTGTGTGTGTGTGTGTGTGTGTGTTTCTGTGATATGTGTGTATCTGAGTGTGTGTTTTTATGTATGTGTTTGTGTGTGTATTTGTGTGTAGTTTATGTGATGTGTGTGTATTTGTGTTTGTGTTTATATCTTTATGATTTTGTGTGTATGTTTGTATTTGTGTTTGTGTGTGTTTGAGTAGTGTGTGTGTTTTTGCATGTGTAATGTGTGTGTGTTATGTGTATGTTGTGTGTATATTTGTGTGGGAGGAAGAGAGAGAGGTATTGTGGTCTTTGTGTCTGTTTGATGTGTGAGTGCAGGTACATTCTATATCTCATATGTAGTGGCCAATTGACACCTTTTAGGACTTGCTTCTTTCTACCATAGGTTCCCAGGAACAATCATATTGCACTTGTACAACAAAGTGCTTGGACCTGATGAGTCACCTCAAGATCTCACAAATACATATAAATAAGCTTTATAAAGTAATTGCTGATATTTAAAGTCAGTGCAAATAAATGCTGATGGATTTCAGAAGGCCTAGGAGGCGGTTTCAGGCCTGGCAGTGGAGAAGATGACAAGATATTGCATGTGGTCTGCTTTGGGGGGATGACAGTGCTGGGAAAGGCTTTATGGTAGCTGGCCTTAGCAAGAATAAATGCGTGGGAAAAAAAGTCAGTGCAAATATATTGTGTTATGTGATTGTGTTGAACACACATTAACTAACTTAAGATTACTACTGAACCATCTTAGGTCAACTTCATGAGTTGGGAGATTTTAGTGCTTAAAATAATTTTATCTAAAGGAATAGTGGCTACAATTACCCAAATTCACTGTATCCACTGGTCTATGTAGTTGCTAACACCAGTTTGAAATTTCTTTAGTGCTAAACATGAGGTAGATGCCTTTGCCACAGGACAAAGTTGGCAATTGAAGATGCATACATATTTATGACACCATCCATTAGTATAGGCAGGTGATAGGGAAGTCCTTATACTTTAAAATATACAGAGTATATGTACTAGCAAATGATCCCTCTAGTTTGGAGATTTCACATGGTACCATGTTGAGAGTTACTCTTTCTGTGTAACTCTCTAGAGCTGCAAATTACAAATATCTACATTACATCATTTTTATTTAAAGTTTCATTTTCTAGGATTCATCTCCTAACTGCCATCATTCAGAGTAACTCAGATGGTGTTGAGTAAGCTGTAGTAAGCTCTTCTTGCAATCCTGACAAGCAGCCAAACTTGGTTATGATTACTCCACACATGTTGAGTATTTAAATCCCACATCTCATCCACACCCAATTCTGTGAATGGCACAATGGATGTGAACAAATGCCCTCAGTCTCTGCAGATTCTGTTATATAGCTCTCATTGGCTAAACCACTTTCATTTCTAACTCTACAAGAATCAGAAAACCTAGCTCTTCTGGTCTAACACTAAATTTTTATGATTTGTAGGGGTTCATGTCATATAACCACAGCACTCCAAGCCTGGGGGGAAAGCTGCCATGAATCAGTGGCCTCCCTGGGTGAGATAGCAAAACAACAAACCAATTCCATTCAGGATAGTAAAGGCAGAAAGAAAATCACATTTGAGGTACCATTGTTCCAACTTTCTTCTCTTTTGCTGTGATTAAATCCCATTACCAAAAGTAACTCAGGTAATGAACAGCTTTATTTGGTTGATATCCTAGGTCACATTGCATCCTTGTGATTGCTTAGAATAGAAACTCAAGCTAATAAATGAAGACAGAATTCTGTGAGATGTTCTTTATGTCAAATGTGTTGCTCTGGTTAATAAATAAAACCCTGATTGACCAGTAGCCAGGCAGGAAGTATAGGCGGGACTAACAGAGAGGAGAATTGAGAGAACAGGAAGGCAAAGAGACACTGACAAGGAAGATGTAAGGTACCAGTAAGCCCCAAGCTACGTGGCAAAGTATAGATTTATAGAAATGGGTTAATTTAAGATATAAAAACAGTTAACAAGAAGCCTGATCCATTAGGCCAAACAATTTAAATAATGCAAGTGTCTGTGTATTTATTTTATAAGAAGGCTGTCGGACTGTCAGGGCTCAGCAGAACCTGGAGAGAAAGCTCTCTAGCTACAACAGAACATGAGGAGTACATTACTTCCTAGTTTTCTCTCTTGCTTTGTCATGGTCTTGTGCTAAGGTAGCTCTCTTATACAGACTAGGCCCACTTGCTTAGAGATATTGCCAACTCAGCAGAAGAAACTTCAAATGTCAGTCATAATAAATATAATCTCTCCCAGACAAGCAATCAGATGTTCTGATCTAGCCACACCTTAAATTGAGATGCCCTCAGATGACTCTAGACTATGTCATGCTGACAGCTCATGCTAATTAGGAAAATGAGACAATAATATATGAGGTTTTAAAGATCCAAAGCCAATATATTAATTATTTACAATCACTTAGCCAGCAAAATACAAACATGAAAATAGCAAAAACAAGAAAACACAGATATGCCAGGAAACAGGATGAGGCAAGCCTCTAAGTTCAAGAAAAAAAAAAACACTAAAACTGTCTCCCCACAGAAACTTCCAAAACCAATAACAACTCAAAGAAATCATAACAAGAAATTTTCTGAATACAAAAATAGTGAAGGTCAATCATTTTCCAGAGAAACCACAATATAAATTGGTAATAAAACCAACAACACAGATGGCAGCACTGAAAAAAAAAAATGAAACAAAAAACTTATCTACAAAAATATATCATGGACTCTTAAACATGAACAACAAAATTCTATCAAAATCAAACTACAAGAAATCACTGGCATCACTCATCCTGTACACACTGTTCTCTCCTTTGCCAATAACAGAAAACAGGTTGTGTGAGGAAGGTGTTGCACCAAAATTGAGAGATTCACTCAAAGCCTCCAGCGGTTTTCTTTTTTTATTTTTCAAAACAGGGTTTCTCTGTATAGCTTTGCTCCTTTCCTGGATCTCGCGCTGTAGACTGGCTATCCTCGAACTCACAAAGATACGCCTGCTTCTGCCTCCCGAGTGCTGGGATTAAAGGAGTGCGCCACCACTGCCCGGCATCTGCAGAGGTTTTAACATTGTAGAAAATACTTTTGACTACTAAAAGCATCTCATTCTCTTATGATAAAAGAAAAGGATAGGCCAGACAGTGGTGGTGCACCCCTTTAATCCCAGTACTCCGGAGGTAGAAGCAGGCAGATCTCTGTGAGTTGGAGTCCAGCCTGGGCTACAGAGTGAGTTCTAGGAAAGGTGCAAAGATACACAGAAGAAACCCTGTGTTGAAAAAGAAAAAGAAAGAAAGGACGGAAGGAAGGAAGAAAGAAATGAAAAAAAAGAAAAGGATGTCTGTTAGGATCACTTCAAAAACATTTTGTTTTCTATGATTGCTGATTGTAAGTCTGCATCAGAGTGAGAAAATGTAAACTTTAAAACAAAATACAAGATAACAGATTTTTAAAGAATCAGTCTACACCAAAAGCAACTTTGTTTGCTCTAATTGCTTTATAAGTCATGAGAACTTTTGAAAATAAGTTTATTACTATTTTTGCATATGTTTGTAAATGAAAGGGTATGTTTTCCATATGTATACAGAATCAGAAATAGTAGATAGCTATGAACATCTCAACTTGAGTATTGGTATCTGAATTGACGTCATCACCAAAAAGAATATGTGCTGAGGCACCTGCTAAGACATTTTATACAATAAACCAAAAGTCTTTCACAGATTAACAACAAGAACAACAAAACATAAATAAATAAAGAAGCAAATAAATAATCCTTGGAAACATGAAGTATCTAAATTAAAATGTTGTGTGTGGTCAACTTGCCGCATAAAGTGAATACAATCCAACGAAAAATACATAACAATTTATAAGAGGAATGTTGACTAAAAAGCTACATGTACAGTGGAAATACTCAGAATGATCAATGGGATTATGAAAAATAGTACACAGATTGACATAATATGACTTCTATACTTACCACAAAGCTACAACAATAACGAATATGAACAATATTTGTGAAAGAATAATGGGGATAGAGAGAAAAAGCCAGGAAAGCAGGAAGAAAAATATAGTCAACTATTAATCCAAAGACCAAAGGAAACTTAGCCAGGAAAAGTGTGATCTTGACTAATGTTACCCAGCTACCTATGATTATATTGTCTAGAAATTAAAGGGTTGGGAATTTAGCTCAATGGTAGATCGCTTGCCTAGCAAGCTCAAGGCCCTGGGCTCGATCCTCAGCTCCAAAAAAAAAAAAAACTGCATTTTGTATTGTCTAGAAATTAAATAAACAGACTTCACAATTGCCACAAAATTAACTCAAAGTGACCTTTAATTTGTAGTTTCTGAGCCTCTAGCTACTGATATTTCTTCCAAAGACAGAAACCCCATGCTCTAGAGCTCTCTGCAAAAGGAGGTGATCTCCTGCTATGACTGAGCAGCTTCTTATGCCTCATTGTGTTTTCAGATAAACCCAGCCCCACTAATGCCCAATCCCAAAGCAACGTAGAAGAATAATTTAAAATCTGCTTCCTGTCACATGGATTACGGCACAAGATGTCAATTTTGCTCTATCAATCTCCCCAACACAATGCACATCTGAGACACCTCTGCAGCTCAGAAATGCCTTTTGTCCCTTGAAACTAAACTTCATTGAAACACACCATTGCAGCTGGTGGTAACAGAAATTTAAAAGCATTATAATCATTTATTGCCCAAAGGGTGATCCACATCACCAAATTTCTACCAGTTTTTATATTATTTGTAGCATTTCTATGACAAATCTGAAAGTGAAATGCAATATTCAGAACTTCTAAAAACAAGACACTTATTTTTCCAAACTGTCTTCCCACTGCACACCAAAAGAATGCCTATGTGTGCACATTGAACATTGATATTACAAGCATCATATCCTCCCATTCCAGCACTGCGGGGTCTCCTTCTACCAAGGAAATCCATGTACAGAGAGGCACAGAGGACAAGTATGACTGCCCAGGTCATGACATGGACCAATAAAATCATAGTCAGGCTCTTGGTCCACCCAAATCCAAGCAGAAATGACAGCTCAACAGACCTTCTCTGATCTCTCTACACTCACTTTGGCATGGCTTGTGGTCTTCCTTACAACTTATTACAGCCAAAGCAGAAGAGAATCCTGGAAAGAACATGGAAGCTACCTACCACTAGTACTTTTGATTGCTAAGCCTTCCAAGGGTCCTTCATTGGCTAGAGTCATCCAGGTGGATGTCAGAATATCAGCAGCTCCCCTTCTGGGTGATTAGAGAACAAATGACTCAGACAGCACAGTCCTTCCAGCTCTGCCCTTCCAGCCCAATAGACAGGGCCATAGTGTAGAAAATTTCTATTTTTTTTTTGTAGATATTCTTCTACTCTCCTAGAGCATATCCTGTTCCTCATCCAAAGCACAGGGTCCTTTGTGTGCACATTCCATTATACACTCAATGTGCAATGCAGCCAACCCGTTGCCTCCTGGCTGAGAAATCCTCCTGTTGTTACTGTGCAAACTGTTGTTAAAGAAAAACAGGCCATGAATTAGAAAACAATGATGGGTCATGGTAGGGCTTAGTGTCACGAAAGATAATGTAGATATGATGTAGTTATAATCTCAAAACATTATTTTGAAAAGTGAAACAGGCTTAATGGTCATGTGCTCCAGAGTCTAGGGATTTGTATTAGAACACATCAAAAATTTCTCAATGCTCTTATCTTTGGGTGTACATCTAAAACCTAAAAATTAACAGTCCTGTTAGGCATGACCACAACATTTTACCCAGATCTATTTTGATTAAACTACTGTAACTACAGCAATTTGATTTTATGATAAGGTCAGTCCTTTAACCAAATTCTTAATTGCCCTGATCTATAGACCCCAATAAATGGCCAAACAGGACATTAATGGAACATCTAAAAATGATTACCTAATTCCACATTGCTAATCTAAACTACTGTTGAAGTAGGAAATCTCTCAACCCCCATCCTGCGGCTCCCTTTTTACACTGTGACTCCACCAGCTTCAAAGTTGGTCAATGAACTCAATTCTTGCACAGGTCCTCTTCATTTATAAGTCTCCACTAAAAGGCAGAAATAGTGGAGGTCATTCATTAACTAACTGGTTTATTTTCTTTCTTAATGACCAGTCAAGGCCCAGAATGGAAGGAGTTGCAGAACTATCTTTTCAGCACTGGGCAGAAGAGACAGGATTAGGTTTTCAAAGCAATTCTGAATTAAAGAGCATAAGGCAAGCTTAAGCTACAGAAGATATTGCTGTACATAGAAATCAATAATCAACATCACTTGAGAGAAAAGGAATGAAACTAGTAAAGACCTAGAAATATTGGAGAACAGAAACAGAGATAAAAGTAATGCACTTACAGAAAATATTTTAAAATATACCAATTAGTGATTTTCAAAATGATAAAAGAATATATTTTTAAGATAAAAACCTTAGCTATATTGATTTTGAAAAAGAATAGGACTTTTCCTAGCAAACGGAATGTCATTAATAAGCAACAGATTGATATTGCCCATATGCATATGTTGACTGCTGAGATCTGTAACTTGACATATAGAGTTACAGTCAATAGCCTGTTTCTCAAACCTCTGAGATAATATAACTGTGTCAAGCAGGATTGAATGTATCTGCATAGGAGAGTTGCCTAATTGCAAATTCAATATTCATTGGCTTAAGATAATCTTCCCAAACTCTACACTCATACAATTTGGTCTGTGATCATTCATGTGACATGAATTAAAACATACTGGAAAATTACAAAATAACTCCTGCTACCACAGTCAGGTCCTTTTCCATAATAGTGACACTAGTAGCTGATTGCCTACCCTGCTTCCCACTGCAGTGTACACATTAAACAATTTCTTCTATTTGGTTTGAAGTCAAAAGCAATGCTACACATGTGAAACCTTTTTCTGTGACTGCGTTGGAAGTCAACTACATAACTTCAATGAATAATTTTAAAACTCTGAGGTAGTATAGTCATTTAATTTAAGAACAGAAACAGAAGGTGTAGTATAAAGGACAGCAAAATCATTGGCCTGGAGAGCAACAGAATAGAAGTAAGGCCACCAGAGTCAGCATAAGAGGGCTTGTCTCAGAAACATTTTTCTAACAGAATGGGAATGCAGATGTTCTAGAATTAATATGTCTTCCCATAGAGAAATTACTTCATACACTTAGGATATTAATAAAGAAAAAATACTTTTAATAATAATATGCATCCGTCACTGGCAAATGCTCAAAGAGGATGCAGCCTAGACACATTTTGCATTCAACATATGCTGTCATCCTTGTATCTCTTAGTTTCATGCTCCAGGTTGCACTTTGGAAAATTTAGAGACAGTCAACTTGTAGGTCTAGCCATTTTAGGCAGATTGGTTAGTTACACAGGAAAATATTCCCAGAATTATTTCTTAAACATACCAGTGAACTGAAACAGTGGGTCATTCTGTAGTGACAGGGTCCTGAATTGAAGCTGGCAGGGGATGGGAATGATAGGAAAAGTAGAAGATGGAAATGATAAAAGCTGGAGTGGGGAAGTCATGCACAAGCTATATTGCATGGCATGTAAACTTCTTAAGAGGAACAGCATCTTGTATACTACAGCCAGGTGGGGAGTGGAAGGAAATAGATGACTCCTAGGAAGTCAGCAGAAACCATCAAACAATGGGACAGACTTAGAGGGGAGTCTAATCAAACAATGCTGCAAAAGGGAACACAGGGTATCACAAGATCATTATTGAGTAAGCCCACCAGTGATCTTGGGCCTGATAACCATAGTTCTATATGGGATCTGAAACAACCCTACCACAAAGGCCCTGACCATTACCAGCTCACCAAAGCATATTCCTTATTTTAGGGAAGGAGCTCTGTTTTAATGTCATTTAATGTCTCAGCTCTCTCAAGAACGTTCCTCTTCCTTGCCTGGGAACATAAAGAAAAGCATTGACTGATCAGGCCAACCCTTAATATAACAGTGTTTTTCTTTTCAAATAATTGTCCCCTGGTATCATATTGCCCATCTGGCAGAACTATGCTTTTCTCAAGAAGACAACTGGAGCTTTATGGCACACCAGGCCTTAAAGGTTGGTTGTGACCCTGTAATACCTCAATAAGCAGCTGTTGGAATCTCATTCTTTGATATAGGTTTGGGCCTAGTGGCTGGTTATATATCAGCATTGGCTCCCTTGTAATGGAGCCAAATGTCTGGACAATCCTGATGAACAAATGTATATCCTACCCTTCTAATATCTAACAGACCTGGTTAGCATATATTGTAAATGAATTTCTAAGTGGTCTTATTAAATAAAAGACATAGAGCCAAATATAGTGGTGAAAGTCTTAGAGTTCAGGGAAATAGTGAGAGCCACCAACAACCTTGCCTCACCAGCTCTGTAGCTTCCAAAATGTGAGCTACTTCTTATCTAACCTGTGCCTTTATTGCCTTGCTTTGCTTTTCTGCCCTCTCATTGGCTCTTAGCCAAGCTACCTCACTTCCTTGTCACTGCCTGTCTGTAGAGACCTCGAGGTCTTTATGGTTGGTACTGGGATTAAAGGTGTGTGTCACCATGTTTGGCTCTGTTCCCTACTATGGCCTTGAATACACAGAGACTCTGCCTGGCAAGTGATCAGATTAAGGGCATGTGCTACCACTGCCTAAATTTATGTTTACCTTAAAATGACTTGCTATTTCCTCTGATATCCAGGTAAACATTATTTATTAACATACAAATATGGTATCACAACATTTCACCACAATGTACTTATCATGGGGGTGTTTTAGAGATAGTCCACCCTCAGCTAAATTTGATTTTGTGAGACTTATTATCTCCTAATCATTAGTAAATCCATTATATCACCAATTCTACTTTTCTACATCACACCTTTGTAGCTTGAGTTTTCCTGCCTGGCCCACAGTCAGGGCAAATCTCTCTCACCCGCCAGTCCCACAGCCACTCAGACCCAACCAAGTAAACACAGAGACTTATATTGGTTACAAGCTGTATGGCCATGGCAGGCTTCTTGCTAACTGTTCTTACAGCTTAAATTAATCCATTTCTATTAATCTATACCTTGTCACATGGCTCGTGGCTTACCAGCATCTTCACATGCAGCTTGTCATGGTGGCGGCTGGCAGTGTCTCTCTGACTCAGCCTTCCACTTCCCAGCTTTATTTTCCTCCTTGTCCCGCCTACACTTCCTGCCTAGCCAATGGCCAATCAGTGTTTTATTTATTGACTAATCAGCAACACATTTGACATACAGACCATCCCACAGCACTTCCCCTTTTCTTTTCTTAAAAAGGAAGGTTTTAACCTTTACACATCTCCAAAGTCAGCTTGGTATATTTGGGAATTTGGGCGTAGCTTCTGTTACTACTTCCTGCTGGAGGAGGGCGCTGTATCTTCTGGGGAAACAAAGAAAATTTTAGGATCATGGAGTAGTCTGTGAGGCTTTATTGTCTGAGCCAGTTGCCTTGAAACCATTCTGGATGTTGGATCATCTGGGCCTTGGTGTCACCTTTCAGGGGGTCTTGGCTCGTCAAACCTGATGTATCTTAATCTGGAAAAAATCCATAGCCTCTGGCTTTCTGTGGGAACAAAAGCACAATCTCCTTTCCAAAGCAACATATCCTTATATCCAAATTTTGAAGTCAAGGTATCTTTAAAATATACATTTTGGCATAACTCAACAGCTTTTATAATCAAATGTTTTTCTGCAGTTAAAAATCCCAAAGAAAACACAATCCTGATTCTCTGTGTAATATTCATCTTCACATGGCTTATTTTTTATATTAATTTTACTGTCTCTTTAAAGACTTTATTTTTTAAAACTATGTATTTGTTTCTATAACTGTATATATCACCTTTTTTGTCTCTTTCAAGCCTACGTATATTTTACACACATTTTAAACTATTACATCTGAATCTGTCTTATTGTGAATCTATTGCTTTAAGCTGCAGCAGCTGTGGCTGCTGGCTCTGCCCACCTCAGCTTCCTAACATGGCGGTAGTACGCTTTTTACCAGCTCTGGGAGCTATCATGGGTCTATGCTTTTATCCAAGCAGCATGTAGCCCAGAAGCCTCTTTTTTTTGTTTTGTACTAGCAAAGGCTAAATCCACCACGCAGCTTAATGTGCCACTTGCAGAGGCCTCATTCCCGCCATACTGCAGGTCTAGTGCATACTCTAGGAACCTGCCAGTAGCTCAAACCAGCAGCTGCCGCTCATTTGAGAGAGACAATTAGGAACTGTTTTTAGCTCCGATTTAGAATCTTTTTTCTCAGTTTTTAGGTGGAAACTCTTGCCCCACATTGGGTGCCATTTGTAGCTTGAGTTTTCCTGCCTGGCCCACAGTCAGGGCAAATCTCTCTCACCCGCCAGTCCCACAGCCACTCAGACCCAACCAAATAAACACAGAGACTTATATTGGTTACAAGCTGTATGGCCATGGCAGGCTTCTTGCTAACTGTTCTTACAGCTTAAATTAATCCATTTCTATTAATCTATACCTTGTCACATGGCTCATGGCTTACCAGCATCTTCGCATACGGCTTGTCATGGTGGCAGCTGGCAGTGTCTCTCTGACTCAGCCTTCCACTTCCCAGCTTTACACCTTAGTAGTGGAGTGCTACCAAATGCATGAGATGCCTTACAACCTCCACAAAATTAGCTATAAATGGATCTTACACATAAAAGTTAAATGCAAAATACTGAATGTCTAGAAGGTATTGGAATATACTCACAGATTTGGCAACCTGCTTTCCATGAGTGCACCAAAAGCATGTTGAAGTTGACTATAAAGATGTTTTTAAGCACAACTCCCTACTTCCAATATTGTGAGCAGATTCAGCCACAGGGCAGTTATTCAGAGGCTTGCTCCTGGGTTCAGGGAGTTTCAAGTAATACATGGGACCTAAGAAAACAGAGATTCTGCAGGCAGGTTCCCATCCAGATATGGGGAGAACCCACTACACTGGATCCTACACCTCACCATCTGCTCCATCCCATTTGGAGACAATAGCCCCTCACTCACCACGTCATGGGTTCCCAGTTCAGCCATGTTCTCTGCTTAGCTCCTTGTAGCAGCACCCACAACACACCACACAAAACTGCTGGTGCCAGCTCCTCTTCAAAGCAAAGTCTAAAGCCAGTGGCAACAGACAGAACCCTGCACCACTTTTGACTGGCAGGTCACCTGGAGGACCTGATTGGCTAGTGAGACCTGAGTCACAAAAGCACATCCCATAGGGTTACTATGTGCTTAAAAACACAGCACAATGGTTCCTGTCCCTCCCTTACACCCCAGACAGAGACTGTTTCTAAATCAGCAGAAATATGTGTATTAATAGCACTTGACCCTGGCTGCAAAAGCAGACTCTGCTCTCTTCTTGCTCTCCATAGGCATTTCCCCTTCATCCTCCTGGACACCATGTGGCTATCTAGCTTGTACAGACCACTATACTACATGGGGTGGAGTGATTCTCTGTCACACAGTTGAAAGGGTACCCAGAATATTAACAACTAAAGAGAGATTTAAAGGCACACAAGGATATGCTTGTTCTGTGACTTCACATTGAGGTCAGGCAAACTGAAAGTACTTTTTACTTCATTGTCACAGGTACTTCAGACAACCAGGAAAGAAATGCAGGAAGTGAATCACAAACAAGATAATAGGCCTTTCTCCCATCAGAAAATTGGGTGATGGCTCCATTGCTTAAGAAGTTTTACTTCTGAAATTCAGAGCAAACTATTGGCAAATTAAATAATAATAAAGAGTGACCCGTCCCGTGGGCCAGGTTATTGGGGAGACCCGAGGAGGCACCTCCTGAAAGATCAATGGGGGCGAGAGAGAAAGGAGGCCAGGCGCATAAGGGAAGACAGAGTCAGTCTGAGTCGCGTCAAGATCTCGTTTATTGACTGGGTATTGAGGCTTATAAGCAGGGCTTCAGGCAGGGAGGGGGAGTAGGGGAAGCAAAAGGAGAGAAGAATGGAAAATTCCTAAGGAAAGGTGAGGTCGCTTTGGTCCCAGGCCCCTGCAGCTGGCCAGGAAGTTGTACAGCCCACGGTTAGGCCAGGAACCTGTTTTTGCAAGGTTTGATAAAGTAAGGAAGGTCACACAAAATTCAAGACACAGCTGTCCGGAGTCGGTCTCCAACAAAAGAGTAGTCTTCATGGAAGGTTGAATACTTAGAGAATAATGGAGCTAGGTAGAATGCATTTATGAGCAACATTGTTAGGCAGCACATCTTCCCCCATAGGCTGGTGAAAAAAAACAAAAACAAACCCCAGCTGTGTTATTCAAGGTTCTCTACATAATCAGGACTGGTGGAATGAATTTCTCCATGTATATGGAAAGTTGATTTCATAGAATGTCTTACAAGCATGCAGGATGAGAAGGAGATCATTTTACCTAGTCCTGCCTGCTGTCTGTCTCAGGGCTATGACATCATTGCAGAGAATTTCATTTTTAAGCTTTATTTTATTTTATGTATGTAGGAGTTTGCCTCCAGGTGTCTATGCAGAGTACTTGCAGAGGCCAGGAGAGAATTGCAGGAGATGGTTAAATATAAGGGAACCTATGTCCTATGTAACAACACCTGGTGCTGCTTTTACCTAGGCCACTTCTTTATTTAAAATTTATTTTCATACCTTTTAATTAATATGAATTGAACCAATTTTCCCCTCCATTTTCCTCTCTCCATCCCTTCCCAAATTCTTCCCTTCCAATTTCTTCCTTGTTAAGCATGTGAGAATATGTATGCACAAAAATATGAATAAAACCTACTGAGTACATTTCTGTTGGTTATGTTTATAGGGATTCAAGGATGAACATATTGTATTGGATATGCAAATAGGGAGCTCATCTATGCCTGAGGCTAATTCTCCCACCTTAAGGATGTTGGTTATGCCGCCGAGCTGCCCCTCCTGGCTGGTCACCGCCCGCGGCGGCCATGCCCGTGGAGGAACATGCCCGCAGAGGAGCATGCTGATTGAAAGACTCATAGCCATGGTTACCTTTTTAGAGCTTTATTGGGGTGGGGGAGAGACAGAGAAAGACAGAGAGAAAGAGAGAGAGAGAGAGAGAGAGAGAGAGAGAGAGAGAGAGAGAGAGACAAGGGGGGGAGAGGGAGAGAGGGGGACCGACGGGGGGAAGGAGTGCAAAGGAGAGGGGACAGAGAGCCCACAGAGGGCCCAACCGCTTTTTAGGCTGGGAAGCCGGCGAAGGCTGATGATGTAATTAAGGACGTAAATAAGGACCAAAACCTTACATCCCAGACTTTCCCTTATTATAAAAAAAAGCAGGTAGATGGGACTAGGGGCGTCGTTCCTCTCAAAAACTGCTTCCAGCTGACTTTTGGACTTTGATTGGCTCTGGGGGGAATGGAGAAGGGGAGTCTTCCGAGGTAGACAGGCGTTGTGGGATGCTGTCTGTCATCTGTTTGCTCTGGAGACACGTATCCCTCTTGGCTGTGGCTGGGAACTTTCTGTTTGACAAGATGCTGGTGACACAGAAAAAACTTAGAGAGAGAAAAGAATCATTATTATTTTATGTTGACATTTATCTGAGGTAGATCCGGCCTGTCCCTATAGATTTTGAAACATGTTAAGCTTTATCAGAGACAGATTATTTTAAAGTACCTGTTTCCTTTACTGGTTCAGCATCTAGGAGACAGGTGATCAATTGTTAAAAGCATCTCATAGTAATAGATGTTTACATTAAAGTCTTTTTGTAGTGCCCAGACGCTTTTGGGTCTGGGGGTGTAAATACCTTTTAGCTGTTACAGTTTCTTATTTGATGATCTCTGGTCTCCGGTTCTGTGGTGGTCCTGTACCATTAGCTGAACAGTGAGTTAGAACAGGGAACTGGGAAGAGAAAAGCTTGTGGTGTATGAGAAAAAATTTTTTTTGAATTAGGGACAAGGCAAAGATCAGGGCCCTGTCTGTATGCACATGAGAAACACAGGCAGTGGATCTGGAATGAAGCAATGAGCTCTTATTTTAGGTGGAAATCTTTTTTTATTAAGTAACTCTGAAAGTGCAATTAAATCAGGTGAGGTGGTAAGGCTGTCCTCTGTACCCGACAATAAAGGAGAGGTGGCATCCCAAAACTCCCAGGACTGAGTCAGTGGCTCTGGTGTCCAGAAGGAAAGAATCGGATCGCTTCCCTGCTGCGTTTCCTGTCATGTCTGTAGCCAAGCCTAGGTCTGCTGAAGGTCTTAGCTTGATGTACCCATGCATCTTGGTGCCTGGGGCAGTCAGCTGACTCTGTCTTTCTAGGTGGCACTTTTAACAAGGCTGTCGATGGCCTGGCAGGGCATTCTCTAGCCCGTGGCCTTTTCCTCACTTAAAACAGGGACCCAACAGCTTTTGGGAGTCAGTGAGTGCCAGCACTTGGCAATTTTGTTTTCAGGCTTTTATCTCTTCCCTGGCACACCTTAAATGCCACAGATGACTCTTTTGCCTGTGGGGTCAGGAGCCTTGCTCTCCAGATGCTTAAGTTTTAGTCGGGGAGGTCTGGGGAACAAGAGACAAATTTTACTCTATGTCCTGAAATTTTTTTTTCCTGCTGATTGATGGCTTAAGGACAGCTTTTGGAAGATCTACCAGTAGGCAGACTATAAACCGATCCTTTCCGGAAGACTTGTCTGAAGCTATAAGCTGTTTTTTTTTGGCTTAAGAGCCATCCTGACTACTGTAAACTTATTTGTATGGATCTTAGCCACTTTTAGACCCGTCTGTGCTTCTCAAGGCAGTTTGAGAATGAGTGTGTGGAGTTAAGGTGAGTTAGGGCGAGTCCTAGAAGCCGCCCAAGCCTGCCTATTTGAGCCCGCCCACTGCTGGCAGAAGTCAGACAGAAAAGGTTGCACGTGGAGACTCAAAAGTGGGGAAGGAGCAGGGTTTCAGAACTTTAGCAGAAAGCTTGGAGATAAAGTGACTCTTATTTGCCCGTTCTCTGGCAGAAGTTTCCGCGACTCTGTTATGCGGCCAGATTTACACTGTTATGAGGCCAGGTTTACCGGTGCCCGCCCCTATCCACCAATATATCTGCCCTTTTGTCGCATGGCTGTAGCTGAGAGAAAAAATAAAAAATTAAAATAACAAACCGGGATCAGACTACAATCTTGGGCGTCCCCAAAGAGTGGAGAGAGATCCATGAATCAGCTCAAGTTCACCATCCTCTTCGTCAAGGGATGTGAAGGGCTGCAGCTGCACCACGTTGATCCACCCAGTAGACCAAGACAGCATTTACTTTCTCGTCAGAAACAAAAATGTGCCGGTGCTGGTGCAGCTGGAGGACACCCCCAGGGTGTCCGTCGCAAATAATATAGCTCAGACTACAGCCGCATGCGAGAACAGCGGACTTACTGTGGTGAAGAATCATGGCGGTGGCGGTGGCGGTGTGGGGGTCCAGCGGAGGCGGCGAGGGACGCGCTCGCGGTCTCGCAGTCTCACTGGATGGGGGAAGAGGCGGCAAGCAGCAGCAGTCAGCAGGTCCTCGGTGTTCAGTGGTGTATCCGAGTCTGAATGGCACCAATGTTGGTTATGCCGCCGAGCTGCCCCTCCTGGCTGGTCACCGCCCACAGCGGCCATGCCCATGGAGGAGCGTGCTGATTGAAAGACTCATAGCCATGGTTACCTTTTTAGAGCTTTATTTGGGGGGGGAGACAGAGAAAGACAGAAAGAGAGAGAGAGAGAGAGAGAGAGAGAGAGAGAGAGAGAGAGAGAGAAGGGGGGAGAGGGAGAGAGGGGGACCGACGGGGGAAGGAGCGCAAAGGAGAGGGGACAGAGAGAGCCCACAGAGGGCCCAACCGCTTTTTAGGCTGGGAAGCCGGTGAAGGCTGATGACGTAATTAAGGACGTAAATAAGGACCAAAACCTTACAAAGGAGAATTCTAATGTTTAATGAGCAACAAGAGTCTTATCCTCAAGTGATCTAGGTGCCTTGGACAGGAAACATAGTCAAGAATAGAAAACATTATCAAGCATAGTAAACTTGAGGTGGTAAATACCTATGCTAGCAATTGCTGGTGCTATGATGCTGAATTTCTGGAGCAGCAGGGAAGATTATGGACATTGTCCTGAGCCAATCAGTCTTCCTTGGTTCTGTGATCCTCTTCCCATATCTCAATAACCATTCTTATTTGCATGACATTGAAATCCAGAAATTCCTACCTCTTCATTCTAAGTACAATGATTACATGCCTGGGTTAGATGGCTTCAACTTCATTTAGTGAGGAATTAGAATGATGAATGAATAACAAGAGCAGTTACACTTACCTATATTTAAAAACTACTTATGTCTGTGGGCCTGAGTTTTACCATCTGTAGGGTAAAGAACTCTTCCCAGGTCATTGATGACTTATAACAGACACAATAATAAAGAAAAATAAAAATTCTCATAGTTGAAAGACAGTGGACATTAAGGCAGGAAGGGTACATTTGATAGAAACCTTCTTCTGTTACTGGAGAAAGGACCAGAACCTGTGCCCTGTCTACTCTAACTAGGCAGGCTCAGCCATTCATCCTCAGTAAGCCAATTAAATGAATCAAGTTATCCAGTGAGTGATATGACCATTTATATTGCAGACACTCTAGAGGCAAGGTAGACAGATCTCTCTGATGTCCTAGGATAACCTAGTCTATAGTATGGGTTCCAGGTAGCCAGGGAATCATAGTAATACTATTCTTTACAAAAAAAAATAAAAAAGAAAAAGGAAAAAAGGAAATTATTAATAAAAATTTAAAACATGGTATTTATTCAAATTGACTAATTTAGAACAATAAAGAATATATAAGATAATCAATCCATTCTTAGGGTCCTAAGAGGTTTAGATAGAAGGCAAAAGATATGCAAAATTAAAAAATCTAATGAAGCCAGGTAATTAATTTTTCTCATCTTTAAAACCATCCGCATTCTCATCTGGAGGATTCAAGTCTTTTCCCACAATGAGATGCCCAGTGAAATTATAATTTCATGTGGTCCACTGTTTCACTAGTTGTTAGCCAAAAGGAGAGATATAATATATCCCTTTATAATATCCTTATTCCTACAAGGAATGTAGATTACAGGGCTTGACAGGGTGAGGTTTGGGGAGCTTTAAAGCCCAAGTGTGGACCACAAAGTGGGGTCCTGCAGGAACTTGTCACTGACAGCTACATGTAGTTTTCAAAAACAGGAAAGAGTGGAAGACCTGGAGTGCACTGACTCACTGAAAACAGGGTAGAAAATGCCTTCCCAGTTAATAGCACTGAAGTTTCTTTCAGAGCATCCAGCTTCCATTCCTAGAACATATAGAAGCTCACTACTATCTGCAACTCCAGGATCAGGAGTCTGCAGCTCCAGTTCTAGGGGACCTGACACCCTCACACAGACATCTGGTGATCTTGATCTTATCTTTTCTTATGTAATGGTTGGAATGATTGGAATGTCAGGTAATTTTCCTTAGTTGCTGGCCCATTCTTGGGTGGATCCCTGGGTGGTGTCATTTTAAGGATCCAGGTGTTTTCTACCAGTAAGCCTGTCATGGCAGCTGTGTGGTCAAGCTGTTTTGTGCCCCCTACATCCTTCACCAATATCTTTCAGGCTTGTCCACAAATGTGGTTGAAATGCTGCCATTGTCCACTTCTGGGTGGTGCCTGCATAATTTATAGAACCAGGAACTGACCCTAGTCTTCTCTTACTCAGGCAACCATGCCTATAGGTGCATGCTTGACAACAGAATGCATTGTAACAGGTGAAGCACCATAGGCATTTGGGCAACTTCTTCATGTAGCTTGCTTGTGCCTTCAGGACCTGCTTGGGCCCAATCACTTGTATAACCACTTCCATTTGATAACAGATTGCTGCTGTGCATGTCCTACTTTATGACTTGGTGATTTTGATAACACCCAGCTCTTGATGGGCAGTTCATGTCACATTGTAATTTGGTGGTGTAGTGGCATTCTTGCTGAGCTCCTGGCTTGGCTCCAGAGAACAGCACCTAGACCTAATCCTTCCTTTGTTTAGCCACACCTTTTGTTTCTCTTACCTTTTGTTTATCTTATCACCCTATGTGAATCTTGTTTGAGAGTCAAAGATTAGAGTCCTCCAAGGATAAAAGGCCTATGCAAAACTTGGTCCAGGAAACCTGGAAAACTGTGGTACTTGATAAATCAAATAATTTCCACCTGGCATTTGGTCTCTGGGAGCTCCTTTTGGGTTGCTTTAAAGGTACAGAGATTAACTATCTAAACTGTAAAAAAAGGAGTAAATAAATATGCCCTAGGCAAAAGGTTAGTGCTTCAGTCCTTTGAGGCTGGACCCCCCTGCAGCCATGATAGGCTAAATTCATTTTTAAGATGCCTCTGTGTCTTCATTCCACTGATCCGAATGAACCCACACACTCGTGTAGTGACCACACAGCTACATTTGGTGCCCAACGCGTGGCTTGAAGAAGGAAAAAGATCCGCAGAAGGACAGAGGAGCCGGTCATCTTAGGAACTGGAGGGAGTGCTCTCAGGGTAAGAGGACTCCAGGATTGGCAGGGTCATGGGGAATTTAATCTCCCCATCTCAGGAACAACAAAATGTACAGTTGCTAAATGCTTGTCAAAATAAAAAGCGGTAACTGCACACTTTTTAAAGATAGAAATAGAATGGCTCCTGAGACATGAAATAAATCAAGGAAAAATACCTTTCTCAACAGAGAAAAGGAAAAGAAAGGAAATAAAAAAGGAAATCTTCCCAATAGAGAAGATGGAAGGAAAGGAAATTTCCCAGTAGAAAGGGGAAAGATTTTTAATCAAGAAAATAGGATTTTCCCAGTAAAAAGTGGAAAAATATTGAAACTAGGCCTAAAGATTTTAAGGCCCCATAAAAGAGAAATAAAGGAAAAAAAAGTCTCTTCCCAATAGTAACAGAGGAAGAAAATTATCATTCTGATATAAATATTTCAGGATAACTAAAACTATGAGCTCTTTCAGCCTGGAAGCACAGAGTGGTGGTATCTGAATTACAAAGAGTCAGCAGGTGGGCATCACTGCTGCTGGCTGAACTAGCAAGCAAGCCCAGAGCTTGGAGTTTTATTGTCTGTTTGCTTAACTTTGGTTTAAATGTTTTTTTTAATTATTATTATTTTATTTTTCCTTCAGAGTGGGAAAAACTCAATATTAAAGATCCCTTCGTGGGAAATATTTTCTGTTTTTCCCTTATGATGGGAATAACTCATTATTAGTATAGTCCATTCATGGAAGAAAGAGGAAGTTTTAAAAGGCCCAATTTCTGGTAAAGAAGGGTTACAGTCAAGACATGGAATGCTAAGTCAATGCTGTTTAAATTTCCAGAAATATTAATCATTCAATGGATAGATGATGTTCTCTTCTTTTGATTGTCTAATAATGTTTGGAGAATGTTTGATTTTCATGGTAGATAAACTAAAGGAACAGGATTCATAATTTTCAGCTATATATTGGGTCTGTTGATCATTACGGAAAAATTGGCTCTGCTCTTTAAGTTGCTTTCTAGAAATTCTTGGTTTAATTCTATAGAAATATAACACCTGAAACAGATTGGGTTGTTAGCTTATTAAATAATGTGATTGCTAGGATAAAAACCCATAGAAAATAATCTCTTACTGATAAAGAGGTTACAAAATTATTTTTCCAGTAAATAAAATACAGATAAATTGTTTGATCACATTGTTAATAGTTGGCAAGTTGCATTAATGTGTTACTTGGGATCTATAAAAAAAAGGATCTTCTTTTTAAGATTTTATAAAAATACTCTAGAAGAGTATTACCTAAAGTTACCTCTTCAAATCCTATAGAGATTGTATTTAATGCCTTTATAGATGGCATATGTAAAAAGGACCATGGAAATAGAAGCTGGTGATATCTTAAATGCAAAATGGTGCCTATATGTAGAACTGGAGGCTTTGGAAATACAGGAGAAAAGATGTTTTGACAAACAGTTATCAATGATGAATGGCCTAAATTAAGGTAAAATTAAATAGGATTGAGATTGAAGGATTATTGGATTCTGATGCTGGATATATCTATAGTTATACAAGAATCCTGGGATCCCAGCTGGCCTCTACAAGAAGTTTCCACTCAGTTTGTAGACATTTGAATCTTATCTCAAGTAAAACAATGTAGAATGGATTAAATGTATACAGCCTAAAGAACAGATAAAAATGTTAAAGCCTTATATGGCTGATATAGCCATACATTTATAAGAAAGAGATAAGTTACAATGGAGACCTCAAATTAATATCTTTACAATTTCAGAAACAGCTTGTAAATTGATGTTTAAATTGGGATATATTCCTGGAGAGAGCATAGGAAAAAATTAAAAGGATAAATAAAGGTTATACAAAGACAAGGTAGAATAGAAATTGGCTATCCAAATTTAGAGTAGGGGCCACTGCCGGTAGCCCAACATTGTGTCAATATTTTGTAAATCAACTATTAAAAATGATACATAAACAATTTCCCTAATCTATTATTTATCATTACATGAATGATATTTTTATTGGCTGCTTCTGATACAGATATCTTAGAAAAAATGTTTAATGTAGTACAGAACAAATTTACCCTGTTCCGGATTACAAATTTCTCCTGAAAAAATACAAAGAGGAGATTCTCTTAGCTATTTAGGCTATAAATTAAGTAAACTGACAATTCAGCCTTGGAAAGTACAGATTGGGAGAGAGAGACTGCTTGCTCTTAATCATTTTCAAAAATTAGTGGATGATATTAACTGGTTGAGGCTACAATTGGATTGTCTACTCAAAAATTAACTAATTTGTTTCAAATTTTACAAGGTGACTCAAGATTTAAACAGTCCAAGACAGTTTACCAGCTGAGGCTGAAAAACAATTAGCCTTGGTAGAACGTAAATTACAAAGTGCTTATATAGATAATATAGATAGATTAAACCTTATAAAGAGATGCTTGTTAAACAGAAGGGGGATAGGAGGACACCCCCCCCCAGAGATAGTCCCTATAATGACCTACTAATTTAAAAATTTTTTAAATGCTAATGAATCAGTCACAAAATTGAGTTATGAAAAAAAATTGCTGAATCAAGTCAGCCCATGTATTATAAATATTTTTACATCAAAGTAGTTTAGGGAAAGTGTTAAGTTAAGGCCGAGGTTATGCCTATGTTTCCACAGGAGACCTTTGCAAAAACTAATCCTTCCAACCTGGGGACAGCTTAAGAGTTTGTTTGACAAAGGAGAGATGATACTTTGCATGACTCACAAGTACAAGCCTCTGAATGCTACAAACTTATTTCTTGCCATACTTTTCATGGTAATGGTACAGGTAAAACGGATGGATCATAATTATTGGGTTTATATCCCCAATCCTCCAATTAACATAGCAGTAAGTTGGGGAGATAAGAATATCCCTGAAGTGGTTAATGAATCTTCTTGGCTACCTGGTCCTTATGACAATTGAGGTCCTGCTCAGCCAATGGAGGAGGGTAGAGTGATTGACAATTACACTGTTGGAGTACAAGGAATTCCTATTTGCATGGGGAATGTAATTCAGTGCCTAAAAATAACACCTCAAGTATGGCTATCCCTAGTCAATACTACCCAAGATTATTATAATAAGTTTTATATGCTTCATACATCTGGTTTTAAAGGACAAGACATTAATGCTACTAATTCCATAAATCTGCTATTCTGTGAGATGAGGGTTACCAAGAAGGAATCTGACAGGGTACATTGACAACAATGTAAGAGTGAAAAACCTTGAGTACTAATTAATATCTCCAATGGAGATGTCATTATGGCTTGCCTCAAGGAAAATATTCTCACTCAGAGTTAAGATGGAAATGGTATATAATATAAATGGAACTGTGGAAATCAGTGCTTCTATTAATGAACCTATTCGGTGGCATGGAGTTGGAATGGCAAGTCCTTTCCTACAGTTTGGCAATTCGATTCAGACTAACTTGTGGAAATTAGCTTCTACCCTCTTAAGGCATGGGAATGAAAATTAAACATTAAGGATAATAAGTACACTATTTTTTAGACTAAATCAAAGCCATCCTATTATGGCATGTGTACCATTACCTTACTTGCTATTAAAGGGGCCTGTACAATGGCACCAAAATAATTGCAGCATCACTTGTAAACAGCGTACCCTTCATACCTGTATTAATTCTAGCATGTTTCTAAATTTAACCTTTGAAAGTTTATATATTCTTAGAGCAAGGCCAGCAATCTGGATACCAGTGAAGTTGTCGAGGCCATGACAAGATTCTCCTGTGATGATCCTGGTACAGAAACTCATTGAAAGAATACTAAAAGAAAACATGTCGTATGGCTGGACTGGTGGTTGCAGTTACTATGAGAACCATTGCATTGACAGCTATGGCAGCGACGGCTGGAGTAGTGCTTCATAAAGAAATCCAAACCACTGAATTCATTAGAGACTGACATAGGCATTCAGAAGAACTTTGGACTGAACAAAATAAAATTGATAGTGAGACAGTAAATGAATTAGCTGAATTAAGGCAAGCTGTTGTAGTGTTAGGTGATCAGTTAGAGATTTTGAAGGAGCAGATAAAATTAAAATGTGATTGGAATGTTTCTTGCTATTGTATCACACCCTTAAGATTTTTTTTTTAAAGATTTATTTATTCATTATGTATACAGTATTCTGCCTGCATGTGTCCCTGCAGGCCAGAAGAGGGCACCAGATCTCATTACAGGTGGTTGTGAGCCACCTTGTGGGTGCTGGGAATTGAACTCAGGACCTCTGGAAGAGCAGTCAGTGCTCTTAACCACAGAGCCATCTCTCCAGCCCTCACCCTTAAGATTTAATGAGAGCAAATATGATTGGAAAAAGGTTAGAATGCATTTGTTGGGTCACCCTAATGCTTCTCAAATGGTTTTTGATTTACAGGAAGATTTCAAAGAAACTTTTGTAAAAAGGTTACCTGATACAACAGGAATGGATATTATTGAAAATCTAACAGATACTATAGCCTCATTCAATCCTACAAATCACTTTAATTGACTTCTTATCCTAAAAAGTGTTGCCCTTGTATTAGCAATAGTGACTTTAGTGGCTGTAAAATGTGTTTTAGTATACTTGCGTAAGATAAAAAGACAGATAGAAAGGCTATATTTGCTGTAAGGCTACATAACCTTTAAGATAGTTGGTTTTTTTATTTTATTTATTTATTTATTTTTAATAAAAGGGGCATCTGTAGTGGCATTCCTGCTGAGCTCCTGGCTTGGTTCCAGAGAGCAGCACCTAGACCTGATCCTTCCTTTGTTTAGGCACACCTTTTGTTTCTCTTACCTTTTGTTTATCTTATCACCCTATGTGAATCTTGTTTGAGAGTCAAGGATCAGAGTCCTCCAAGGATAAAAGGCCTATGCAAAACTTGGTCCAGGAAACCCACAAAACCATGGTACCTGATAAATCAAGTAATTTGCACCTGGCATTTGGTCTCTGGGAGCTCCTTTTGGGTTGCTTTAAAGGTACAGAGATTAACTATCTAAACTGTAAAATGGAATAAATAAATATGCCCTAGCAAAGGGTTAGTGCTTCAGTCCTTCGAGGCTGGACCCCTCTGCAGCTATGATAGGCTAAATTCATTCTTAAGATTCCTCTGTGTCTTCATTCCACTGATCTGCATAAACCCACACACTCGTGTAGCGACCACACAGCTACATGGTGGTCCACCTTCAAAGGTTCAGTTTCTCTCAGTGGCTGGGATTGATGGCATGTGCTTGCATGCTTGTCCACACATACTTTTGAAAATGGTTCTATGGGCATCAGTGGTAGACACTTGAAATGACTTTAATAGTATTGTATTGTTCCAATTTCCCAATGCTCCTATTCTTGTATTTTATTAAACTTTGTTCTTTTACTCTTTGCGTGTGTCTGTCTGTGTGTGTGTGTGTGTGTGTGTGTGTGTGTGTGTGTGTCTGTGTGTGTCTGTGTATGTGTATGTGTCTGTGTGTCTCTGTCTGTGTGTGTGTATGTAGACTATGTAGCACAGGCTGTAAAACTCACAGCAATCTTCTTTCCTCTGTATCCTGATTACTGGTACTAAAAGAATGGACTACTCCACACAGTTTGAAAAATAATATTTATGGTTTAAGTCTTCTCTACTTATGTTGGCCAGGGAGGCCAGGAGATGGTGGCAGAACCCCTGATGCTGGAGTTACAGATAGTAGTGAGCTTCTATATGTTCTAGAAATGGAAGCTGGATGCTCTGAAAGAAGCTTCAATGCTCTTAACTACTATGGTATTTTTTACCTTTAGTTTTCTATTCTTGATTATGTTTCCTGTCCAAGGCAGCCTAGTCAAGATCAGACACATGATACTGATTAAAAAGTAGAATTCTCCTCCATTTGCATGAAATAACTAATTCAGGTGTAAAACTAAATGGATTTGTATTACTTCCTTTTCTGTTGTTGTGATATAATGTCTAGGTCAAATTATAAAAGAGTTTATTTTGGTCCTTGGCTCCAGAGGGATACAGGATCACCATGAAAGTGGCATTGCAACAAGTATCAGACATGGCAGCTAAAACAGGCTTTATATCTTTAAACTGCACATCCTTAAACTGCAGCCTGAAGCAGAGAGTGGGAACTAGAAACGGTGTGTGGATGTGAATTCTCAAAGCCTTCTACTAGTGCCATATTTTCTCCAGCAGAGCAGCCTTTCCTGAATCTTACCAAATTATATGACCAATTTAAAAGAATTGAGTTCTCTGACTTCAAGACTGTATTTCTTGTCTAGACAATGCCCTTATAACTTCTGCATTGTGACCACTGATGGTGTGATATGTTTGTAATACAATTTTACCCACAGGATCATGGTCATCAAAAGGAACAAAGTCAAAGCCTATTTTTGGTCCAGACTGCCTATCAGTAATTATTTCAATAGTACCAATTTTTCAATATTCCTCAAATAATCTCTAAGGTGGTGTTCCTCATATCTTTATTTCCACCAACAAACAGCTTTTTCAGTTACATGAGCTCCTGGTTTTCCAGATTCCTCTCTTGCTACAGCGTGTTTTGTCTCAACTATCCTCCCACCAATGGAATGAGGCCTTGTAGTTATGGCAGTATCAACTTTGGCCATTGATGATAAAATTACAAAAACAAATCCTGCTATCTTTTGCTTACAGGACCCCTCATAACCCTATAGTCTTTGAGCTTTCCCCATTGCTCATAATAGCTTCTCATTTTTTTTCCCTGTGGTTTCAAAGCTTAAGCCATCAATAAGGAGTTTACAGACCATTCCTTTTCTCTCATTTTCCTTTCCAAAAGGACAGTTTCTAAAGTCTCTCAATCACAGACTGTTTCTTCAGCCAGATTTCACACAGCCTCTCAAGTTGAGAAAGATCTCTGTGGACACATATGCACAGATTTCATGCTGAAATTGTGGTGAGAGCAGCCACTGTTAGAGAACATGCACACAGGACCCAGCACTGCTGCTTCTGCCCTTCTTGGTAATTTTTATTTTGATATTATACTGACTGACTATTTCCTCAATATTTAAGTGAGATGGATAATCAAAGGAATTTTAATTCTTATTTTTTGTTATCTCTTGACTAAAGTCTTTTTTGGGAGGTGGTACTTGTGCTTGGCCAAATGTGTTTGGCAATGGAAAAAAAAGAATGATTAGATTCTAATGGAGATGTAAAATTTGAATCATTTATTAGGATAAAATTGGAGTTTAGTCAGAGTTAGACACATGGCCAGCATTCTGTGGGGAAATCTGACTAAAGTTTTTAACAGAGCTCTATCTAAAATGGTGACTAGGAATGCTAAGGGTCTTATTCATTATGTTAGGTGGGTTTGCAAGCCAAAGCCGAAGGATTGTGAGAAAATAGATGTGGCTCATTCCTGAGTAATGACCATAATAAGAGGAAGACATTCTTGGGGAGATCAGGTGACATTCTGAATATGCTGCAGCCTCCACCAGATCTGAGATAAGGATTGGATGAAGGTAGTGGTTTATAGGAAATAGTATTGCAGTGGTCATCAAATAGATTTGCAGCTACACAATGCTTGGAGTTTAGATTTGGTACAGGTGCATAATCAGAAAATGGAGGAAAGGAAGGTCCCTGCAAAGAGAATATAAAGGAAAAATAGATGATATTAATGTAAGAAGTAACTATAAATGTCAGTATCAACACACAAAATTTGGCATTGTTCAAATTTCTCTTAAGCAACAAGACAATTAGTATCTTCAATTGCCCTTCCCAGTGTTTATATTTAATTTCACATGATAAAAATATTTTGAGCTGGAGGGATGGTGCCTTAATCACTGTTCTTTAAAGAGACACTGTAAAGAGATACCAATAAAAAAGAAATTCCTATAAAAGAAAACATTTAATTAATTGTGAACTTGCTTACAGTTTCAGAGGTTAGTATATTATCATCATGGTGGGGAGCATCACAACACACAGGCAGACATGGTGCTAGAGAAGTAGCTGAGAGTTCTGCATCCTGATTTGTAGGCAGAGAAAGAGATAGACAGACTCTGCGCTTGGCATGGGCTATTGAAACCTCTAAGCCCACCTCCCAGTGACACACTTCTTACAACAAGGCCATCCCTATTAATCTCTGTAGTCTTTTCAAATAGTACCACTCTCTGGTGACTGAACATTCAAATATAACACCTATGTGGGCCATTTGTATTCAAACCACCACAAATGACTTAGTGGTTAGAGCATTTATTGCTCTTCCAGAAGACCCAAGTTTGATTCCGAGTACCCATATCAGCAGCTCACACCACCTGTAACTTCAGCTCCAAGCAATCTGATGCTCTCCTTAGGTCTCTGGTATCACCTGCACTCAGGTACACATATCTACAGTAACACACAAATACAAATGATTTAAAACAAAATAAAATATATTTAAAAATATATTTCTCTCATTTAGGAATAGAGATGAGGCATGCTTTTCTAGCTCAAACTCATTGCTACTTCAAAGTCCATTTAACTCTCAAAAGAAGCTTATCACTGAACTAGGGAGATGGCTCATCACTTAAAAGCAATTGCTGCTCCTTCAGAGGAACTAGATTCCATTCCCAGCATCCATGCGGTGGCTCACTGACACACATACACTATCTCTCCCACACACATCTGAAGATTTTAAAATAAATCTCCAGAGTGTGGCAAGATTGACATTAGCATAGGGCTGTGAGAAATTTGTTGCAAGCCAGAAATCCCAAAGGTCTCATGTGACAGTGAATGCTTACCCAATATAAAAGTTGCTGGATTTCCAATTTGGAAAGCACACCGTCCTAAACCCATGGTTAGCCCTCTCAGAAAATGCATCACCCAGTACATTTGGGAACTTCTGGAAACCTAGTCTAACTTCTGGAAACCTAGCCTAACACCCCACTACAACCTTGATCAGGCTGTGTGCACAAAATATTCACAAACTCATTGCTCTTTTATGAAAAGGCTAAATAACAAGTGTTCTGGGTATCAATTTTATTTCAAATAATGTCATGAAATAGGCTCTACCCAGGGTTTTGAACAGGCTAAGATGACAGCCATCTTTATTATTCTAGATAAAGAATAACAGACACTTGAGAAACAGGTGAATGAACTAGGATGAGAAGGAATAAAAAAAATAGAAATATAAAAGAGGAGATAAAAAGCTAAAGAGTTAGAGCCACAGCAATGAGTACCAGGAACTGCGATATTCCTGTTCTTTGATACAAGAAGACAATGGCACAAGCAGTCTGGCAAAGGGCCTATAGAGTACGTCTCCTTACCTAAGGTCTATTCAGTCTAACAGAAATTGATGGCAGTTGTTTGGTTTGGAAGATACTTTATTTACAGACTGTACTCCTTGGATGCCTACCATGCACATCTGGGACTAAAACTGCACTGACCACTCAGCATCACCTGCCTACAACAGGATTAGGGAATTCACAAGTTGTTCACTCTCAGTTTATCTTCCATATTCTCAAACTCGTCAAAACACAGTTATAATTGCTGCTTAAGCCCGAAGTTACAGCAACTTCCCTTTCTCCTCCTATTATGTAATGAGTATTGTGTGCCAATTCTTTCAGTCCTGTTTAAAATTGAAAAAAAAAATCACTCCATTTTACCCTAAAATTAAAATTTTCTCACTAATATTTTAAAAACTATTTAAAAAACAGCACCTCTAGATTGCACTACCAGAAAAACTACAAAGCTTTTGCTTCCTGGAAAGAAAAACAATGTTGCCATCAGACTGGTCCAAGTACAAAGAGCATATTCTGCATATCCTGTTTATCTCCCTCTGCTGGTAGGTATTTCCACCCTTCTCAGTATGCCCCCAAACTTAAATGCAAACTCCTCTTTAGGTGTTCTTTCTTCTAAGCACAGCTGGGGGCCCAGAGCTGCTTACCTATCCCTATCCTTGTTCACTGTTGCCCAGAAGCTGCAGGGGCCCTTTGCTGAGCTGGCTACCCTTGAGGCTGTGGTTCACACTACATTCCTATTTGCTGCTCCTCCCTCTCTCCTTAGGGCTGTGTGCACTCAATGGTCATTTGGTCTCTCTGTCCCAGGACATGGTGAACAGTTCTTACTGAAGAAGTCCATATTTTCCCATGTCTATATTTCCACATAAAGAGTCAGAAGCATTGACCATATCCAACAACTGTGTAGCCTTGTAGTTGAAAATCAACTGCTTCCCACTTGTTCACTAGAAGCAGCAGAGAACTGAGCAGGTTTTATATAGGGTTTCTTGGGGTAAGGGTCAAAGAGATCCCTGCACAGTGAGGGCTTCCTCTTGCACCCCAGATTAGACATAAACCACATCCAAACATCTGTTTTCACTGAGAGATCCTTTATTAATGGGGGAAGAAAAGTTACAGTGGTTCCATTTTCACTCAGTCAGAAGGTCTGTGTCAGAACAGACTAAGAGGAAAAGGGGAGGTCTGTGTTAGATTGGGCTAGGATGTGGCAGTAGAGGAGATGGACAATGAGTTGGAAGGTGAAAGCAAAAGGGGTATTTGTTCCAGTGGGATAAAGGACTGCCTCTTTCTTCTGGATAGAAGAAAGAAAGATGTGGCACATAAGAAGATGGTTTATAAAGGTAAAGGGGAGAGACTTTTGTTACTATAAGATGTCTAATTTTAATTGGACATGTTAATTAGATGAACCAAAGGGGGCATTTGATTGATGGGCCTTGGTTGTCAGCATCAGGAGGATGAAGTATCCAAATAAGGGAATAGAGCTGAGTGGCTAGCGTTAGGTAATGTAATCTAATGGTTTTCAGCAAGGCAGAGGGAACAGGGAGTTATGCAAGTTATGCAAGAACCACATGCTTGAGTGGGCAAGTATCTCATAGGGATGGAGGTGGCAAAGAATTCCAGGGTGGCCTGGGATTGGTGAGCTTTATCTGGACAGACCTTAGGAAAACTCAGGGATTGGAATGATTTTGTGGTGTGATCTTAGAGCAACTTCAGAGATTGGTGGGATTCTGTACTTGGTCTTGGGCCTCTTTTTTCTGTAGTGTGGCCACCTATTTCTTGTGGGGCTGAAAATAGCAGTTATGGCAATTAGGGTAGTCTGGGATTGGAGCCTGAACACTTGGGCTTCAAGAGGCTAACATTCCCAATTTTTGTTTACTATTGATAAAAAATCAGGGGTCAGGACAGCAATGTTATCATTAGTCAACTTTTTGTTGACTAGGGCATTGAAATCCTTGGGGCATACTTGATCTTTGCCATTAGGATATCATCAGCAGTTGTAGAACTCTGGCTCCATACATAGGGGCTGGTAATCCTATAATAACAACTGATTAAAAGTCTTGTAAGAAATCTTTTAGAGGGAGCTGGAGAGATGGCTCAGCAGTTAGGAGAACTAACTGTTCTTCCAGAGGTCCTGAGTTCAATTCCCAGCAACCACATGGTGGCTCACACCATCTATAATGAGATCTGGTTCCCTCTTCAGGCCTGCAGGCATACATGCAGGCAGAATACTGTATACATAATAAATAAATCTTCACAAAAAGTTTTAAAGATTTAAAGTTTAAAATAAAAGAAATCTTTTGAATCTGTTGTTAAAGAAATCTACAAAACAAGAATATAAGGTTTATAAGTGAATACTTTGTAACTAGTAGGATTAAGAAAAGAAGTGTGCTTAAGAAGGATAGTATTCAGTTGCATATTGAACTGTCAGTCATTTACTGGCCAGATGAATAGAGCTGTTTCTTACATGTTTGGAGATCTATCTGGAGATAAAAGATTGTATTTTTAACTATAACTCACAGGTTGACATAAAAGCAACATTCCTCCCTGAGAAAGATACAAAGACTATCTCTCTTGCTGTTAATAAACCTAATCTTTGCCTATTTTGTAGTAGCATGGAGGCCAGCAAGTCTATTTGGCCCTGAAGGGTGAGAATGATCTGAACCACCTGTTAAAGATCTTGGATAAACTGAGAAGAAAACTGATAATAGATAGAGAAGTAGTCAGTCTTACTGTTCCAGTGACAATGCCAGCAATTATTTCCAGGGCTGCAAGAAGTGGTCTTGTAGCTGAAAGTTTTTCTGGTCCTGCCCAGCTCCTGTGGCCCTGCAGTTCACAGCCACTCAGACCCAAGTAAACACACAGATGCTTATATTAATTAAAACTACTTGGCCATTAGCTCAGGCCTACCATTGACTAGCTCTTACATTTAAACTCAACCCATTTCTGTTAATCTATATGTTGCCGTGTGTTGCGTGGCTTTACCTGTGTGTCATTACATGCTGCTTCCTGGATGGCAGGCTGGCATCTACTGACTCAGCCTTCTTCTTCCCAAAATTCTCTTTGTCTGCTTATCCTGCCTGTACCTCCTGCCTGGCTACTGGCCTATCAGCATTATATTTATCAACGTTTACAGCATACAAAGCACCATCACCCATCAGGGTCTTGTTGTTGGTTGTTTTCACCATTTTGGGTCTTTGAGGGTCCTTTGCTCTTGGGAGTCCACCACTCACCTCTCCCAAGGAAACAATACACACACAGAGGCTTATTCTTATAAATGCCTGGTTATCACTTGGCTTGTTTCTAGCCAGCTTTTCTTAACTTAAATGATCCCATTTACTTTTTGCCCCTGGGCTTTGACCTTTATTTTACTTCTTTAAATCTTATTTTCACTCTTATGCCATGATTGGCTGGGTGGCTGGCCCCTAGCATTCTTCTTTCCTTGTTCTCTTGCTCTTTTTTCTGTCCCTAGATTTCTTTTTCTATTTATTCTAAGTATATGCCAGCTCACCTATTCTTATCTTCTGTCACAATATTAGCCATTCAGCCCTTTATTAGATCATTGGGTATTTTAGACAGGCACAGTAACACAGCTTCATGGAGTTTAACAAATGCAACATAAAATAATGCAACACATCTTTGTATCATTAAACAAATGTTCCACAGCACAAACAAATGTAGTATACCTTGAAATAATATTCTACAAGAGGGACTTTTAGTGACTGTTTAAATGCTTAATTTTTCATTTGACTTCCTATACTGTGCCTTTGTCAGAATCCTGATTGATTTTTATTTGATTAATGATATCTGCATTTTTTTTGGCCTGGCACTGTGATGAATGTAGAGGCTTCTGAGTCTCCACCTTCAAGGAACTCATTATCAGTAGAGAAAAAATTAGTTTTAAAAGAAAATTAGATTTCAGCACTGTAATTGGAAAAAAAAATCCCACATGCTCAAGTCATGATTTAGAAAAACCTGTAGTAGTCCTTAGTTATCCAGAGTATTGTGTTCAAATAAGACATCCTGCAACTTGAACATGTAGGTCTTGAAATTAATACCATATGTGGACCTAGGTGAGCTGCACTCTTCTTCTGTCCCAGGGACTGACCGACTGCACAAATCAACCATTGTCTAATTACACAGAACCTGGTGCAGTTGTCATGTTCCCAAATGACTTAGTCATTCCCTGATAGTTGAAAAACCATCATACAGTCATTTAGTAACCTTTTCTTTCCTTATAACACTGTAGTTGGGACCAAAAGTCCCTTTACTTTTTGTTTTGTTTTGTTTTGTTTTGTTTTGTTTTGTTTTGTTTTTCAAGACAGGGTTTCTATGTGTAGCTTTGTGCCTTTCCTGGAACTCACTCTGTAGCCCAGGCTGGCCTCAAACTCACAGAGATGCACCTACCTCTGCCTCCAGAGTGCTGGGATTAAAGGTGTGTGCCACCATCGCTCGGCTTAGAAAGTCCCTTTAGAACACAAAAAATGGCTGATACTATAAATATACTTATAGGATGTGCCAAGCCCATGAGTAGCAATGATTTCATATTTGAAGAGCAAAGTAGATTATTTGCCACATACATTAAAGTGATGACAAATCTTAAACAGTTATAAGTTTGGCTTTACTACAAGCATGATTAAGGTATTTCATCATTGATATTGTGTTCTAGCTTTTTAAATTTATTCATCTAGATTTCATCAAAGAGGCAGTATAACTTCTTATGCACACATATAAATACTGAACAGGGTTCACCAAGCATCCCCCTGTGGCACCAGTGACCACTGAAGCCATGTTCCACTCCTGCATCAATTGGGAAAAGAAGTGAGGCCCTGACCTCCTGGCTGGAGAGCCCATTTCTCTAGCCCCTGGGCTCCAAAAGTACATTCCATGCCCCTCCTCACAGTAACCAGAGCCCCAGAGACTGGGCAGCAGTCTCCTCCCCTGACCCCTAACAACCATTACCTGAGGCACCCAAAATAACAGAAGGCACAGGCCCCATATGTACCAATTGGAAGAAGAGTTACCTGGAGCTCAAACTGTATGGGTTGAAGGAATTAATAGGTAGAAGGCAATGTAAGAACACATTTAACAACATAAAAAGCAATATGGCACCACCAGAACTAGTAATCCTTCATCAGTAAGATCTGAGCATCCCAACGCAGATGACCCAGAAGAAAATGACCTTAAAAATAACTTTATGAAGATGTTAGAGACCCTTAAGGAGGAAATGAAAATTTCCCATAAAGAAATGGAGAAAAAGACCAACAAAAAATTGGAATAAATCGATAAATCCCTTAAAGAAAGCTAAGGAAACCAAAATAAAATAATCAAATAGGTGAAAGAAATAGTTCAGAACTTGAAAATTGAAATAGAGGCAATAAAGAAAACACAAACTGAAGTAATTCTGGAAAAAGAAAATCTGAATAAAAAAACAAAAACTACAGATGCAAGCAAAACCAACAGAATGCAGGAGAAGAGAGACTCTCAGGCATTGAGAATACCATAGAGGAAATAGATTAATCAGTAAAAGAAAATGTTAAATCCAGCAAATATTTAACACAAAATATCCATAAAATCTGTGACACAATGTAAAGACTAAACCTAAGAATAATAGAGATAAAAGAAGGAGAAGAATTCCAGATAAAAATCACAGAAAATATATTCAACAAAATCATTGAAGAAAACATTCCCAACCTAAAGAAAGACATGCCTATGAAGGTACAAGAAGCTAAAAGAACCTTAGTAGACTAGACCAAAAAAAACTTCCCTTGCCACATAATAATCAAAACACAAAACATATAAAGGCAAATCTGTCAGAATTACACCTAACTTCTCAATAAAAAACTGTAAAAGCCAGAAGGTCTTAGATAGAACCTGTAGATACTAAGAAACCATGGATGCTAGTCCACACTTCACCCAAGGTTGTACCTGATAACCAGAATCCAGGTATATCATCCACTTCAGATAACCAGACACAATCCTAGTACCCCATGATGCCTACTGGATGGTACATAAGCAGAGTCCAAGAACAATGTTCTGCTCTGTAGATGTGTAAAGACAATACCTTAATCAGTCCTGTGGCTAGAGCATTGCTGCCAAGATCCTGACTCTTGAATCAGAGACTTCTGTTAGAGACTGGACCAGAACTTCAGCTAAGATACACTGCACAGGTGAGCAGAATTGGCAATGTAGGCTTAAGACCATAGTTGGGTGTAGCTTGAGTTTTCCTGCCTGGCCCACAGTCAGGACAAATCTCTCTCACCTGCCAGTCCCACAGCCTCTCAGACCCAACAAAGTAAACACAGAGACTTATATTGGTTTCAAACTGTATGGCCGTGGCAGGCTTCTTGCTAACTGTTCTTACAGCTTAAATTAATCCATTTCTATTAATCTATACCTTGCCACATGGCTCGTGGCTTACCGGCATCTTCACATGCTGCTTGTCATCCTGGCGGCTGGCAGTGTCTCTCTCCCTCAGCCTTCCACTTCCCAGCTTTATTCTCCTCCTTGTCCCGCCTACACTTCCTGCCTAGCCAATGGCCAATCAGTGTTTTATTTATTGACTAATCAGCAACACATTTGCCAAACAGAACATCCCACAACACTTCCCCCTTTTTTTTTCCAAAAAGGAAGGTTTTAACCTTAACAAAGTAAAATTACATATAATTTGGGAATTTGGGCGTAGCTTCTCTTACTACTTCCTGCTGGAGGGGGGTGCTGTATCTTATGGGGATACAAAGAAAATTTTAGAATTATAGAATAGTCCATGAGGGTGTATCATCTGAGCCAGTTGCCTTCAAATCATTCTGGATGTTGGATCATCTGGGCCATGGTGTCATCAGAGACCTTTCAGGGGGTCTTGGCTGGTCAAACCTGATGTATCTTAATCTTGAACAAATCCATAGCCTCTGGCTTTCTGTGGAAACAAAAGAGACTCTTTTCCAAAGCAACACATCCTTATATCCAAATTTTGAAGTCAAGGTATCTTTAAAATATACATTTTGGCATAACTCAACAGCTTTTACAATCAAATGTTTTTCTGCAGTTAAAAATCCCAAAGACAACACAATCCAGATTCTCTCTGTAATATTCATCTTTACGTGGCTTATTTTTTATATTTATTTTACTGTCTCTTTAAAGACTTTATTTTTTAAAACTACGTATTTGTTTATATAACTGTATATATCACCTTTTTTGTCTCTTTCAAGCCTACGTATTTTTTACATACATTGTAAACTATTACATCTGAATCTGTCTTATTGTGAATCTATTGATTAAACTGCAGTAGCTGTGGCTGCTGGCTCCGCCCACCTCAGCTTCCCAACATGGCTACGTTTACCACCAGCTCTGGGAGCTATCATGGGTCTTTGCTTTTATCCAAGCAGTGTGTAGTCCAGAAACTTTTTTTTTGTTTTATACTAGCAAAGTCTAAATCCACCATGCAGTTTAATGTGCCACTTGCAGAGGCCTCATTCCTGCCATACTGCAGGTCGAGCGCACACGCTAGGAACCCACAAGTAGCTCAAACTGGCAGCTGCCACTCATTTGAGAGAGACAATTAGGAACTGTTTTTAGCTCCGTTTTAGAATCTTTTCTCAGGTTTTAGGTGGAAACTCTTGCCACCACGTTGGACGCCATTTGTTGCTTGAGTTTTCCTGCCTGGCCCACAGTCAGGACAAATCTCTCTCACCTGCCAGTCCCACAGCCTCTCAGACCCAACCAAGTAAACACAGAGACTTATATTGGTTTCAAACTGTATGGCCGTGGCAGGCTTCTTGCTAACTGTTCTTACAGCTTAAATTAATCCATTTCTATTAATCTATACCTTGCCACATGGCTCGTGGCTTACCAGCAACTTCACATGCTGCTTGTCATCCTGGCGGCTGGCAGTGTCTCTCTCCCTCAGCCTTCCACTTCCCAGCTTTATTCTCCTCCTTGTCCCGCCTACACTTCCTGCCTAGCCAATGGCCAATCAGTGTTTTATTTATTGACTAATCAGCAACACATTTGCCAAACAGAACATCCCACAGCAGTTGGGAATTTAGAGTGGGAACCTTATGTGATGACCATCAGCATAATAAAATACAACTTTTCTATACTAACTCTGCTATTACATCTACCTCTTGTTCAAAAAAGTTAGGATCACTTTCTTATAATTGATGATCAGATGTAAGTCTATATCCAAGTACAGAAAGGAAAACTTTTCTAAACCAAACCCAAGATAACAGATTTTTTAAAGAAACAATGTATGATTTGTATTACACACTTAAAGCAACTTGTTTTGTTCTAATTGCTTTATAAGTCACAAGAACATATGAAAACAAATTTATCACCATTTTTATGAGTACATTTGTATGTTCAAGAGAATGTCTTCCAAGTGTGTATAGGTGACAAACAAGAAAAGAGGCTATCATATATGGTGATATTTTATTTGTATTAAAATGTTATTTGTATATAAATAAATAAAGTTGCCCGGGGGTCAGAGCTATTAGCAAGCCATAGGAAAGCAGGGCAGTGGTAGCATACGCTTGTAATTCCAGCACTTAGTAGGCAGAGCTGGGTAAGTCTCTGTGTGTTCAGGGATACAGCCATTATTGGATACACATGCCTTTAATCTTAATACCAATCATGGAAAACCTGGAGGCCTATACAGACAGGCTGTGAGGAGGCGGTCATGTGGTTGGGTTTACAACCAATGAGAAGGCAGGACAGGAACTCTATATAAAGACTTTAACACAGGGGTAGCTCTGGTTCGGAGAGGTAGGACCACTGCAGGAGGAAGGGTAAGGTTTTGGCTCTTGGCTCTGACCTCTTGGCTTTCTTCTTTGCATTGGTTCTGTGTTTATTGTTTGATGGGAAGGTTGGATACATCTACATTTGGCGCCCAACGTGACAAGAATTCATTAAAAACCGATTGGCTTGGCTTGGCGGCAGGTCTGGTTTCCAGCCTGGGCGGCCCGGCTGCCTAGCTTGGGCCCAGGCCTGACTGACCCGCAGCTGGAACTGCTACAAACAACTCAGACCTGCCCCACTGAACAGGGCCCCTGCCTGTAAAGCCAAGGCTTGACTCGGCTCAAGCGGCTACACTTTCTCTCTCTCTCTCTCTCTCTCTCTCTCTCTCTCTCTCTCTCTCTCGCTGGATTCACACCTTGAACACCAGGTGGCTGTGAAATTCCCTGGGATTCTACTGTTCTACCCAGACTTGGTAAGTCAATTAACATATCTATTTAAAAGAGAATTTTTTTCTACATTAAAAAAAAAAAAATGGGCTTTATGTGTACATTGGAAGAAAATTGGGCTTTGTTTGAAATTTTAGGCACTCTGACAATGGAACAACTATATGAAAAGATTAATATTGATCGAATTATTCAGTTTATTACTTTTCTTATCCTCATTTTACTATTTAAAAAGATTGTCAACTTAAGTGCCAGGATAACAGTCTTAGAAAAACTTGTTAAACCGGTAAAAATGAATTATAGAGAAATTCAAATTCAGACAGAAGAAATAAATAGTGAAGTTGTTTCAAAATTGGATCATAAGGTTACAGAAAGAAAGCCAGTTTTCACACAATCACCCTTAATTTATCCAGTAGCCGTACAGCAGCTACCTGATGAAGAGAATGAACAAAATACTTGGGTTCCAGTTGAAATGTTAGACTTACGAAGATTTAAGGAGGCAATAGCATCTTATGGCATGCACTCCCCATATGTAAAGCAAATGTTAAACACCTGGTCAACTTGTAATAGGATTATACCAAAGGACTGGCGGGAATTGGCACAGGCTGTTCTTGAACCCGGACAAAATCTCCAGTGGAAAATGTGGTTCAGTAATGAGGCTAAAAATATAGAAAGACAATGGAGGGATAGCGGAATACAAGTCTGCCAGGATCAGCTTATTGGAGAAGGCCAATATGCTTCAGTACAAACACAATGTTCATATGATGTCCAAACCCTACTTCTATGTAAAACGGCAGCTTTGAATGCATGGGACAGAGTTGAAGAACCAGGAAAAAAAACTGAGTCATTTACAAAGGTTATACAGGGCCCCAAAGAATCTTTCACAGACTTCTTACAAAGATTGACTTCAGCAGTACAAAAAATGGTCCCGAATTCAGAGGCTAGTCAGATAATAATTGAATCTTTAGCCTTTGAGAATGCAAATGCAGCGTGCAAAAGAATAATTAGGCCATTAAAGGCAAGATCTGCACCTTTGGAAGATTGGATTAGAGATACAGTTAATGTAGAGGCTTATGACCATGATGATATGTGGGTAGGAAAAGCAATTTCAAAAGGTTTGAGCAATGTTAGATGTTTTGGATGTGGAAAGCAAGGACATTTGAAAAGGGATTGTAAACAGGTCATTCCTAGAAATAATGTTTCTTCAAGGAACACTGGCAACAGAATGCCCCTTCCTTCTGGAGTATGCAGAAGGTGTGGTAAGGGAAAACACTGGACCAACGAATGTAGATCAACAAGGGACAGACAGGGTAACCCTCTGCCTCGAGCTTCGGGAAACTCCCAGAGGGGCCTCAGGCAGGCCCCCACAGTAAATCCAGTTCAAACATTTCCTGCAGTTGTAGAGGAAACCCCTACTCAAAGCAACTAAATAACCAAATGTCTATTGGAATAAATCATGTTAGTCGAGATGATGAAACAGAGAAAATAGGAAATACAGGAAAAAACATAAAGAAAATTTTTTGGCAAACTTCTATTAATGAACAAAGACCAAAACTAACAATAAAAATAAATGGTGTTTTGTTGTCTGGTCTGGTAGACACAGGTGCTGACATTACCATAATTGCACCAGAATTTTGGCATTCAACTTGGCCTCTTCAGGAGGTAAACATTCAACTCTTAGGAATTGGGACATTATCTAGAGTGAAACAAAGTGTAAGATGGCTTGAATGTATAGGTCCAGAAGGACAGAAAGGAAAATTAAAACCATATATGGCTAACATAGCTATGAACCTGTGGGGTTGAGACTTGTTACAACAGTGGAATACTCAGATTAATATCCCTCCAATCTCAGAAACAAATCATAAATTAGTACATGTTTCTGAGAGAAATATTAAAAGATATTATTCTAATGAGTGCTCACCAGCCATCCATGTCATACAAGAACAGGGCACAACAACTGATAATCTTCCAAAAACATTAACAGCTCTACCTTTAAAATGGTCAACAGACAAGCCTGTATGGGTTCAGCAATGGCCTTTAACAACAGAGAAACTCCAGGCTTTACAAGAGCTGGTGGAAGAACAGTTAAATGCTCATCATATTGAAGAATCAACCAGCCCTTGGAATTCTCCTGTATTTGTTATAAAAAAAAAATCTGGTAAATGGAGAATGGTAACAGACCTTAGAGCAATTAACAAAGTAATTCAGCCAATGGGCTCTTTACAATCTGGAATTCCTTTACCTACTCTGTTACCAAAAGGCTGGCCTCTCATAGTTATTGATTTAAAAGACTGTTTCTTTTCAATACCCTTACAAGAAAAAGACAGAGAAAGATTTGCTTTCACAGTGCCTACTTATAATAATTCTCAACCGGTTAAAAGATTTCAATGGAGGGTTCTCCCACAGGGAATGTTGAATAGCCCAACTTTGTGCCAATATTTTGTAAAACAGCCATTAGAAGTGGTACGTAAAAAATTTCCTAAATCTATAATTTATCATTATATGGATGACATTTTATTAGCTGATTCAAATGCAGATACTTTAGAAAGAATGTTTGAAAAAGTAAAGAAAATTTTGCCTTGCTGGGGATTACAAATTGCTTTAGAAAAGGTACAAAGAGGAGATTCTATTAATTATTTAGGATATAAAATAGAACTTCAAAAAATTAGACCTCAAAAAGTGCAAATTAGGAGAGATCGACTACAGACTCTTAATGACTTTCAAAGATTATTTGGAGACATTTCTCATCTAAGAACTATTGTTGGGGTAAAAAATGATGAACTGAATAATTTGTTTAAAACCTTAGAAGGTGACAAGGACTTAAATAGTCCAAGAGAATTATCACCTGAAGCTGAGAAAGAATTGGCCTTGGTAGAAAAGAAAGTACATGAAGGGCACGTAGATCGTATTGATCCAAAGCTGGATTGCATTTTGGTTATTTTACCTTCTAGGCATTCCCCAACAGGAATATTAATGCAAAGGGAAGATATTATATTGGAATGGATATTTTTACCAAATAAACCAAATAAAAAATTAAAAACTTATGTGGAAAAAATCTCTGACTTGATTTGGAAAGGAAAATTGAGACTTCGTCAATTAGCAGGAATAGACCCAGCAGAAATTGTCATACCTTTAACTAAGGAGGACATTGAAAAATTATGGATAGAAAATGAAGCTTGGCAAAAAGCTTGTAGTAATTTTTTGGGAGAAATTAACAGCAAATATCCCAAAAGCAATAGAATTGATCTTATAAAGAGAGCTGATTGGATCTTGCCTCGAATTGTCAGTAAAAAACCCATATCTGGAGTTCGTACATTTTATACAGATGCCAACAAACAAGGAAAGGCAGGTTACAAATCAGAAGATTTAAGTAAAGTGGTTCAAAGTCCTTATAATTCAGTTCAAAAATCAGAATTGTATGCTATTCTGTTGGTATTAATGGATTTTTCAGAACCTCTCAATATAGTAACTGACTCTCAGTATGCTGAAAGAGTAGTATTACATATTGAGACTGCAGAATTTATCCACGATGCTTCAGAATTAACTTCATTATTTATTCAATTACAAGATACAATCAGAAAAAGGAGTCATCCTTTATATATAACTCACATCCGATCCCATACTGGTCTGCCAGGCCCTCTAGCACAAGGCAATGATGAGATTGATAAATTATTGATAGGAAATGTGCTGGAGGCCTCAGAATTTCATAAAAAACATCATGTAAATAGTAAAGGTTTAAAAAAGGATTTTTCCATAACCTGGCAACAAGCCAAAGAAATAGTAAAGAAATGTCCTACTTGTTCCTTCTACAATCAAACACCATTACCAGCAGGATGTAACCCAAAGGGTACTCAGAGGAATGAAATCTGGCAGATGGACGTGTTTCACTTTGCAGAATTTGGAAAACTGAAATATGTACACCACACTCTTGATACTTATTCAGGATTTCAATGGGCAACTGCTTTGAGTTCTGAAAAAGCTGATTCTGTAATCACTCATTTGCTAGAAGTTATGGCCATTATGGGTATACCTGCACAAATCAAAACTGATAATGCTCCATCATATGTCTCTGTTAAAATGAAACAGTTTTTTGCTTATTATAATATAAACCATGTTACAGGTATACCACATAATCCTACAGGTCAAGCAGTTATAGAAAGATCAAACAGAACTCTAAAGGATATGCTAAATAAACAAAAAGGAGTAACAAAAACCCCCAGAAATAGACTACATAATGCTCTATTAACTTTGAATTTTCTCAATGCCAATGAGAAAGGAACAACAGCTGCAGAGAGACATTGGATAATAGAAAAAACTACAGAATTAAATCAACCTATATACTTTAAGGATGTGCTGACCTCAGAATGGAAACCAGGGTATGTGTTACGTTGGGGACGAGGTTTTGCTTTTATTTCTACAGGAGAAGATAAGCTGTGGGTACCATCAAAATTGATAAAGGTTCGATTTGAACAAGAGAGACCTCTTAATTAGAGGAGGTGATAGTTCATCAACTATCGTAAACATCCAATTTAAACTAACTTACACCAGTAACACATGCCTTTTCATTTAATCAGATAACTTGTCAAAAAGGAACATCCCCAAAAAACCTTGGGGAAAGGTTTTTGTTTTTGTCTTTTAGGAGAATGAAGGTTAAGGAATTTGAAGAACACTGGACAAATGAGACAACTGAAGAAAAGGAACAAATCATCTATCCTAAGAAACAGAGTGAAATGGCGTATGGGTATGTTATCTAAAAAAAATTTTATGTCTTCCTAAATGTTTGTTTCTGCTTTTCTTTAAAGATTTAACACTATTTAACTTCTAATAGTCCCAGTTCAATTAAAATTTAAAGCTGACTTTGGAGTTGGAGAATGGCTCTCTCCTTCTTTAAACTCAAGCATGTTGTTAAAAGGAAAATGCAAACTCCCTGTATCATGCCAGAAGAAAAGAGCCATCTTCTGCTATGGGACAGGAGAAAAGCCAAATTAATTAAGGGACTATTCTATTACGAATCTCAACTTTTTTATTCTATTCTGATTCTTTAAACTTTTCTTAAAGTATGAATTTTATATCAAAATTTACAAGATCAATATATATAAATATATATACATTTTAAACTTTGTTAAGATATAAATGGTCATATAGAGTACTAACTAATTCTAAAAAGTTGCATATATAGTCTTTGTGTTCGAGTCTCTTATCAGTTTTTTGCAGGAAATCACGGTTTGGCCTAACATCAACTGAAGTCTCCAGGAAGAAGATGGGGCCCCACAACAACAACAATTCCACGTGGACAATAATAACATCACTAAGCTGACAAACATCATCTACAGATCAGCTTTGAACTACAAAGTGCTCAGAGCAATTTTGAGAAGAGCTAGCTGAGATGATCCAGTCTCAAAGACTACTTGAATAAGGATTTGAGATAAACCCTGAATTTTGGCATTATACACAGACTGGATAACGAAGGATATATTTACCTTTCCTAGAATTTGACAATTAACCTAAAATTTTTCTTTCAGGATAAAGATACCTTCGCCCATACCCAGCAGGAAGCAATTTCAAGAATACGACGCCCACATTCCCAAAGAGGTGGTGTGGGGCTGTTGGTTTTTTTGGTCTTTTAATGGGTTTTGGGTCTGGGATAATTTTCATTGATTAGGGGGGTTGGTTACAAGTTGTTGTCAAGGGTTAGGAAAAAGGCTAAGCAAAGGAGATTAGATTTAAGGTTCTTATTAATAAAAAAAAGAAAGAAAGAAAGAAAAGAAAAATGTAAATACTTTACATTGGATTGGATTGTTTTATATTGTATACAAAATATATATATTGAAATGATATTGTTAGAAAATGTTATATATATTTTTCTAATTGTACCGTTCATCTAACAATGTAATGCAATTTTCTGATCCTTGAATGTTATTACCAACAATTAGGATATAAAGAAATGAAAGTTAGTAGTTAGATATTATAATAGAACTTGTAGTTATATTAGGTATGTTTTCAAGATTGAGTAGATATATTTTAGATAGACAGGTTATCTTCAAACCCTTCAGAGATCTACAGAATATGGCATTTAAAATGTTTTAATAACTTAGAAAATTTTTCTTTTTTGTTATGACTATGAGACATGTCGGCTCCTGGCAGTACCAATCTACTTCAGAGAAAATATGGGCACTGAAGAAACTGCATATGGAGTTAATTTTCATTGTGGCAAAAGTTAGCCACTGGACAACAAAGTATCCTCGAATCAACAGGACAAAATGGACAGACAGGACATAAAACAAAGGATTACTGATTCTTGCCAAAACAAGTGTGGTTATGGCTTTATCAAAAGGCATCTTCAGAGGCCAGGACAATATGGCACCATCCCTGAAGTGGCCTTCGCAATTCGGAAAAGGTACAGTGCCCTTTTCTTCGAAGGCAGCTGAACAGGCAGTGGGCCGATGGCCTCTGATGTGCAATGGAACAGCAGCTGAAACAGTTATTCTTGAAGAGTAACTAAGCTCACGCCTCTCAATAGTAGACTGGCATTTGATAGAGGGATATGGAGAAGAATGGGATGCTTAGATGAAGCCATATATACACAGCCAAGAAGAATGGACAGCTGAATTAAAAAACCATCAACAATTTCCAGAATTTAAAATCCTGAATCATGACATGACACTAGTGGAATTCAGGTGTTTCTGGTACATGGACTACTCTCACTCAATGTGAGGTTGAACTGTTGACCTTGTGTACATCCTACTTCACAAATGAGTCTGTCAGATATGCTAAGCCTATAGGCTGAAGATGATGCCCCAGCACTTCGGAGAAACCTCAGGTGACTGTCCAGACAGCTGTCTGTTTCTGTCAACTCACAAATTTTTTGGAAGTTGCTTATGTGCACTTCCTGTTTTTATTTTTGTTAGCTAATATTATTTCCTTCTTGGGTCTCTGAGGGAGTTGAAGATTAGTTAGTTATAGTTGAAGGTTAGTTAGTTATAGTTGAAGATTAATTAGGATACATTTTGGACTTACCAAAATAGGATAGATAATGAAATTATTTTCTCTGAATTTGTCAAATACAAATGGACTAGACATTGTTTAGGTATTTATTACTTGTATATATTGTATATAGTTATTGTCCTTTTGTATATAGTTTTTCTTATATTAGTTATAAGCTTTTTCTTTTTTTTCCTTTTTATTAAAATAGAAAAGGGGAAATATGGTGATATTTTATTTGTATTAAAATGTTATTTGTATGTTAATAAATAAAGTTGCCCGGGGTCAGAGCTATTAGCAAGCCATAGGAAAGCAGGGCAGTGGTAGCGTACGCTTGTAATTCCAGCACTTAGTAGGCAGAGCTGGGTAAGTCTCTGTGTGTTCAGGGATACAGCCATTATTGGATACACATGCTTTTAATCTTAATACCAATCATGGAAAACCTGGAGGCCTATACAGACAGGCTGTGAGGAGGCGGTCATGTGGTTGGGTTTACAACCAATGAGAAGGCAGGACAGGAACTCTATATAAAGACTTTAACACAGGGGTAGCTCTGGTTCGGAGAGGTAGGACCACTGCAGGAGGAAGGGTAAGGTTTTGGCTCTTGGCTCTGACCTCTTGGCTTTCTTCTTTGCATTGGTTCTGTGTTTATTGTTTGATGGGAAGGTTGGATACATCTACAATCATATCCTCTGAACCTGAACCAGCAGGTACTTATGGGCCTACTAATTTGGGTGCTTCGATCTGAACTTAGGTGAGCCCCATGAAGGATATGTGTTGAGCAACCTGCCAAGCCTTCTTTATGATAGAGATCTCTGTAGCTTCCTGCCTTAAACTTCAGTCTGTGATCTAGGTATTGTCTAATCTGTTTCCCCCTGTAGTGTACAGTACACCATTCCTCCTCTTCTCTACTGAAGGGAGAAGACATGATCCACACATAAATCTTTTTTCCCTTACTGCAATGGACAGCACACTATGTGACTCCAACTGGTAACTGGAGAACTCTTTAGTGCTGCAGACCTGTAATCTGAGAATTTAGGGTGGTTAGTAAGGAGGATTGGAAGGCCAATGCCCTGCGGGGCTACAAACAGCCTTTCAAGTCCATGTCATTCAGTGTTGGAGACCTTGATTCAAAACTGCTTTTCAAAAAAATAGAGATGCAGTTCTTCTAGAATTAGTGTACCTTCATGGTACACCAGGACTTAATGTTGATTGTGACCCTTTAATGTTTCCTTGAGCAGCATTGAGAGGCTTATTTTTAATGGAGGAATGGTTCTTTCTGGTGGTTGTAAATCAAGGTGGTTGTAATCATTTGTTATGGGAATGTAGCTTTAAACCTGGTTAATCCTGAATAATGAACATTTCCATTTTATCATAAATTCTCTAACAGGCATGATTAGCATACTATTTACCTTGAAGTATTTGGGATGCAGCCCTCCCTTACCTAAATTTTACTCTGTGACTTAATGTCTCCTAAAAATGAGTAAATCCTTATCTGGTGAGTTCTATTATGATCAATTCTACTCTTCTACATCACAGTTTAATAGTGGAGTGCTATTTTAAACACAAAATATAATTTTCAAGCTCCACAAAATTAACTCTAGACAGATCCTAAATCTAAATGTTAAATGTTAGAACTGCAGAACTTCTGGGAGATACTAGAGAGAACAGGGCTCTCTGAGTTTGGCAAATCTGCCTTCCATATCGACAATCCAAGCACTACAGGCAACATCATTTCACAGTGATGTCAAAAACAAGGATATTTCTAAGCACAATCCTGATCCCATTGGTCTGCACAGACACAGCCAGCAAAATGAGGTTATTCAGAGGCTGCCACCCTGTCCCAGGGAGCTGCAAGGGCCACATAGGACCAGCAGGAACATGACAAACTCTTTGTCTAGCCACTAGCTCCCACTCAACCAGAGGAGGAACCACCATATCAGCTCCCTCAGCTCAGCTAGCCCACCTAGTTGGAAGACAGCAGCCCCTCACTCACCATGGCCAGCCACTCCTCCTGACATGGGGACAGTGATCCCTCACTCCCCAAGGCCAGTCCCACCTCCCTGTCTATGGAAAGCAGGTCTTCACTCACCATAGTGTAGCCAACAAGCTGACCTGCACTCTCCCCATAGTGGACGACAAGACACAACACACAAGACAATTTCTGACTTCCTCAGGAGATGAGCTGAGCCAGAAGCATGGCTCTTGGAAGTGCCCTCCCAGCTGACTGGTAGGTTTTCTGGAGGCTCTGATTGGGTAGTATGGCCTGAGTGGCAAGACCAGTGAGCTGAAGTCACAAATCAAAGTAGTTCCCAGCCCTGGTTTCTAATCTAAGGACAAACCTAGTACAGGTAGCTAGAGGTTTGTACCAAATTTAACAGCAAGTTACCTGTTAATGTAAACTAATGGGTTCAGTTTTCAAAGGAAGTATACAAATTCAGAAGGAGGCAAATCAGACAATGTTGTACAAGAGGAACACAGGATAACTCAAGGACATTATAAACAATGTCCACAATATCCTTGTGACAGATAATCAGCCCCATGTGTAGAAAGAGGTGGATTCTCATGTTCATAAGCCATCCCCCCACCCCAAAGATCCTGGCCTCAGACATTTACTAGCTCTACAAAGCATATTCCCTGTTTTAGAGAATGAGGCCTATTTCTTTTTCAATACATCAGGGTCTTTACAGAAATCTTCCAAGGCCTACACAGGTTGCCTAGCTCAAAGAGGCCTAGTATCTAGTGTTTTCTAGAAGTTCTGCACTTTGAATTTGCCATTTGCAGGATTCATTTGGAGTTAAATATTCATCTCATGTACTGGGTAACACTCTACTACTAAGTTGTGGTATATAAGGGTGGAAGTGGTGATAGAAAGGATTTAATAATGATTAGGAAATAGTCACACAATGTAGAATTTAGCTAAGGGCAGACTGCTACTAAAATAACTCAAATATAAGTAGTAGGTTAACCAGGGCTATAAAGATTAGGATGCTAATATGTAAATATTCATTCACCCTTTTTTGTATTCTGTTATCAATCACATGTCCATAACAAAACAGGTAACGGGATGCTCATCCATGGAGAAGATAGAGAGACCCTCTGTGGAAAGATCTTTCTGTCATAAGCTAGGGCATTATAGTTTAAAGAAGAATTTTTAGTTGTGTTGTACTGAAGGCTGTACACATTAATTCGATAATTTTTGGTTATGTATTTCTTTGTATTGCCAACATACACCCATTAAAAACCAAAAGCATGGTGATGCCATGTAGTATATGAAGACTGTCTTATGTTTTCTTTCAGGTTTAGTTTAACTGGTTGTACCTAGGTTATAGTAATTTATTTCATTATCTTAGACACAGTTTTTATTCAACTCTTTGATTTAATTCTTGATGCTCAGCACTATATTAAGACAAACAATATACACCTTCCTATGATCAGTTTTACCTGCTTAAGAGGATAGCCACCACCAGGTTTGCTGACCATTGATATTCCATCATAGAAGGAGCTCTTCTTTCCTTCAGGTATACAGCCTCTTTCCCAACCAACTGTGAGCAATTCAGCCATAATGACATGTGATCTTATAGTTTACAGGAGGAGCTAGAGTACATAGCCTGGGAAATACTAGAAAGAAGGTGGATTCTCTATTTGTATATATGACAAGGTCATCTTCAAAGTGGGTATTTACCTTGAGTGCTTTCAGGCTTATCTCCTTTCAACACTGAGAAATGTAATGTCATACTATAGTATATGGACAGTTGAACAGTAGAGAGAAGGTGGATAGCACATATTTAGCTATGGGAGAACCATTGTATATACTGAGTGAAGACATTCCAGTATGGTCACTTTTATTACTGTTAAGAAACACCATGACTACAGTAACTCTTATAAAGAAAAACATTTCATTGAGGATGCCTTACAGTTTTAGAAGGTTTAGTCCATTATCATCATGGCAGGAAGCATGGTAATGTGCAGGGAGACACGGTCCTGGAGAAAGAGCTGGGAGTTCTACATCCAGAACAGTAGGCAGTATGTAGTGAATGTGACACTCTTCCTCCAACAAGACCACACCTACTCAAACAAGGCCACATCTCCTAATATTGCCACTCTATATGGGACTATGGGGGCAATTTTTATTCAAACTACTTCAGTATTCAACTCCTTTAAGTATCTCTTCAACCATTGTTAAAGAACTCATTGATTTCCCAGGATGACATTCATGAAATTGCATTTGCATTGTCACTGGGACTTATGGAGATGATATAGACATTGCCTTGTCCCCCACCACTAGAGAGAAAATTCTCACAACAGATCATAAACATATTTGTTAATGTTCTTATGTCTCATGGGATTAGAAAAAGGAATTGGTACATTTAAAAAACATACATATTAGAAGAATGTAAACATAGAAATGGCCTCAGGAAAGGACTTACATATATTAAGATGATGGATGACTCCAGAATAAAGAAGACTAAAAAGGTTTTGCAAATTATGCAGATGTGAGAAAGTTGTTTAAGGCATATTCAAGATGATATTTGGAGGTCATATATTAAATTTGGCAAGGTCAAATATCAACTATTTCAGGGACTGGCTAAAAGCTATGTCAATCAAAAGTTTATTGAGTTGTATTTGGCTATTGAAATAATATACAGCAGTTAAATGTAGCAAAATGGTGTAATACTGATCTTTTGTGTCTTTCATAATCATTCTTGGAAGCTATTCTAATGTGGTTAGAGGGACTACAAGGGAAATATTTCTCCCCTTTCCTACAAGGTCAATCAGGTCCCTGGGAAAAAAGCCATTGATAACTTTTATTATTCCTAGAGATCATAGAGACATCATGTAATGAATTTGAAACATTGTCTAGTCTACAAAAAGAGGATCAATGTGGGAAAGATTTACTCAAGACTTCAAAGATGACACAGTACATAAAACAAAGCCTTTGACTTATCCTCACATTGATGGACAACTGATAAACGAAAGGCTAGAATAGTCTGAGATTCCTCTCAAACCCAAGTGACCCTTAAGACTACTTGTTCAACTGGTCTTGACAACACAGAAAGAAAAATTAATTTTGGCCATATGCATGGTCTTCAGTACTCAGCAGGAATGTTTAGTCAAAGACTAAGAGAATTGGCAACAACCCAAGGGATCTCACTCTACATGAGATATGATTTAGATAACCAATCTCACTGATATTATTTTCTTCATAAAAAGATGTTGCCCAGATGTGAGACATCAGATCTTGTCTCACTGAGCACCTGCACACAGCCTAGGAAGACAAGCCCATAATTGTTTTAACCCTCTAAATGATACTAAATACCTCTTCTCTCCCTATCCAGAAGCCACATGGAAAGGGCATCATGCTGACTTTTGGCAAATGAAACAGGAATGAAAGAGTGTGAAATATTATTGTGGTCTCATCATTCTGGAGACCAAGTATAGATGTCAAATTTAACATCTAATAGATGGGTGCTATTGTGAGCCCATCAAGAATGTCTTGTGGACTTTGAACATTTTAGGCCTTACCAGACACCAATAAAGGAATGTAAAGAATAGGAAATGGGTTGAGAATATAGAGATGCATATCATACCACCAGTGAGTAATTTCATCCAGAAAGGCTCCTCCTACTAGAAGTTTCACAAGCAATTGAAAGAAAGTCACCAAGGAGAAACACACATTTAAATACATCATCCTATTTGGTAGGTGTTCCATTCAATCAACTACATTCTGACCCTGGTAACTATAGACTCATGATCATCCAAGATTAAAATGCATTTAATCACTTCAATGATCCTTATAATCTGCAATAGCCCCTATACTGTTCAAATGTCCAAAGTCTCTTCTGACATTCTTGACAGTGACAGCTTTTAAAATCAGAAAATGAGTTACATCTTTCCAACATACAATGGCACAGAATACCATTCAAATTCCAATACAGAGAAATGGAGACCCAGTGAGGGAAGATTGAACTAAGGCAAGACTGAAGCACACCAGGACAAACATCCATTCATATATGCATGGTGCTTTAGTTTTAAAATGCTTAAATGGCCCTATCCCTGAAACTTCTCATACATCTCTTTCTTTGGTTACATCCACTCCCTATATGCAGCTAGCTTTCTTTGGAAGATGTCTCATAGCTTAGGTATCTCAACATTTTGTGGTCTTAAATTGAAACCCATGCTATTGTGGAATATCATTTTAAAATGTGTTATATTTGTCTATGCTGTGGAAGAATTATTTCAGTGATACAAAGAAATGTTGCATTCTTTCATGCTGCATTTGTTCAACTCTATGAAGCCTTGTTACTTTGCCTGTCTAAAACACCTGATCTGATGGTCTAATAAAAAGTAGACTAGCCAATATCTTGACAGGAAAGTACAGGCAGGGCTGGCAGGTAGAGAGAATAAATGGGAGGAGAAATCTGGGAGGAAAAAAGATAGAAGGAGCAAGAAAAGGAGAGGACACCAGAAACCAACCATCCAGCTGCACAGCAAGCCACAGAATAAGAAGTAAAGAAAGGTATGCAGTGTTAGTTATTTAGCAGCACTCTTACCCTGCGAGGAAATATCACGAAACACGACAGAATCCACTAACAAGAGTTTTATTAAGATGAAAGAGACAGACGAGTGCTCAGGCCTGAGGAGAGACATGTGTGTGGAGAAGAACAAGGAGAGATCCGGGAATATGGCGCTGACTTATAAAAGCTAGGTGGCACACGAGTACACAGATCAATGTAGCTACTCCACGCATGTGCAGATCACATGGTTGCGTTGCGCGCTCTTATGCAACCATGCAAAGCCATGGGGTCCTGGTCACGTGAGATGCCTTGACCCAGAAATGGCTATTTTGACCTGGAACTGGCTAGGCAGAAGTGTCTAGGTCCACCGGGCATGTGCAAACATGCCCAACCATGGGGGCGTGTTGTGAATCCATCATACAGAACAGAGAAAAATGAAAGCCCAGAGGCAAAAGGTAGATGGGATAATTTAAGAAAAACTGGCTAGAAATAAGCCAAGCTAATGCTGGGCATTTAAAATAAAAAATAAACCTTATTTATATTTGTATTTTATGTACATTGGTGTTTTGCCTGCATCTATGTCTGTGTGAGGGTGTTGGATCCCCTGGAACAGGAGTTACAGACAGTTGTGAGCTGCCATGTGGGTGCTGGGAATTGAACCTAGGTCTTCTGGAAGAGCAGCCAGTGCTCTTAACCACTAAGCCATCTCTCCAGCACACACATGGCAACTCACAACTGTCTGTGATTCCAGTTCCAGGAGACACAACACCCTCACACAGGCATGCATGAAGGTAAAAGCAATGCATATAAAAAAATTAATTTAGCTGGGCGGTAGTGGCACACGCCTTTAATCCCAACACTCAGGAAGCAGAGCCAGGTGGATTTCTGTGAGTTCAAGGCCAGCATGGGCTACCAAGTGAGTTCCAGGAAAGGCGCAATGCTACACAGAGAAACCCTGTCTCAAAAAATTGAAAAAAAATAATAAATAAGCCTCCGTGTGTAATTTTTGAGAGCTGGGTGACAGCCCCCCAAAAGAGCAAAGATTAAAAAAGAGAAACAACCAGCCGGGTGGTGGTGGCGCACGCCTTTAATCCCAGCACTCGGGAGGCAGAGCCAGGTGGATCTCTGTGAGTTCGAGGCCAGCCTGGACTACCAAGTGAGTCCCAGGAAAGGCGCAAAGCTACACAGAGAAACCCTGTCTCAAAAAACCAAAAAAAAAAAAAAAAAAAAAAAAAAAAAAAAAAGAGAAACAACCAACATCAGGCTTCAATCCTCACAGCTTCATGTAATAAACTCTCACAGTCTCCTCACTGGATTTCTGACTATGCCAAACACAGATAGATACCTGCAACAATGCTGAATTGTAACCACAAACTAAGAATTTATGACCTTAGATTTTGAATCTTTTTTGTTTGCAGGACCAGCACTTGATGGAGATGTGGAAGGCCATTTTCAGGTTCCTAGTGGCTTTATCCAGCAGGTCTGCATAGAGAGGACTGCTGTGGGATGTTCTGTATGGCAAATGTGTTGCTCTGATTGGTCAATAAATAAAACACTGATTGGCCATTGGCTAGGCAGGAAGTGTAGGCGGGACAAGGAGAGAACAGGAAGCTGGGTGAGAGAGACACTGCCAGCCGCCATGATGAGAAACAGCATGTGAAGATGCCGGTAAGCCACGAGCCATGTGGCAAGGTATAGATTAATAGAAATGGATTAATTTAAGCTGTAAGAACAGTTAGCAAGAAGCCTGCCATGGCCATACAGTTTGTAACCAATATAAGTCTCTGTGTTTACTTGGTCGGGTCTGAGCAGCTGTGGGACTGGCAGGTGAGAGATTTGTCCTGACTGTGGGCCAGGCAGGAAAACTCTAGCTATAGAGGATGATTGGACCATAGGCCTGAGTGAAGGTGTCTGAGATTGTCTGCACTTGGCTATGCTGGGGGAGGTCTTTTGCTCACCCCTTGGCATTTCTATAAATACCTTAGGTCAGAGACAAAGAGGGTTCATTGGAATAGGTTCCAGGCCCTCTTGAGGCTATCCTTTATTTTCTATCTGTTTATCTCCACAATCTAAATCCTTCTATCTAATATTTCCTGCTGCTCGCACTCAAGAAAACTCTGGGGAACTGTGCAGTTGGTGGGTAAACACCCTGCAGAATGGTGTCATGAACAGGGACTAAAGAAAAAAAAAGGTGTGTGTGGGGGGACTAAAGACAAGTGAACAGGGACTAAAGGCAAAGTAATAGGGACTAAAGATGAAGGAAAATAATAATTTTATTACAGAGTTTTTGGCTAAAGTGCATTGTCAGGCCCTGCTAGTGGAAAAAAAAGGGACATGTCTGGTGTTGTAATGGAATATGAATATTAATAAGGGGCAGGGGTTTTCATCCTCAAGAAAAAAGAAAAAAATGGACTGGAAGGATGTCCAATGCTGCAGTGCAAAAATCTCTTCTATCAAAATTTCTATCTTCTATCTCTTTCTGTAAGGAACACATGTAAGGCCTAGGGTGAACAAGCCTGGTCAGGAGTGATACCAATAGAATGATGTAAGTAAACCACAAATGGAGTAGTGATAAGCTATAAGCTATGTGTGGAAGTAGGGATAAGACTAGGAACCTAGCCAGGAAAGAATATAAAAGATGAAGCCTCACACCCGACCAACAGAGCTCGTCAAGCCCTCACAGGAGATGACTCTCCTCTGCCAGAGACGTGAGATCCTGTCCCCAGTGCAGACGTAGCTGACCTGAGGAAGGCTGACCCAAGATCCAGAGGAACAGACGTGGCGAGTCCGGACCTGTATACCCGGAGAGGTACTCCAGCTTCCATTTGGAAGACAGGATGAATATTGCTTGTAATCTTACTGTGTGAATAAATGAGTGTTATACCAAGTCCGAATCAAGAGTGATTATTCCTCCCCCGTAACTGGGGTATGTGCTCGCTACACTTTCTTAATTTCTATCTGTGAAAAATATGTTATAGTGTAGTAATATAGTGTAGGAAAACTTAGAAGTGAAAGATTGTGTAGAAAAAATTTAAGGCAACTAGACAGAAAAACTCTTCAATTTTCTAACTTTGGGGGCTATGAACGCAAACTGGGGAGAAAATTCTTTCTTTGAACTTTACAGGTAGTAAAAAAGGTCTTCTTTGAGCTTATCAGGAAGAAAAAAGTTTCCTATGAAAGCTTTTGGCCTGGGGACAGCTAAAATGCTAAAGCCAAGGGGCAGGGGAGAGTGATTTCTCCCTGAGGCAAAAGTGCGGGTGTAAGAAGCCAAAAAGTTTAAGTTCAAAAGTTTTGAGAAAAGTTGGTCTTTCTCTCTTGGGAAAAAAAAATCTTTCTCTTAAACTAAAAAGCTTTTCTTGGAAAATTTGTTGGGGGGGATCTCTCTAAAAAGCCTTAATCTTTCTCTCTCAAACTAAAAGCTCTCTTAATGAACTTAAAAACTAAAACCTTTCAGAACTCTCTCAGAAGGACAAAAATTAGAATCACCTGAAGATATCAGTATGGGGACCACCTGTGATTAGCTCTAAAAAAGAAAACAACAAACCTTAAGACAGCAAAACCTCCCTAAATTCTGTCTTTCAAGCCAGAAAAATCCTCCCTGCAATGCAGGAAATGGGGACAAGTTTCTTAAAAACCTTTCCTCTAAGTTCTGTCTCTTCAACCTACTAAAAGACAGTGGGTGGGAGTTCCCTGAGGGAAACACTTGGGAGAGTATGGGTAAACAGCTACAGAGAGCCCAATAGGGCAGGAAACTATTTACGTGTGTAAAACAAAAAAGCCAACCTTTTCAGTTACAGCTGAGCTGAGACATCAAGGGTTTTGTTTCTGAGTGAGCATTTCAGAATAAAAAGGAGCTTCTAATTGCCCTAAAGCAAAGATCCCCTGAAGCAATGCAAACTCATTTAATCACTGTATTTTAGCTTAACCAAAAACTGAGAAGCAACTAGGCAGTACCTCCGAGTTTGAGTGCATTCTGGGGATACTAGAGTTCCTGCAGTTGTGAACTTCCTCGTGCATAGAGATGAGGTAGGAAGGTGCAGGACCCCTGGGGAAAACTGCTAATGAACAAACAAAGCTAAAACCAGTGGGAACATCACAATTGTCTGTTTTCCTGCAAGTCCCGGGTTGTTAGGTGGGACTACACAGTGTCCACAGCTTTAAAAAGAAATCTCTGAGAAAAGCTTTCCTTATCAGAGAAAAGACCTTTTTGGGAAAACAATAAACCTGAACTGCATCTGTAGTTGGTCAGCCTAGTCAGGAATGCTCTCTGGGGAAAGAGCCCAGCTAGGGCAGAACTATCCAGGAGTAAAGTGTTTTTTCAATCAGAAAGCATCTTTATAAGAAAAGCTTTGTTTCACCTCACTCCTGGTGAGATGAGAGAATCTAGCCCTAAAGTGTGATTGCCTCTGGCATAAACTCTGTTCTTGAGTGCACAAACAAACAAATGCAAAACAAACAAATTCCCCACTGGAGAATTGGGTCAGGTTAAGGCCTGATTTGAGTTTAGAGATGGCAAAAACCTCCTTGTTAGAAAAGCAGAAGCTTGATTTTCAATCTGTATGCAAACCACACAGACCCTGAAAACAGAGACAGACAAAAAGCCCCTACCTTCAGTAGCAGGAAAAGCTGCCACTGTGGCATTGGGAAACTGTTTCTAGGGCAGAGGAACTAAACTGAGACCAAACTAGGTACTGTTGGAAAGAAAGAATCTCTGAAGAAGAAACAGAGAAGGGACATATTCCTCCCCTGAAATTTCATGACCTGAGAAAGCTGCTAGACTTTGAAACAGATTGGGGGTGGGGGAGGGAGCCCCATCTCCAAAGGCAGCTAACAGAGGAGCAGAGCAGCAGCCTGAGATCTCTGAAGCTCTGCATCTGGGGGAGGGGGAGGAAAAAGCAAAATGAGATAAAGATCAGTGGGAGAAAATCTCACTGAAGGAGCTATGGGAAAGCTCTGTTGTAAATGCTTTTGTTTTTCCCTGACTGGCTAAGGCAAACACAAGCCCCGAGGAAAGCTGCTATCAGAAGTGCCAGCCTCAAATGCATGCTAATGAGGCAGGTGCAGTTCTGATTTGAGGCCAGTGTCAAATGAAGGAGAAACACCTGTTGAATCCAGCTGAGAAGAGAACAGAAATCTCCCAATCTCCCATAACTGAAAATTCGAAATGCTTGGTTCAAATCTTCTGTTGCAAAAGCAAAAAATTGTGAAAGTAAGCCCAGTAAAAAAGAACCGGAAGTTGACTCCTGGACCCGAAAAGAACTATAGGAAATGAAGTCCATAAGCTAGCTCATAACAGTGAACTGACAAAGAGAAATGAATTCTGGGAAATGTAGTTTTTCTGCTAAAGATGACGCTATTGCCTGTAAAAACTTTTCAGCTCGAAAAGACATCCATGGTAAACTTAAAGTACAGCTTTTAAAAGAAAAATGAAAATCATCTCAGAGTTTGAATGTCAGTTCCAATGAAAAATTGAAAGGAGATTTTGCCGGTTTTGGGGACCGTTGCGGAAAATACCTTATTTTCCCTAATAGCTGTGCAATTTTTTTTTGCTAAGAGCAGTACAGTAGTTCAATGGAAATTTCACCCTCATCCTGAAGTGATAAATTTGGGTAAAGGGAGAGCCTCTAACTAGAAACCATTTATCAACAAGCCACTTTAAAATCCTTAAAACAAGGGAAAGCAGCTTATACCCTGAACATTGTTCAAGATATGAAGAAACATGCAAAATTTAAAAAAGATTTTTGCCTTTTGAACAAACAGCCTGCAATTAGTAATTCCTTTGCAAATCTAATAAGGAGAAAAGGAAACAGGCATTCAAAAAGAAATGGCTGCTCTATAGATGGAATCAAACTTCAGAAACTATAGTTGTCTTACAAAAAAGAGTTTCTCCACACTTGAAAGTTCCTTATAAGAAATGCTAAATATCACAGCTGATAACATCAGGAGTTAAAGCTATTGAAGTGAAAATACTAAATCCCAAAAATGCTTTTCCTCTGAGTAAGTTAATGATATGTTTCATGAAAGAACTACTATGTTCTTGACTTCTTTGAATAGTAGAAGTTTTGGTGAAAATATTGGGCTAATAAAAATCTATCAGAAATATCAGCATTGTTAGAGAACTCAAGGCAAATACAGCTTTCAAAATTTAAGAAGGGGAAAAATTGTACCAGAGTTTGAGTATAAAAAGCAGCTAAAACAAAGTTCTTGATATTAAGGTTCCATCTTGCAGTCTGGGGATAGTAGGAGAATAAAGAGGCTTCCAGACTGCTTAGGAGTGTGAGACAATTGTAATTAAGTTTTTTGATAATTGTTTTGTTGTATGTAATTTTTTTTTTTTTTTTTTTTTGGTTTTTCGAGACAGGGTTTCTCTGTGTAGCTTTGCGCCTTTTCCTGGAACTCACTTGGTAGTCCAGGCTGGCCTCGAACTCACAGAGATCCGCCTGGCTCTGCCTCCCCCGAGTGCTGGGATTAAAGGCGTGCGCCACCACCGCCCGGCGTTGTTGTATGTAATTTTACTATGTTAAAGTTAAAACCTTTCTTTAAAAAAAAAAGACAAAAAGGGGAAGTGCTATAAATGATTAACTGATAAGTAAAGTGCTGATTGGCCAGTAGCCAGACAGGAAATATTGGTGAGACAAAGGAAAAAGAAAAGGGAAAAGTAAAAGAGAGAGAAGCTGCCAGCTGCCACCATAAAAAGATGTTAAGATACTGGTAAGCCACAAGCCACGTGGCAACTTATAGATTAATAAAAATGGCTTAATTTAAGATATAAAACAGCTAACAAGAAGCCTGAGCCATTAGGCCAAACAGTTTAAGTAATATAAGCATCTGTGTGTTTATTTTATAGGTGGGCTGTCAGACTGCTGGGGCTTGGCTGGACTCGGAGAGAAAACTCCAACTACAGGAAAGTAAGAAGAATTGCTCTAGGGGTGATGCTTGGATATCCCTGGGATGAGAAAATAGAGCAGATATTATGGATGCATTGGAAGCAGTTGGGGATATAAACAGAAAAGTTCAGGTGAGTAAGGAAAGGACAGAGAGTGAGAAGGCAGTGTGGGAACAGATGACTAAAATAAGGGAGATTTTAACAGGGGATGTGGAACAGACTTCCTGGAATCTATAAGGATGACCCCATTGAGGACCAAGCCAGACACAAAACATTCAGCTGACACTTGACCTGCCTGCAAGATAGGCTGGGGCAATCGTGGCTCAGAGATTGTGTGGTCACCAACCAATGACTGGTCTAATGAATCCCAAACTGTGAGAGCCTAAAGGTCTTCTTGGATAATCAGAAGCTTACACACAGCCCCTTGCTTGCTCATGAGTGGCTACTTAGATATATTTCATGAGAGTTGCCAAGATGTTTCTGTTTTTAGTCAGGTCTTTATCTATGAGTGAAACTTTTTGATGATTTTTATCTTTTCTGAAAGAGTTTGCTAGAATATATAAACTGTAAAAAGGCATGATAGGACAGAGCAATGAGAGAGAACAGCATGAGGGAGAACAGCATGATGAGAACAACATGAGAGAATAAAGAAAAGAAACCATCAAGAGAGTAAATGAATGTTCTTACTTTCCTTAATTACACTCAGATAGAAAAGGCATAGCTTTACCATGCTGTAGATTTCTCTTTCAGCCTTGAGTGCTGTTCTGAAGGCTGTACCTCTAGGGTAGTTCCAGGAAACTGCAGTTAGGATGTAATTTATGAGAGAATAGATTTTTTAAAAAAGAAAGAAAGGGCTGTGAGCACAGTGAGAAAAAATTGGAACAAGGCAAGACTAAAACTCAACAGTGCAAACAACAAATCCTATAGCTCTGTCTAAGATAGGTGGGGCTTCATTCTCAAAGGGCTTAGATAACTCTATCCTTAAAATTTTCATACATGTCTCTCCTTTTGCTAATTCCACTCCCTGTATGCAACTCTTCATTAGCAGATGTCTCATAGCTTGGGTATCACAAAATCCTATCATGTCAAAATACAAAACTGGCTATATCTTTACAGCTTCATGCTGAAGAACTAAAGCACCTCCATTTTAAGCAAGCCCCTAACCCAAATTTGAAACAGGCCTGAGTTTCGAATTCTCAGAACTGCTGATATCAAGTTAACCATCTGGTAGTGACTGTTTAACCATGGAATGTCCCAACCCGAGGGCAGTCAATGAGAAATGCTGACAAACAACTACCACCTAGTAGTAAGATGAAGATAAGGTTTCTGGAAAGTTCCTAGAAGTGAGCCAATCAGAATTCTACCCATACTAGCACCCCTACCTGATGTAACCTTGTGGGTTTTGCCTTTAAAAACTGAGCTTGCAGAGGACCGGGCACCTCTTCCAGCCTCCACTGTATTAGATGGCTTGTTGTGGTCCCTGCCTAGGCATGTATTGCTCCCCAATAAAGCCTTGCTTTTGCATTATGGTAAGTTTGTCTTCAGTGGTCTCTCTGGGGATCACAATCTGGGCACAACAATGCAATGAACTCTCACAGTCTGCTCATTGGATTTCTGACTCTCTCAAAAATATATTGGTTCAACAGTGCTGAACTTAAACCACAGAGGAAGAATCTATGACCTATAAGTTTTGCATCTTTCTTGTTTCCAGAACCAGTACAACATGAGTGACCCTCAAAATTGGCTTCTAAGTTGTGATGGATTCTACCACACTGTGCTCTATGAAGTTGCTTCTTCAGTTTAGGAATCAAGTTGCCTATTCCTTCCATAAATTAAGGCTTAGATGGATAGAGTCTTACCCTAGAGTACCTTCCTAGGCTTCACATGCTGAGAACAGCCATCTTTTTATAGCACTAAACTTCTTGAAATTTCCTGCCTCTGCTTCACCACAGGACCACCATTTGAAACTACCTCATTCTGTTTTTCTCTATGTATTGTATGTATCCAGGAGAGAGCCTACTCTCTATGAGGAGGAGGGGTGGCTGGATGGGGGTAGGTGGTGGCAGCAGGAGAAGAGGAGGGAGAGAGAACAAGGGTTGATATATAAAAGGAAAGAAAATTTTTTAAATAAAAAATTATTAAAAAAAGAATAGATTTTAAAAAAAGAGAAAGGGATGTGGGCACTGACTTTTCATTTGTTTCTGTAGCACTTGTGTCTTTTCCAATGTAGACCTGAATGAGTCATCAGTAATAAACACCAAACAGAATCAATACTTTGTCCAAAAAATCAGCCAATTACTTTCTAATTCTGCCTTACTCAATTTATCAGGGTATTGAGAAAATAGCAATGATTTGGGGATAAAATATACAAATGACCTCTATCTAAATTTTCCAGGGAGTCTATTTCCCCCTTAAATCCTATGACCCCAAGCTCCACTGTCTGCATTACTTTCAAACTCCCATATTCCTATTCCCACAATAATTGCCAATTAAGCTCTGTGTGAAGTTTTCTATGGCTTTTGACATCTAAAGTCCCAATATCTTCCACATTCCTCCAAAAGACAACGTTCCCACATTCTACCCAGCATCAAAATCACTTTTGGTGTACCTTATTTTGATCCAACTTATTTGTTTCTTGCTGAAATTAAATTATCTAACCAAAAGCATTTCAGGTTATGATCATGTTTATTTGGCTGATATTGCCAGATCACAATCAACAATTGTTGCAGATTAGGATAGAAACTCAAGCTTGTAACTGAAGACAAAAACCATGGAGAAACTTTGTTTACTTCCATTCTCTCTTGCTGGGTCACTGTCTTATCCTAAGCTAGATATCACAACATTCTCAGACCCTCTTGCTTAGCGTATTGTAACCTCAGTGGAAGAGCCTTCCTACACCAATCAACACAGTTTCTCAAAACCATAGTAACTAGCAATTCTGATCTGGGCAGAGCCTCAACTGATGCTCCCTCAGATGACTCTAGGCAACCTCATGTTGACAGCTGAAGCTAATTAAGACAGAGAATAGTACTAGAAGATTTTAAAAACACAAACACAATATATTAACCATGTCAATCACTTAAGCAGCAGAAACCCAAACATGAAGTTAGCAACAACTGGAAAACACAGATGTGTTAAGAAATGAGGTTGAAGTGAGTCTCTGAGATCAAGAAGAGAAAACTAAAACTGTATCTCCACAGAAACTTCTGAAACCAACAAAACCTCAAGTAACTCATATCATCATATAGCAAATTTTCTGGAAAAAAAATGGTGAAGATCCATTATTTTCCAGAGAAACAACAAATTTAGATGACAATAATCAACTTCATAGATGGCACCACTGATCAAACATGACAAAAAGACAGAATTACAAATATATATCATGGTCCCTTAAACAAGAACAAGATTCTAATCAAAATTAAATGACAAAAATTCAATGGCCAACACTCATCCTGTGCACTCTATTTCTGTCTTTTGCCGATAATAGAAAATGCATAGAATGATGTGAGCTGTTCCACCAAAGTTGTAAAGATTTCCTTGAAGCTTTCTGATGTTTCAACTTTGTAGAAAATAGTTTGGATTATTAAAAGGATCTCACTATCTTATTAAAAAAAAAGAAAATAATATTTGTTAGGATTACTTAGACACCATTTTGTTTCCTATGACTGATGATTGCCGGTAAGTCTGCATCAGAGTGAAGGAACTAAAACTTTTTCAAACCAAATGCAAGATAACAGATTTTTAAAGAAATTGTGTGTGATTTGTATTGTTCATGTAAAGCAACTTGTTTTGCTCTAATTGCTTTATGAGTCAGAAGAACTTTTGAAAACAAGATCATCCCCACATTTTGTATATGTTCATGTGTGAAAGACAATGCCTCCCATGTGCATACATGTGACATACAAGAAGAGAAGGTGTCAGATCCCCTGGATCTGGAGTAGCAGGTGGTTATGAGCCTCTAACTTGGATATTGGAATATGAAATCAGGTTATCCCCAAGAAGAATATATGTTTTGTCACCTACTCAGCCTTATACTACTTTTTATCCAATACAATAAGTCTTCCACAGATTAACAACAACAAAACATAAATAAACAAAGGAAATAAATGATCCATATGATGCATCATGCATCAATATTAAGAGGTTGTGTATGGTAAATTTGCAGCATGAATTGAATATAATCAAAAGAAATGCCTCAACAATTTATGACAGGATTTCTGTTTCGAATGCTATATGCAAAGTGGAAACACACAGAATGCTCACCAGGATTATGAAAAAAAAAAGTACACATATTGACACCATGTGGCTTCTATATTTACATCAAAGCTGCAACAATCAAGAACTTGTACAATATTTTTGAAGGAATAAAAGAGATAGAAAGAGCCAACAACAAAAGCAGGAAAATATAGTCAACTTTTAATCAAAAGAACAAAGGAAACACAGCCAGGAAAAGTTTTGTCTTGACCAATGTTACCCAGCTACCTGTGATTCTATGTGCATAGAAATTCACAACTTCCACAAAATTAACTCAGAGTGACCTTCAATATTATATTACTGACCCTCCAGCTACTAATACTTTTTTTCCAAACAGAGAGGCCCCAAGCTCTAGAGCTCTCCTGGCAAATGAAGGTACTCTCTTGCTATGGTTCTGAAAAATTCTCATGTCTCCCTGTAGTTTCAGGCAAACCCAGCCCCACTGATGCCCAATCACAAAATGATATAAAAGAATAATTTAATGTCTATCGCTTGCCACATAGATTATGGCACATGATTTGGAATCTGCCCTATCCACCTTCCCAACAACAGGCAAGCCTGAAATATATCTGCAGCTTAGTAACTTCTTCCATGGAAATGAACTTCCAAGAATCAGGTCAATACTGGTATCAGAAATGTTAAAACATTCTAAGCATGTGTTTCTGAAAGATGATTCCCCAGCACTTCCTTCTATGAGTTTCTAAACTATTTGTAGCATTTATAAAACAAACCTTAATGTGGAGACTCAATGCTCAGAAATTCTAGAAACCAGACTTTCAGTTTTCAAATTTGTCTTCCCATTGCACATCAAAAGCAGTACTCATGTGTGTCCACTGGACAGTGATTCAGAAACATCATATCCTCCCATAACAGGGCTGCAGAGTCTTTCCTTCCTCAGGAAATTCATACACAAGGAGGCTCAGTGGAAAACAGCCACTTCCAAGGTCACCACATAGACCAACAGAACCACAGTCTGGTTCATGGTCCCTCCAAATTCCAGCAGAAATGAAAGCTCAGCAGACCTGTTCTTAACACCCTACACCCACCATGGCATGGCTTGTGGTCTTCCTTACAATTCACTACAGCAGAAACAAAGGAGAATCATGATAAAAACCCACAAACTACCTGTAACTAGTACTCCTGATTGCTAACTCTTCCTAGAATCCCACATTGGCTAGGGCCACCCAGCTGGGCCTCAGAATTAGCAGTTCCCCTATTAGGTGACAGAGATCAAATGATGGGACAGCACATTCCTTCCAGCTCTGCTTTTCCAGCCCAGCAGCAAGGGTCATAGTCTCTCCTAGAACACATCCTGTTCCTCAGCCAAAGCACAGGGTTCTTTGTGTGCACATTCTATTACACACCCAATATCCAGTGCAGATAATTACCTCATAGCTGGGAAATCCTGCAGACAAACACAGGGGACATTCACACAGTAACTTTTGCTGCTGTGTAACTGTTATTAAAGAAACACAAGGCATGAATGAGGGGTCATTGTAGAACTTTGACACAGAAAAGAGAATGTGAATATGATGTAGCTATAATCTCACAAATTATTTTAAAAAGTTGAAGCAGCCTTTATGGCCATGTGCTTCAGAGAATAGGGATTTGTATTAGAGCACATTAAAGATTTCTTATATGTTTTCTCTAAGGATGAATATCTTAAACCAGAAAAATAATGGTGATGTTAGGCAGGGCCACATCATTTATCCAGATCTTCTATTTTTTTAGCTGAACTATTATAAAAAAAGCAATTTGGTTTCCCAATAAGGTTTGTTCTTTACCAAGATTCTTGATTGCCCTCATCTGTGGATTGCAAGAAAAGGTCAACCAGGACATTCATGGAGCATCTAAAATTGATTACCCAATTCCACATTGCTAATATCAACTACTATTGAAGCAAGAAAGCTCTCATACACCATCCTGACTCCAATGTTCTGAACTGTGACCAGCGTCAAAGTTGGTCAGTGAATTTAATTCTTGCAGAGGTTCCCTTATAAGTCCCCACTAAAAGCCACAGAGATTGGAGTTCACTCATTAACTGGTTTATTTTTCCTTTTCACTGAGCTGTCAAGGCCCAGCCTGGAAGAAGTTACAGGACCACCTTCCCAGCACTGGGCAGTAGAGGCAGGATTAAGTGTTCAATGCATTTCTTAGTCACGTAGCATGAGGCAAGCCTAAGCAATAGGAGACATTGCTCTACACAGAAATCAATGATCAACATCACTTGAGAGAAAAATGAATGAAATTAATAACATAAAAACATTAGAGAATAGAAACAAATAGAGATAGGATAAGTAATGTACTTAAAGAAAATATTTAAAAATGATATCAATAAGTGATTTTTAAAATGATAAAAATAATGTTGTTTTAAGATTAAAAAAACTTAGCTATATTGACTTTGAAAAAGAGTAGGCCCTTATCTAGTTCAAGGAATACAATTAATAAAAGGTAGATTGATGTTGTTCATATGTACATGTTGGCTGCTGATATCTGAACCTGATAAGTAGAGTTACAATCAATGGCCTCTTTCTCAAACCTCTGAGCTTATGTAACTGTGTTGAGCAGGAATGAACATACCTGCATTGGACCATTGCTTAATTGTAGATTCAGTATTCATTGGCTCAAGATAACCTATCCGCCGGGCGGTGGTGGCGCACGCCTTTAATCCCAGCACTCGGGAGGCAGAGCCAGGCGGATCTCTGTGAGTTCGAGGCCAGTCTGGGCTACCAAGTGAGTTCCAGGAAAGGCGCAAAGCTACACAGAGAAACCCTGTCTCGAATAAACCAAAAAAAAAAAAAAAAGATAACCTATCCAAACAATACAACACAATCTGGTCTTTGTTCATTCAGGACATGAATTAACACATGCTGGGAAACTACAAAATCACTCCCAGTACCACAGTCAGGTCTTTTTTCATAATGGTGGCTCCAGCAGCTAATTGCCTACCTTGTTTCTGCCAGCAGTGTACACAATAAAATATTCCTTCTATTTTGCATAACCACACAGCTGCCATGATATGCTTACTGGTAGGAAACACCTAGATCCATAAAATGACACTACCTAGGCATCCACCCAAGAATGGGCCAGCAACTAAGGGAAAGTACCTGACATTCCAAACTTTCCAACCATTACATAAGAATAGATAAGAGCTGGGCGGTGGTGGCGCATGCCTTTAATCCCAGCACTCAGGAGGCAGAGCCAGGCGGATCTCTGAGTTCGAGGCCAACCTGGGCTACCAAGTGAGTTCCAGGAAAGGTGCAAAGCTACACAGAGAAACCCTGTCTCGAAAAACCAAAAAAAAAAAAAAAAAAAGAATAGATAAGATCAATATCACCAGATATCTGTTTGAGGGTGTCAGATCACCTAGAACTGGAGTTGCAGACTCCTGATCTGGAGTTACAGATAGTAGTGAGCTTCTATATATTCTAGGAATGGAAGCTGGATGCTCTGAAAGAAACTGCAGTGCTTTTAACTGGTAAGGTATTTTCTACTTTAAGTTTTCTATTCTTCATTATGTTTTCTGTCCAAGGCAGCCTCATCAGGGTAAGACACCTGGTATTGATTAAAAAGTAGAATTCTCTTTCATCTGAGAGAATAAGGCAGGGAAAATCTCCCTAATTATTTGTCCAATACAACATGGTCGGCCAATTATTCATATATGTACAACCAACAAAAATGGATGCAGCAGGTTGTTTTCATGTATTTCAGCATGCTTATTCATCCACACATAACAAGGAAAAATTTAGAAGGGATTTGGGAAGGAATTAAATGAAGAGATAAAAGGGAAAAGGAATGTAATATCTTTTAAATAGCAATTTATGAAAATAAACTTTAAATAAAAAGAGGGGCTAAGAACACTGGATGTTGTTACAGAGGAACCAGGTTCCATTTCTAGAATCCACATGGTAGTTAACCATTTACTGTAACTCCAGTTCTAGGCATCTCCTGCCTTTTTCCGACCTCTGTAAGTACCGTGCACTGATGCATGCATGGAAAACACTCATCTAATTTATGTTTTTTAAGTTAGAAAAAGGGAAGAATGAAATTTTCTTTTTTTCACAATTAAGACTTTTATTTGTCACTATTAAACATCTGGATTTCAAACAGATTCTTGGGCTGGTGGTTCATATCCATCAGCTTGTTTAACTTTAGCACCTGTCTCATCACCAGTAGCTTTTCCAGAACTACCACCTTCACCATGGAGCTCCATGAGTTTTCCCAATTCAAACTTGGGTTTGTTCAGCATTTTCACTTTTCTAACGAAGACATCATGAAGAGGATAAATGGACTGGCAAGCCTTTTCTGTCTTTCCCAATGCTGTCTGGAATCAATTTATTAACCACTTCCTTCAAGTCATTTGTCTGCACTTCTCGGGTCATGATTTCCATCATCTTCTTCCGGATCTGGTGGACCTGCCGGTGCTGTGCATAAGAGGTCTTGCGTATCTGGTTGTTGTGTTTTTTAGTGAAACCAACACAGAACAGATGGAGCAAATAACCATCAGTTGTCTTGACATCCACATGAGCTTCAATCACGGTCTGCCACTTTTTGACCATGGAACACATTTTGTCCCAGGTAAGATCCATGCCATGGAAGTTAGTCAGACAGTTTTTGCCCAAAACATCCTCGGTAATTAGCTTGAATTTTCTAAATGCAGCTTCGTCATTCTGTAGATCAGCAAGGCTCACTTCAAACACATGACCCTTGAGGCCATCAGAGGCGATTTTGGTTCCTTGAGTCCTCGTGACTAGTGTCTTTCCAATATTTCTAATATTGAACATGGCCGTAGCTTTCACATCATACCAATCTTTCTTCAAAAATGGATCAACCACTTCTTCTTGGCTCCCTTCTTGCCGCCTTTTGTCAGGCGCTTGTTCTTGCTGACCGCCATTGTGCTGCGGAGAGAGCCCAGAATGAAATTTTCTACACTGATGTCACAGATCTGAAACAGACAGTGGCTAGGCTTAGTTAAAACAACATCCCTATGGTCTTGCATGTTAGGAGCTGTGGCCTTCCACTGAGCCAGCCTGCTCAGAGTCAAAAGCAGCTTCATTCTGAGGTTAATACAGTTCATCATAATCACTCATGTAATAGCATAGTATACAGTGTTGTTAAGTGACTTTTCCTTGAAGTTTTCTGTATTTGTCTTCTCTATCTTGCCTATCTGAGAACAGCATTGGTACAGTTATCTTTTAGATAGAACATCAAGATTGACAGGTTGCATAGGCTCCAAAGCAATGTTTTTTCACTGTGACATTTATTGATTTTCATCTAAGACCTTGTGATATAAGATGAACTTGCCAAGGTATTTATTTCCACCATTTTTATAATTTACATAAGTTTCTTCATGACAATGCAGTAAGAATACCCCTAAATGTCTCTGCTTTTACATTGTGATCATGTTCAGAAATGGATTTGTTTACTCACATGTTTAGGAATAGATAGAATTATACATGAACATGTTCAGACTTCCTAAGTAAAATCCACATACTTTCTTTGTTTAGGAAAAGCATGCTTTCACTGCCTCCTGCAGGTAAGAAATTTTTCTCCTTTCTTCTTTCATGTCTGTGTGATGGCTATTTTTGGTAGTCAAACTGACTACATCTGGAATTAACTAAAATGCAAACAGTTGGGTGTACCTGTGAAGGATTTTTTTAAATGTTTTGAAATTAAAGACCCATTTTTAATTTGGATCATTTGAAGTGAAATCCAATTTTATCTGCTTGGTGGCTATGTACACCTTTAACCCAAGAACTCAAAAGGAAGAAACAGTTGGATTTTCCTGAGTTTGAGGCTCTCCTGGTCTACAGAATGAGTTCCAGGGCTACACAGATAAACCCTGTCTCAAAAACACCAAAAAAAAAAAAAAAACAAATGAAGTTTAAGATCCACCTTTAATCTGGATTACACCTCTTATGGAAACCTGCACATATAAAGTATATTGAAGGAGGGAGCTCTGTCTCTCTCTTTAACTCCTTGACCTAACACTGCCTACAAAGTTCATTCCTTTACCAGTATTATAGCCTACTTTCTTTATATTTTGGTGTATACTTAAGACCAGCTAAAATATTTAGCCTCATGAACTGAACAACAACTTTATTATTCAAATTTCCATTGGTAGCAGCCATTGTTTGACTACACAGCTTGTAAGACATTTTATTAAATCAACTTTCTACATACATAGAAAGATTCACTCTGCCACTCCTGTTCATGTATAGAACCTTGAATAATACAGTTGCATTTTTTTTCACCTGCCCCCTGAGGAAGATGTGCTAGCTAGCATTGATGCACAAAACCACATTCTTCTTAGCTCCATTATTCTGTAAGTATTCAACTTTCCATGAAATCTACTCTTTATTATTATTTAATTTGCTAACAGTTTGTTCTGAATTTCAGAAATAAAATTCCTGAAGCAATGGAGCCATCATCCAGCTTTCTGATGGGAGAAAGATCTATTATCTTGTTTGTGATCTGGTTCCTGCTCTTTTTCCTGGTTGTCCCAAGTCCCTCTGAAAAGCAGGCAAAAGTACATTCAAGTCACCTGATCTCATTGTGATGCCACCTAACCAACATCTCCTTTTGTGTGCTTAAGTCTCTCTTTAGTTGTTAATATTCTGGGCACTCTTCCACCTGTGTAACAGGGAATCACTCCACCCCACATAGTATAGTGGTCTGCACAAGCTAGCTAGCCACATTGTGTCCAGTAGGTAGAAAGGAAAGTGACAATGGAGGGAAGGAAGAGAGCAGGGTGTGCTATTAGAGCCAAGGGCAGGTGCTATTGAAAAGCAAATTTCTGCTAATTCAGAAAAGTTCCGGGTCTGTGTTGATGACAGATCAGCAACCATTGTGCTGTGACTTTAAGCACAGTGTAACACTATGGGAGGTGCTCTTGTCACTCAGGCCTCACTAGCCAATCAGGCCCTCCCGGCGACCTGCCAGTCAGAAGTAGTGCAGGGTCCTTCCGGTCACCATCTTCGGCTCGGCTTTGAAGAAAAACTGGCGTCATTGGTTTTGTATGCTGTTCTGTGAGTGCTGCTGCAGGAAGCTGAGCAGAGAGCTTGGGCAAGTTGGAAACCCACAACATGGTGAGTGAAGAGCTGCTGTCCCCAGACTGGGAGGAGTGGTCATTTCAGTCATGGGAGCCAGTTTGGCGTGTTCTCCCTTGGTTGGGTGGGAGCCAGTGGCCAGAAGTAGAGTTCTGCGTGTTTTTGTATGGTACTTCATGGTCCAGCGTGGTTTTGCTCGTCCTGCATGCTCCATTGTGTTTCTGCATGGTCCTGCACTGTCTTTGCAATTTCTGGGCTGGCTGGCAGGCTTTGTGTAACTTCACTCCGAAGGCTGCATCTATGGGGAGCATTGGGACTATGACTGTGCTTTGAAATTACCTTCTTGTTAACATCACTGCGAAATGCTGCCATCCTTAGTGATTATGTTGTTGCTATGCAACAAATATTTGCCAAATTCAGATAGCCATGGTTTCGTATCTTTTGCATTTTCCAGAAGTATTGCACTTTGAACTTTTCATGTTTAAATTTAGGATACATGTGACATTAATTCTGTGGAGCTCATAAACAGTATCTCCTATGTAAAGTAGCCCTCCAAAGCTAAAATGAGATGTAGAAAAGTAGAATTAATGGTAATAGAATTTATGGTACAAGGTGTTACCAGTTATTTGGACATATTAATTCACAAAGTAGCATTTAAATAAGTGAGGGTTCCATCCCAAATTCCCCAAAGATAAGTAGTATGCTGTTAGAGATAAATCTGATAAGATATAAATGTTTGTTCCTCAGGATTAACCAGCTACATTCCCATAACAAAGGAGACAACCCTGATTTATAATCAGCAGAAAGGCCCATCTCTCCATTTATAAACAGGCCTCAAATGGTGCTCAGGGGACCATTACAGGGTCACAAACAACATTAAATCCTGATATGCCATAAAGGTATATTAATTATAGAACAGGGGCATCTCCAGTCTTTTTGAAAACCAGTTTTTAGTCATGGTCTCTGATGTTACTTGAGGTGAACTAGAACCCTGTCTGTGGCCCTACAGGGCATTGCCCTTGTTATCCTCCTGACTAACAACCCTAAATCTTGGATTATATAGCTGCAGCACCACAAAGTTCTAAAATTACCAGTTTGTGTCATATAGTGGGCTGTCCAATGCGGAACAGGAAAAGGATTTGTGTGTGGAGCATGGCTTCTCCCTTCAGACCAGCAGAAGAGGAAAAACAGTGTGTACTGTGTACACTGCAGGGGGAAACAGACTAGATAATAGCTTGATAATGACTGAACTTGAAGGCTGTGAGCTGCAGGGGTCTCCATTACAAGGAAGGACTGATGGGGCATGGTGAGTGACTCTCTCTGTAATTTTTCTGCATGTATTAATTTTTAACATATGAATGAAGACAGACAGTATTGGTGGGTGTACAGTTTATTTAGAGAGGATAGCTTGAACTGCTAAGTATTCAGTTTCCAATTAGCGAACTCTCCTATGCAGATATGTGCAATCCTGGTTGACACAGTTAAGTCAGCTCAGAGGCTTGAGACATAAGCCAATGGCTGTAAGTCTATGTGTCATCTTACAACACTCAGTGACTAATATTTTACATGGGACAATGTCATACAATCTCTCATTAATCGTATTCACTTTACTATGGAGGTGCCTACTCCATTTCAAAGTCAGTATAGATAAATTTTCTTCCAAGTATTTTTTTTTATCATTTTAAAACATCAATTATTGATATTATTTTAAAAATTCATTTTCTTACATGCATTGCTGCTTTTTTTTCAATTTTTCCATGTTTCTCAGTTTAAGAATTTCATTCCATTTTTTTTCTGAAGTGCTGTTTATCTTTTTATTTATATCAGTTTAGAGCAGTGGTTATCAACCTTGATCATGCCTCCATTTGGGGGATCAAATGACTGTATCACAGGACTGGCCTAAGATGATTAGGTACCACAGATATTTATATGATAATTCATAACAGTAGCAAAAATATAGTTATAAAGAGGCAGTGAAAATACTTTTATAGTTAGGGGCATCACTGCATCATGAGGATCTATATTAAAAGTCACAACATTCAAAGGTTGAAAATCACTTGTTTAGATCAATGTCTCTTGTAGCTCAGGGTTGTCTCACACCATAAAATTGAGAATTGCTTTGAACACCTAATCCTGCCTCTGCTGCTCACTACTAGGAAGACAGTTCTGAAACTCCTTCCAAACTAGGCCTTGTCTAGTCTGTAGGAAGGAAAAATAGATTAGTAAATGAGTATCCTTCAACTTCTCAAGATTTTATTGTAAATCTAAAAATGAAATGGGACCTTTGTAAGAATTGTGTTCACTCACCAATTGGAAAACAGGTGTAGTCACAGGATAGAAAGAGATGGGCAAGAAGAAGGGTGAAAGCATTCCTGCTGTGACAGTAGATGATGTTAGTGAGGTAATCAATTTTAGATGATCAATAAATGTTACCACTGGCCAGCTCTTGGGTCCCCAGACCAATCAATCAAGAATGTGGATAAAGAACTGAATGTTTGTGAAACCAAATTGCTACAGTTACACCAGTTCAACCTAAATAGCAGAAGTGGATAAAATGATGTGACCCTGTCTAATACATGACTGTGTTTTCCAGGTTTAAGATGTATACCCCGAGAGAAATGATGTGAGTAGTACTTGGTGTGCTTGAATACAAATCCCTAGCCTCTGGAGCACATGGCCATAAAGCCTGTTTCAACTTTTTAACAGAATTATTGGGGACTATGTTTACATTATTTTCAATACCTCTTTCCTGCCTCCAACCCCTCCCATAAGCCCTTCCTCGTGTTCTAACCCATGGCCTCTTCTTGTTCAACAACATTTACTGTTTTAATGTGACCTGTGTTTGGTTGCAGGACCTCCCAGGTATGAAGTAAAAAATTGGCTACACTGAACATTGAGTGTGTAATGGAATGTGAACACATAAGACCCTGTGCCTTGCCAAAGGAAGAGGAAATGCTCTGGGAGATTGGAGAATTTTACTAAACTACCAAATCCCCAGATTAGGATCATGTCTGACCATACTGTGGAAAGAAAAACCTGAGGTTTTTGCTCTCTGAGTCATTTGATCATTGCTCACCCAGTAGAATAACTTCTAATATTCTGAAATGCAACTGGGTAGTCCTAGCTAATGAGGGACTTTGGGAATCCTTACCAATCAGGAACACCAATAAGAGGTAGCTTACAGGTTCTTTCCAGGATTCTCTTCTTGTTCTGCTGTAGGGAGCTGTAAGAAATTCCACAAGCCATGCCATGCTGAGTGTAGGGACCTCTGTCACCAGACCAGGAAGAACAGGTTGACTGAGCTGTCAGAGCTGCTTGGTCTGGGATGATCCATGAGCCAGAATGACCTTCTGTTGCTTTTGTGGTAACTTGAGTAGAGGCCCTTGTCCTCTGAGCTTTGCTGAGTGGATTCCCTGGGGAGGAGGAGGCTCTGCCATCTTGGCATGGGGGACTATGAGCTTATAATATCACTGCATCATGCTATGTAATTGAGAATTGCTTTGAACACCTAATCCTGCCTCTGCTGCTCGTTGTTAGGTACACAGCCCGGCAAATCCTACCAGTCCAGATAATAGAATGTGTAAAAAAAATTCTCTGTGCTTTGGACAAGGAATAGGATGTGATCTAGGAGAGTGGAAGAATGTCTACTATAATACAAACTTTCATGACTAGGGCCCTGTTTGCTGGGCTGGAAGAGCAGAGCTAAAAGAACTGTGCTTTCTGAATCATTTGTTCTCTGATCACCCAGTAGGGTGGCTGTTAATATTCTGAGACCCAACTGGATAGCCCTAGCCAATGAGGGACTCTGGGAAGGCTTAGCAGTCAGAAGTCCTAGTGGCAGGTAGCTTGAAGGTTCTTTCTAGGTTTCTCCTTTGCTTCTGCTGTAGGGAGTTGTAAGGAAGACCACATGTCATGCCATGGTGGGTGTAGGGGGTTCAGGGGTCTGTAGGGGGTTCAGAGGTCTGTTGAGCTGTCATTTCTACTGAAATTTGGATGGAGTACAAGCCAGACTATGGTTCTGTTGGTCCATATGGTGCCCTCAGCAGTTGTCTTTGTCTTCTGAGCCTCCCTGTGGATGAATTTCCTGGGGAGGAGGAAACTCTGCAGCCCTGGCATGGGAGGATATGATGCTAAATAGTATCACTGTTCAGTGTGCACACATGGGCATGCTTTTGGTGTGGAGTGAGAAGAAATATTAGAAAACTGAATGTATGGTTTCTACAAGTTGTGAACATTGAACTGCTCTTTTACATTTGTATTATAAATGCTACAAATAATTTAGAAACTGGCCAGGCAGTGGTGGCACACACCTTTAATCCCAGCACTCGGGAGGCAGAGGCAGGCAGATCTCTGTTAGCTCAAGGCCAGCCTAGACTACAGAGGGAGTTCTAGGAAAGGTGCAAAGCTACACAGTAAAACTCTGTCTCGAAAAACCAAAGGGAAAAAAAAACCCAAAACATAGAAACTGGTAGAAAGATGGTGATGTGGATCATCTTTCAGCAATATATGATTAGAATGCTTCCAACTTTCTGCTACCAGCAGCCACAATGGTGTTTTGCAGTGAAATTTCATTCCAAGGGACAAAAGGAGTTTCTGAGCTGTGGAGGTTTATCAGGTGTGCATGGTGTTGTGTGGATGAATGGTGCAGAATCTACGTCTTGGGCCATAATCCATGTGACAGGAAGCATTCATAACTAATAAGAAGTCTTTGTTTCATGATTTGGGAGCTGATTAGTGGCCCAAAAGAAAGCATGCTACATGCCCTCACTTACTCTGTCTCAAACTGGTTGTTTCACTTTTCTTATTTTTTTTTTTTTTCGAGACAGGGTTTCTCTGTGTAGCCACTTTTCTTATTTATATGTCTATGCACATAAATATGAGCTTCTGAGTACATTTGGTATTTCTTCTAATTATATGATTTTAGTGCAGGCCACTTTGTTTTAGATAATCAACTAGGAGGCTCATTCCTGGGAAAAACAATTTTCCCTCTTAATAGTCACTAGTTTCCTGTAGTACTTTTTCTAGGGAGAGGGTCTCATTAGGTCCTTCCCCTGAACCTTGTATGTTAGTATGTGTACTGACCTTATTTTCTCCTTCATCTGAGATCTTCTTGCAGGGCTTGGGGTCTATCCACATTTGCAGATGTAACTTTGGGTTCCCAGCTCCTGTATGATTCCAGATCTGGAGGTCAGGGTCTCCTATTCCAGGGGCCTGTGAGTGCACTGGATGGGCCGCCTTGCTGTCTCTTTCCTTAAAATTGTGGTTATCACAGGATTCCCAGGTTCTCTGAATCTGGCTAAATATAATGTCTGGAAGGGCATTGCCAGGGAGGGGGAATGACTGAACATGTTGTGTGGGTGTGTCTGTGAGGGTCTTGTCTGGGGGTGCATTGGTAAATTGCTGTGCTTGTGAGGAGAAGACTGGGAGAAATTCCTGCCTGGTTTCTCTCAGGGAGAGGTTGTGTTTAGTAAGTGTTTTGCAGGATTGGCCCAAGGAGGCAGGTAGGCAGGGCTGCACAAGCTCACGGGCCCTGTGCATTAACCCAGCTCTTGTCCTGCTTATCTCAAATGTCTGTGGAGCTGAAGGAGGTATTCATGGAGTGTCACCTGCCCTGATGATTTGCAGTCATGGAACTATTCCCTGGAAACCCCCCGTACTTGAATCAAGCTGGACAAGGAGTTAACAAAGGCTGGTGATGAAACCCAGAGAGGTGGAGTTCATGCTGTCGATGTTAGGAATGGCAGGATCAAGGGAATAATCCAGGAACAGCTTGCCAAGGTCATTTAGGTGAGAATTGGATGCAGGAAATGTTACAAGATAACTAACTCATAACTGTTGTTTTGAGGTATTTGCTTTTTTGTATTTAAAAATCTAGTTATATTGGCTATTATCAGAATTATGGAGTTTGTTGATATTATAAATTGTTGCTGTTCCTATAGATTGTAGTTAGAAAAGTCAGGGTTAGGACAATTGTTTGGAAGCTCCCTCTTGTATAGAAAACATGTTTTGAATACTGAGCCAATGGTATAGAATGAAATGTTTACTAGAATTTGTTTTATATGTTCAATATATATTAGTTTATATTTGTTTTATATATTCCATATGTTCAATATATGTTATTTATTAAACTATTCAGTGTGAGTTTAAGGTTAGCTGGAGCTTTCTAATGAAATCTTGTCTCAAACAACATAGCAAAATTATATTCAACTATATTTGTGATTGTGTGTGTGTGTGTGTGTGTGTGTGTGTGTGTGTGTGTGTGTGTGTGTTTGTGTGTGTATTATTGAGAATGGTCTTTGTATCATATTCATTATGAAGACAAAATTCAAGGAGATCTAACTGGCTATATTACCACCCTTCTCTATATTCATTTCCATTAATGATTTGACAGGGACCAGTGGCTGACACCAGAAATGACTTTTAGAGTTATTGTCCTTAACCTCAGGACCTCTACAGATTAAGCTGGAATACTTCAGTGCATTTTGAAAACAATTTCAGGATGAGTCAATACAAATCAGAGTTGGGATTTTATTTTGAGACAGGGTTTCTCTCTGTATTTCTAGCTTGCTTTGAACTCAGAATATATATGAGGTTGGACCCAAACTCCCAGAACTCTGCCTGCCTCTGTTATCTAAATATTGGAATAAAAGTTGTGTGCCATATTATCAAATTGCAATTTTATTATTTATTTACTTCTCTCTGTTTGTATGTATGTCCTCACTTATGTATAGAAAAATGTGCATGTGTGTCATGGTTTAGGTGTAGAAGTCAAAGAATAATTTTTGGATGTCCACTGTAAGCAGTGACCTCTCAGGCCTTCTTTGCAGGTGTTTCAAATCTGTTATAGGTCATCAGTTCTCCATGAGCCCTTCAATCTTGGATTGGCAATCAAGACACTGAGGCAGAAGAATCCCAGCAAACTACAAAATAGTCTTGGCTCTAGTCAGATAGCAAGCAAGGGTAGTTTCTATTTCTTCAACCTACTGTATGTGGATTCTAATATCAACCTGATCATACTGTATGAAAAGTCAAGAGCCAGAGAATGATAAGTGTTGGTTCTTATTACATAATCCAGTACCAAAACCACATCTCATTTTAGCTTTGGAGGGCTACTTTACATAGGAGATACTGTTTATGAGCTCCACAGAATTAATGTCACATGTATCCTAAATTTAAACATGAAAAGTTCAAAGTGCAATACTTCTGGAAAATGCAAAAGATACGAAACCATGGCTATCTGAATTTGGTAAATATTTGTTGCATAGCAACAACATAATCACTAAGGATGGCAGCATTTCGCAGTGATGTTAACAAGAAGGTAATTTCAAAGCACAGTCATAGTCCCAATGCTCCCCATAGATGCAGCCTTCGGAGTGAAGTTACACAAAGCCTGCCAACCAGCCCAGAAATTGCAAAGACAGTGCAGGACCATGCAGAAACACAATGGAGCATGCAGGACGAGCAAAACCACGCTGGACCATGAAGTACCATACAAAAACACGCAGAACTTTACGTCTGGCCACTGGCTACCACCCAGCCAAGGGAGAACACGCCAAACTGGCTCTTCCTCACTTGACCACACCTGGGTAAAAATAGATGTTTATCATGGATTTAGCATAGATATTAGCAAAAAGAAAGTTGGGAAAGTGTGATCTTCTGAGGGAGAGCAACACTGAATTGATAGAAAGCCATGTTACAGTTTTGGTGACTTTGTAAGATCTATTTCAAGTTCTTAGGGACTCTCTCTCTTTGTCTCCCTCTTCTCAGTGTCTATCTGTCTCTCTCTCCTTCTCTTTGGTAACAAGATCATAGGTCAGTTTCTGAGGAGGCTTGATGGGATTCTGATTTAATAAGGTAAAATTATGAGTCAGAAGAGTTCTGCACTGTGTCTTACTCTCCATAAGGTTCACAATTCTGCCCTGGCAGTCCTCAGAAAATTGCTGCTTAAATCTACAAAAGGAATAAGTCCATACTCAAAAGGTTTTACAAACTTTGGCCTCAAACATGGCTCATTGGTATTTGAAATATCACTACAAATAGGAAGTTTTTTTTCCTACAAAGCAAATTTTGTTAATTTTGTGTGATGGTTAATAATGATTTTCAACTTGGTAAGATCTAGAGTCAGCCAAGAGACACTCCTCCAGGCACACCTGTGAGAGCTTCTGTAGATCATGTTATTCTGTGGGGCATGCTTATGAGTGATTACTTTGTATATTAAGTTCATTGAGATGAGCAGACTCTTCTTTTTTCCAGGAGGGATAGCAAAATTCCATTATATAGTCTTAGTCCTGGATTATGTAATAAGGACCAACAGTTATCATTCTCTGGCTCTTGACTTTTCATACAGTATGATCAGGTTGATATTAGAATCCACATACAGTAGGTTGAAGAAATAGAAACTACCCTTGCTTGCTATCTGACTAGAGCCAAGACTATTTTGTAGTTTGCTGGGATTCTTCTGCCTCAGTGTCTTGATTGCCAATCCAAGACTGAAGGGCTCATGGAGAACTGATGACCTATAACAGATTTGAAACACCTGCAAAGAAGGCCTGAAAGGTCACTGCTTACAGTGGACATCTGAAGGTTTGGCAGATTCAATAACCATAAGATAACCAAGGACAGCTCCAGGTCTGAAATAGAACTGGCATGGTAGAAAAGCTGTGTATGCTAGGGATGGAAAAGTCTGAAACATGGAGCCTCCTTGGCAATGATAGCCCAGAATATCATTAATGGTCTCAGAATTTGCACAATGTGATATAGAAAGCCATTAAAAAAAGGGAAGAACAGGAGCATTGCTTCCTGTTTTTGTTTCCTTAAATGTGAGTGATTATTTGCTGTGCTCCTGTTCTTCCCTTTTTGAAAACAGTGGACTTGGCTGTTACTCATTTTTTCACAGAATATACATTTAGGAGACTATAGACTTTTTAAATGTTGGGATTTTTAAAGACTACAGGACTTAAGAATTTGAAAGTGTTTTATGTTATCATTAAATGAGACTTTGGGGACTGTACATGGAAACATCTTGTTTGAAAAGGATATACCATAAATTATCAGTCAAATGAATATTTTTTTCTCAAAGTTGTTCTTGAGTCAGGTTATTTTATTCATTTAATAGAAATGAGACTACTCCTCTGCCCTATTTGCTGTTCAAAATGAACACAACCTGGTTATGAATTCATGGACATCTGCAAGGTCTCCTACTGAAACACACTTTTAATAGTGATCTTTAACATACAAGTTTGAGTCCTTTTCAGTGTCACTAATGCATAATTTCTTACTCCTCTCTATTACATAGTCAGCCCTGCAACCATATACATACAACCAGCAAAAACAGACTCAGAAGTTTGTCTTCATATATTTCAGCATACTTATTCATACATATTTTACAAGGAAGAAGTTGGAAGCAAAGTATTTGAGAAGGGATGGAGTGAAGAGAAGAAAGAGTAAAGTAGTGTAATATATTTTAAATAAAATGTATAGAAATAAATTTTAAATAAAAAGAGGGGCTAGAGAGATTGCTCAGCAATTAATAGTACTGGGTGTTGAAACAGAGGATCTGGGTTCCATTCCCAGTACCCACAATGTAGCTATCCATTTGTTGTAAATTCATTGTCAGGCATCTCTTGCTTTCTTCTGGCCACTGTTGGTACTGTGCACAGGCACATGCAGACAAAACACTTGCATGACCAAAGTAAAAAGAGATTTAAAACAGAAAAAAGGGAAAAAATAAAATTGTCTACCATGATGTCTCAGAACTGAGACATACAGCAGCCAAGGATAGTTAAAATGAACTTTTTGTCCTGTATGGAAAGAGCTGTGGCCTTCATCTGAGCCAACCTGCACAGAGGCAAAAGCAGCCTTGTTCTGAGCTCAAAATAGGTCAGCAAAGCCATCCATCTAAGAGCAGTGACCACAATGCTGATAGGTGACTTTTCCTTTACATTTTATGTATTTGTGTTCTCTGTCCTTGTTTTTCATGAGAATTATGACATCGATACATCTATCTATTAGATGAAACATCATGATTGACATATATCATAGGCTCCAAAGCAATTTACTTTAACAGTGTTATTTCCTTGATTTTAAGCTAAGACTTTGAGGTACAAAATGAACAGACCAGAGGCATTTCTTTCCATGATTTACATAATTCATATATGTCCCTGCATGATTTTGAGGTGAGAATATTCCCAAATGTCTCTTTCTTTACATTGTGATCATGTTCAGAAGTGAATGTGTTAACTGAGAATGCTTAAGAAGTTGGAGAACACTACATGAACATGTTCAGACTCATAAAAATAGGTCTTTCTCCCATCAGAAGGCTGAATGAAGGCTCCATTGCTTTAGGAGTTTTCTTCTTAAATTCATTTCAATCTCTTGACAGTTTAACAAAAATAAAAAGTGTAGTGTTCACAATAGGTGGATTAGAGGGAAGTTAAGGAAGGATGAATGACCTTATGAGCACTATTGTTAGCTAGCACATCTTACTCAGTGGGCAGCTGAATAGAAAACACAGCAATATATTAGTCAAGGTTCTCTGATTGAACAGAACTGATTGAATAAATCTCTGTATGTATTTAGAAAGTAGATTTACTAAAATGTCTCACAGGCTGTGGTCCAGTCCAACATTTGCTGTCTACCAATGGAAAGTTGAAGAATTCAGTACTTCTTCAATCCATGAGGCTGGATGTCTGGGATGATCTTCAGTATTCATCAGAATTACTAAGAACTGGGCTATAAAGATGATAAAGGAATGACCATCCCCACCACAATCAGGGCAATCAATCAAATAGAAAGAGATTTTTTTCTTCAATATCTTTTATATATGTAGTCTGCCACCAGAAGGTCTGACCCAGATTAAACATGGATCTTATTACCTCAAAACATCCAGATTAATGAAGGGTTTTCCCATGTCAAAAATATTAAATAGAGTAAAATCCCTCACAGGTATACCCAATTCCTTGTGTATTGGTTAATTCCAGAGGTAGTCAGTTGGACTGCCAAGAATAGCCATTACAAAAGACAAGAGGGAAGAAATGAGAAGAATTTCTTGCCTGCAGGAGGCAAGGAGAGCATGAGAGTTACTCTAAACAAGTGTTTTCCTAAACAAAGTAAGCATATGGATTTTACTTAGGGAGTCTGGACATGTTTTTGAAGAGTTCTTCCTCTTCCTAAGCAGGTTCAGTTAACAAATCCACTTCTGAACACAATCACAATGTAAAAGCAGGGAAATTTAGGGACATTCTCACCTCAAAGTCATGCAGGAAAATATATGAATTATAAAGATGATGGAAAGAAATGCCTCTGGTTTGTCATCTGGTTCTTTTTTTCTTCTGGTTGTCTGAAGACCCTGTGACAACCAGGTAAAAGGTACCTTCAGTTCATCTGACCTCAGCATGAAGCAACAGAACAAACATCTCCTTTTTTGTTCTAAAATCTCTCTTAATTACTAATATTCTGGAAATTTTTCCTCTTGGGGGAGAGGTGAACCATTCTATTCCACAATGTGTAATGGGATGTGTAAGCTAGTCACATTGTGTCCAGAAGGAAGAGTGGGAAGAGCCTATGGTGTTCAGGAGGATAGCAAGATCAGCTATTGCAGCCAGTGCAAGTAGTATTGAAATGCATATCTCTGCTGACTTAGTAAATGTCTTTGTCTGGAGTGGAAAATAGGGTCAGGAACCATGTTTTGTTTTTAGGCATAGTGTAACCCTATGGGAGGTGCTCTTGTCACTCAGGTATCACTAGCCAATCAGGCTCTCCAGATGACTTGCCAGTCAGAAGTGGTGCAGGGTCCCGGTAGCCACCTTAAGGCTTGACTTTGAAGAGAATCTGGCACCAGTGGTTTTTTGTCCTGTGCTGTGAGTGTTGCTGCAGGGAGCTGAGCAGAGAGCATGACGAAGCTGGGAAACTACAACATGGTGAGTGAGGTGCAGCTGTCCCCAGATGGGGTGGGGCAGATGATGAGGTGCAGCCGCCAGTGTGGTAGGGCCTCCCCAGATCTGGATGGGAACCGTCAGCCAGAATCCTTGTCTTGTGTGGTCTCATATGGTCCTTGAAACTTCCTAGTCCCAGGGCAGGCTTCTGAATAACTTTGCTCTGTGGGCTGATCTGCTCATAGAATGGGAAGCAGGGAGTTGTGTGTAGAAATACCTTTGTAGTCAACTTCATCATTCTTTTGGTGCATCCATCAAAAGAAGGTTGTTAAATTTGGAGAGGCCTAGTTTCTCCACTACCTTCTAGAGGTTCAGCACTTTGTATTTAACTTTTTTTGGGGGTTTCTCTCTGAAACAGTCCTGGCTGTGCTGGAACTCACTTTGTAGACCAGGGTGGCCTTGAACTCAGAGATCTGCCTACCTCTGCCTCCTGAGTGCTGGAATTTAAGGCATGTACCACAACCACCTCCACATTTAACTTTCATGAGTAAGATTCATTTATACTTAATTTTGTGAAGGTTGTAGAAAGCATCTCATATATTGGGTAGCATTCCACTACTAAGGTGCAATGTAGAAGAGGAGAAATGGTGATATAAAGGATTTACTAATTCTTAGGTAATAGCAAGTCTCACAAAATTGAATTTAGCTAAGGGTGGACTGCATCAAAAAATCCCCAAAGTATATTCTAGCCAAGCCTGTTAGAGATTAAGACAGTAGGATACTCATTTGTTCATCAAGATTGTTCAGACATTTGACTACAAGCCATTACAAAGGAGCCACCCCTGATTAACAACCAGCCACTAGGCCTAACACTGTATCAAAGTATGGGACTCTAACAAGCTGTTCATTGAAGTATTGCAGGATCACAATCAACCTTAAGTCCTGGTGTGCCATAAAGTTCCAGTTTTCTTCTTCAGAAAAGCATAGTTCTGCGAGATGGGCATTATGACACCAGATGACAACTATTTTAAAAGTAAAACACTACCTGGGTGGTGGTGGCACATGCCTTTAATCCCAGCACTCACTTGCAAGGCAAAGGCAGTCAGATCTCTGTGAGTTTGAGGTCAGCCTGGTCTATAGCACCATTTTCAGGATTTCACTGTGTAGCTCTCAAAAAACCAAAAAAAAAAAAAAAAAAAAAAAAAAAGGAAAACATCATTGTGTTACAGAATTGCCTGATCAAGCAAGGCTTTCATTTAGGCCCTCAGGCAGGGAGGAGGAAAATTCTTGGGAGAGCTAGTAACAGCCTGGGGCCTAGGCCTTGAAAGCTTTCCCTAAGGGCACAATGTATTGACAATAAAAGAGAGCTCCTTCTGTAAAATCAGGAATATGCTTTGGAGAGCTACCAGTGGTCTGGAATCAGGGCCTTAGTGGTGAGGTTGAATCAGATCCTGAAAACCCAGTACTTCTCATCACATGAGTCTATGGTTATCCGGCCCAATGTCATTTAGTAATGGGGCTTAGTAATGTTCTTGAGAAACCCTGTGCTCCCCTATGCAGCACTGTTTGATTAGCCTATTACTGGGTGTCTAACTGTATGATATTTTCTGCTGACTTCCTAGAAGTTTCCCATTTTCTTCCATTCCCCGCCCCCACAAGTAGTATACAAGATATTATTCTTCTTAAGAAGCTTAGTTGATAGGAGACATAGCTTGTGCAAAACCTCCCCAACCCAGCTTTGATCTTTTCTACCTTCTACTTTTCTTCCCTTTCTCATCTTCTCTGACCTTCACCTCAGGACTGTGTCACTGAAGAAGTTCCTGCTGTTTCAGTTCTGGTGTACTTAAATTATTCTGGGAATATCTTTTCTGTGTAACTCTCCCATCTGCCTAGGTGACTAGACTGGCAAGTTGCTTGTCTCTATTTCAGTTGTTCAAAGTGTAATCTGGAGCCTGAGCCTAAATTAAGACACAAGGATGACAGCATATGTGGAATGCAAACAAGAGATGGATACATGTGGTGATATATTGTGTGCCCCAATATATTTTGCATCCTAATAAACTTATCTGGCATCAGAGGACAGAACAGCCACTAGATAGACATAGAGGCCAGAAAATGATGGCAGACACACCTTTAATCCTAGCATTCTGGAGGCAGAGATCCATCCGGATCTCTGTGAGTTCAAAGCCACACTGGAAACAGCCAGGGATGGTGACACATGCCTTTAATTCCAGAAAGTGATGGCAAGAAGCAGAAAGGTATATAAGGCATGAAGACCAGGAGCCAGAGCCTGGTTAAACTTTTAGGCTTTTAGCAGCAGTTCAGCTGAGATTCATTCCAGATGAGGACTCAGAGGCTTCCAGTTTGAGGAAACAGGATCAGATGGGAAGTTGTAGAGGTAAGGTTAGCTGTGGCTTGTGTTCTGTCTCTCTGATCTTCCAGCATTCACCCGAATATCTGGCTCCTGGGTTTGTTTTCATTTATAAGACCTTCTAACAATTTGTGCTACAGATGCCTGCTATCATTAAAGAAATTTTACTTTATTAATCTTTAAAGTGTGTGGGGTGATTTTTTTTTCTGAGAAGGCATATTAATTCTAAAATAGCTACATTTCCAGCCTTTTAGAAAAATGTTTCTGACACAAGCTCTCTTATGTTGACACAAGTTGCCTTGGTCCCAATCTGTTGCTCTCCAGGACAGTGACCTTACTATGCTTTTGATTACACCTGCAAAATCTTAAGTTGAATGATTGTACCAACTTAGAATTTCAAAATTATCCATTTGAGTAATGCAATTGAAGATCCATTGCAGTAAAAGGAAAGAAATTTGCATTTGGAGCATGGTTTCTACCTTCAGACCAGAATAGAAGGGATAGTTTTCTTGTGTACATTGCTGGGGGAAACAGGGTAGGCAATCAGCCGCTGGAGTCATCCTTATTAAAAAGGACCTGATTGAAGCAGGGGGAGTGATGTTGTAATTTCCCAGCATGTACTAACTGATGACTTAAGAATGAAGACAGACCAGACTGTTTGGTGTTCAATTTGAGAAGTTCAACTTTCACCAAGGGATATGAATTTTCTATTAAGCAACTGTCTTATGCAGCTATATATAAGTTCAGTCCTGCTTGACACAGTTATGTCAGCTCAGAGGTTTCAGAAAAAGGCCATTGACTATAACTCTGTGTGTCAGCTTACAGAAATCAGCAGCTAACAAGTGCATTTGTGCAAAATCTATCTCTTATAAATGACATTCCCTCTACTAGAGAAGGTCTTATTCTTTTTCAAAGTCAATGTAGCTAAATATTTTAACCTTAAAAATACATTATTTTTTATCATTTTAAAATATCATTTATTGGTATTATTTTTAACACTTTCTTTAAGTACATTACTGCTTTTATCTCTGCTTGTTTCTGTTCTCTAATGTGTTTAGGTTATTAATAGTGTCATTCCTTTTCTCTCAAAAGGTGTTGATTATTAATTTCTCTTTAGAACAATGTCTTCTGTAGCCCAGGCTTGCCTCATGCTATGTAATTGAGAATTGCATTGAACACCTAATCCTGCCTCTGCTGTCCAGTACTGTCCTTCAATGCTGGGCCCAGTGAGAAGGAAACATGAATCAATTAGTGAATGTCCCCCAGTCCATCTGGTGTTTTTAGGGACATACAAATGAAGAGGGACCTGTGTAAGAATTGAGTTCACTGAGCATCTTTGAAGCTGATGTAGTGAAAGTACAGAAAGAGAGGGGCAGGACAGAGAGGAAAAGTTTCCTGTTTCAACAATATTTGAAATTAGCAATATGGAGTCATGTAATCAATTTTAGATCATCCACAAATGTCCTGACTGGCATTTTTTGAGGTCCACAGACCAGTACATCCAGCAGTCTGGTTAAAGGACTGACCTTATTGTGAAACAAATTTGCTGTAGTTACACTGGTTCAACCAGTATAGAAGATCTGAGTAAAATGGTGTGGCCCTGCCTTGTTTAAGATGTATAGCCTAAGAAAAAAATGCATGTGAGTAATCCTCAGTTTGGTCTCATACAAATCCCTAGTATCTGGAACACATGGCCATGAATTCTATTCCAACTTTTCAGATAATTTTTTGAGATTATGACTATGTCATGCCCACAGTCGCTTTCCTGCCTAAAACCTCTACCATTGACCACTCATTGTTTTCTAATTCATGGCCTATTTTTCTTTAACAGTTACATAGTAACAACAGTAATTGTCTGAATGCGACCTGTGTTTGGCTGCAAGACTTCCCAGCTATGAAGCAAAGGGTTGGCTGTATTAGACAATCAATCAGTGTGTATTTGTACACAAAGGACTGTGTGTCTTGGAAAGGGAACAGGAATTGCTCTGGGAGGCAGGAAGTATTTCTACTAAAATACAAATTTCCCAAATTAGGGCCTTGTTTGCCACTAGGGTGGAAGGGCAGAGCTGAGAAGGCCTCTGCTCTCTATGTCATTTGATCTCTGATCAACCAGGAGGGGAGCTGCTACTTTCCTGAATCCTGACTGGGTGGCCTTAGCTAATGTGAGACCCTAGGAAGGCTTAGTAATTAGGTGTACTAGTGGGACTCAGCTTGCAAGTTCTTTCCAGGATTCTCTTCTGGGTCTGTTGTAGCTGTGAGGGAAACCACAAGCCATGCTATGGTGAGTGTGGGAACCACTGACACCAGACTAAGAGGAGCAGTTCTGTTGAGCTGTCAGAGCTTCTGTGACTGGGAGATACCATGAGCCAGACTGCATTCTCTTGGTCCATGTGGTGACCTAGGCAGTGGTCCTTCTTCTCTAAGACTCCCTGAATGTGGATTCTGTGGGGAGGGGGAGCCTCTGCCACCCTAGCTATGGGAGGCTGTAATACTTGTAATATGTAATATGCATGTTGTTAGGCAGATGAATAGAGCAGATTCTAGATCATGTGCCATAACCCATGTGGCAGGAAATAGTCATTAAATTATTCTACCCTGTTTAGTGATTTGGCATCAGTGGAGCTGGGATTGCCTGGAACCACAAGGGGACATGAGAGTTTGCAGAGCCATAGCAGGAGATTACCTCCATTTGCCAAGAGAGCTCTAAAGCTTGGGGCTTCTCTGTTTGGAAGAAATATCAGTAGCTGGAGGGTCAGTAAAATAACATTTAAGGGTCACTTTGAGTTAATTTTCTGGGAGTTCTGAAGTCTGTGTTAATTTCTGTACAGATAGAATCATAAGCAGTTGGGTAACATTGGTCAAGATCACACTTTTTGTGGCTGAGTTTCCTTTGGTCTTTTGATTAATAGTTTACTATATTTTCCTGCTTTTGTTCTTGGCTTTTTCTATCTCCTTTATTCTTTCACAAATATTGTACATATTCTTGATTGTTGTAGCTTTGGTGTCAATATGTGTATTATTTTTTCATAATCCTGTTGAGCATTTTGAGTGTTTCCACTTTGCATGTACCATTGGAATCAGGAATCCTACCATAAATTGTTGGGAATTTTCTTTGGATTATATTCAATTCATGATGCAAATTTCCCATACTCAACATCTTAATATTGATGCTTCATGTTCCCATGGATGATTTATTTACTTTTTTATTTATTTAGGTTTTGTTCTTGTGAATCTCGGAAGACTTTTATATTATTGGATAAGAAGTAATAGAGGAATCAGAGCTATTTTCTACAAAGTTAAAACCAGAAAATTTCAAGCAAATCTCTCCAACTTTGGTGGAACAGCTCCCCTAAGCCAGTCAATTTTCTATTATTAGCAAAGGACAGAACTGGAATGCACAGGAAGAGTACTGCCCAGTGACTTCTTGTGATTTTGTTACAATTTAGAATCTTGTTCTTGTTTAAGTGACCATGATACATATTTGTAGGTATGTCTATTTGTCTTGGTTGGTCAGTGGTGCCATCTATGTTTTGGATTTATTAATTGTCATCTAAATTTATTGTTTCTATGGAAAATGATGGATCTTCTCCAATAATTTTTCCAGAAAAATTACTATATTATGTTATGAGTTACTTGTGTTTTTGTTGGTTTGGAAAGTTCCTAAGGAGAGACAATTTTACTTTTCTCTTCTTAATCTTTAAGGCTCACTTCTCATTTCTTGACAAATTTGTGTTTTCCAGTTGTTGCTACTTTCATGTTTGGGTTTTTACTGCTTAAATGATAGATATGGTTGAGATATTGGGTTTGTGTTTTTAAAGTCTTCTAATAATATTTTCTCTGTCTTAATTAGCTTCAGCTGTCAATATGATGCAGCCTAAAGTCACCTGAGGAAACATCAGTCCAGGCTCTACCCAGATCAGAGTCACTAGTTACTCTGTTTATGAGAAATTGTATTTATTGGTGTGGGAATGTTCTTCCACTGAGGTTTCAATACCCTAAGCAACTGGGCCTCAGATGGTTGAGAGATCTAGCTTATGACATGACAGTGACCAAGCAAGAAAGAATTCTGATAAATAAAACTTTCCTGTGATATTTGCCTTCAGTTCCTAGCTTAAGTTCTATCCTAAGCTCCCATAATTGTTGATTGTGATCTGGCAATATCAGCCAAATAAACATGTTCATTATCTGAGATTCTTTTGGTTAGAGAATTTAATCACAGCAAGAAACAAGTAAGTTGGATCAAAATGTAGTACAGCAAAAGTGATTTTGTTACTGGGTAGCATGTAGGAATGTTTCCTTTTGGAGTAATGTAGAAGATATTGTGACATTAGATTGCAAAAGCCATAGAAAGCTGCACACAGAGCTCAATTGTCTATTCTTGTGGGACTAAGAATATGTGAGTGTTGAAAGTAATGCAGACAGTGGAGCTTAAGGTTATAGGATTTCAGAGGGAAATAGACACCATGAAAATTTAGATAGAGGTCATTTGTATAATATTTTTGTCCCCAAATCATTCCTATTTTCTTAATTCTCTGAGAAATTTAGTAAGGCAGAATTAAAAAGGAATTGGCTGATTTCTTGGACTCAGTATTGATTCTGTTTGGTGTTTATTACTGATGACTCATTCAGATTTACAGTGGAAAATAAACAAGTGGTCCAGAAACAAGTGAAAAGTCAGTGCCCACATCCCTTTCTTTCTTTTTTCAAAAATGTATTCTTCTCTCATACACTACATAGAGAAAAACAGCATGAGGTAGTTTCAAATGGCAGTTGTATGGTGAAGCAGGGGCAGGAAATTTCAAGAGGTTTAGCACTATTAAAGAGAAGGCCCATCTCATCATTAGAAGGTTAGGAATGTACCCTAAGGGTAAGAGTCCATCCATTTATGCCTTCAATTTATGGATGGAAGAGGCAACTTGATTCAAATCTGAAGAAACAACTTCACACAGAACCAGTTGTACTCTGGTCCAAGCATGGTAGCATCCATCACAACTTAGATGCCAAATTTGGGGTATAACCCATGTTGTACTGGTTCTGGAAACAAGAAAGATGCAAAATTTAAGCTTTACAAGCTCCCTAGCCAGATTGTGTCCAGGAGGAAGAAGGGGAAGTGCCTGTGGAGAGCAGGAAGAGAACAAAGTCTGCTTTTGTAGCCAAGAGCAAGTGCTATTAAAATGTAAATCTCTGCTGGTTTAGAGATGGTCTGGTTCTGTTGTGGAGGGCAGGGTTTGGAACCATTGTACTATGACTTTAAGCACAGTGCCACCCTATGGGACGTGCTCTTGTCACTCAAGCCTCTCTAGCAAATCAAGCATTCCAGGTGATCTGCCAGTCAGAAGTTGTGCAAGGGCTTTCTGGCCACTAGCTTCAGGCTTGGCTTTGAAGAGAATCTGACAAGAGTGGTTTCGTGGGCTGTGTGAATGCTGCTGAAAGGAGCTGAGCAGAGAGCAGGGGCAAGCTAGAAAACCACAACATGGTGACTGAGGGCCTGCTGTCCCAGACTGGGAGATATGGTCTGTTGAGTCATGGGAGCCAGTGTGGTGGGTACTCTCCTGGCTGAGTGGGTGCAAGTGGCCAGATGCAGAGTTTGGCATGTTCCTGCCTGGTCCTGAATAGTCCAGCATAGTCCTCCTCATCCTGTATGCTCCAGTGTGGTTCTTCATGGTCCTGCATTGTCTCTGCAATTATTGGGGATGGTTGGTAGCCTCTGTGTAACTTCACTCTACTGGATGCATTTGTTCAGAGTATTGGGAGTGGGACTGTGCTTTGAAATAACCTTGTTGACACCACTGTGAAATGCCAGCACCCTTAGTGCTTTTGTTGCTGCTATGGAACACAGATTTGTTGAATTCAGAGAGCACTGGTTCCTCCAGTACCTTCCAGAAGTTCTGCACTTTGAACATTTCACATTAAGGTTTAGGATCCATCTGGAATTAATTCTGTGGAGATTGTAAACAGTATCTCCTGGGTAGAGTTGATGTAAGAAAGTAGAATTCATGGTAATAGAATTGATAGTATAAGGGCTTGCCAGTTCTTAGGAGACATCAAGTCACAAAGTAGAAATTACGAGAGGGGTGCACTGCAAAATATTCCAAAGATAAATAGTATGCTAACCATGCCTGTTAAAGATTAGTAGGATAAAATGTAAATGTTTATTCACCAGGATTAACCAGCTATATTCCCATAACAAAGGAGACAACATTGATTTATAACCAGCAGAAAGGCCTATCACTCAATTGTAAAACCAGCCTCTAAATGTTGCTCAAGGGACCATTACAGGATCACAACCAACATTAAGTCCTAGTGTGTCATGAAGGTAAATTAATTCTAGGGGTGTCTCCTGTCATTTTGAAAATCAATTTTAAGTCAAGATCTTCTATGTTGATTGAGATGAACTTGAACGCTGTGTGTACTCCCATGCTACCCTTCTGACTAAACCATCTTAAATCTTGGATTACATGTCTGCAGTACCACAGAGCCCTAAAATTAGCAGATGGAGTCACATATTAGACTGTCCATTGCAGAACAGGCAAAGTTCTGTGTGTGGAGCATGGCTTCTCCCTTTAGACCAGAAGAGGAAGAATAGTGTACTCTGCACACTGCAGGGGGAATAAGACTAGACAATAGCTAGATCACAGACTGAATTTGAAGGCAGTGAGCTACAGGGGTCTCCATTAAAAAGGAGGATTGATGGGACATGGTGAGTGACTTTTTCTGTAATTTTCCTGTCTGTATTTATTCCTTCCATGTGAATGAAGACAGACAGAATTGGTGAGTGTACAGTTTTGGGAGGATAGTTTGAACTACTAAGTATTCAGTTTCCAATGAGCAAACTTTCCAATGCAGATATGTGCCATGCTGGCTGACAGTTAAGTTGGCTGAGAGGTTTGAGACACAGGCCATTTGCTGTAACTGCATGTGTCAGCTTACAGCACTCAGTAGTTAACATTTTACATGGAACAAAGTCATACAGCCTATTATTAATGTATTCACTTGACCATGATGGTGTTTACTCTGTTTCAAAGTCAGCATAGCTAAGTGTTCTTCCAATTACTTTTATCATTTTAAAACATCAATTATTGGTATAATTTTTAAAATTCATTTTCTTTAAATGCATACTGCTATTTTTCTATTTCTCAATGTTTCTCAGTTTAAAAGAATTTTATTCCATTTTTTTTTCTTAAGTACTGTTTATTTATATCAATTTAGAGCAGATTCTCAACCTTATGTGTCATGGTTCTCTTTGGGGGATCAAATGACTGTATCAAAGGACTGGCCTAAGACCATCAGAAAGCACAAATATTTATATTATATTTTATAACAGTAGCATACATATAGTTATGAATTAGCTGTCAGAATAATTTTATAGTTGGGGGGTCACCACATGATGAGGAACTGTATTAAAGGGTCACAGCATTAGGAAAGTTGAGAACTATTGGTTTAGATCAATGTCTCCTGTAGGTCAGGCTTGCCTCACACTATGTAATTAATAATTGCTTTGAAAACCTAATCTTGCCTCTGCTTCTCAGTGCTGGAAAGACAGTCTGAAACTCCTACTAGTCTGGACCTTGATTGGTCTTTAGGAAGGAAAAATAGACCAATGAATGAGTATCCTCCAACTTCTCTAGATTTTATTGTGAATTTGCAAATGAAGTGGGACTTGTGTAAGGATTGAGTTCACTGAGCAAGTATAAAGCAGGTGTAGTCACAGCAGACAAAGAGATGGGCAAGGAAGATCGTGAAAGATTTCCTGCTGTGACAGTAGTTGATATTAGAATGAATAATGACATCCAGGTGGTGGTGATGCATGTCTTTAATCCCAGCACTCTGGAGGCAGAGGCACGTGGATCTCTGTGAGTTCAAGGCCAGCCTGGTCTACAGAGTGAGATCCAGGACTGGTACCAAAACTACACAGAGAAACCATCTAAAAAAAATGAGTAATGAGGTAATCCATTTTAGATGATCAATAAATGTTTGACTGGCCATTTCTTGGGTCCACAGACCAGGCAATCAAGAATCTCGATAAAGAACTGAATGTTTGTGAAACCAAATTACTGTAGTTAATCCAGTTCAATCTAAATAGAACTGGATGAAATGGTATGGCCTTGTCTAATATATGACAGTGTTTTCCAGGTTTAAGATGCATACCCCAAGAGAAATGATGTGAGTAGTACTTGGTGTGCTCTAATACAAATCCCTAGTCTCTTGAACAGATGGTTATGAAGCCTGTTTCAACTTTTAAACAGAATTATTTGGGATTATATTGACATTATTTCCACCATCTCTTCCATGCCTCCATGTCATCCCATAGACCTTTCATTGTGCTCTAATTCATGACCTCTTTTTGTTTAACAACAATTACTCTGAATGTGACCTGTGCTTGATTGCTGGATCACCCACCTATGAAGTAAAGGGTTGGGTGCACTGTACATTGAGTGTTCAATGGTATGTGCACATATAGGACCCTATGCCTTGGAAGAGGAATAGGAAGGGTTCTGGAAGAAAGGAAGATTTTACTAATCTACAAATTTCCCAGAGTACATAAAAGGAGGGGCTAGAGAGATATCTGAGCAATTAAGAGCACTGACTATTGTTACAGAGGACTCAGTTTCCATTTCTAGAACCCACATGGTAGCTAACCATTTGCTGTAACTCCAGTCCCAGGCAACTCCGGTCTTCTTCTGACCTGTGTAAGTACTGTGCACTAAAACATGCATGGCAAAGACACATATAATTTAATTTTTTGGGAAGAATGCAATTTTCTACAGTGATGTCACAGCCCTGAGACAGACATCAGCCAGGGCTAGTTAAAACGACATCCCTGTGGTTTTGCATGGCAGAAGCTGTGGCCTTCCACTCAGTCAGCCTGCTCAGAGGCAAAAACAGTGTCATTCTTAGGTTAATATAGTTCATCATAACCATTCATCTAAGATCAGAGTATACATTGTTGTTAAGTGACTTTTCCTTGAAGTTTTCTGTATATGTGTTTTCCATCTTTCCTATCTGTGAGAATGACATTGGTACACTTATCTTTTAGACTGAACATAAAGACTGACAACTTACAAGTCTCCAAAGCAATATTTTTTTACTGTGTCACTTACTGATTTTCAGGTAAGACCTTGTGGTACAAGATGAACATGCCAGAGGCTTTTCTTTCCATCATTTTTATTATTTAAATATGTTTCTGCATGACATTGATGTAAGAATACTCCTAAATGTCTGTACTTTTACATTGTGATCATGTTCAGAAGTGGATTTGTTTACTTGCTTATTTAGGAATAGTGAGAATTTTACATGAACATGTTCAGATTTCTTAAGTAAAATCCACATATTCCTTTGTTTAGGAAAAGCATGCTTTCCCTGCCTCCTGAATGTAAGAAATTTTTTCTCATTTCTTCTTTCTTGGCTGTTGTGATGGCTATTCTATGTAGTCACACTGACTATTTCTGGAATTAACAAAAACCCAAAGAGTTGAGTATCCTTGTGAGGGATTATTTTATGTTTTGAAATTAAATGTCTATCTTTAATCTTGATCATTTGAGGTGAAATCCACCTTCAACTGCTGGCTGACTGTGTATACCTTTAACCCAAGCACTCAGGAAGCAGAAATAATTGGATTTTCCTGAGTTTGAGGCTCTCCTGGTCTACAGAATGAGTTCCAGGGCTGCATAGTTAAACCCTGTCTTGAAAACAGTAAATCAATCAATAAATAAATAAAAAAAAGTTTAAGATCCACCTTTATTCTGGATTGCACCTCTTGTGACTGTTAGGATCCTGTACATGTGCAGCTCAGGATTTTGCATCTTACATCATCAGTGGGTGCTGGTGACTACATACCCACTGCATGGTCGTGCAATTTGTGTCTTAAAAAGCTGGATGCGGACCCCCATACTGTCTCTCAGCTCTCTGCTCTCTGCCTCTGCTGCCCTGTGCTGGGTAGACAGTCCCACAACTCATTCCAGTGTGGGCCTTGACTGGCCAGTGAGAAGACAAAAATAGACCAATTAATGAGAAACCTCAAATCTCTCTGGATTTTAGTGGGGATTTATAAATGAGGAGGGACCTGTACAAGAATTGAGTTCACAGACCAATTTTGAAGCTGGTAGAGTTACAGTGCAGAAAGAGAGAGGCAGGAAGAGAGATGGATGGTGGTTGAGAGCTTTCCTATTTCAACAGTAGTTGATACTAGCATTGTAGAATTAGGTAATCAATTTCAGATGCTCCATAAATGTACTGATTGTTTATATCTTGGGGTCCACAGATCAGGGCAATCAAGAATTTGTATAAAGGATTGACATTGTCTTGAAACCAAGTTTCTATAGTTACAGTTGTTCAACCAAAATAGATCTGTGAAAATATTGTGGTCCTGTCTAACAGTATTGTTATTTTTCTGGTTTAAGATGTAAACCCCTATGGGCTGGAGAGATGGCTCAGCGGTTAAGAGCACTGACTACTCTTCCAGAGATCCTGAGTTCAATTCCCAACAACCAAATGGTGGCTCACAACCACCTGTAATGAGATCTGGCGCCATCTTCTGGACTGCAAGGACACATGCAGACAGAATACTGTATACATAATAAATAAATAAATCTTTTTTTAATAAAAGATGTAAACCCCAAGATAAAAGTTTTCAGAAATCTCTGATGTGTTCTAATATAAATCCCTGCTGTCTATAGTACATGGACATAAAGCCTTTTTCTACTTTTTAAAATAATTTTCTGAGATCTAGACTACATCATATCTACATTCTCTTTCCTGTCTCCAAGCCTTGCCATGACCCCTCATTGTTTTGTAACTTATGGCCTGTTTTTCTTTAACAACAGTTACAAAGTAAAAACAGTTACTATGTGTTATGTGAATGTGACCGATGTTTGACTGTAGGAATCCAAGCTACAAGGCAATGGGTCAGCTGCGATGAACATTGAGTGTATAATACAATGTGCAGACAAAAGACCTTGTGCTTTGAACAACAAATAGGAAGTGATTTAGGACAGTGGAAGCATGTCTACTATAATACAAACTTTCATGACTAAGGCCCTGTTTGCTGGGCTGGAAGAGTAGAGCTAGAAGGACTCTGCTTTCTGAATCATTTGTTCTCTGATCACCCAGTAGGGTGGCTGTTAATATTCTGAGGCCCAGCTGGATAGTCCTAGCCAATGAGGTACTCTGGGAAGGCTTAGCAATCAGAAGTCCTAGTGGCAGGTAGCTTGAAGGTTCTTTCTAGGATTCTCCTTTGCTTCTGCTGTAGGGAGTTGTAAGGAAGACCATATGTCATGCCATGGTGGGTGTAGGAGGTTCAGAGGTGTGTTGATCTGTCATTTCTACTGGAATTTGGATGGAATATAAGCCAGACTATGGTTCTGTTGGTCCATATGGTGCCCTCAGCAGTTATCTTTGTCCTCTGAGCCTCTCTGTAGATGGATTTCCTTGGGAGGGGGAGACTCTGCACCTCTGGCACAGGAGGATATGATGCTAATAGTGTCACTGTTCAGTGTGCACACATGCACATGCTTTTGGTGTACAATGAGAAGATAGAATGGAAAACTGAAGGTCTGGATTCTAGAAGTTGTGAACATTGAACTCTTTCACATTTGTCTTATAAATGCTACAAATAATTTAGAAACTGGTAGAAAGATGGTGATATGGATCATCTTTCAGCAATACATGATTAGACTGCTTCTAACTTTCTGCTAGCATGAGCCAAAATGGTGTTTTGCAGTGAAATTTCATTCTAGGGGACAAAAGGAGTTTCTGAGCTGTAGAGGTTTATCGGGTGTACATGGTGTTGTCTGAGTAGATAGGGCAGAATCAACATCTTGGGCCATAATCCATGTGACAGGAAGCATTCATAACTAATAAGAAGTCTTTGCTTCATGATTTGGGAGCTGATTGGTGGCCCAAAAGAAAGCATGCTACATGCCCCCACTTACTCTGTCTCAAACTGGTTGTTTCACTTTTCTTATTTATATGTCTATGCACATAAATGTGAGCTGCTGAGTCTATTTGGCATCTCTTCTAATTATATGATTTCAGTGTAGGCCACTTTGTTTTATATAAACAACTAGGAGGCTCATCCCTGGGAAAAATAATTTTCTCTCTTAATAGTCATTAGTTTCATGTAGTACTTTTTCTAGGGAGAGGGTCTCATTAGATCTTTCTCCTGAACCTTGCATGTTAGTATGTGTACTTGCCATTTTTTCTCCTTCACCTGAGATCCTCTTGCAGAGCTCAGGGTCTGTCTACCTTGCCATCTGTGACTCTGGGTTCCCAGCTCCTGTATGATTCCAGATCTGGAGGTCTGGGTCCCCTCTTGCAGGGCTCTGTGGGTATACTGGATGGTCTGTTCTGTTGTCTCCACTGGCCTTGATCATAGAGCAGCTCTCCAATTTAGCTACCAAGCACTGCCCCATTCTGCATCTTTTCTCAAAAACTGAGGTCATCACAGGATTCCCAGGTCATCTAAGTCAGGCTAAAGGTAATGTCTTGAAGGGTATTTCCAGAGAGGGGGAATGTCTGTGAGCAAGTTATGTTGGTGTGTCTCTGTGGGTCTTGCTTGGGAGTGCATCTGGAGATTGCTGGGCATGTGAGGAGAGGACTGGAGGAATTTCTGTTGAGTTTGCCATAGGGAGATGGTGTGTTTAGTAAGTGATTTACAGGCTTGGCCCAGGTAGACAGGAAGGCAGGGCTGCAAAAGCTCACAGGCCTTGTGCACCAGCCTAGCTCTTATCTTGCCTGTCTCAAATGTCTGTGGAGCTGAAGGGGGCATTGAGTGTTACCTGCCCTGATCATGTGCACTCCTGGAACTATTTCTTACAAATGTCCAGGACTAGAATTGAGCTGGACAAGGAATTACCAAAGGCTGGTGATGAAACCCATGGAATTGTAGGTCTTAGTGCTGCTGCTGTAGATGTTAGGAGTAGCACAATGCAGATAATAACCCAGGAACAGCTTGCCATGGTCATATAGGTGAGAACCTGATGCAGGAAAAGTGAGGTAGGTGTCTACCTACCATTTTAAAGGACCTTTCTGCTACCAGGTTACCTTCTAATTCTTTAGCCTCTAATCCACTTTCCAGACATTTCTTTGAGTCCAAATTCCTTCTAAATACTTCTTGGTACCCAGCTGTTTTACAGAGCTTTCCATGTGTCCCCAGTTGTCTCTGAGATTTCAGGTATTGATAGAATCTTGTAATGTTCCCAGCACAGCATGGGTGATCTTCATAGGTGAGCTCCTTGGTAAAACTGGAAGTGTTATAAGGTAAATAAAATCATAACTGTTGTTTTGAAGCATTTGCTCTTTTGTATTTAAAACTCTTGTTTTATTGTCTACTGTCAGAATAATGGAGCTTGTTGATATTATAAATTATTGCTGCTTCTATAAATTGTGGTTTTGGTCTGTTAGAAAGAGTTGTGGTAATTGCAGTCAGAATGGTAAAGACCTGCCAAAGAGCTGACAACAAATGCTGGAGTGGAAGTGGGGAAAAGAGTAATGTCATGAGCAAGAAGGTAGGTATGTGTAGTTAGTGTGACAAAAGTTATATTTTATGATGCTGATGGTCATCACACCAAGTTCACACTCCTGGTTCCTAACTAAGGTCCTAAGACTCCTTCATCAAGGCTGCTCACCTGTTCTAAGTATGTTTGCTGAAGGTCAGGTCCAGTCTCTAACAGACATCTGTTTTGAGGATTAGGATCCTGGGGAAGAATTTCCAGATGTTGAGTAGATCAATGTGGTGTCTCTCCAGATGCACAGAGCAGGGCATTGTTCATGATTTCTGCTTATATACTGTCCAGTGTGTGTCATGGGGTTCTAAGATGGTATTTATAACTATCTTCCTCTACTACCCATTCTATATTTCTTCCACCCTCTGCAAGCACTTCAGCAGATCTTGTTTTTTTTTTCCTGGAGGAGTGACCCATACCTTCATTCCTGATGGGTCTGTGCCCTTTGTCATCCTTTCTGGATTAGATTGTTGTAGTTTTCCATGAACTCTAATCACAGGGCACAATGGCATCAAGAGATGGCCTAAAGGATCTCCTGCACTACAGGTATAATTCCTCTTTTTTCTATTATGGAAAGACAGTACAATTTCCCCATGGTAATCTGGATATATCTCCCCTCCTAAAGGTGTTATTCCTTTCTTATCTCTTGGTTTAAGGACATTTAAAGCCCAAAATGACTGGGAGAAGTCTGAGTTTCCAGATCAATGGAATGTTGGTTGTGGTTTCTGACAGGAGCACTCCCCACTCTGGAACCAAAACTTGTAGGCCATCAAAACTTAGAGTTTCGAGAACAGGAAGCAAAAATTTTCCTAGTTGGTCACTAGGGGTGATGTGAATGGAGCTGTTTCCTTTTCCACTCCTTGATTTCTGGAACCATGGATCCTGGCTCTAGGAGAAGCGATATTAAATATTGAGTGTTGATTCAGAGCATATACTGCCTTCTGGAGAACCTTGCCCTAGCCATCCAGGTACTGCCACCTTGTTGGTATTGTAACAGATTCTTCAAAAGACCAAAAGCTATTCCATCCTTCTATCAGGCCAGATTCTTCAGGATGCTGGCAAACATGGTAAGACCAGTAGATTCCATGATTGTGGGCCCACTGTCATGCTTCTCTGATTGTGAAGTGAGTTCCCTGGTCAGTAGAAATACTGTGTGGAATACCATGTTGGTGGATAAAACAGTTTGTAAGTCCATTGATGGTAGTTTTGGCAGAAGCATTACATGTTGGAAAGGCAAATTCATAATCAGAATAAGTATCTACTCCAGTAAGGACAGAGTTGTCCTTTCCACAGAGAAAGTGATCTAATGTAGTCAACCTGCCACTAGGTTGCTGGCTGGTCACCCCTGGGAATGGTGCCATATATGAGGTTCAGTTTTGGTCTGTGCTATTTGCTGATCAGGCACTCAGCAGATGCAGTAGCCAGGTTAGCTGTGTCGTGTGCAAGTTCATGTTGTTGAGCTCCTGCATAGCCCCCATCTCTGCCACCATGGTCACTGTGTTCATGGCTGGGAAAAGAGGCTGACTGTCCACAGAAAGAGTCATCCTATCTATCTGATTATTAAACTCCTGCTCAGTTGAAGTCAGCTTTTGCTCAACATTAACATGGGATATAAGTATCTTTACACTCTTTCTCTATGTGGAGAGATGCATTCACTTACTTTCTTCCTGAGATGTCTTTATTACGAATGTTGGTTGTGGTTTCTGACAGGAGCACTTTACGAGTCAACTTTTGGCTACAGCCCATCAATTAGTGAGTAGTTGCACATTTGGCCATTTCTCCTTCCAATCAAACTTGATGACCATATGTGCTGCCCGAACTTCTGCCCACTCTGAACATTTCCCTTCACTGGTATCTTTCATGGTTGTCCCAGAACTGGGTTGTAATGCTTGCAGATGTCCACTTCCGTGTAGTGCCTGCATAATGTACAGAACCATCAGTAAACCAGGCCCTAGTCTTCTCATCCTCAGTCAACTGATCATAGGGAACCCTCCCCACATGGAGCTCTAGATGCATGCTTGGAAGCAGAAGGCATTGCAACAGGAGTAGAGACCATAGACATTTGGGCAACTTCTTCCCATAGGTTGCTTGTGCCTTCAGGATCTGCTTGGGACTAATCACTTGAATACCACTTCCATTTGAAAGCAGATTGCTGCTGTGCATGTCCTACTATATGACTTGGTGTGCTGATAATGTTGAGCTCATGATGGGCATTTCAGATAACATGGTAAGGTGATGGCCCACTGTCAAATGTTCAGTTTCTCTCAGTGACTAGAATTGATGGCATGTAACTTGTATGATTGGCCATACTTATTTTCTGAAAACGGTTCTATGGGCACCAGTGGCAGACACTTGAAATGACTTTAATAGGTATTGTATGGTTGCAAATCTCCATTAAGGTTTGTTCTTTTACTATGTGTGTGTGTTTGTGTGTGTGTGTGTGTGTGTGTGTGTGTGTGTGTGTGTGTGTGTCTAGACTGTGTACCACAGGCTGTAAAACTCACAATGATCTTCCTGCCTCTGTGTTCAGATTGCTGGTACTAAAAGAATGTACTACCACCCACAGCTTGAAAAATAATATTTATGATTTAAGTCTTCTCTTCTTATGGTAGCCAGGGAGGCCAGGAGATGGAATCAGAACCCCTGATACTGGAGTTGCAGATAGTAGTGCATTTCTATATGTTCTAGGAATGGAAGCTGGATGCTCTGAAAGAAACTTCAGTGCTTTTAACTGGTAAGGTATTTTCTACCCTAAATTTTCTATTCTTGATTATGTTTCCTGTCCAAGGCAGTCTAGTCATGGTCAGACACTTGGTGCTGGTTAAAAAGTAGAATTCTCCTCCATGTGAGAGAATAAGGCAGGGAAGAGTTCCTTAATTATTTGTCCAATACAACATGGTCAGCCAATTATTCAAATGTGTACAACCAATATAAATGGATGCAGCAGGTGGTATTCATGTATTTCAGCATACTTATTCACCCACACTTAACAAGGAAAATATTGGAAGGAACTTGGGAAGGGACTTAATGAAGAGATAAAAGGGAAAAAGTGGGCTGTAACATCTTTTAATTAGCAATTTATAAAAATAAATTTTAAATAAAAAGAGGGGCTGGAGAGATGGCTCAGCAATTAAGAGCACTGGGTGGACCCAGTTTCCATTTCTAAAACCCACGTGGTAGTTAACCATTTACTCTAACTCCAGTTCCAGGCATCTCATGCCTTTTTCTGACCTCTGTAAGCACTATGCACTGACGCATGCATGGAAAACACTCACATAATTTAATTTTTTTAAGTTAGAAAAAGGGAAGAATGGAATTTTCTACAGTGATGTTACAGTCCTGAGACAGATATCAGCTAGGCCTAGTTAAAACGACATCCCTGTGCTGTGGATATCTCTCTATATAAATAAACACGGATTGGCCAATAGCCAGACAGGAAATATAGGTGAGACTAACAGAGAGGAAAATTGAGGGAACAGGAAGGTAGAGGGAGAGACTGCCTGGAGTTGCCACCAGGAAAAGGAAGATTTAAGGTAACGATAAGCCACGAGACAAAGTATAGATTAATACAAATGGGCTAAATATAAGAGTAAGAGCTAGATAATGATAGGCCTGAGCTGATGGCCAAACAGTTTAAATAATGTAAGAGTCTGTATGTTTATTTTATAAGTGGGCTCTGGGACTGGTGGGACTTGGCGGGAGCTGGAGAGAAATTCTCCAGCTACATCCCTACGGTCTTGCATGTTAGGAGCTGCGGCCTTTCACTGAGCCAGCTGGCTCAGAGGCAAAAGCAGCTTCATTCTGAGGTTAATATAATTCATTGCAACCATTCATCTAAGATAAGAGTGTACAATGCTGTTAAGTGACATTTCCTTGAAGTTTTCTGTATTTGTGTTCTCTATCATTTCCAACTGTGAGAATGGCATTGGTACAGTTATCTTTTAGATTCAACATTAAGATTTAGAGGTGGCATAGACTCCAAAGCAGAACTTTTTCAATGTATCTTTTATTGATTTTTAGCTATGATCTTGTGGTAAAAGATGAACATGACAGAGGCTTTTCTTTACATCATTATTATAATTTATGTACATTTTTTCATGACACTACAGTAAGAATACCACTAAATGTCTCTGCTTTTACATTGTGACCATGTTCAGAATTGGATTTATTTACTCTCCTGCTTAGGAATAGAGAGAATTCTACATGAACATGTTTAGATTGAAAGGATGAATGGTGCTGGTTGGTCAGCGGAAGAGTCACAGGCCATGACTACCAGAGTTAGAATTGGCCTTATTAGAAAGAAGAGGGGAAAGGAGCGGGAAGGCAAGCCTAGTGGGGGAAGAAAGTGGGGCAGAGCAGACAGCAGAGAGGAAAAAGAAAGTGAGAGGTAGGGGTCCGCATCTAACTTTTTAAGGCAGAGATTGCATGACCATGCAGTGGTATGCAGTTGCCCTGATGACATGATAGCAGGATCCTAAACAGACTTCCTGAGTAAAATCCACATACTTCCTTTGTTTAGAAAAAGCATGCTTTCCCTGCCTCCTGCGGGTAAGAAAATTTTTTCTCATTTCTTCCTTCCTGGCTGTTGGGATGGCTATTCTTGGTAGGCAAACTGATTACTTCTGGGATTAACTAAAACCCAAAGAGTTGGGTATATATGTAATTGATTTATTTTTAATGTTTTAAAATTAATGACCCATCTTTAATCTGGATCATTTGAAGTAAAATCCACCTTTAGCTGCTTGGTGTCTGTGTACACCTTTAACCTGACCACTTTGGAGGAAGAAACAGTTGTATTTTCCTGAGTTTGAGGCTGGCCTGGTGTAGCTAGAGTTTTCCTGCCTGGCCCACAGTCAAGACAAATCTCTCTCACCTGCCAGTCCCACAGTGGCTCAGACCCAACCAAGTAAACACAGAGACTTATATTGGTTACAAACTGTATGGTCATGGCAGGTTTCTTGCTAACTAATCCATTTCCATAAAGCTATACCTTGCCACATGGCTCATGGCTTACCGGCATCTTCACATGCTGTTTCTCATCATGGTGGCTGGCAGTGTCTCTCTGACTCAGCCTTCCACTTCCCAGCTTTATTCTCCTTGTCCCGCCTATACTTCCTGCCTAGCCACTGGCCAATCAGTGATTTATTTATTGACCAATCAGCAACACATTTGACATACAGACCATCCCACAGCACTTCCCCCCCCTTTTTTTTTTCAAAAAGGAAGGTTTTAACCTTAACAAAGTAAAATTACATATAATTTGGGAATTTGGGCGTAGCTTCTCTTACTACTTCCTGCTGGAGGGGGGCGCTGTATCTTATGGGGACACAAAGAAAATTTTAGGATTATGGAATAGTCCATGAGGTTGTATTGTCTGAGCCAGTTCAAACCATTCTGGATGTTGGATCATCTGGGCCATGGTGTTATCAGAGACCTTTCAGGGGGTCTTGGCTGGTCAAACCTGATGTATCTTAATCTGGAACAAATCCATAGCCTCTGGCTTTCTGTGGAAACAAAAGCAGAGCCTCCTTTCCAAAGCAACATATCCTTACATCCAAATTTTGAAGTCAAGGTACCTTTAAAATATATATTTTGGCATAACTCAACAGCTTTTGTAATCAAATGTTTTTTTTGTAGTTAAAAATCCCAAAGACAGCCGGGCGGTGGTGGCGCATGCCTTTAATCCCAGCACTCGGGAGGCAGAGCCAGGTGGATCTCTGTGAGTTCGAGGCCAGCCTGGACTACCAAGTGAGTTCCAGGAAAGGCGCAAAGCTACACAGAGAAACCCTGTCTCGAAAAACCAAAAAAAAAAAAAAAAAAAAAATCCCAAAGACAACACAATCCAGATTCTCTGTGTAATATTCATCTTTACGTGGCTTATTTTTTATATTAATTTTACTGTCTCTTTAAAGACTTTATTTTTTAAAACTATGTATTTGTTTCTATACTGTATATATCACCTTTTTTGTCTCTTTCAAGTCTACGTATATTTTACATACATTGTAAACTATTACATCTGAATCTGTCTTATTGTGAATCTATTGTTTTAAGCTGCAGCAGCTGTGGCTGCTGGCTCTGCCCACCTCAGCTTCCCAACATGGCGTGGTACTTTACCACCAGCTCTGGGAGCTATTGTGGGTCTATGCTTTTATCCAAGCAGCATGTAGCCCAGAAACCTCTTTTTTTGTTTTGTACTAGCAAAGGCTAAATCCACAATGTAGCTTAATGTGCTACTTGCAGAGGCCTCATTCCCGCCATACGGCAGCAGGTCGAGCGCACACGCTAGGAACCCGCCAGTAGCTGAAACCGGCAGCTGCCACTCATTTGAGAGAGACAATTAGGAACTGTTTTTAGCTCCGTTTTAGACTCTTTTGTCAGTTTCTAGGTGGAAACTTTTGCCACCACGTTGGACGCCATTTGTAGCTTGAGTTTTCCTGCCTGGCCCACAGTCAGGACAAATCTCTGACACCCGCCAGTCCCACAGCCATCCAGACCCAACCAAATAAACACAGAGACTTATATTGGTTACAAACTGTATGGCCATGGCAGGCTTCTTGCTAACTGTTCTTACAGCTTAAATTAATCCATTTCTATTAATCTATACCTTGCCACGTGGCTTGTGGCTTGCAGTACTTTACATCTTCCTTGTCCTGATGGCAGCTGGCAGTGTCTCCTTCACCCAGCTTCCTGTTCTCTCAATTCTCCTCTCTCTTAGTCCCGCCTATACTTCCTGCCTGGCCACTGACCAATCAGTGATTTATTCATTGACCAATCAGCAACACATTTGACATACAGACCATCCCACAGCACTTTCCCTTTTCTTTTCTTAAAAAGGAAGGTTTTAACCTTTACGTATCTCCAAAGTCAGCTTGGTATATTTGGGAATTTGGGTGTAGTTTCTCTTACAGCGTAAACTAATCCATTTCCATAAAGCTATACCTTGCCACATGGCTCGTGGCTTACCGGCATCTTCACATGCTGTTTCTCATCATGGTGGCTGGCAGTGTCTCTCTGACTCACCCTTCCACTTCCCAGCTTTATTCTCCTTGTCCCGCCTATACTTCCTGCCTAGCCACTGGCCAATCAGTGATTTATTTATTGACCAATCAGCAACACATTTGACATACAGACCATCCCACAGCATCCTGGTCTACAGAATGAGTTTTTGGGCTACACAGATGAACCCTATCTCAAAAACACCAAAAAAAGAAAAAGAAAAAATCAAAATCAAATGAAGTTTAAGATCCATCTTTAATCTGGATTGCATCTCTGGTCACAGCCTACGTATTTAAACTATATTGAAGGAGGGAGCTTTGTCTCTCTCTTTGCCTCCTTGCCCAAACACTGGCTACCAAGTTCATTCCTTTACCAGCGTTAGAGCCTACTTCCTTGGTATTTCAGTGTATTCTGAAGACCAGGTCAAATAACTAGCCTCATGAACTGAAAAACTACTAGACTCTTCAAATTTCCATTGGTAGGCAGCTTTTGTTGGACTACCTGGACCACAGTTTGTAAGACATTCTATTTAATTCACTTTTTATATACATGGCGAGATCATTCTACCAGTCCTGTTTATGCATAGAACTTTGAATAATATAGTTGTCTTTTCTTTTCACCTACTCACTGAGGAGGATGTGCTGGCTAACAATAGTGCTCATAAAAACATTCTTCCTAGCTCCCTTATTCTCTTAAGTATTCAACTTTCCTTGAAGACTACTCTGTATTATTATTCATTTGCTAAAACTTTGCTCTAAATGACAGGAATGAAACTCCTTAAGCAATGGAGCCATCATCTAGTTTTCTGATGGGAGAAAGGGCTATTATCTTGTTTGTGATCTAGTTCATGATTTTCTTTCCTGGTTGTCTTCATGAAGTCCCTGTGTCAAGCAAGCAAATGGTTCATTCAGTTCACCTCACCTCAATGTGAAGTCACAGGTCTAACATCTCCTTTTGTCTCCTTAAATCTCCCTTTAGTGGTTAATATTCTGTGTGACAGGGAATCATTCCACTCCACAGAGTATAGTGGGCTCTACAAGTTAGCTAACCACATGTGTTCAGGAGGAAGAAGGTGAAGTGCCTATGGAGAGCCAGAAGAGAGCAGAGTCTGCTGTTAGAGCCATGGGCAATTGCTATTGAAATGCAAATCTATGTTGGTTCAGAAAAGGTCTGGGTCTTGGGTAGAAGCCAGGATCAGGAATCATGTGCTGTATCTTTAAGCACAGTTTAACCCTAACAGGGAGGTGCTGTTGTCACTCAGGCCTCACTAGCCAATCAGGCTGTCCAGGAGACCTGCCAGTCAGAAGTAGTTTCTAGCTTCAGGATTAGCTTTGAAGAGAATCTGTTGCCAGTAGTTTTGTTTGCTGTGCTTTGCGAGTGTTGCTGCAAAGAGCTGAATGAAGAATGTGGTCGAGCTGGAAAACCACAATATGATATGGGACGGGCTGCCATCCCCAGACTGGGAGGAGGGGTCATTTGAGTCATGGGAGTTAGTGTGTTGGGTCCTATCCTTTCTGGGTGGGAGCAATTGGTAACATGCATAGTTACACATGTTCCTACCTGGTCCTGAATTGTCCAACATGGTCCTACTCATCCTGCATGCTCCAGTGTGGATCTTTGTGGTCTGGTATGGTCCTGCATTGTCTTTCCAATTCATGGGACTGGTTGGCAGCCTCTGAATAACTTCACTCTGCTGGCTGCATTTGTGCAGAGCATTGGGAGCAGGGCTGCACTTTGAAATGGCCTTGTTGACATCACTGTGAAATACTGGCAACCTTAGTCCATGGGTTGTCTCTATGGAACACAGACTTCTAAACTCAAAGAGGCCTGGTTCCTCGAGTATGTTGCAGAAGTTCTACACTTTGAACATTTAACATTAATGTCTAGGATCCAACTGAAATTAATTCTAGGAGCTTGTAAATAGTATTTCCTGTGAAGACTTGAGTTTATCTCCAATGCCAAAAATAGAGGAGCAATATAAGCCTATAGGGACAATTGTCAGGTGTACCTGTGCTGGAGTTTATACCTCCTATAAGGAGAGAAGAAGAAATAGCAGGCATGAAGATTGACTTGTCTGAATGGGATGATATTCTACTTTCTTGATGCATGTAAAACTTTCAGTTAGGAGCCCTGAATGGTGGTGACTCCAGATCATTCTGGATTGTCAGGAGATGCTGAGACTTAAACAGACATCACTAGAAGATAGGGCAATCAGGCTTTTACAAAGAGCTGTAGAATATGGAGGAAGTGTTTGGGAGGGAGCTTCGATCATGAAATCCCATGATCAGATGACCAGAGAGGAATGCTTGGGGTGGTCCTGAGGACAAGCTGGCTACTATTGTGCTCTCTGTATCTACTAAGCTGTGGTAAATCAGTGCACTCCAGGTCTTCCACACTATCCTGTTTTTGGCAACTACATGTAGCTGTAAGTGATAATTTCTTCAAGGGCCCAACTTTGTGGTCCTCACTTGGGCCTTAAAGCTCCTCAGTCCCCCACCCTGTCAATCCATGTAATCTACATTCTGGGTAGGAATAAGGATATTCTAAAGAGACATTTACATCTCTCCCTTTGGGTAACAACTAGTGAAACCATAGACCCCATGAAATTGTAATTTCACTGGGCATCTCATTGTGGGAAAAGACTTGAATTCTCCAGATGAAAATATGGGAGTGTTTTAGAGATGGGAAAAATTAATTACATAGCTTCATTAGATTTCTTAGTTTGAATATATTTTACCTTCTATCTAAACCACTTAGGACACCAAAGATGAATTATTTATCTTATATTTTCTTTATTGTTCCAAATTAGTCAATTTGAATAATTATCATGTTATGTAGATGTAATTCAGTGGTCTTATTAAACAAGAAACACAGAGCCGATTCAGAGAAGAAAGCCAAGAGGTCAGAGCCAAGAGCCTCACCCTTCCTGATTCAGGAATCCTCCTCAGCCAAGAGAGCTCTCCGAAAGAGGAGCCCTCCTTCCTGTGTGTCTGTCTCTCAAGTCTCTCTGTTCTGGCTTCTGATTGATTGTAAACCCAATCATGTGACTGCCTCGTCACTGCCTGTATGTACCACCCTCCAGGTCCTTAAAGGCGTACGCCACCACTGCTACGCACTTGCTATGGCTCTAATAGCTCTGACCCCAGGCAACTTTATTTATACCACCACAATGTTTTAAATTTTCATTAATTGTGGGAGCCCATTTTCAGGTTCCTGGTGACTTTATCCAGCAGGTCTGCATAGAGAGGCTGATTGGACCATGGGCCTGAGTGCAGGTGTCTGGGATGGTCTGCACTTGGCTCTGCTGGGGGGAGGTCTTTTGCTCCACCCCTTGGAGTTTCTATCAATACCTTAAGGCAGAGATGGTCAGAGCCCGTTGGAATAGGATCCAGGCCCTCTGGAGTCTATCCTGTATTTTCTATCTGTTTATTTCCAAACTCTAAATCTTTCTATCTAATATTGCCTGCTACTCTCACTCAAGAAAACTCTGGGGAACTGTGGGGTTGGTGGGTAAATGCCCCACAATTAATAATTTGCTTTTTTCCCTTTTCTCTTTTCTTTTTTGTAAAGAATGGTATTATTATGACTCCCTGGCTGACCAGGAGCTCACACTATAGACTAGGCTGTCCTAGGATATCAGAGAGATATGTTCACCTTGCCTCCAGAGTACCTGCATTATAGGTGGGCATGTCACTCACTGGATAACTTGGTTCATTTAACTGGCTTACTGAGGATGAATGGCTGATCTTGCCTAGTTAGAGTAGCCAGGGCACAGGTTCTGGTCTTATCTCCAGTAACAGAAGAATGTTCCCATCAAATGTAGCCTTCCTGTCTTAATGTCCACTGTGTTCCAACTATGAGAAATTTTATTTTTCTTTATTATTGAGTCTGTTATAATTCATCAATGACCTAGGAAGAATTCTTTCCTTATTTTGCTGATGGTAAAACTCAGGCTCACAGAAAGAAGTAGTGTTTGAATATAGTTAAGTATAACTGCTCTTGTTACTCATCCATCATTCTAGTTCCTAACTAAATGTAGTTGAAGCCACCTAACTCAGGCACAGTGGCACAGGCCTGTAATCTTTGTACTTAGAATGTGGAGGTATGAATTTCTGGATTTCAATGTCATGCAAATAAGAATGGTTATTGGGGTATGGGGAGAGGATTACAGAACCAAGGGAGACTGTAATTGCCTCAGGATAATGTCCATAATCTTCCCTAAAGCTCCAGAAGTTTAGGGCCATGGCACCAGCAATTGTTAACTGAGGTATTTGCCACCTGAAGTTTACTATTCTTGATAATATTTTCTGTTCTTGATAATGTTTCCTGTCCAAGGCACCTATATCACTTGGGGATAAGACTCTTGTTGCTCATTAAATACTGGAATTCTCCTGCAGGTGGGAGAATTAGCCTCAGGCAGGGATGAACTCCCTAATTGCATATTCATTACAATGAGTACATCTTTGAATCCCTATAAACACAACCCACAGCAATGGAGTCATCAGGTTTTATTCATATATTTGTGCATATTCTCACATACTTAACAAGGAAGAAATTGGAAGGGAAGAATTTGAGAAGGGATGGAGAGAGGACAATGGAGGGGGAAATTGATTTAATACATATTAATTAAAATGTTTGAAAATAAATTTCAAATAAAGAAGTGGCCTAGGAAGATAGCTTAACAGGTAAAAGCAGCACCAGGTGTTGTTACATAGGACACAGGTTCCATTATACCTGACCATCTCCTGTAACTCTCTCCTGGCCTCTGCAAGTACTCTACACAGACTCCTGGAGGCAAATTCCTACATACATAAAATAAAATAAAGCTTAAAAATGAAATTCTCTGCAATGATGTCCTAGCCCTGAGACAGACAGCAGGCAGGACTAGTTAAAATGATCTCCTTTCCATCCCGCATGCTTGTAAGACATTCTATAAAATCAACTTTCTGCATACATGGAGAGATTCATTTTACTAGTCCTGATCATGTAGAGAAGCTTGAATAAAACATTTGTGTGTGTTTTTTTTTAACTGCCTATGGAGGAAGATGTGCTGGCTGGATTTATGGTGCTCATAAATGCATTCTTCCTAGCTCCATTATTCTTTAAGTGTTCAACTTTCCATGAGGACTACTCTTTATTATTATTTAATTTGCCAGGAGTTTGCTCTGAATTAAGAATAAGGTTCCTTAAGCAATGGAGCCATCATCCAGCTTTCTGATGGGAGAAAGGCCTATTATCTTTGTAGTGATATAGTCCCTGCTTTTCTTTCCTGATTGACTGAAGTCCCTTTGACAACCAGGTAAAAAATACCTTCATTTCACCTGATGTCAATATTAAGTCACAAAACAAACACTCTCCTTGTGTGTCTTTAAATATCTCTTTGGTTGTTATTATTCCAGGCACCCTTCTACCTGTGTGACAGAGAATCACTCCACCCCATGTAGTATAGTGGTCTGTACAATCTAGATAGCCACATGGTGTCCAGGAGGAAGAAGGGGAAGTGCCTATGGAGAGCAGGAAGAGAGCAATGTCTGCTTTTGCAGCCAGGGTCAAGTGCTATTAATATGCATATTTCTGCTGATCTAGAAAAAGTCTTTGTGTGGGGTAGAAGGGACAGGAATCATTATGCTGTGTTTTTAAGCACATTGTGACCCTATGGGATGTGCTCTTGTCACTCAGGTTTCACTAGCCAATCAGGTCCTCCAGGTGACCTGCCAGTCAAAAGTGGTGCAGGGTCCTATCTGCTGCCACTGGCTTCTGACTTATCTTTGAAGAGGAGCTGGTGCTATTGGTTTTGTGTGCTGTGAGTGCTCCTGCAAGGAGCTGAGCAGAGAACATGGCTGAGCTAGGAAACCATGACATGGTGAGTGAGGGTCTGCTTTCTCCAGATGGGTTGGAGCAGAATGTGAGATGTAGAATCCAGTGAGGTAGGTCCTCCCCAGATCTGGGTAGGAACCTGCCTGCAGAATCACTGTCCTCTGAGGTCCCATGTGATGCTTGAAACTCCCTGGACACAAGGGCAGGCCTCTGAATAACTGCTGTATGGGCTAAATCTGCTCACAGAATTGGAAGAAGGGAATTGTGCTTAAAAACATCTTTGAAGCTGGTGTGTCAGTGGTGACACATATCTTTAATCCTAGCACTTGGGAGGCAGAGCCAGGTGGATATCTGTGAGTTCCAGGCCAGCCTGGTCTACAGAGCAATATCCATGACAGGCACCGAAACTACGCAGAAAAACCCTGTCTCAAAAAACAAAACAAAACAAAAATCTTTGAACTTCAACATGCTTTTGGTGCACCCGTGGAAAGCAGGTTGCCAAACTTGGAGAGTACCTTCTAGTACCATATAGAGGTTCAGTATTTTGCATTTAATGTTTACATGTAAGATCCATTTAGAATTAATTTTGTGGGGTGTTTTAAAAGGCATCTCATGCATTGGGTTGCACTTCACTACTAATGTGTGATGTAGATGGGTAGAATTGTTGATTTAAAGGATTTACTAATGCTTAAGAGACAGTAAGTCTTAGCTAAGGGAGGACTGCCTCTAATTCATCCTAAAGATATTCATTTGAATCATGTAGTTGACTATCCAATGCAGTCACCAAGGCCTGTTAGAGATTTGGACAGTAGGATATACATTTGTTCACCAAAATTTTACAGACATTTATCTCACACCACTACAAAGGAGACACTGCTGATTTACAACAAGAAACTACGCTCAAACTTTCAAAGGATGAGATTCTAACAAGCTGCTTATTGAGGCATTACAGGGTTGTAACCAACCTTATGGCCTGGTGTGCCATAAAGTTCCAGTTTTCTTCTTTAGAAAAGCATAGTTCTGCTAGATAGACAATATGACACCAAGTGACAACTGTTTGAAAAGAAAAATACTGTTGTGATAAGGACTGGCCTGATCAAGCAAGGCTTTCATTTAGGCCTTCAGTCAAGGATGAGGAGCATTCTTGGGAGAGTTAGTAACAGTCTGGGGCCTAGGCCTAGGGAGCTTTCCCTATGGGTCTTATTTATTGACAATAAAACAGAGCTCCTGCCCTAAAATCAGGAATATGTTTGGGTGAAATGGTAATGGTGTAGAACCAGGGTTTTTAAGGTGGGATTGCTTCAGATCCCACATAGAGCTATGGTTATCAGTCTCAAGACCACTGGTAGGCTTACTCAGCAGTGTTCTTGAGATGCACTGTGTTACCCTTTATGGCATTGTTTGATTAGCTTCCTTCTGAGTCTGTCCTATTATACAATAGTTTCTTCTGATTTCATAGAAGTCATCCATTCCTTTCCATTTTCTCCTTTAGAAGTAGTATATGAGATGCTATTCTTCGTAAGAAGCTTACATGACATGCAACATAGCTTGTGAAAGACCTCCCCAACCCAGCTTTTACCTTTTCTACCTTCTATTTTCCTATCATTCTCATTCCCTGTCAGCTTCACCCCAACCCACTGTCTAACTTACACATCTGCCTAAATGGCTAGACCTACAAGTTGCCTGTCTCTATTTAAATTGTTCAAAGTACAACCTGGAGCAAGAAGCTAAAAGACACAAGGATTGCAGCATATGTTGAATGCAAAATATGTCTAGGCTGTATCCTCTTTGAACATTTGCCAGAGATAAATGAATACTACTTTTAAAGGTACTTTTCTTTCTTAATATCCTAAGTGTGATTTCTCCCTTGGAAGTCATATTAATTCTAGGACAGTTGCATTTCCATCCTGTTACAAAAATGTTTCTGAGACAAGCTCTTTTTTCTTGACTCTGGTGTCCTTGATTCCATTCTCTTGCTCTCCAAGCCAATGATCTCACTCTTTTCTATACTATACCTTCAAAACTCTTAGATGACTGTACTAACTCAGATTTTTAAAATTATTCATTTGAATCATGTAGTTGACTATCCAATGCAGTCACCAAAAAAGGTTTTGCATGTGGAGCATTGCTTCTGATTCAAGACCAAATAACAGAAATAGTTTATTGTGCACACTGCAGGGGGAAGCAGGGTAGGCAATCAGCTGCTGGGGTCACTATTATAAAAACAACCTGATTATGGTAGCAGGAGTTGTTTTGTAATTTCCCATCATATTTTAATTTATGTCACATGAATGATCACAGACCATATTGTGTGAGTGTACAGTTTGGGAAGGTTATCTTGGGTCAATGAATATTGAATTTGCATTTAGGCAATTCACCTATGCAGATATGTCCTACCCTGGTTGACACAGTTATGTCAGCTCAGAGGTTTGAGAAACAGACCATTGACTGTAACTCGATGTGTCATTATAGATCTCAGCAGCCAACATATGCATATGGTCAAGATCAATCTATCTCATATTAATGACATTCCCTCTACTAGGGAAGTGCCTATTCTTTTTCAAAATCAATATAACTATTTTTTAATCTTAAAAATACATTATTTATATCATTTTAAAGATCACTTATTGCTATCATTTTAATACATATTTTAGTGCATTACTGGTCTCATCTCTATTTGTTTCTCTTCTCCAATTAATAGTTTTATTCCTTTTCTCTCATGTTATGTTGATTATAGATTTTTGTGTAGAGCAATGTGTCCTTTAGTTTAGGCTTGCCTCATTCTATGTAATTGAGAATTGTATTGAACACCTAATTCTGCCTCTGCTGCCCAGTGCTCAGGAAAAAGTCCTGTAACCCTTTCCATTTTGGGCATTGACTGGTCAGTGATAAGGAAAAATAAACCAGTTAATGAGTGACCTCCAATCTCTCTGGCTTTTAACAGAAACTTATGAATGTGGAGGGACCTGTGCAAGAATTGAGTTCATTGATCAACTTTGCTGTTTTTTTTTTCATTTTTTAAGAAATTTTCTACTCACCCTACATACCACTCGCAGATCCCACCTCCTCCCTCCTCCTCCCTCCTCCCTCCCAAGCCACCTCCATCCCTACATCCTCCAAATCAAAGTCTCCCCCAGGGAGTCAGCAGAGCCCCACATACCAAGCTGGGGCAGGTCCAAGCCCCTCCCTGCCACACAAAGGCTTCACAAGGTACCTCCTAAAAGCCTACCCATGCACCAGGGATGGATCACAATCACCCTGCCTGGGCTTACCCCAAACAGTTTGAGGTAAACTATTGTTTCCTGTATCCAGAGGGCCTAGTCCAGTCCCATGGGGGCTCCACAGCCACTAGTCCAAATTTCATGGGTTTCCACCAGTGGGCCGGTCATCTCTGCATGTCTTCCCATCATGATCTCCAATCGCAGAATCCCTCATTGACTGGATTCCTGGAGCTCAGCCTGGTGCTCAGTCAAGGATCCCTGCATCTGCCTTCATCAGTCACTGTATAAAGTCTCTATGATGACAATTAGGGTATTCACTAGATCAGTCAACAGAGTAGACCAGTCTAGGCACCCCCTCGATCACTGCCAGCAGTCAAAGATGGGGTCATCCTTGTGGATTCCTGAGAGGTCCCCCTGCACCCTGCCTCTTCCCACTCCCATGATATATTCATCTATCATGGTATTGCCTTCCCTGCTCTCCCACTCCATCCCCGCTCCAGCTTGACCCTCCCATTTTCCTATGTTCTCACCCCCCAATTCCTTGCCCTCTGCCACCCCCAGCCCCAGCCCACTCATGTAGATCCCATCCACTTCTACTTTTCTGGGCTATCCATGTGTCCCTCCCAGGGTTTCTCCCTGTCAGCGGCCTCTCTGGAGCTGTGGGCTGAAGTCTGGCCATCTCTTGCCCTACATCTAGTATCTACTCATGAGTGAGTATATACCATGTTTGTTCTGAGTCTGGGTTACCTCATTCAGGATATTTTCTAGTTCCATCAATTTCCCTGCAAATTTTATGATATCACTTTTTAAATTTTTTTAATGCTGAGTAGTAGTACATTGTGTATATGTTCCACATTTTCTTTATCCATTCTTCAGTTGAGGGGCATCTGGGTTGTTTCCAGGTTCTTGCTACTACAAATAATGCTGATATGAACATAGTTGAGCATGTGTCCTTATGGTAAGATTGATCATTCCTTGGGTATATGCCCAAGAGTGGTATAGCTCGGTCTTGAGGAAGATTGATTCCCACTTTTCTGAGAAACCACCATGCTGAATTCCAGAGTGGTTGTACAAGTGTGCATTTTCACCAACAGTGGAGGAATGTTCCCCTTGCTCAATAACCTCTCCAATATAAGCTGTATTGACCAACTTTGAAGCTGGTGGAGTCACAGTGCAGAAAGGAAGAGGCAGGTTCAGGGTTGACAAATTTCCTACTTCAACAGTACTTGAGAATAGCAATGTGGAATTGGGTAATCAATTTTAGATGTTCCATAAATGTCCTGATTGGCCATTTCTTGGGGTCCACAGACAAGGGCAATAAAGAATCTGGATAAGAGACTGATCTTATCTTGAAAACAAATTGCTATAGTTACAGTAGTTCAACCAAAATAGATGTGGGTAGAATGTTGTGGACATGCCTAATGGGACTGTTATTTTTCAGGGTTTAGATGTACACCTAGAGATAAAAGATTTAAGAAATGTTTAATGTGCTCTAATATAAATCCCTAGTCTGTGGAGCACATGGCCATAAAGTCTGTTTCAATTTTTCAAAATAATTTTTTGAGATCATAACTGCATCCTGTCTACATTCTTTTTCCTGCCTCCTAGCCATACCATGACCACTCATTGTTTTCTAATTCATGGCCTCTTTTTTTTTTGGCTTGCTTTTCTTTAACAGCAGTTATGCAGGAACAGCAGTTACTGTGTGAATGTGATCTTTGTTTGGCTACAGGATTTCCCAGCTATGAAGCAATGGGTTGGCTACACTGCACATTGAGTGAGTAATGAAATGTGCACACAAAGGAACCTGTGCTTTGGATGAGGAACAGGATATGTTCTAGAAGAGTAGAAGAATGTCTACAAAAATAGAAAATTTCTAGAATAGATTCCTGTCTGCTGGGCAAGAAAGGCAGAGTTGTTGAATTTTTTGGTTAGAAAAACCCCAATTTGCCTATCCTCCTGGCTATTCTCTCAACTTGTGTATAGGGAGAAAAACCTATTGTTGCAGAAATTAAAGGTTACATAATTTGACTAAAAAAAAAGAAAAGAAAAAAAAAGAAAGGCAGAGATGGAATGACTGTGCCTTTTGTGTCCTTTGATCTCTGATCACCTTGTAGGTGAGCTGCTAATATTCTTAAGCACACCTGTGTGGCTCTAGCCACTGAAGGACTCTAAGAATGCTTTGCAATCCGTAGTAAGTGTGGCAGGTAGTTTGCGGATTCTTTCCTGTATTATCCTCTGCTTCTCCTGTAATGAGTTGTAAGGAAGACCACAAGTTATGCCATGGTGAGTATAGGGTATTCAGATAAGGTGTTTTGAGCTGGACCATGATCCAGACAGGTTCTGTTGGTCCATGTGGTGACCTGGTCAGTGGTCCTTGTATTTTGCATCTCACTGTGAATGGATTTCATGGGTAGAGAGGGACTACAGCTCTGGCATGGGAAGATATGCTTTTAATATCACAGTCAAGTGTACACAAACAGGCAAGATTTTGGTGTGCAGTTGAAAGACAGTTCAAAAAACTGAATGTTTGGTTTGTAGAAGTTCTGAATATTTCATTCCTGCTTTCAGGTTTGTCTTATAAATGTTTTCAGTAGTTTAGAAACTGGTAGAAAGATGGTGATGTAAATTGTGTTTCAGCAGTATGTGATTAGAATGCTTCTCACTTTCTGCTACCACTATCTGCAATGGTGTGATTCAGCAAAGTTTAGTTCTAGGATACAAAAGGAGTTTCTGAGCTGCAGAGGATTCTCCACTGTGCATGGTGTTGGGAAGGCAGATAGGACAGATTTCACATCTTGTGTCATAACCCATGTGACATAACGCAGCTTTTAAGTTATTATTCTATGTTGCTTTGGGATTGGGCATCATGGGGCTTGTGTTACCTGAAACCACAAGGAGGCATAAGGGGTTACAGAGCCACAGAAAGAGATCGCCTCCTTTTTCAACAAGAGGTCTAGAGCATGGGGCTTTTGTCTTTGGAAGAAATATCAGTAGCTTGAGGGTTAGAATTGTTCAAGGGTCACTTTGAGTTAATTTTGTGGTAGTTGTGAAGTCTGTGCTTATTTAATTTCTATACACATAGACTCATAGGTAGTTGGGTAACATTGGTAAAGATCACACTTTTCATGGTTAAGTTTCATTTGATCTCTGATTTATTGTTGGCTATGTTTTTCTGCCTATGTGATTGATATAATTAATATATTGGTTGACCCAAGGGAAGCACCCTAAGACACAGAATCTGCCTCCTCCAATTAGACCAAGAGCTAAGATAGGACCCAGATGGATCCCCTGAGACACAGACACAACAAGCACAGAGTGGGCCAACAGCAACTTGCTCAGACACAGGTACCTCTTATACTCATTAGAGGAGGAGATGGGCAGAAGTACATACAACAACATAAAGAGCAATACAACATCACTTGAACCTAGCCCTCCTTCAATAGCAAGACCTGAACATCACAAGTTAGATGAAGAAGAAGAAAGCAACCTTAAGAATAGCATCATGAAGATGCTAGAGGCCTTTCTAGAAAAAATGAAAAATAAAATTGAGGAAAAGACAAACAAAAAAGTGGAAGAAATCTATAAAAAAAAATAGAGGAAAAGACAAGAAAATTGGAAAAAATCAATAAATCCCTTAAAGAAAATCATGAAAAAGCAATTTAACAGGTGAGGGAAATAGTTCAAGACCTTAAAAGGGAAATAGAAGCAATGAAGAAGGCACAAACAGAGGGAATGCTGAAAATAAAAAAAAAATCTGAATAAATGAACAGGAAACACAGATGCAAGTATAACCAACAGAATATAAGAGATGGAAAAGAGGATCGCTGGTGTAGAGGACATAATAGAGGAAATAGATTCGTCAAAGAAAATACCAAAGCCAAAAAAGTCATAACACAAAATGTTCAGGAAATCTGTGACACCATGAAAAGACCAAACCTAAGAAAAATAGGGATAGAGGAAGGAGAAGAATACCAACTCAAAGGCACAGAAAATATATTCAACAAGATCATTGAAGAAAACTTTCCCAACTTAAGGAAGGAAATACCTATGAAGATACAAGAAGCCTATAGAACACCAAACAGACTAGACCCCCCAAAAAAGTCTCCTCACTAAACAACTAAACCTACAGAATAAAGAAAGAATATTAAGAGCAGCAAAGGAAAATGGCCAAGTGACTTATAAAGGCAAACCCATCAGAATAACACTCGATTTCTCAGTTTATGTGTTTTTTTATGTTCATAGCCACACCATATGTAACCACTCTTGTCCCACTTTTTTTCTAAGCTCATTTCTTACTAGAAGATAGTAGCTTTAATTTAAAGTTACCTGTTTGTACTTTGCCTACATTTATGTCTGTATTCCTAGCGCATGTCTGGTGCCTATAGATTTCAGAAGTGGGTGTAAGATCCCCTGCAACTGGAATTAAAGATGAGTGTGAGCTTCCCTATGAATGCTAAAAATTAAACTCTGGTCCCCAAGAAAAGTAATCACTGCTGTTATTTGCTAAGTTGTTGCTACATCCCCTCAGTTTTTGCCCCCATTGTGTGAAATCTGATCTTGTCCCTGTTTGACATTATTGCTATTATTTATTTAGTTTTTTGGTTTTTTGGTGGTTTTGTTTTGTTTTTTGGGTTTTTTTTTTGCAACAGGCTCTCAGGTAGCCCAAACTGACTTTGACCTCATTTGAATCCTTGATCTTCTGATTCTTCTATGTTTCAAGAAGTGCTGGGATTACAAGTGTGCACTACTACCACAGCTGTTATGAGTCACAGCATCTCCTCTGACTCTGCCTTTCATCTTGCTCAGTCTCTCTTAGATTACCCACTTCATTCTGTTCTGCCTTGCTATAGGGTATGGCAGCTTCTCTATTAACCAATGGAAGTAATACATATTCACAGAATACAGAAAGACAAGCCCACAGCAGCTGTGCATGTCCAACTTTATGACTTGGTGGGTTGGATCACACTAACTGACAGTGGACAGTTCAGGTCATGAGGTAAGGTAGTGGCCCACTGTTAAATGTTCAGTTTCTCCCAGTGACTGGGATTAATGGAATGTGCTCTCATGCTTGGCCACATTTATTTTTGAAAATGATTCTATGGGCACCAGTGGCAGACACTTGAAATGATTTTAAGAGATATTGTATTGTTCCAATTCTTCAATGCTTCTTTTCTTGTAGGTAATTCAGTTGTGTGTGTGTGTGTGTGTGTGTGTGTGTGTGTGTGTGTGTGTGTGTGTGTGTGTGTGTGTGTATGTGTTTGTGTAAATTGTGGCACAGGCCTTAAAACTCACAATGATCTTTCTGCCTCTGTGTCCAGTTTGCTGGCACTAAAAGAATGGACTACCACTCACAGCTTGAAAAATAATTTTTATGGTCAAGTCTCCTCTATTTATGGTGGATAGGGAGGCAAGGAGATGGCATCAGGACCCCTGATATTGGAGTTACAGATACTAGTGACCCTCTATATGTACTGGGAATGGAAGCCAGATGCTCTAAAAGATTCTAAAAGAATCTTCAGTGCTCTTAACTGGTAAGGCTTTTTCCAACCTAAGTTTTCTATTCTTGATTATGTTTCTCATTCAAGGTTGCTCAGTCAGCGTCAGACACCAGACGCTGATTAAAAAGTGAAATTCTCCTGAGAGAATTAACCTTAGGCAAAGATGAGCTCCCCAATACTTTATTGAATAAAACCAACAACAATGGATGCAGCAGATTGTATTAATATATTTCAGCATACTTATTCACCCACACTTAACAAGGAACACATTGAAAAGGATTTGGGAAGGGATTCAGTAAAGAGATAAAAGGAGAAAGTGATATAATATCTTTTATATAACAATTTATGCAAATAAATTTTAAATAAAGTAGGGGGCTAGATTAACAGCTCAGCAATTAAGAGCACTGGGTGTTTTTATAGATGACCCAGGTTCCATTCCCAGAACCCACATAGTAACTAACCTTTTGATGTAAGTTTAGTCCCAGTCATCTCCTGCCTTCTTCTGGCCTTGGTAGGCACTACACACAGACATATTCAGGCAAAATATTATATAAATAAAAAAGAAAAATGAAAGAATGAAATTATTTATAGTGATATCATAGACCTGAGCCAGGAAACAAGCCTGGGCTACTTCAAATGAATTGCTGCTGGTCTTACATGGAAGCAGTTGTGACCCTCTGCTAAGCCAGCCCACTGAGGTTAATAGAGATCATTATAACTGTCCATTTAGGAGCAGAGTAGATGTTATTTGACTTCTCCTTGAAGATTTCTATATTTAGTTCTCTTACCTTTTGTATCTGTGAGAATTGTGGCATTGGTACAGTTATCTTTTAGATCAAACATCAAGATTTACAGGTCACATAGGCCCCAAAGCAATCTACTTTTTACAGGGTCATTTCCTTGGTTTTCAGTTAAGACCTTGTGGTACAAGATGAATAGGCCAGAGGAATTTAGTTCCATCAATTTTTAAAAAAAATTTATATATGTTCCTGCATAACTTTTAGGTAAGAATATCCCTAGATGTCTCTGCTTTTACATTGTGATCATGATCAGAAGTACATTTTACTGAGCATGCTTAAGAATATGCAGACTACTACGTGAATGTGTCCCGACTCCCTAGGTAAACTCCACATGCTTCCTTTGTTTAGAAAAAGCATTGTTTGGGAAATAACTCCCATTCTATCCTTGCATCCTGCAGGTAAATCTTTTTCATTTCTTCTGTCTTGGCTATTGTGATGGCTATTCTTGGTAATCAAACTGATTACCTCTGGAATTAACTAAAACCCAAAGAGTTGGGTACAACTGTGAGAGATTCTTTTTAAATGTTATGAAATTAAAGACCCATCTTAACCTGGATCATTTGAGGTGAGGAGATCTACCTTTAGCAGCTTGTTGTCAGTGCACACCTTTATCCCCAGGACCCAGGAGGCAGAAGCTGTCAGATTTTCTGAGCTTGAGGCCAGCCTGGTCTACAGAGTGAGTTCCAGGGCTACATAGATAAACCTTGTCTTTAAAACACCAAAAAACCCAATCCAATGAAGAATAAGATCCATCTTTAATTTGGATTTTACCTTCTGGTAGCAGTTGACATATATGAAGGATATTGAAGAAGGAAGCTCTCTGTTTTTGCCCACTTGCCCTAGCTCTGGCTTTCAACTTTATTTCTTTGCTAGCACTAGAACCTACTTCCTTAAAATTGTGGTGTATAGTGAAGACCAGCTGAGACATGCAGCCTCATGGACTGAACTACTACTGGATGCTTCAAATTTCCATTGGTAGGCAGCCATTGTTGGACTACATGGACCACAGCTTGTGAGACATTCTAATAAATCCACTTTCTACATGCATGGAGAGATTAATTCTCCCAGTCTGGTTCATGTAGAGAACTCTGAATAAGGCAACTGTGTGTGTGTGTGTGTGTGTGTGTGTTTCCACCTGCCTATCAAGGACAATATGATGGCTAACAATAATGTTTATAAAGATATTATCTCTTGCTCCATTATTCTCTAAGTATTCAATTTTCTATGAAGCCTACTCTTTTTAATATTATTCATTTGCCAAGATTTTGTCCTGAATTTTAAGAATAAAACACTTAAATCACTAGAGCCATCATCCAGCCTTCTGATGTGATGAAAGACCTATTTATTATCTTGTTTGAGATTTGGTTCCTGCTTTTCTTTCCTGGTTGTCTGAAGTTCCTGTGACAACCAGGTAAAAAGTACCTTAAGTTCACCTTACCTCAGTGTGAAACCACAGCACACACTTCTTGTGTGTCCTTAAGTCTTTCTTTAATTTTTAACATTCTAGGCACTATTCTACAGGTGGGACAATGAATCACTCCACCCATATGGAAACCTGGGTGGTAGAAGCTAGCTAGGATCATTATGTCCAGGATGAAGAAGGGGAAGTGCCTATGGAATGCAGGAAGATAGCAGGGTCAGCTATTGGAGCCAGGGGCAAGGGATGTTGAAATGCATATCTTTGCAGATCTAGAAAAGGTCTTTGTCTGGGGTGGAAGACCTGGCCAGAAACCACTATGCTGTGCCTTTAAGCTTAGTGAAAACCTATTGGAGGTACTCTTGACACTCAGGCCCCACTTGCCAATCAGGTCCTCCAGGTGATCTGCTGGTCAGAAGTTGTGCATTGTCTTTCCGGTTGCCAGCTTCAAGCTTGGCTTTGAAGAGGAGCTGGAGCCAGTTCTTTTGTGTGGTGTGCTATGATTGTTGTTGTAGGGAGCTGAGCAGAAAGTTTGGGCAAGCAGGGAAACCACAACATGGTGAGCAAGGGCCTGCTATTCCCAGATGGGTTGGAGCAGATTGTGAGGTACAGGAGCTAGTGTCGTTCGGCCTCCCCAGATCTGGGTGAGAACCTGCCTCAGGATCTCTGTCCTGTGAGTTGCAATGTGGTATTTGAATCTCTCTCTACCTAGGGGCAGGCCTCTTAATAACTTTGCTCTGTGCGATCAATCTGCTCAGAGCATTGAGAGCAGGGAGTTGTGTATAAAAATATCTTTCTCGTCAACTTCACCATGCTTTCGGTGTTCCTATGGGAAGCAGGTTTCCAAACTTTGAGAGGCCTAGTTTCTTTAGCATTTTATACATATTCAGCACTTTCATTTAAGCTTTATATGTAAGACCCATTTATAGTGAATTTTGTAGAGGTTCTGAAAGGCATCACATGTGTTGGGTAGCATTCCACTACAACACTGTGATATAGAAGACTAAAATTTGTGATTTAAAGGATTTTCCAATGCTTAAGAAACAGTAAGTCTCACAAAGTAGAATTTAGCTGAATGAGGACTGCCTCTAAAACACCCAAAAGATAAGTATATACTAACCAGGCCAGTTAGAGATTAGGAGGCTAGAATACATATTTGCTCAGTAGAATTTTTCAGATATTTGGCTCCAAACCATTACAGAGAAGCCACCCCTGATTTATAACCATTCACTAGGCCTATCCCCATATTAAAGAACAGGCCTCTACCAAACTGCTCAAGAAGGCATTACAGGGTCACAACCAACCTTAAGGCCTGGTGTGCCATAATGTTTCAGTTTTCTTCTTGAGAAAGGCGTAGTTCTGCTAGATAGGCAATATGACACCAGATGACAACTATTTAAAAAGAAAAACACTGTTGTGTTAAGGACTTGACTGATCAAGCAAGGCTTTCATTTAGGCCCTCAGGCAGGGAAGAGGATTATGCTTGGGAGACTTAGTAACAACCTGGGCCCTAAATATTAGGAGCTTTCCCTGAGGGCCTGATGTATTGACAATAAGACAGAGCTCCTTTAAAACCAAGAAAATGCTTGGGAGAGTTGTTATGGTCTTCATCCAGTACCTTTGTGGAGAGGGGTTGCCTCTCTGAGTAGAATGGTATGGCCCTGCCTTATAGGACTGCCATTTACCTTGTTTAAGATGTATAACCTCAGGAAAAAATAGATGTGAGTAGTCATTGGTTTGCTCTCATGCAAATCCCTAGTATAAGGAACACGTGGCCATGAATTCTGTTTCAACTTTTCAAAATAATTATGTAAGATTATAATTACATTATGCCCACAATCTCTTTTCTGCCTAAAAGCCCTACCATTGACCACTCATTGTTTTCTAATTCATGGCCTGTTTTTCTTTAACAGAATCACAGTAACAACAGTTACTGTTTGAATGTGACCTTTTTTTGGTTGAAGGACTTCCCAGCTATGAAGCAAAGGGTTGACTGCACTGGACAATCAGTGTGCATTTTTACAAAAAGGCGTGTGTTCTTTGGAAGGGGAATAAGAAGTGCTCTGGGAGATTGGAAGATTTTCTACTAAATTACTGATTTTACGGATTAGATCCTGTCTGTCCCTAGGGTGGAAGGGCAGAGCTGAGAGGGCCTTTGCTGTCCATGTCATTTGATCTCTGATCATCCAGTAGGGGAGCTTCTACTGTCCTGAATTCCATAAGGGTGGCCTTAACTAATGTGAGACCCTGGGAGCACCAGTGGGAGGTAGTTTGCATGTTCCTTGCAGGATTCTTATTTGACTCTGCTGTTCGCAGCTGTGAGGGAAACTACAATCCATGCCATGGTGAGTGTGGGGACCACTGACCCCAGACCAAGAGGAGCAGTTCTGCTGAGTTGTCAGAGCTTCTGTGACTGGGATGGACCATGAGCCAGACTGTGTTTCTTTTGGTCCATGTGGTGACCTGGGTTGTGGTCCTTCTCTGAGCCTCCCTTAATGTGGATTCTGTGGAGAGGGGGACCTCTGCTTCCCTGCCTATGGGTGGCTCTTTTACTTATATTTGCATGTTTTTAGGTGGGTGGATAGAGCAGATTCCAGATCATGTGCCATAATCCATGTGAGTGGAAATAGAAATTAAATTTTTCTTCTATGTTGTTTTGTAATTGGACATCATTGGGCTGGGTTTGCCTGAAACAATGAGGGAATATGAGACTTTGTGGAACCACAGCAGATTACCACCATTTGTCAGAGATTTCTAAAAATTGGGGCCTCTCTGTTTGGAAGAAATATCAGTAGCTGAAGTGTCAGAAACATAACATTTAATGGTCACTTTGATTTAATTTTGTGGGAGTTGTGAAGCCTTTGTTAATTTCTGTACACATAGAATGGTAGTTGGGTAATGTTGGTCAAGATCACACTTTTCCTGGTTGAGTTTCCTTTGACCTTCTGATTAAAAGTTAACTATATTTTCTGCTTTTGTTCTTGGCTCTTTCTATCTCCTTTATTCTTTCACAAATATTGTCAATATTTTTTATTGTTAATTTTGTGGTAAATATGGAAGTCACATGGTGTCAATATGTATGTTATATTTTCATAATCCTATTGCTGATTATTCTGAGTGTTTGCTCTGTGCCTTTAGCATTCAAATCAGAAATCCTATCATAAATTGTCTCAAATTTCTTGGGATTACATTAAATTCATGCTGCAAATTTCCCATACAAAACATCTTAATAGTGATGGATCATATTTCCATGAATCATTTATTTTCTTCTTTGTTTATTTAGTTTTTGTTGTTGTTAATCTGTGGAAAACTTTTATATTATTGAATAAAAAGCAATATAGTGATACACAGGTGATGCAGCATATATTCTACTTGGGGATGACCTGAGTTCATATCCCAGTATTCAAGTAGGGAGGCTCATAACCACCTGCTATTTCAGACCCAGCAGATCTGACACCTTCTTTTCTTGTATGTCACCTGTGTACACATGGAAGACATTCTCCCCCATAAAAACATAACACAAAATGGGGAGATAAACTTGTTTTCAAAAGTTCTTGTGACTAATAATGTAATTAGAACAAAACAAATTGCTTTAAGTGTACAATACAAATCATACCCCATTTCCTTAAAAATCTGTTATCTGGCATTATTTTTGGAAAAGTTTTCATTTCCTCACTCTCATGCAGACTTACAGCAATCATCGGTCATAGGAAACAAAAGGGTGCCTAAGTGATCCTAACAATTATCCTGTTTTTTATTATAAGATAATGCGAGCCTTAGTAATCAAAACTATTTTCCACGAAGTTAAAGCATCAGAGGGATTCAAGCAAATCTCTCCAATGTTAGTGGTACAGCTTTCCTCATCCTATTAATTTTCTATTATTGCCAAAGACAGAAATGGAGTGCATAAGATGAGTGCTGGCCAGTGACTTCCTGTGGGCTAATTTTGATTAGAATCTGTTCCTGTTTAAGCAACCATGATATATATTTTTAGATATTTCTTTTTGTCTTGTTTGGTCAGAGGTGCCATCTATTGTTGATTTTATTAATTGTCATCTAAAGTTATTGTTTCTCTAGAAAATGATGGATCTTTACCAATATTTTTTCAGAAAATGTGTTATATGATGTTATAAGTTCCTTGAGTTTAAGTCTGTGAGGGAAATTTCTGTAGAGACAGTTTTACTTTTTTGTTCTTGATCTTTAATGCTCATTTCTCCTTATTACTTGACATATCTGTGTTTTCCAGTTGTTGCCAACTTCATGTTTGGGATCTTGCTGCTTAAGTGATTGACATGGTTAATATTTTGGGTTTGTGTTTTTAAAATCTTCTAATATCATCTCTGTCTTAATTAGCTTCAGCTGTCAACGTAATGTAGCCTAGAATCACAAACATCAATTGAGGATCTGCTCAGATCAGAATCACTAGTTACTATGTTTATGAGAAATTGTATTTATTGGTGTGGGAATGCCCTTCCACTGAGGTTTCAATACCCTAAGCAACTGGGCCTCAGATGGTTAAGAGATCTAGCTCAGGACACAACAGTGACCAAGCAAGAAAGGATTCTGATAAATAAAATTTCCCTGTGATTTTTGCCTTCAGTTCCTAGCTTGATTTTCTATCCTAAACCCCTACAATTGTTGATTGTGATCTGGCAATATCAGCCAAATAAGCATGTTCATTACCTGAAATGGTATTGGTTAAAAAATTTAATTACAGCAAGATTTAAGCAAATTGGATCAAAAAGTGGTACACCAAAAGCGATTTTGTTGCTGAGTAGAATGTGGGAATGTGTTCTTTTGGAGAAATGTGGAAGATATTAGGACTTTAGAGGGCAAAAGCCATAGAAAGCTACATACAGAGTTTAATTGTCTATTCTTGTGGGACTAGGAATATGAGAGTGTTGAAAGTAATGCAGACAGTTTAGCTTAAGATCATAGGATTTCAGAGGGAAATAGACACCATAAGAATTTTAGATACAGGTCATTTGTATAATATTTTGTCCTCAAATCATTCCTATTTTCCCTATTCTCTGAAAAAGTGAGGAAAGCAGAATTATGAAGTAATTGCCTGATTTCTTGGACAAAGTATTGATTTTGTTGGGTGTTTATTACTGATGACACATTCAGGTGTACAGTGGAAAAGAAGCAAGTGGTGTAAAAACAAATGAAAAGTCAATCTCAGAGAGAAAAACAGTCCTAAATAATTTCAAATGGCAGTCCTATAGTGAAGCAGAGGCAGGAAATTTCAAGAAGCTTATCACCATTAAAGAGAAGACCCTTCTTGGCATTTGAAACCTAGGAATGTCTCCAGCCACCTAAGCCTTCAATATATGGAAGGAATAGGCAGCTTGTTTCCTAATCCAAAGAAGCAACTTCATACAGAACTTTCTGTAACTGTGGTCCAATCATGATAGCATCTATCAAAACTTAGAAGTCAAATTTGGGGGGAATAACCCATGTTGTACTTGTTCTGAAAACAAGAAAGATGCAAAACTGATAGGTCATAGATTTTTCCTCTGTGGTTTCAGTCCAGCACTGTTACACTCATCTATGTTTAGCAGAGTCAGAAACCCAGTGAAGAGACTGTGAGAGTTAATTGAATGAAGCTGTGAAGTTGAAGTCAATTGGTATTTTGAGATGATAAGATGTTTCGATTCCCATGCTATAGTACAACTGCCATGCTGTGCTGCATACAGGGAGTGTAGTTGCAAAGGATAGATATGTATGAAAATTTTCAGGGCTAGAGCTACTTATGCCCTTTGAAATGAAGCCCCACCTGAGACAGAGCTCCAGGGTTTCTTGTTTGCCCTGCTGAGTTTTAATCTTGCCTTGTTCCAATATTCCCTCACTGTGACCACGTCCCTTTCTTTCTTTTATGGTGATATTTTAATTGTACTGAAATGTGATTTTATTTGAATGTTAATAAATAAAGTTGCCTGGGGGTCACAGCTAATAGCAAGCCATCGCAGAAGCTAGGCAGTGGTGGTACATGCCTTTATTCCCAGCTCTTGGGAGGCAGAGCTAGGCGGATCTCTGTGTGTTCAAGGATACAGCCAGCATGGAGACACACGCCTTTAATCTCAATACCAACCATAGAAGACCTGGAGGTCTGTACAGAAAGGCAGTGATGAGGCAGTCATGTGGTTGGGTTTACAACCAATGAGAAGGCAGAACAGAAAGTCTATATAAAGACAAACACACAGGAAGTAGCTCTCTTGGCTGAAGAGGATAGCTGCAGAGTGAAGGGTAAGGCTCTTAGCTCTGACCTCTTGGGCTTTCATCTTTGCACTGGTTCTGTGTTTCTTATTGAATAAGACGGTTACTTCTACACTCAAAGAATAGGTGGCCATCAAATACAGGAAGAAATATTTTTAAGCCAGCTGCCGTCTGGACTGGTTGGAGCTGGTTAGCAGTGGTCTTGGAGCTAACCCTAACCCTAACTCCAGTTATGGAGACAGGATTTCATCCCAGAGAAATAAAGTAGATGGATATAGAGCTTGTTATGTCTAGAGTTATTCCTGCCTTGAATGTCTGCTGGAACTATAGCTGAACTGATATAATTTTGTCTCAGAGGAATAAAATTAACAGACATAAGAACACAGTGTATGTAGTTTTTTCCCTGATATCCCACGACGGACATAGCAAATCCCCCTTGGAACCTGAGAGTTCTGTCCAGCTGCCCAGCTCATAGTCATGCTAATGACTAACTTCTATGCTTTCAGCCTCATCTTCATGCTCTGTACCCTCTTTCTCTATCTCTGCTACTCTCTACTCCTGGCACTCAGAAAACTCTACTGGAGATCTGCTTACTTTCTAAGGAACCTCTGTTGTCCTTTCTTGCCATGCTGTTCTGTCCTTGTCTACAGAAAATTCCTGCCCTTTCTTTCCCTGGGCACGTGATTCTCTGCCTCCTCAGGAATGTTGTTTTATCTTTCACCTTGATATGTAAAACCCTCTTTTGTTTTTAGTCAAAATGCTCTGGAGATCCACTAGGCCTCCTCAAGATGAGAGGATGGTCTGAGCTTCATTAGCACAGGAAACAAAGCTAGGCATCTCCCGCCAGCTTGTCTCCTAAGCTCAGCAGGGCAGTTAGTAACTTAGTATGTACAGCAGGTCTGGGGAACTGAATTGTTTACCAATTGGTCTGGGCATGCAAGGATTTCATAGCAGAAGACAGCTGGAATATTAAAGGCTGGGTAACACCAAATATTCATAATAAATGGCTTTGCCTTTGGACAGACCTTTGGCCGGTCAAAGTTCAGCTTTAATATACAGCTAAATCTCTATGATATATTTTTGTAGCCCACAAGATTTTCCTGTTCCTGCCTGGCCCACAGTCAGGACAAATCTTTCTCCCCCACCAATCCCGCAGCCACTCAGACCCAATCAAACACACAGAGACTTATATTACTTATAAATTGTATGGCTGTGGCAGGCTTCTTGCTATCTAGTTTTTATATTTTAAATTAACCCATTTCTGTTAATCTATACATTGCCACATGTTCTGTGGCTTTACCTGTTGCCTTTACATGTTGCTCCCTGGACAGCAGGCTGGTGTCTTCTGACTCAGTCTTCCACTTCCTAGAATTCTCTTCTCTGGTTGTCCCGCCTATCCTATATTTCCTGCCTGGCTACTGGCCAATCAGCATTTTATTTATCAATCAATCAGAGCAACACATCCACAGCATCCACAGCAGTGGACCACTAAAGAAGTTCTGAGCCACCATTGCTCCAGCATGTATTGCAGATAGGACGGTGTGATTCTAATGTTTTGTGGCTGGCTTGGTGTGCCAGTTCCACTACTGGGAGCCTTATGTGGTTACAGAAGATGGTTGAGTCTGCCTCTGTATTCTTGATTACTAAGAGTCCTCACTAGGGCCACCCTTATAGATTTCAGGAGTTTGCACTGCACTGTTTCCATGTGTCTGCTAAAATTTCCCCCATTTTAGTCATTTCTCCCTGTTTTTCTCCACTCTGTCCCTTCCTTACTCATCTAACCAGTCTTGTTCCCATCACCACCTACCTCCATTATATTCATAAAATCTATTCTATATCCTCTTTTCGGGGAGAACTATGCATCTCTCCTAGAGCCATTCTTGTTATTTAGCCCTACTGCATGTGTGCATTATATTGTGATTAATTGTGTTTTCTGTGATTGTACTTTATTTATTTGCTAATATACACTTATACATGAGTAAACCATGTTTGTCTATGTCCTTCTGGGTTGCCTTACTGAGGATAGTAAAGAACTCAAGAAACTAGACAACAATAAACCAAAGAGTCCAATTATAATGGGGTACACTTCTAAACTGAATTCTCAATAGAGGAATCTAAAGTGGCTGAGAAACATTTGAAGAAATGTTCAGCATCTTTAGCCATCAGGGAAATGGATATGAAAACTACTTTGAGATTTCATCTTACACCTGTCGTAATGGTTAAGAACAATAACACATGTGACTGCTAATGCTGACAAGGACATGGAGCAAGGGGATTTATTCCTTTCACTTGTATAGCCACTGTGGAAATCAATATGCAATTTTCAGAAAATTGGGAATCAATCTACCTCAAGACACAGCTATACCAGTCTTGAGCATATACACCAAAGATGCTACTCCATTTTACCACAATGACACTTGTTCAACTATCTTCATAGCTGCTTTATTCATAATAGCCAGAAACTGCTATGTCTGTAATAGTTTGTGTTGATTGATAATTGATGTGGGAAGGCTCCTCCACTGAAGGGTCAATGTCCCTAAGAAAGTGGGCCTTGGCTGGAAAAGAGAGCTATCTGAGCACGAGACAGTGAGTTGGCAAGAGAGAAACCAGGAAACAATCTTTGCCCTCAAAACTCCCAAAATGATGGAGTGTCATCTGACACAAACTGTCAAATAAACCCATTCATTGCCTGACATACTTTCGTTTGGAGGATTTAAACACACCACCATAAAAGCAAGTTTAAAAACAAGGAACACCTAAGGCAATTTTATGACTAGCTAGAACCTGAGAATGTTGTCTTTTGGAACAATATGGAAGATATCAGGACTTTAGGTGCCACAAACCATAGAAAGTTGTACACAGATCTTAACTGGCTGTTCTTATAGGACCAGAAAGATGAGAATGTTAAGAGTAATAGTAGAAAGTGGAGATTGAAATCATAGGATTTCAGCTGAAAATAGAATCTATAAAAATTAAGGTAGATGTCATTTGTGTAACATTTGTTTCCAAAATCCTATTTTGCCCATATTCTGGAAATGTAGTAATGCAGAAATAAAAAATAGTAATGGGCTAGTTCCTTAAATGTAATATTGAATCTGTTGGATGGTTACTACTGATGACTCATTTAGGTCTACAGTGGAAAAAAAGCAAGTGGGGCAGAAATAAATGAAAATGAAATGGTAGTTTCAGAGGGCAGTCAAATACTGAAACAGACAGGAATTTTCAAGTTTATCACCATTATAGAGAAGGCCCTTGCTATGGAAGTTAGCCTAGCAAGGTGCTCTAAAGGTAAGACTACATTCAGCTTCAATTTATGGAAGGAATGAGCAAAGGAATTTATAGTCCCAGGAAGCAATTTTATAGAAAACCTGAAGTGTCTGTGGTCTAAGCATGTTTGTGTTCATCCCAATTATGAAGTAAAATTTGCAGGATTCCACATCATGTGCTTGTCCTGGAAACAAGAAAGAATCAAAATTCCTAGTTTGTGGTTACAGTTTAGCATCTATGTTTGGGCATATTGTTATGGGCATCTATGGTTGGCAGTGTCAGAAACCTAGTGAGGAGACTGTGAGAGTCCATTGCATGAAGCTGTAGGATTGGAGCCTACTGCTGTTGGTTATTTTTTTCAGTCCTTACTCTTTGGGGGGCCTGCCACCCAGTTCTCAAATAAATAACACACACTGAGGCTTATTCTTTCTTACAAATGCTTGGCCTTAACTTGGCTTATTTCTAGCCAGCTTTTCTCAACTTAATTTATCCCATCTACATTTTGGCTCTGGTCTTTTATTTTACTCTATTCTGTGTTCCTTTATTTCTAACTCCTTGCTGTACCGTGTACCTGGGTGGCTGGTCCCTGGTGTCCTCTACTTTTCTTTCCCCTTCTTCCTCTTTTCCTACCATATTTCTCCTTTCATTTATTCTTTCTGCCTGCCAGCCCTTCCTATCATTTACTGCGCAGTTATTGGTCATTAACTCTTAATTAGACCAATAAAATATTTTAGACAGACAAGGTAACATAGCTTCATAGAGGTAAACAGTTGCAACATAAAAGAATGCAACACATATTTTCATCATTCAAACAATTCTTCCATAGCACAGACAACTATAACACATCTTAAAATAATATTCCATAACAACCTGGGTTTCAATTTGAGACCACAAGATTTTGAGATACCTTAGCTATGAGACATCTTCTCAGGAGAGCTCACAGCATATAAGGAGTGAAAGTAACCAAAGAGAGAATTGCAGGGATAGGACCATCAAAGCACTTTGAAACTGAAGCCCCATGCATCTGAGATAGAGATATAGGATGTGATATTTATCCTGCTGTGCTTCGGGCTTGCCTTGGTCCAATCTTCCCTCACTATGTCCACATTTCTTTATTTTGGAATGTGAATGACATTCTGGCCTGTTGTATATTGTAAAGATGTAACTCATTTTCTGATTTTACAAGATGTCACTGTCAAAAGATCATCTTGACTGTCAGAAGAGACTTTGACATTTGAACAGTGTAGGGACTGTTGCAGACTATGAGGGTCATTGAAGTAACTAAATGCATTTTCTTCTTGGATGACCATGAGCATATCATTTCCTGGGGGTCAGAATGTAGTTGAGTGAATGAAAAACCACCCAGATAGGATGATTTACTTAATCACATGTCTGTCCTTGGTGACGTTCTTTCAATTGCTTGTGAAACATTTAGTAGGAAGAGATATACTATATGAAATTCCTAATTTGGAGTGTAATATCCATTTCTACAGCCTTAATACATTTCCTGTTCTTTGTCTACTGTGTTGTTGAAATTAATCTAATCCAGTTTCCTCGTATTTCCATGCTGTCACCACCATTACAGAATCTAACTCTATGTCAAATAAGATTCAGTAGAAGCAATTGCTATTCAGTGTTAAGGCACTTTGGTAGCTTACTCTTTTAATTTTTTGTTGTTTTTTAAGACAAGTTTTGTCTGTGTAGCCCTGGCTGTTCTGAAAGGAGGTCTGTACACCAGGCTGGCCTTGAACTCAGAGATCCTCTTGACTCTGGGTCTCAAGTCCTGGGATCAAAGGTGGGCCAACATTTATGGCTTTTTAGTTTTTATATTATTTGGTAATGGAATGGGCCTGGGATGTAGGTTTTTGCACATATCAAGCATATGCTGTTGTATTGAGCTTCACCCATATTTTGAATTTTAAAATTTTTCAGAGGGTATCATTCTGTTTCTCAGCATGGCATGTATGTGTGATGTTAATATTGACTGAGCAGATGGGTGATGGTGCTGTGCATGCTGTGAATGTGTTGTTCTCATTGGTTGGTAAATAAAATGCTGATTGGCAGCAGCTGCAGGCAGGAGCCAAGTGAGCATGAGGCAGGAGGCAGGGTAGGCAGTTTACAGGGTCTGGGAGAGGTGAAATGAAGTCCAGTGATGCTCTCTGGAGAACTCTGCTCTGTCTGCCTCCAGCATTCAGGATCCAGGAACCCAGAGAGCCAGCACATCTGGATCTCAGGTCTTAAGAGCTCCTATCTTGGCCCTGCCTCATAGGTGTGATAGTTACCAGAAGCCTCAATGGGAGGGGTAGTACTTCCAGGTCAAAGCTGAAACAGCTACACACTACACTGAGCCTTCTGAGTCATTGGATTGCAGGTGCATGACCTTCCTGCCTGTTTTGTTTTGAATTTTTAAATGAAAATGAGTACTTTACTTGTATGCATGGATATGTACCACAAGCGTGCATCACACTGATCAAAGGATGGTTTCAGAAGCCCTGAACTTGGAATAATGGATAGTTGTAATCCCCCATATAAGTACTGACAATTGAACCCACCTCTTTGCAAGAACAACAAAAGCTCTTTACTACTTAGCCATTTCCCCTACCCTATGTTGATTATTTATGATCAACATTTACATTGCTAATGTTTTCATTTGTCCATTTGTAACTATTACAACATGCAATTCTATTTAGTAAAATTTTACCAATGTTACAGTTTGAATTAGGGCACTTCAGGTTTCTGGAAGATGAATACAGAAGTGGAGGGAATGCATAACTCTTTGTAGGATTCTCAGTAAAAAATCTATGTGTTCCTTCTATCTTTTTTGTTGGGTTAACTAATTTTTGCAAGGGAGACAGGATCTTACTATGTACTTCTGGCCATCCTGGACCTGATTGCATAGACTAGGCTGGCATTCAACTCAGAGGCATATACCTAGCTCTGTCTTTTGAGTGTTAAGGTTAAAATTAAGAGCCAATACACCCAGCTTGTCCATCTTATTCATCTTCTTTGTAGTTTGTAATTGTTCATACAATTTCTCTCATGTGTACTCTGTACTGTGGATTTGTTTATTTGTCTCTTCATGTTTGTTAATAGGCATTTCTCTTGCAAGGTGATATGTCATTCAAAGGGTACATAAATGACAGAGGTGACCCTTTTATTCAATTTCCTTCTAAAGTGACTTGGTAATTACATTATAATGTCTGTCATGGAGTGAGAGTAGAGAGCACCAGAAGTATATGACTGTACTGTCAAAGAAGCATACATTTACAATATTGTCAGTATAATGTTTTCTGTTCTATATATGTATGGGATGTTTTAGAATACAGTGACCTATGATGATGTGCATATTGACTTCACTTGGGAAGAGTGGACTTTGCTGGATCCTTCCCAGAAGAATCTCTACAAAGATGTCATGCTGGAGACCTACAGAAACCTCACTATTATAGGTAAGACTGTACTTTTTCTCATGTTTTATAGTAAGGGTACAACTATTCCTTGGCTTTGGATCCTCCTCTGTAATTTGATTGAGAAAGAATGAGTTGAGTAAATAAGTCATTGTTCTAAGATTCACTGAAGATAATAACTTAAATTTTACAAAGTGTTTAATAATATACATTTTTCTGGTGCTATATTTTAGGATACAGTTGGGAAGACCATAATACTGAAGAACATTGTCAAAATTCTAGAAGACATGAAAGGTAATTGTCTTGTGCAAGCAGATACAAATGTGCATCTGAAGAAATTGTAATATGTCCTGGATGTTTTAAACAAAAGCAGCAGTATTAATAAGCACCACTTAAAGTGCATTGATGATTACTAAATTCTCACAAAACCATATACCTCAATTTTATATAGGTGGATTACATATGCAAGGCATTTTTTTTAAAGAAAGGAGACAATGCCTTAACGGATATCACCATTTGAATCATAGCACTATGAGAGCTCTGCTGTAGAACTACCAATCCATTTATTTCATCCTACTCATATTACAAAAAGTATACACATTGAAGAAGTGATAAGTATATCTCCAAAACATTCTAGTAAGCAAAGAGTTCATAGTAAAACTCATATTGCTCATATACTTGTTGTGGTTATGCTATATAGTGAGAGGGATAGAGTCAAGAGCCAAGGGGCAGTTGTTGTGGAGAAACTAATCCCTATACCACAAGTCTATGAGGACAAAAAGTAAAATAAACAGAAAGTTTTCCTGTGCCCCACCTAGTCTGCAGCCACTCAGACCCAAGTAAGCACACAGAAGCTTGCTTATTTTAATTAAAATTGTTTGGTCATTAGCTCAGGCCTATCACCAACTAGCTCTTACACTTAAACTAACTCATTTCTGTTTAATCTATATGTTGCCATGTGTTCCAGGGCCTTACCTGTGTGCCATTACATGCTGTCCCTGGACAGCAGGCAGGAGTCTCCTCACTCATCCTTCCTCTTCCCAGAATTCTCTTTTTCTGTTTATCTCACTTATACTTCCTGCCTGGCTACTGCCCAGTCAGCATTTTATTTATCAGCCAATCAGAGAAACACATCCATAGTATAGTATACAGAGTGATATCACCCATTATTTCCCCTTTTCTTTCTATTTAAAAGGAAGTTTTTAACTTCAACATAGTAAAGTTACATATAATAGAACAGTTATCAAGCAAGAATTACACTTACAATATCTAATCTATTTGTATTTTGTAAAATTAAAAAACATATTCTATTCTAAATTTGTGAGTCTAAATTTTGATATCTAATTTATTTTTTATTATAACCAAGGAAAATTTTCACTATATCTATCTAGTCTTCAACTACATCAAAGACCTCGGAAGGATATAATATTACCTAAGTAAACAGGAAGTGCACTTTAAGCAACTTCCAAAAATCTAGAATGAAAGAGACAGCTGGCTGCCTGGACAGTCACCCAAAGTTCTTCTGAAATGTTGGGGCATCCATTTTCAACCCATAGGCCCAGAGTCTCTCAGTCACTTCTCTCTGTGTCCTGTAGAATGTCTGGCTGTTTCTTCTGCAAAGCAGGAACCTGAAGAACCATTTTATCTTGCAAAGTTCAGTGGTCACCTTCCTATGGGTCCTGCAAGTCCAGTCGATAAAACATTCTTTCACACAGTGCAGGCAAGAATAATTTCTTGCCCAAATGACTATTTTTGCCAAGAAGAAGATAAACTCCATATGGAGTGTCTTTGACGTTCATCCTCCTCTCTGAAGTAAATTGGTGCTGCTGGGAGCATATGTGTCTCATTGTCCAGGAAAGTCTAAGTTTTTAAAACATTTTAAATCCCATATTCTGTAGGTCTTTGAAGTGTTTGAAGACTATCTACTTAATTGAATTATATCTATGCATACCTAGAAAACTTAACATGACTATAAGTTTGACTGTAATAGAAGACTAATTGTTAATCTGTATTTCTTAATTATCCATTACAACTTAAATGAGTTACATAAACATAATACCTTAAACAATAGTGGAAATAAATATATAGTATAACAAAATCTACTCTAAATTTATATCAATAAACTAAAATCTATAGCAATGTAACACATTTTAAACAAATTGCTCTTTAAAAGTAGGTTCAATAATCCTTTTATCTTATCATATCTATATCCTATATTTCCATATCATATCCCCCTTTCTTCTTTTAGAAATATATTGACTATGACCAATAACAATTTGTAACCAACAACCTAAACACAGACAAACATCCATAATCTATTTTTTTGGGAATGTGGGTGTAGTTTTCTAGGTGACTTCCTGCTGATAAAGGGTGTTATATTCTTATGGGGATACAAAGAAAATTTTAGGATTATGGTCAAGTTCTGACTGGAGTATTCTCTGGGGCTGTATTCTCTGAGCCAGTTGCCTTGAAGTTGATTTTGGATGTTAGATGATTTATGCCATGGTGTCATTGGAGATCTTTCAGGGGGTCTTGGCTGGTCAAACCATATTAGCCTGGAAGCAATCCACAAGTTCTCATCTACTGTGGAAATAAAAGCAAAACCTCTTTTCCAAATCAGTGTATCCATAAACATAAATTTTGAAATCGAGATAACTTTAAAGTATATATATTGATTAACTCAGCAGTTTTTACAATCAAATGTCTCTCTGCAATTAAAACCCCAAACATAATATAATCCAGATTTTCTGTGTAATATCCATCCTTATGTGGCTTATATTTATACTACCTTTACTGTTTCTTCAAAGAGTTTTTTAAAAAAACCTCTTTCTTTATATAACTGTGTATATTCCTTTTCTTCTCTCTTCCACATCTATGTACATTTTTACACACAATGTAAACTGTTTAGGGTTTATCCCATCTACGTTTGCCTTATTTTGAATCTATAATCCTTATCTGGACAGGAGAGACATTAAACTGCTAAACTGCATGGCTAGGACAAAAAGTGGCAGGCTTGGCTGCTGACTCCACCCATTTCAGGTTTTCAGCATGGCGGAGGTAATTCACCTCCAGCTCTGGTTCATGTGTACCACCAGCTCTTGGAAAAACTGGATCTATGCCTCCATTAAGGCAGTGTGTGGCCCAGAAACCTTTTTTTCTTTCTTTCTATTTTTCTCCTCTATATTAGCAAGAGCTATATCTGCCATGCAGCATACTGCACAGCTTGGAGATTCCTTTCTTGTAGTGTGGTGGAAATCCGCCATGCTGCAGGTCAACAACACACTCTGTTGTGAACCCATCGTATTGTAGCTCATGGCTTGTCTAAGATACACAATTATGAAGCTGTTTTTAGCTCTATTTTAGAATCTTATTTTTTAAAACTTTCACACGTCTTAGGTGGAAATTCTCACCCTATGACTTGGCTCCATTTGTAGCTGAAAGTTTTCCTGTGTCCTTCCCAGTCTGTAGCTGTTCAGACCACAGTAAACACACAGAGCCTTATATTAATTTATACTGCTCACCCATTAGTTCAGGTCTACCTCTGACTAGCTCTTACACTTAAGCTACCCCATGGCTGATAATCTATATGTTGCCACATGTTCTGTGACTTTACCTGTGTGCCATAACATGCTTCTTCCTGGATGGCAGGATGGTGTCTCCTCACTCAGCCTTCCTCTTCCCAGAATTCTCTTTGTCTGCTTATCCTGCTTATACTACTGTTATTTACCAACCTATCAGAGCAACGCATTCACAGCATACAAAGTGACATCACCCATCTGTCAAACTGAGTTCAATGTGGAAATCTTTTATTTGTTTTTCTTCTTTTACTAGGGATATCACATGTCACTTTGGATACAAGCCATTTGAGCATAGGGATACAGAAAGACATAACAATCTCTTTCTCAAAACAATTAAAAGATGTGTAGCAGTTTCCACATTGAATACACTTGGTGAATTTGATTCAAGTATACAAGTAATTGGTCTCTAGCTTCATTGTTAAGACATCAACAAACTCACATTACAGAAAAGGCATATGAGTACTAGGACTGTGTAAATGCAAATGAATGTAAACACTGCGGTGAAATCATAAAATCTGATTCCTCTTTACATTTGGAACAAATTGTAAACTTAAGTCAACAGAATGTTGAATGTGGTAAAGTTTTTACTTGTACCAATTATCCTTGCAGGCATGAAAGAAGCCAAACTGGAATGAAAACTTCTGTATATACTCAATGTGGTAAAGCCTTTGCATATGATAGTCAGCTTCAAAAGCATGAAAGAAGACATACTGGAGAGAAACCCCAAGAACGTAATCAGTGTAATAAATCCTCTGCATGTCACAATAATCTTCAAAGGCATCAAAGAACATATACTGGAGAGAAATGTTGTGAAGGTAATCAGTGTGTTAAAGCCTTGGCACAACACAGCCATCTTCAAATTCATAAAAGAACACATACTGGAAAGAAACCACATGAATTTAATCAGTGTGGTAAAGCCCTTGAACATCATGGTACTGTTCAACTGCAGAAAAGAACACATACTAGAGAGAAACTCTATGAATGCAATCAGTGTGGTAAAGCCTTTGCTCATTCCATTACTCTTCAAAGGCATAAAAGAACACATACTGGAGAGAAACTCTATGAATGTAATCAGTGTGGTAAAACTTTTGCACTTCACAGTAATCTTCAAATGCATAAAAGAACACATACTGGAGAGAAACCCTTTGAATGTAATCAATGTGGTAAGACATTTACACAGCATGGTCATCTACAAGTACATAAAAGAACACATACTGGAGAGAAACCCTATGAATGTAATCATTGTGGTAAAGCCTTTGGTCATAACAGTACTCTTCAAAGGCATGAAAGAACACATACTGGAGAGAAACCCTATGAATGTAATCAATGTGGTAAAGCCTTTGCACGTCAGAGTCATCTTCAAATTCATAAAAGTACACATACTGGAGAGAAACCCTTTGAATGTAATCAGTGTGGTAAAGCCTTTGCACAACACAGTCGTCTTCAAGAACATAAAAGAACACATACTGGGGAGAGACTCTATGAATGTAATCAATGTGGTAAAGCCTTTGTACAACACAGTCATCTTCAAGGACATAAAAGAACACATACTGGTGAGAAACCGTATAAATGTAATCAATGTGATAAAGCTTTTGCATGTCAGAGTAGCCTGCAAAGCCACAAAAGTACACATACTGGAGAGAAACCCTATGAATGTAAGCAATGTGGTAAAGCCTTTGGACGTTATAGTGATCTTCACAGGCATAAAAGAACACATACTGGAGAGAAACCTTATGAATGTAATCAGTGTGGTAAAGCCTTTACACGCCCGAGTACTCTTCAAATGCATAAAAGAATACATACTGGAGAGAAACCCTATGAATGTATTCAGTGTGGTAAAGCTTTTGCACTTCACAGTAATCTTCAAATTCATAAAAGAACACATACTGGAGAGAAACCCTATGAATGTAATCAATGTGGTAAAGCCTTTGCACAACATAGTGATCTACAAGAACATAAAAGAATACATACTGGAGAGAAACCCTATGAATGTATTCAATGTGGTAAAGCCTTTGGTCATCGCAGTACTCTTCAAAAGCATAAAAGAACACATACTGGAGAGAAACCCTATGAATGTGATCAATGTGGTAAAGGTTTTGCACGTCAGAGTCATCTTCAAGTTCATAGAAGAACACATTACTCAAGAGAAAACCTTTGAATGTAATCAACATAAAGCCTTTGCACAACAGTCATCTTCAAGAACATAAAAAGAACACATACTGGGGAGAAACTATGAATGTAATCAATGTGGTAAAGGCTTTGCACAACACAGTCATCTACAGGGACATGAAAGAACATATTCTGGAGAGAAACCATATAAATGTAATCAATGTGATAAAGTCTTTGCATGTCAAAGTAGCCTGCAAAAGCATAAAAGTACACATACTGGAGAGAAACCCTATGAATATAATCAGTGTGGTAAAGCCTTTGCTTATCAGAATATTCTTTAATTGCATAAAAGAACACATAGTGGAGACAAACTCTATGAATGTAATCAGTGTGGTAAAACTTTGCATTTCCAAGTAACATTCAAGTACATAAAGAACACATGCTGTATAGAAACCCTATGAATGTACTCAATGTGATAAATCCTAGTGACAACACAGAGTAACCCTATAACTGTAAAACTTTTAGTGTGTAATTGATCTCTTAAAGCCTTTGAATATAACATAAGACTTTGATGATCTGACAAAACTCATACCAAAGGGAATCTGTATATTTATAAGAATTGGTATGATCTTCAGTCAACATATTTACATTCAATTATAAAAGATGATTCATTCTGGAGAAAAATTTGACACATGTAAATAATCTAAGAATTATGATGTCCCTCTTTATTTTTATAGCTGCAATCTTATATGGACAAAAGGCCTATGAACTTAAATGATAAAATAACCCTCTTAGATTTCATACTTTTCTTCAGTCACATGAGACAATGAATCCATGTGTAAAAGTTCATAGATTTGTATTATTGCTTTTTCTGTTGCTTTGATAAAATGTCATGTCTCAGTGAACTTACAAAGAGATTTTATTTGGCCCTTTCCAGAGCAATATATGAACCCTGTGAAAGTGGCATGGATACAAGTGTCAGACATGGCAGCTAAAGCAGGAGCCTAATAATTCATATTCTTTACTTGCACCATGAAGCAGAAAGTATAAATTGGAAATGGTATGCATATAAAATCTCTCATGCCAACCCCCAGTGACATATTTCATCCAGCAGGGCACCATTTTCTAAATCTTCCCAAATGATATCACAGACTAAAAATGACTGATTTCTATGACTTCAAGCCTGCATGCTTGCTTTCTGTTACATAAACCAATTCATAATGGAGGAAAACTCTGTAACCCTTTAGATGCCTCAAAACCCATGATACTGAAATTGCAGTAGAAAAACATTCATGATTGAAAAATAGTTTAAAGATTTGTTTTTACTTTAATTGTGCATATCTGTATGTCTTTGTGTTGGTAGGTATATGTGCATTCTGATTCTCAAAAAGGTTAGGTCCTTGGAGCTTCTTGCAGCAGGAATTATTGGAAGTCATCAAAAATTAGACTTTGGTCCAGGGAATGAACTTGTGTTAAAGGCTTGGCTATGTTTACATTCTTGTCAATATTTTAAATTTTTTATGGCATCCTGATGTCGGGAAATAGGTAGGTACTCATACAAAAGAAAATCCCTATTCATGTAAACAATTTGGTTAAAACATTAGACAGTACAATTTTCAGTTTCAAGAAAAAAATTCTTTCAAGTCTTTTTCATTGTAGCCTTGAAGTAAATAAATCATTAAACAAGTTTACTAAAGACTGATGTGAAGACCACATTGTGGATTCTATTTTGCAACATTTGAGGTACATATTGAAGTGTGTTATATGTGTAGCAAATTCTATTAGTGACATTTATTTTGTGGTATTTATATTCCTTCTGTGGCCCTTGTTATTCTTTTGTGCTTTGAATTAGAAAGACATATTTATCTGCTGCAATGTGTAGAATAAGATGGCTATCGTCTAAGTGGTCCATTTTCATGTAACTCTCAGGCAGCATGTGATTATACTTTTCAAGTAAGTGTGTCTGTGAAAGGGTGGTGGATTTTTGTTCCTCATTTTATTTTTTATATTTTTTTCACAAATTCCCTTGAAATGATGTTTATTATGCAGCCTGGCTTGAATGTCAGTAATTAGTCATTGATACATTAGAATTCAAGATCCTTGTGTGTCAATCTCCTGAGACAAGACTAAGGGAAGATGATGTATTTTCAATGATTTTTATTTTGTCAAAACATTTTAATGATGTTAATTTTAAAATACTTAACAGAGACTATACAAATCCTTAAATACTTCATATGTGTATCCAAAGAAACATTTTCATCTTTCTGGAAGAGGTGTAATAATTTATGTTAATCAGCAATCAACTGTATATTTCATAATATACAATTTTAGCAGGTTATCTTGAGCCAAGGAATACTGAATTTCCAACTAGTGGGCTCTCCTTTACACATATGTTCAATCCCTTCTTTCACTGTTAAGTCAGCTCAAATAGTTGAGGCACAGGTCATTGACTGTACATGAGTGTGTCAGGTTACAAAGCTCACCAGCTAACATACCCTATAGTGTCAAGTCAAACAGTTGTTTATTTAATGCCAGTCTTCTACCAGAAATGGTCTGCTCTTTCTCAAAGTCAGGATAGCTGTGTGCTTTTCAATTACATTTATATTTTAAAAATATCTACTATTAGTTTACATTTTTTGAGACATGGTTTCTCTGTGTAGCTTTGAAGCCTTTCCTGGAACTTGGTCTGTAGAAGAGGTTGGCCTTGAGCTCACAGAGATCCACCTGCCTTTTTCTCCCAAGTGCTGGGATTAAAAGTGTGCACTACCACTGCCTGGCTTAGTTTCACTTTTTTTTTTTTTTTGGTTTTTTGAGACAGGGTTTCTCTGTGTAGCTTTGCGCCTTTCCTGGAACTCACTCTGTAGACCAGGCTGGCCTCAAACTCACAGAGATCTGCCTGCCTCTGCCTCCCGAGTGCTGGGATTAAAGGCCTGCACCACCACCGTCTGGCTTAATTTCACTTTTTAAATTTGATTTTTTTTAATTATAGCATTGCTCTAGTGTATTGTTTCTTTTATTCTACATATTTCCCAATCATTAAGGATTTCTTTGCATTTTTCTCTGGTGCTATTTTGTTTTGTTTTTGTTTTTTGTTGTTTTGTTTTGTTTGTTTGTTTTCTATTTAGAGTACTTTCTTCTGTAGCTCCGGCATTCATCACACAATGTAATTGGGAATTGCTTTGATCATTTAATCCTGACTATGCTGTCAAGAACTGGGAAGACAGTCCTACCACTCCTTCTTTTCTGGGTTTTAACTGGTCAGTGAGAAAGAAAATTGACCAGTGAATGAATAGCCTCCCAACTCTTTGCCATTTATTTGGAACTTACAAGTCAGGAAACTTGGTGGTGGCCAGCCTTTTAAGCAAGGAAAACTGATCATAGGAAGGTTCCAATTGTTTGTTTTAAGATAGTGCTAAGCAACGAGAATTAAATAAAAGACATTTGAATAAAAACTGTGTAAAGATAATGAAATAAATTACTATTTCCTATGTATAATTGGTTAAACTAAACCTTAGAGAAAACAAAAGACATTTTTCATGTAATACATGGCCTCACTACTGTAACATTGCTTTTGGTTTTTAATGGGTGTATGTTGGTATTACAAAGAAACAGCAAATATATAACCAAGCAGCATTAAATTGATATATACAGCCTCCAGTACAACACAATAATCCTTTAAAATATAAAACTCTAGCTTATGATAGATCTTTACCCTGAGGGTCTCTCTACTCCGTGGATGAGCATCCCATTAACTTTTTTTCATTACAAACATGTGATCATTAACAGTATACAAAAAATGTGAATGAATATTTACATCCTAGCATTCTAATCTCTAACAGCCCTGGATAACATACGACTTACCTTTGGGTTATTTTAGATGCAGCCCACCCTTAGCTAAATTCTATTTTCTGTGATTATTTCCTAATCATTGGTAAATCCTTTATATCAACAATTTCACCCTTATATATCACAGCTTAGTAGTAAAATGCTACCCAGTATATAAGATGAGTATTTAACTTCAAATAAATCTTACATTTAAACATCAAATTCAATATGCTGACATTCTAGAAAACACTAGAAACTAGGCCCCTTTGAGTCTTGCAACCTGTCTAGGCCTTGGAAGGTTTTTCTAAGTCCCTGATATATTGAGAAAGAAGCAGAGCTCCTTCTCTAAAACATAGAATATGCTTTGTAGAGCTGATAAATATCTGGGGCCAGTTTCTTTGGGGCAGGGGTTTGCTTCTGATCATGAGAACCCACCTCTTTGTACACATGGGGCTGTGGTTATCAGTCCCGAGGCTACAGTGGACTTTGTTTATAATGTCCTTGAGTTACCCTGTGTTTCTCTTGTGTAACACTGTCTGATTTGCCTCCTTCTGAATTTGTATACTTCCTCTTGAAACTGAACCCATTGGTTTACATAACAAGTAACTTGCTGTTGAATTTGCCACAAACCTTAAGCCAGCCTGGGATAGGTATGTCCTAAGATTGGAAGCCAGGGCTGGGAACTATTGTGCTTTGTGATTTCAGCTCACTAGTCCTATCACTCAGGCCCTATTATCCATTCAGAGCCTCCAGCATACCCACCAATCAGATGGGAGGGCACTTCCAGGAGTCACAATTTTGACTCAGTTCATTTCCTGAGGAAGTCAGAAGTTGTCTTGTGTGCTGTGCCTTGGCCTCCATCATAGGGACAGTTCAGGTCACCTTGGCAGGTGCACCTTGGTGATTGAGGGACCAATGTGCTCATGTCAGGAGGAGTGACTGGCCATAATGAGTGAGGAGCTGCTGAGTGGGCTAGCTGCACTGAGGGAGCTGGTATGTTGGGTCCTTCCATTGTTGGATGGAAGGCAGTGCCTAGACAAAAGTTTGGCATGTTCCTGCTGGTCCTGCATGGTCCTTGTAACTCCCTGGGACAGGGTGGCAGCCTCAGAATAATGTCACTGTGCTGGCTGTGTCTGTGCAAAGCAATGGGAGCTGGACTGTGCTTAGAAATATCCTTGATTTTGACATAACTGTGAAATGATGTTGCCTGTAGTGCTTGTATTGTCACTATGGAAGGTAGATTTGCCAAACTTGGAGAGCCCTGGTCTCTGTAGTATCTTCCAGAAGTCCTGCAATTTTAACATGTAACATTCAGGTTTAGGATCCATCTGGAGTTAATTTTGAGCAGCTTGTAAATGGTATCTCAGGTTTAGAGTAGCACACCACTATTAAACTGTGATATAGAAGAGTAGAACTGATGATAATAGAATCCATAAGATAAGGATTTACTCATTCTTAGGAGACATTAAGTCGCAAAATAAAATTTAGGTATGGGAAGGCTTCATCCCAAATACCCCAAAAATAAGTATCATGCTAATCATTCCTATTAGAAAATAGTATGTTAAAATGGAAGTGTTTATTAACCAGGATTAACCAGGTTTAAAGCTACATTTCCATAACAAATGAGACAACCCTGATTTACAACCTGCAAGAGAGGACCATCCCTCCATTAAAAAACAGGCCTCTCGGCCGGGCGGTGGTGGCGCACGCCTTTAATCCCAGCACTTGGGAGGCAGAGCCAGGCGGATCTCTGTGAGTTCGAGGCCAGCCTGGTCTCCAAAGCGAGTTCCAGGAAAGGCGCAAAGCTACACAGAGAAACCCTGTCTCGAAAAAACCAAAAAAAAAAAAAAAAAAAAAAAAAAAAAAAAAAAAAAAAAAACCAGGCCTCTCAATGCTGCTCAAGTGAACAATAAAGGGTCACAATCAACATTAAGTCCTGGTGTATCATGAAGGTATATTTATTCTAGAAGAGCTACATCTCTACTCTTTTTGAAAAGCAGTTTTGAGTCAAGGTCTCCAGGATTGATTGAGTGGCATTGCCCTTCATTTCCTCCTTACTAACCAACCTAATTCTCAGATTACAAGTCTGCAGCACCAAAGAGTTCTCCATTTACCAGTGTGAGTCACATTGTGACTGTCCATTGCAGTAAGGGGGAAAAGATTTGTGAGTGGAGCATTGCATCTCTCTTCAGATTAGAAGAGGAGGAACAGTAGGGGAAACAGACTAGACAATAGCTAGATCACAGACTGAAGTTTAATGTAGTGATCTGCAGGAATCTCCATTATAAAGAAGGACCTCATGGGGTTGGGTAAATGACTTTCTGTGTATTTTCCCAGCATGTATTCATTCAAGGTGAATGACAACAGATAGAATTGGTGGGTGTGAAATTATGGGGTCAGATTCCAATTGGGAAACTCTCCTTTGCAGATATGTGCTGTAACATGAATCTTTTTTGTTTTTTTTTTTGGTTTTTCGAGACAGGGTTTCTCTGTGTAGCTTTGTGCCTTTCCTGGAACTCACTTGGTAGTCCAGGCTGGCCTCGAACTCACATAGATCCACCTGGCTCTGCCTCCCAAGTGCTGGGATTAAAGGTGTGCGCCACCACCGCCCGGCTTGTAACATGAATCTTAAAAGATCTTATTAATAAAAACAAACCTGGATCCAAGTATTGGCATGAATACTAAACGATCAGAGAAACTCAATAAGCCACATCCAACCTCACCTTGCCAACTTCTCAGCTGATCTTGTTTCCTCAAACTGAAAGCCTCTGAGTCCTCATCAGAATGGATCTCAGCTGAACTGCTGCTAAAAAGTCTCAAAGTTTAAAAGCCTAAAAGCCTCTAGTTCCTGGCCCTCATGACTTATATACCTTTCTGCTTCCTGCCATTAATTCCTAGGAGTAAAGGCATGTGTCTTTCCCAAGTAAGACATGAGATCTCAAGTCCTGGGATTAAAGGTGTGTGCCACCATGCCTGGCTCTGTCTTCTGTGTGGCCTTAAACTCACAGAGATCCAGATGGATTTCTGCCTCCAGAATGCTATGATTAAAGACATGTGCTAACACTGCTTAGCCTGTATGTTTAATATAGTGACTGTTCTGTTCTCTGACCCTGAATAAATTTATTGGGGTGTGCAATATATCAACCACAATGTGCAATCCTGGATGACACAGTTAGGTCCTCTCAGATGTTTAAGATGCAGGCCATTGCCTGTAAATCTGTGTCAGTTTTCAGCACTCAGTAGTTAATACCTTACATGGAACAAAATCATACAGTCTCTAATTAATGGTCTTCTCCCTACCAGGGAAGTGCCTACTCTGCTTCAAAGTCAGTATAGTTAAGTGTTTTTCCCTTTATGTTTATTATTTTAAAATATCAATTATTGGTATAATTTTTTAAATTTTATTTTCTTTGAATGCATTACTGCTCTAATCTCCATTTCTATTTTCCAATGTTTCCTGGTTCAAGAATTTCATTCACTTTTTTTCTTAAGTGCTATTAATTTGTTTATGTATACCAGTTTAGAGCAGTGGTTCACAACCTGGGGAATCACAACTCCATTTTGGAGATCAAATGACCACATAACAGGACTGGCTTAAGACCATCAGAAAACACAGATATTTATATTCATATCTGTAAAAAAATTATACTTATGAAGTAGCAGTGATAAGAATTTTATAGTTGAGGGGTCACCACATCATGGGAAACTGTGTTAAAGAGTCACAGCAATAGTAAGTTTGAGAACTGATTTTGATCAATGTCTCCTGTGGCTCAGGATTGCCTCACAATATGTTATTAAGAATTCCTTTGAACACCTAATCTTGCCTCTGCTACCCAGTGCTGGGAAAACAGTCCTGCAAATGCTTCCATGCAGGGCCTTGACTGGTCTTTGGGAAGAAAAATAGACCAGTGAATGAGTGTTGTCCAAGTTCTCCAGATTTTATTGTAAATTTACAGATTAAATGGGACCTTGTAAGAATTGAGTTCACTGACCAACTATAAAGCACATGTAGTCACAGCAGAGAATGTGATGAGAAAGAAGGAGGGTGAAAGCCTTCCAACTTTGACAGTAGTTGACATTAGCAATAAGTAGTGAGGAAATTAATTTTAGATGTTCCTTAAATATCCTGACTGGCCATTTCTCTGTAGCTAGAATTTTCCTTCCTGGCCCACAGTCAGGACAAATCTCTCTCACCCGCCAGTCCCACAGCCACTCAGACCCAACCAAGCTGACTTTGGAGATGTGTAAAAGTTAAAACCTTCCTTTTTGGAAAAAAAGAAAAGGGGAAGTGCTGTGGGATGTTCTGTATGGCAAATGTGTTGCTGATTAGTCAATAAATAAATCCCTGATTGGCCCATGGCCAGGCAGGAAGTATAGGCGGGACAAGGAGGAGAAGAGAGCTGGGAAGGAAGGCTGAGAGAGACACTGCCAGCCGCCATGATGAGAAACAGCATGTGAAGACGCCGGTAAGCCACGGGCCATGTGGCAAGGTATAGATTTATAGAAATGGATTAATTTAAGCTGTAAGAACAGTTAGCAAGAAGCCTGCCACGGCCATACAGTTTGTAAGCAATATAAGTCTCTGTGTTTACTTGGTTGGGTTTGAGTGGCTGTGGAACTGGCAGGTGACAAAGATTTGTCCTGACTGTGGGCCAGGCAGGAAAACTCTAGCTACATTTCTCGGTTTCACAGACCAGGCAATCAAGACTCTGAATAAAGAAGTGAATTTTCATGAAATCAAATTACTCTAGTTACACTAGGTCAAACTTAATAGAAGAACTGGATAAAATGGTGTGGCTCTATCTAATATGATTGTGTTTTCCACGTTTAAGATGCATACCCTGAGGGAAATAGCATAAGTAATACTTTGTGTGCTCTAATACAAATCCCTATTGTCTGAAGTACATGGCCATAAAACCTGTTTAAACATTTTAACAGAATTATTTGGGATTATATTTACATTATTTCCACTATGTCTTTTCTGCCTTCATCCCTTCCCATAGACCCTTCATTGTGCTCTAACCCATGAGCTCTTTTGTTTAACAACAGTCACTGTTTGCATGTGACCTTTGTTTGGCTGCCACACTCCCAGCTATGAAGCAAAGGGTTGGCTGCACTGGTCATTGAGAGTGTAATAGAATGTGCACACATACAATCCTCTGCCTTAGAAGACAAACAGGAAGTGCTAATGGAGAATGGAAGATTTTACTAAGGTAAAATTTCCCAGATTAGGGCACTGTCTCACCTTAGTGTAGAAGGGCAGAGCTGGGTCGACTTGGGTTGTCTGAGTTATTTGATCTTTGCTCATGCATTAGGGTTACTTCTTATGTCTGGAAGACCAGCTGAGTATTCTAAGCTCTTGAGGCACTCTGGAAAGACTTAGCAAACAGGAGTACCAGTGGGAGGTAGCTTATAGGTACTTTACAGGATTCTCCTCTTGTTTTGCTATAGGGAGCTGTAAGAAAGACCACAAATCTATACTATGGTGACTGTGGAGGTGACTGTCACAGATCAGGTAGAGCAGGTTGGCTGAGCTATCCAAGTCTGAGCTTTTTGGACTGGCATGGACCATGAGCCAGATTGAGGTTCTGTTGGTCCCTGGGATGACCTGGACAGTAGCCTTTGGCCTCTGAGCTTTGTTGAGTGTGGATTCCCTGGGGAATGTTGGTTCTGTGGAATAGAAAATGATGAGCATTTTATATCCCTGTCCAGTGTTCACACACAGACATTGATTTTGATGTGCAGTGGGAAAACATGTTGAAAAACTGAAAGTCTGCTTTCTAGAAGTTCTGAATGTTACATTCCATCTTTTATGTGTCTAAAAAATGTTACAGAGAGTTTGGAAACTGGTAGAAAGGAGCTGATGGGCATTATCCTTCAGCAATACATGACTAGAATGTTTTCAACTTTCTGCTACTGTCATCCACCATGTTGTGATTCAGTAAAGTTCAGTTCTGGGACAGAAAAGGAGTTTCTGAGTTGTAGAGGTGTCTAAAGTTTGCATGATGTTGGGCAGCTGAAAAGGGTAGATGCCACAGCTTGTGACATAATCCATGTGGGAGAAAGCAGGCATCATAGTACTTTCAACATTGTTTTTTAATTAGGCATCATGGAGCTGGGTTTGTCTGAAACAACAAGGGGTCATGAGGGCTCTAAAGCCAGCATAGTCTCTGCAGGAAATCATCTCCATTGGCAGGGAGAGCTGTAGGGAATGATGCCTTTCTGGAAGACATACCAATAGTTGGAAAGTCAGAAAGTTAACAGTTTAAAGATCACTTTGAGTTAATTTTGAGGGAGTTTAAAAACCTGTGTTTATTTCATTTCTGTACACATAGGATAAAAGGTAGCTGGATAACTTTGGTCAAGATAACAGTTTTCCTGCCTGAGTTTCTTTTGTTCTTTTGTTTCAAATTTAGTTATATTTTCCTGCTTTTGTTCTTGGCTTTTTCTCTTCTTCCTGTATATTCTTTTACAAATATTGTACACATTCTTCATTGTTGTTTCTTTTGTAATAAATATAGAAGTCACACTGTGTCAATGTGTGTACTGTTTTTTCATAATCCCATTGGGCATTCTGAGTGTTTCCACTATGCATGTAGCCTTGTAATCAGGTTTCTGTTGTAAATTGTTGGGCATTGGCTTTGAATTGTTTTCAATTTGTGATTGAAATTGCCCATTAAAAACATCTTAAGATTGATTCATCATGTTCCTAAGGATAATTTATATACTATATTTATTTAGATTTTGTTATTGTTAATCTTTGAAAGACTTATAGATAATTAGATAAAATATTATAGGGATTGGCAGGTGGCTCAGCACATATTTTTCTTGGGGATGATCTGAATTCAGATGTGATCCCAGCATCCAAATCAGGAGGCTCATAACTACTTGCTACTCTAGGAGCAGGGGATCTAATAGCCTCTTTTCTGGTGTGTCACCTCTATACATTTGGAAGACATTCTGTTGAACATACAAACATACACATAAAATTTAGGATGATTTTTTTTCAAATGTTCTTATGGCTTATAAATCAACTAGAGCAAAACAAGTTGCTTTAGGTGTATAATACAAATCATACATTGTTTTGTCTAAAAATCTGTTATCTTGCATTTGGTTTGTAGAATTTTTCCTTTCTTCACTGTGATGCAGACTTACATCTAATCATCAATCATAGGAAAGTGATCCTAATTTTGTGAGCCAGAAGGTAGATCTAGTATCATAGTTAATATAGCAAAAGTTATATTTTATTATGCTAATGGTCATCACATAAGGTTCACATTGTAAATGCCCAACTATTGTCCTAAGTCTGCTCACAAGTACAATGCATATTAGCTGAAGTTCAAGTCCAGTCACTAACAGAAGTCTCTAATTCAAGGGTCAGGATCCTGGGGGATTTGCTGTAGATACAGGGCTGGTCAAGGTGGTATCATTCCACATGGGCAGAGCAGAGCATTACTAATGGTCTTTGCTTATATACTGTCCAGTGGGCATCATGGGGTTCTAGGACTGTGTCTGGTTATCGGAAATGAGTGATATAACTGTATTCTGGTATCAGATACAACCTTGAGTGTAATGGGGTTCATGACTAAGATGTTTCTACATGTCTAAAAGGCTTTTTTTCAGCATCTGAGATGATAACTTTTTTTCTTTCAGTTTGTTTCTATGGGGGATTACATTGACAGATTGTCATATGTTGAAACACTACTGCATCTCAGGGATGAATTCATGGTGGATGATTTTTTTTCTTATGTTCTTGGATTTGGTTTGCCAGTATTTTATTAAGTATTGTTGCATCAATGATTATAAGGGAGATTTGTCTGTAATTCTCTCTTTTTTTTTAAAGATTTATTTATTATGTATGCACTGTTCTGCCTGCATGCCAGAAGAGGGTGCCAAATCTCATTACAGATGGTTGTAAGCCACCATGTGGTTGTTGGGAATTGAACTCAGGACCTTTGGAACAACAGCCAGTGCTATTAACCTCTGAGACATCTCTCCAGCCCTGTAATTCTCTTTTCTGTTGTTGCGTCCTTGTGCGGTTTTGTGTACCAGGGTAACCAAAGCCTCATAAAAGAAATTTGGCAATGTTCCTCTTGTTTCTACTGTGTGGAACAATTTGAGGAGTAATGGCATGAGCTTTTCTTTGAAATTCTGGTAGAATTCTGCAATGAAAACTATCTGGCCCTGGGCTTTTTGGGTTGGGAGACTTTTAAAGACTGTTTCTATTTCCTTAGAGGTTACAGATCTATTTAAATTGTTTATCTAATCTTGATTTAATTGTAATATGTGATACCTATCAGGAAAATTGCCCATTTCTTTTAGATTATCCAATTTTGTGGGGTACATGTTTTTGAAGTATGACATGATGATTCTCTAGATTTCCTCAGTGCCTGCTGTTATATCTTCTTTTTCATTTCTAATTTTATTAATTTGGATATTTTCTCTCTGCCTTCCAGTTAGTGTGAATAAGGGTTTGTCTCTTTTTTTTTTTACTTTTTTTAAATCTAAATATCAAAAACAGAGAATTTTTAAGCCTGCTCACTTTCAGGGTAGAGCCAATAGTGTCTGTTTTGAGAACAGCTGTTAATGTTGTACTCCATCTATCTGTCCTCCTAGGGTCTCAATATCCCTATTAATGTCATAATCCATTGCATGTAATTGTGGCATGTTAAAGGAAATAACAGTGGAAATGTCATCAATAGCTTCCTAATCTTTCCTAGCAAGTCATCTTCAGGTTCACTATTATATACAGTACCTGAGTCAAAAATCTTCTCTCTGTTTGAGGTTTAGGCTGGAGATCCTGGATATGTTTCCCTGCACTGAGAAAAAAGTTTATTTTATTTTATTTTTTTTTAATTTTTTTTTTTTTTGGTTTTTTGAGACAGGGTCTCTCTGTGTAGCTTTGCACCTTTCTTGGATCTCACTCTGTAGACCAGGCTGGCCTCGAACTCACAAAGATCCACCTGCCTCTGCCTCCCGAGTGCTGGGATTAAAGGAATGCGCCACCACCACCCAGAGAAAAAAGTTTTAACATAAAATTTTTGACTGGACACTTGGGCTTAGTAATGGTTTAATTTCTTATGTTTTTGTAATTTTTCATAATTTTTATTTTTTCTTCATAAATCAACTAACTCATAACTACTTCTTGGCCTTGTTTCCTTTTCATGTGTATCCTTGCTGATTACTTCCATTTGCAAGCAGTTTGCTATACATTTTCAACCATAGTCGTTTGCTAAATTATACCTCAATTTGTAATTAATTTCCACTATATTTGTCTTTTCCAGGACTATAACAGAAACCAAAATTCCATTCTTTCAAAGTCCTTTATAACAGGAATGAAACATACCATAAAACATTATATTTTATTCAGAATTTGGTTCTTAGTATAGAACTGGCTGGAATGGGTCTTGATAGTGTAGAATAGTCTGGCCCAAACCCACAGAGAACCACCTGCTTCTCATGGAATTACTCTTTATTCTAGAATTCAGTATATCTTTGAATATTAGTATATATTTATATGTAATGTACACTTTTTTGTCTTTCTTTGAGATAGGATTTCATTATGTGATTACCCCACTGCTTCAGCCTACTAAGTTATGGGATTAGAGGAACAGTTCATGGTTTCTGCATCTGTTTTTATTTTCATTGTGTTCAAAAGCAAAAGAAAAGAAAATCTTTAGAGTATCCTTACAATTTTCCAAAATTTAAACAACTCAAGAATGGTCCAAATATAGGAGAGAAGTCTGTGGTGTCTTTGTATGGATTTCATGAAACTATTGACAGAACATCAGTATTGGAACACTCATTCATATTCTCCAGGAGTTAGTGTGAAAATTGTATTTAGAGTTTGTGGTAGATGCCTTTTTTTATGTTGAACAATGTCACCATTAATTATCTAGATTTCCCGAATTTGTGGGAATTCAGTAAATTAATTGATTAGTTAAATTTAAAATTGTTTTAATAGATAGGGAACTTGCATGTTTTAGAGAGTAAGTATTGCTTTTAAGATTGTGAAGTTTCTAGGTATATGTTTTTTATCCCTTTTTTTGTGGAATTGTTTTCTCATCCTCTATTATATTAAATTGGTATGTTGAGCATGCCTCATCAGAAAATCTGAAATTCTGTTAAAATATCTAAAAGCCTTATAGATGATAGAAGTTTAGCTGGTAAAGTCTGAAGACACCCCAAATGTCAAAAAGTACTTAAAACTTCCATGATACACACTAACATCTTGGAAAATTATTCATTCCTGATCATTGTAAGTATTTTAAGTTTTATAGATATAATTGAATAGTATCTGAGTCTTTTTATTATAGTATTCTGCTGTGGGATGTCCTATATGCTGTAAATATATCATTATGTGATATATATATAGCATTATTGCTATGATTAATTGATAAATAAAATGCTGATTGGCTAGTAGCCAGGCAGAAAGGATAATATAGGCGGGACAAGGAGAGAGGAGAATTCTGGGAAGTGGAAGGCTGAGGCAGAGAGATGCTGCCAGCTGCCACCATGGGGAGCAGGATGTAAAGTACTGGTAAGCCATGAGCCACATGGCAGGGTATAGATTTATAGAAATGGGTTAATTTAAGATATAAGAACAGCTAGCAAGAAGCCTGAGCCATTAGGCCAAACAGTTTAAATAATGTAAGCGTCTCTGTGTGTTTACTTGGTTGTGGGACTGGTGGGTGAGAGAGATTTGTTCTGACTGTGGGCCAGGCAGAACCAGAGGATAACCCCAGCTACAGTATTCAGTGTGGCCTTATGCTCATTGAGGTGCATTTAATCATGGTTTTAAATGAACAATATAAAAACCACTGACATACTTTTAAGGCTCATGTTGACATTTGAAGTAGCCTAAATAGTATATTATTATAGTTTTACAAAGAAGGAAATAAAATGGAAAGTATTGATGGGGGGATCTAAAAATTCTCTCTATGCTGGTAAGTTCTAAACTCAGACATGAGATAAACTGAACACATATTTGGTAGTGTTTACTATAGAATGAATTAGATTAAATCATTTTGATCTTTATAATACGTTCATTAATCTTCCCTCAGTGTTTAGTTTTTATATATCTAATTTGAAATATCAAATTTAGGACTGTAGGCATTATAGTACAATATACATGTATAACTAAGAAACCTAACTCCCTCCATTATAATAGTCTTTCCCTTTTATTAAGTGGGAAAAAACTTTCTCTTTTAACTAATTGCTCCCTTTAAGAATTCCCAATTGTTTCAACAAATCTACCAATGATGATGATGATTCAGATGAAGACAGGAAAACCTAGTTGGTGGGGGTAATGACTCTGGTTGCAGATAGCTATGGCCTGGACTGGAAGCTGCAGAGCCACAGGCAAATAGCATTTTTGTGAATTGGGAATTAGGTCTCTCGGCCAAGTTGTTACATGCTTGTAGGTGGTAATATTTTGTTTGTGCTCTAACAAATAAAACTTGCTTGAAGATCAGAGATTGAATCTAGGCACTAGTTAACTATAGAAGTCTGGAGGTCTGTATAGACAGGAGAGTGGAAGTGATATAGCTGGACAGAGAGAGGAAGTAATACGGCAGAGTGGAGACAGGAGTTCCCTCCTTTTTGACTGAGGTATTGGTGAGGTGAGAGGTGTCTGTAGCTTGCTCCTTTGTCTCTCTGATCTTTCAGTATTTACCTCAATATCTGGCTCTGAGTTTTTACTATTAAGACCAATTAGAATTCGTGCTACATCTGGCATCCAACAGATAGATTCATCTGCCCATATGTAATTGCTGGCTACTGAGATCTGTAACCTGCCACACAAAATTACAGTCAACAGCCTTTTTCTCAAACCTCTGAGCTAAAATAACTGTGTCAAGCAGGAATGAAAATGTATGCATAGGAGAGTTGCCTAATTAAAAATTCAATATCCTTGACCTACCCAAAGTGTACACCAATCAGTCTGGTTTATCTTCATTCATAAGATGTCAATTAGGGGGCTTGAGAGATGGCTCAGAGGTTAAGAGCACTGACTGCTCTTCCAGAGGTTCTGAGTTCAGTTCCCAGCAACCACATGGTGGCTCACAACCATCTGTAATGAGAGATCTGGTACCCTCTTCTGGTCTGCAGGGATACATGCTGTATACATAATAAATAAATAAATCTTAAAAAAAAGTTAAAAAAAAGTCAATTAGTACATCCTGGGAAATTACAAAATCACTCACCCTGATACTATCAGATCCTTTGTAATAATGGTGACTGCAGAAGCTGATTGCCTACCTTGTTTCCCCCAGCAGTCTACACAATAAACTATTCCTTCTATTCTGGTCTTAAGGTAGAAACTATGCTCCACATGCAAATCCTTTTCTTTCACTGCAATAGATATTCAATTGCATGACTCAAATGGATAATTTTGAAACTCTGAGTTGGTCGTCATTCAATTTAAGATTTTTCATGTTTAATATAAATGACAGTAATGTCACTGCCCTGGAGAGCAACAGATTGGAACCAATGCCACTCATGTCAATATAAGATAGCTTGTGTCAGAAACATTTTTCTAACAGGATCAAAATTCAGGTGTTCTAGAATTAATATGCCTTCTCCTAGGAAGAAATCACTGAACACACTTAAAAAGTTAATAAAAAATATCTCTAATGATAGCATGCATCCATCTCTAGCTAATGCTTGAGGAGGAGCCAGCCTAGAAGAGATCTTGCATTTTACATATGCTATCATCCTTGTGATGTTTGGGTTCAGGCTCCAGGTTACACTTATAACAATTTAAATGGTGACAAAAGTGCAAATCTACCCACTTAGACAGATGGGAGACTTACACAGCAAAGACATTTCCAAAATTATTTCTTAAGTATCCCAGTACTGTGAAACAGCAGGATCTTCTTCAATGACAGGGTCCTGATGGGAAGGTCGCAGAGGATGAGAAAGTGTGTAAAAGTATAAGGAAAAACAGATAAAAGCTGGGGTGGGAAAGTCTTGCACAATCTATGTCTCATGTCAACTAAACTTTTTAAGAAGAATAGCACCTTGTACACTACCTCCAGGAGGGTCATGGAAGGAAATAGGGCACTTCTGGAAAGTCAACAGAAAGTATAATACAATGGGACAGACTCAGAGAGGAGGATAATAAAAATGCTGTACAAGGGGAAAAGGGGTATCTCAAGAACATTACTGAATAAGCCCATAGTGATCTGTGGACTGATAACCATAGTCCTATGCAGTGGAAAGAGTTGGGTTCTCAGGATCTGAAGCAACCCAACCACAAAGGCCCTGGTTCAAGACCATTGCCAGCTCTTCAAATTATATTCCTGGATTTAGAAGGAGCTCTGTTTTGCTGTCAATACATCAGGCCCTTGGGGAAATCTCCCAAGGACTGAGTCCCAGGCTGTTACTAGCTCTCCCGAGAATTTTCCTCCTCCTAGCCAGAGCACCTAAATGAAAGCCTTGCTTGATCAGGCAACTCCTTAACACAATAGTATTTTTCTTTTCTGATTTCATTTTTTTAATTAATTTATTAATTTATTTATTTTGGCTTTTGGGGACAGGGTTTCACTGTGTAGCTTTGGAGCCTGTCCTAGAACTCACTATGTATACCAGGCTGGCCTCAAACTCACAGAGATTTTCCTGCCTCTGCCTCCCAAGTGAGTTCTGGGACTAAAGGCATGTACCACCATTGCTAGGCTAGTGTATTACTTTTCCAATAGTTGTCACCTGGTGTCATATTGGTTTTCTGGAAGAACTATGCTTTTCTTGATAAGAAAACTGGAACTTTATGGCATGCTAGGACTTAAGGTTGATGGTGACCCTGTAATGCCTCAATGAGTAACTTTTGAGTGTCCCATTGTTTGATATAGGGTTAGGCTTCATGCCTGGTTGTAAATCAGGGATGGCTCCTTTGTATGGCTTGGAGCAAAACATCTGGACAATCCTGGTGAAGAAATATATATCCTACTGTCCTAATCTCTAACAGGCCTGGCTATAATACACTTGTCTTTGGGTTTTTTTGTATGTTTGTTTGTTTGTTTGAAGCAGTCCTCTGCTGTGGGATGGTCTGTATGTCACTGATTGGCCAGTGGCCAGGCAGGAAGTATAGGCGGGGCAAGGAGGAGAATAAAGCTGGGAAGTGGAAGGCTGAATGAGAGGCACTGCCAGCTGCCACGATGACAAATAGCATGTGAGATGCCGGTAAGCCACGAGCCATGTGGCAAGGTATAGATTTATAGAAATGGATTAATTTAAGCTGTAAGTACAGTTAGCAAGAAGCCTGCCACGGCCATACAGTTTGTAAGCAATATAAGTCTCTGTGTTTACTTGGTCGGGTGTGAGTGGCTGTGGGACTGGCAGGTGAGAGAGATTTGTCCTGACTGTGGGCCAGGCAGGAAAACTCTAGCTACAGTCCTCCCTCAACTAAATTCCATTTTGTGATACTATCTCCTAAGAATTAGTAAATCCTTTATGATAGGAATTCCAACCATGTCCCTATGGTCATGCATGCCCAGAGGGACAGTTAGTCATCTCCACCTAGTCATTTCTGGGTCATACGTCCTGCATGCCCCTTGCCCCACGGTTATGTGGTCATGTAGCCACACAGACATGACTACGTGTTCTATGCGCATGCATGGAATAGCCACGTGGGCCTGAGTGTGCAGGTAAATCCTGGCCTTTGTAAGGTGGGCCCCATGTTCCCCTGGCCTATTTCTCAAATGTGCCCTTCCACAGGCCTGATCATGGCTATCCCTTTTTCTTTGTCTTGATAAAACTCATCTTAGTGGATTCTGTCATATGTCATGACTTTTCCTTGGGGGCAAGAGCGCTGCAAAAAAACATCACTTTATATCACCAATTCTACTCTTCTACCTCACACTTTAGTAGTGGAGTGCTACCTAACACATGAGATGCCTTTTACAACCTCCACAAAGTTAACTATAACTGGATCATACACATTAAAGTTAAGTGCAAAGTGCTGATCCTCTAGAAGGCACTGGAGAAACTAAGCCTCTCCAAGTTTGACAACATGCTTTCAAAGGGTACACCAAACAAATGTTGAAGTTCATACAAAGATCTTTCTACACACAGCTCCCTGTGAGAGGATGACAGGGTTGCAGTCATCTTAGAGAAGGGTCAGACTGGGGGCAGTTGGCCCTGGGAAACCCACAAGAGAATGTGTTGCCCCTCTACCTAAGCTCTGGGAAACCCACCAGAGGATTTGATGACCCTCCACACTAAGCCCTGGGGAACCCACCAAAGGATTTGCTGACCCTAGAACCAGACAATTATGAACTAAATAAAAAAATAGTTCCAGACATTTCCTGCCATAACTTAAAGGATATGATAGATTATATACCATAGCTGTAAGAGGGAATGAGTTTTCTACAGATAAGAAATGGGATGTCTGTCAGTGACAATGTGTCTGTGATGACATAAAGTACAAGAGGATATAGCAATTTGCTTGCAGCTGAAACTCTGCAATCAGTTCAAAAAAAGCATCTCTAACCTAAAATAAGTACCAATCCTGAGCTTGTAATTATATAGAATTGGAATTCCCCCAGATTTCCTACCCTAACTATTATAAAAATCCTGCTTGATTGCTACTCAGGGTCTTTCCTACTTAGCTGCTGTTTCAGATGAATGGAGACACCCAACCATAAATCATAAAAAAAGACTCTTTGCTTTCATATTCATATCAGTCTCTTGGTGGTCTTCTAGGGACTGTGGGTACAACATCTGCTCCCTTTCTGTAAGAAGATTCAACCCACAGAGCAAAGTTATACAGAGGGCTGCCCTGTGACTAGGAAGTTTCAAGGACCATATGGGCCTTCACAGGACAGAGATTCTGCAAGCAGGTCCCACTCAGCTCAGGGAGGACCCACCACACTGACTGTTACACTTCACCATCTGCTCCATCCCATCTGGGGACAGCAGCCTCTCACTCACCATGCTATGATTTTTTGACTTGCCCATGCACTCTGCTCATCTTTCTCCTGGGAACAATAAGGCTAGCTAATGTGCACAGCCCACTCTGCTGTGTGGGGTGGAGTGACTCCCTGTCACACAGGAGGAGGGCTGCCAAGAATATTAACAATTGAAGAGACATTTAAAGACACAACCAGACATGTTTCTTTTGTGACTTCACATTGAGGTCAGGTGAACTGAACATACTTTTTATCTGCTTGTCACAGGGACTTCAGACAACCAGGAAGAAAAAGCAGGAAGTAGAGTAAAAAATGAGACAATAGGTCTTTCTCTCACCAGAAAGCTTGGTGATGTCTCCATTGTATTAGGGGTTTTATTCCTGAAATTCAGAGCAAACTATTGGCAAATGAATAATAATAAAGAATAGTCTTTATTATTTATTTAAGGTATAATGGAGCAAGGAAGAATGTGTTTATGCCAGGCAGTGTGGTGGTATTGTGTTCCTCAAAATATTGTGCACCCTAATAAACTTATCTGGGGTCAGAGGACAGAACAGCCACTAGATAGACATAGAGACTGGAAAAAAGTGGCACACGCGCCTTTAATCCTATCACTTGGGAGGCAGAGATCCATCTGGATCTCTGTGAGTTTAAGGCCACACTGGAAACAGCCAAGCATGGTGACTCATGCCTTTAATCCCAGGAAGTGAGCCTTTAATCCCAGGAAGTGATGTCAGAAAGCAGAAAGGTATATAAGGCATAAAAACCGGGAACTAGAAGCTTTTGGTCTTTGGCTGGTTAAGCTTTTAGGCTTTTGAGCTACAGTTCAGGTGAGACTCATTCTGGATGAGGACTCAGAGGCTTCCAGTCTGAGGAAACAGGATCAGCTGAGGAACTGGCAAGGTGAGGTAGCTGTGGCTTGTTCGGCTTCTCTGATCTTCCAGCATTCACTCCAATACCTGGCTTTAGGTTTGATTTTATTAATAAGAACTTTTAAGATTCCTGCTACAAGGTGGTGGTGGTGCATGCCTTTAATTCCCAGCACTTGGAAGGCAGAGCCAGGCTAATATCTGTGAGTTTGAGGCCAGCCTGGTCTACAGAGAAAGCAAGATCCAGGACAGGCACCAAAACTACACAGAGAAATCCTGTCTCAAAAAATGTGTTTATAAGCACTATTTATTATTGGCCAGCATATCTTCCACTGTGGACAGGTGTAAAAACACAACAAAACACTGCATTATTCAAGATTCTGTACATGCACAGGACTGGTAGAATGAATCTCTCCATTTATAATGAAAATAGATTTATAAGAATGTCTCACAAACTGTGGTTTAGGTAGCCCAGCAATGGCTGCCTACCAATGGAAATTCCAAGAGTCCAGTAGTTGTTCAGGCCATGAGGCTGGAAATCTCAGCTGGTCTTCACTATACACCACATTTACAAGGAAGTAGACTCTAATGCTAGTAAAGGAATAAGCTTAGTAGCCAGAGCTAGGGAAAGCAGACAAAGAGAGAAGTTCTTTCTTCAGTGTCCTTTTTATATATATGCTGCCACTAGAATATATGATCAAGATTAATGATGGATCTTGTACTTCATTTGGTTTTTCTGGTATTTTTGAGACTGAATTTATCTCTGTAGCCCTGAAACTAATTCTATAGAACAGGCTGGCCTCAAACTCAAAAAATCCAATTGACTCTGCATTCTGAATGCTGGGATTAAAAGCGTGCATAGACACCAAGCAGCTAAAGGTGGTATCACCTCAAAAGGTCCAGATTAAAAATTGGTCTTTAATTTCAAAATCATTTCAAAGTCCATCACAGGTGTATCCAACTCTTTGGGTGTTAGTTAATTCCAGAGGTAGTCAGCTTGACTACCAAAAATAACAATCACAATATCCAAGACAGAAGAAAAGAGAAAAATTTCTTACCTGCAGGAGGCTGGTAGAGTAATGGATGCTATCCAATGCTTTTCCTAAACAAAGGAAGCATGTTAATTTTATTTAGGAAATCAGGACATGTTCATGTAGAGTTTTCCCTATTCCTAAGCAGGCTAGGTTAACAAATCCATTTCTTAAATTAATTTAAGATGTAAGCCTCTTTCTTATTGTGGACGGGGAGGCCAGGATATGGTGTGAGAATACCAGATACTGGAGTTACACATAATAGGGAGCTTCAATATGAACTGGAAATGGAACCTGGATGTTCTGAAAAAATCTTCAGTGCTCTTAACTGCTAAGATATTTTCCGTTCTTGATTATGTTTCCTGTCTAAGGAAGTCTAGTAAGGCTGATTCTGATCAAAAAGTGAAATTCTTCTCCACTTGAAAGAATTAGCCTCAGGCAGGGATGAGCTCCCTGATTGTTTATCCAGTACAATGTGGTCAGCCAATTATATATATATATATACAACTAATAAAAATGGACACAGCAGGTTGTATTCAGCATACCAATTTGCCCATACCTAACAAGGAAGAAGTTGGAAGGGATTTGGGTAGGCATGGAATGATGAGATAAAAGGGGAATATGATATAATATCTTTTAATTAACAATTTATACAAATAAATTTTAAATGAAAAGAGGGACTAGAGAGATGGCTCAGCAATTAAGAGTATTAGGTATTTTTATAGAGGACCCATGTTTCATTCCCAGGACCCATGTGGCAGCTAACTCTTGCTATAACTCTGATCCCAGACATCTCCTGCAATCTTCTGGATTCTGTATGTGCTGGACACAGACATATACAAGAAAAATACTATATAACTGAATTTTTTGTTTGTTTTTTTTTTTTTTTTTTTTTTTGGTTTTTCGAGACAGGGTTTCTCTGTGTAGCTTTGCGCCTCTCCTGGAACTCACTTGGTAGCCCAGACTGGCCTCGAACTCACAGAGATCCGCCTGGCTCTGCCTCCCGAGTGCTGGGATTAAAGGCGTGCGCCACCACCCCCCGGCTTTGTTTGGTTTTTTAAGACAGGGTTTCTTTGTTTAGCTTTGGAGACTTCCCTGGAACTCACTCTGTAGCCCAGACTGGCCTTGAACTCACAGAGATCTGCCTGCCTCTGCCTCCCAAGTGCTGGGATTAAAGGCATGTGCCAGCCAGTGCCTGGCTATTTTTTTTAAAGTTAGAGAAAGGAAAGTATGGAATTCTCTACAGTGATATTACAGCCCTGAGACAGACAGCAGCCAGAGTTAGTTAAAATGAAATCTTCTGATCTTGCATGGAAGTAGCTGTGACCTTGTACAGAACCAGACTGCTTAGAGGCAAAAGCTCTGAGGTTAATAGAGATAATCATAACTGTTCATCTAAGAGAAGAGTATACAGTGCTGTTAGGTGACTTTTCCTTGAAGTTTTCTGTGTATGTGTTCTCTATCTTTTCACCAGTGAGGATAATTGCTTTGGTACAGTTATCTTTTAGATCAAACATTAAGATTGACAGGTAGCATACTGTCCAAAGCAATCTACTTTCACAGTGCCATTTCCTTGATTTTTAGGTAAGAACTTGTGGTACAAGATGAACATGTTAGAGGCATTTCTTTCCATCATTTTTATAATTTATTTATGTTCCTGCTTGACTTTGAGGTAAGAATGCCCCTTAATTTCTCTGCTTTTACATTGTGATCATGTTTAGAAATGGATTTGTTAGTTAAGCATGCTTAAGAAGAGGGAGAACTCTACATGAACATGTACAGATTCCCAAACTAAATTCCACATGCTTCCTTTGTCTAGGAATAGCATTGCTTTGGAAATACCTCCCATGCTCATCATGCCTTCTGCAGTTAAGAAGTCTTTCTCATTTCATCTGTCTTTGCTGTCGTGGTGGCTATTCTTTTTTTTTTAATAATAATTTATTAAGACTTATTTATCTTATGTAAATGGTACTCTATCTGCATGTACACCTGTACACCAGAAGAGGGCATCAGATCCCATTATAGGTGGCTGTGAGCCACCATGTGAATTGAACTCAGGACTTTTAGAAGAGCTGCCAATGCTCTTAACCACTGAGCCATCTCTCCAGGCCATGGTGGCTATTCTTGGTAGTCAAACTGACTACCTCTGGAATTAACTAAAACTCAGAGTTGGGTACACCTTTGAGGGATTTTTCTTAAAGGTTTTGAAGTTAAAGACCCATCTTAATCTGCATCATTTGAGGTGATGAGATCCTTTACCTGATTGGTGTCAGTGCACCTTTAACCCCAGCACTCAGGAAGTAGAGGTAGCCAGATTATCTGAGTTTGAGGCCAGCGTGGTCTATAGAATGAGTTCCAGGGCTACATTGATAAACTCTGTCTTGAAAATACACAAAAAAATCAACCAAAGAATAAGATCCGACTTTAATCTGGATTGTACCTTCTGGTAGCAGTTGACATACATAAAGGATACTGAATGAGGAAGTTCTCTCTTTGTCTGCTTCTCCTAGCTCTGGCTACTAAATTCATTCCTTTACTAACACCATAACCTACTTCTTTGGAATTTTGGTGAATACTAAAAACTAGCTGAGACATCCAGCCTCATGGACTGAACAACTGCTGGATGCTTCAAATTTCCATTGGTAGACAGCCATTGTTGGACTCCCTGCACCACAGCTTGTGAGACATTCTAATAAATCCATTTTCTACATTCATGAAGAGATTCATTCTACCAGTCTTGATCACGTAGAGAAGCTTGAATAAAGCAGTTGTGTGTTTTTGCTTCTGCCCATGGAGGAAGATGTGCTGGCTAACAATAGTGCTCATGAAGACATTTTTATAAGTTCCATTATTCTCTTAGTATTCAACTTCCATGAAGACAACATCTTATTATTATTCATTTGCCAACAGTTTGCTTTGAATTTTGGGAATAAAACTCCTAAAACAACGGAGCTGCCCTGGCCAGCGGGGTCTGCAACAGGAACCTTAAAGGGAGGGCTGGTGAATGAGAGGGACAAGAGACACAAAGAATGAGAGCATCCAGGACATCTGATCAAGCTCAAAACTTTTATTTTTCTCTCAAGGCATATATAGGTAGGCAAAGGGGGTTGTGAGCAGGAAGGGACTTAATTATGGGGGTTGCAAGCATGAAGGAACTTAGTAATGGGGGTTGCAAGCAGGAAGGGACTTAATTATGGGCTGTTTGGCCAGCCGGAAATGTTGCTCTGAGGGTTATCTATCTACTCTTGTCTAACTGCCTAATTGCTTAACTGCAGCTCATTCACCTGATATCTGAGAAGAGGTTCTGGTATCTGTGAGAAGAGGTTCTGGTGCTATGGATGCTTAAGCAGGGCCTAGATCTAAGAAAAGAGGAGAGAAACCCATATATGGCAGCATGTGTGTCAAGGGTCATTTAGGTTTATGGCTCCAGTCAGGAGCCATCATTCAGGCTTCTGGTAGGAGGATGACTTATCATCTTGTTTGTGATCTAGTTCCAGCTTTTCTTTCCTGGTGTTTGAAGTCCCTGTGACAACCAGGTAAAAAGTATGTTTAGTTAACCTGACCACAGTGTGAATCCAAAAAGCAAACATCTTCTTTTGTGTCCTTAAATCTTCCTTTAGTTTTTATTAATCTGGGCACCCTTCCACCTGTGTGACAGGGAATCACTCCACCCCACAAAGTATAGTGGCTAGCCACATTGTGTCGAGGAGGAAGAAGGGGAAGTGCCTATGGAGATCAGGAAGATAGCAGGATCTGCTATTAGAGCCAGGAGCAAGTGATATTAAAATGCAAATCTCTGCTGATCTAGAAAGGTCATTGTCTGGGGTGGAAGGCAGTGTCAAGAAATCATTGTGCTATGTCTTTAAGCACAGTTTAACCCTATGGGAGGAGCTCTTGTCACTCAAGCCCCACTAGCCAATCAGGCCCTACAGGTGACCTGCCAGTCAGAAGTTGTTCTGGGTCCTTCCAGTCACAAGCTTTAGGCTTGGCTTTGAAGAGAATCTGGCACCAGTGTTTTTGTGTGGTGTGCTGCGAGTGTTGCTGTAGGGAGTTGAGCAGAGAGCAGGGGCATGGTGAGTGAGGGACTGCCATCCCCAGACTAGAAGGAATGGTCATTTGAGTCATGGGAGCCAGTGTGGTGGGTCCTCCCCTGGTTGAGTAGGATCCAGTGGCCAGATGCAGATTTTGGCATGGTCTTGCCTAGTCCTCCATGGTCTAGTGTGGTCCTGCTGGTCCTGCAGGCTCAGGTGTGGTTCTGATGGGCCTGGGTGGTCTCTACAATTTCTGGGCTGGCTGGCAGCCTCTCTGTAACTTCAGTCCACAGGCTGCATCTGTGCAGAGCATTGATAGTGGGGCTGTTCTTTGCAATAACTTTGTTGTTGACATCACTGTGAAATGCTGGCGACTTTAGTGCTTATGTTATAGCTATTGAACAAAGACTTTCCAAACTCAGAGAGCTGTGGTCTTGTGTCTTCCATATCTTCCAGAAGCACTACATTTTTCACATTTAGGTTTAAGATCCATCTAGAGTTAATTCTGTGGAGCTTGTAAACAGTATCTCCTGTGTAAATTAGCACTCCACTGCTTAACTATGGTGTAGAAAAGTAGAATTGATTGTCAAAGGTCTTACCAGTTGTTAGGAGACATTAATTCACAAAGTAGAATTTAGATAAGGGAGGGATGCATCACAAATGCCCCAAAGATAAGTAGTATGCTAACTATGCCAGTTAGAAATTAGTATGATAAGATGTAATTGTTTGTTCCCCAGGATTAACCAGCTATATTCCCATAACAAAGGAGACAACCCTGATTTACAACAAGCAGAAAGGCCCACCCATCCATTAAAAAACAGTCTCTAATTGCTGTTCAAGGGACCATTACAGGGTTACAACCAACATTAAACCCTGGTGTGCCATAAAGTTATATTAATTCTAGAACAGGGGCATCACCAGTCTTTTTGAAAAGCAGTTTTGAGTCAAGGTCTTCTATTTTGATTGAGTAGGACTTGAACCTTGTCTGTAGCCCCACAGGGCATTGCCCTGTTGTCCTCCTGACTAACAACCCTAAATCTTGGATAATACATCTGCAACACCACAGAGTTCTAAAATTTTCAAATAGAGTCACATAGTGCACTGTCCATTGCAGAACAGAGGGAAAGGATTTGTGTGTGGAGCATGGCTTCTCCCTTCAGACCAGAAGAAGAGGAGCAGTGTACTATGTACATTACAGGGGTAAGCAGACTAGATATTTGCTTGAACACAGACTGAAGTTGAAGGCAGTGAGCTGCAGGGGTCTCCATAACAAAGAAGGACTGATGGGGCATGTTAGATGACTTTCTCTGTAATTTTCCTGCATGTATTAATTCCTTCTGTGTGAATGAAGACAGAGAGAATTGGTAGGTATACAGTTTTGGGAAGATAGCTTTAACTACTAAGTATTTACTTTCAAATTAGAGAACTCTCCAATGTAGATATATACAATCCTGGTTGACACAGTTAAGTTAACTCAGATGTTTGAGACATTGGCCATTCTCTGTAATTCCATGTGTTAGCTTACAACACTCAGTGGCTAACATTTTACATGGGACAAAGTCATACAGTCTCTCATTAATGATATTCTCTCTACCAGGGTATTACCTACTCCATTATATCATCAGTATACCTAAGTGTCTTTCTAATTATTTTTATCTTTATAAAATATCAATTATTGGTATCATTTAAAAAATTCAGTTTCTTTAAATGCATTACTGTAATTTTTACTATTTATCAATGTTTCCCAGTTTAAGAATGTCATTACATTTTTTTTCTTAATGCTATTTATTTGTTTATCTATGTATTCATATCAGTTTAGAGCAGTGGTTCTCAACATTGGGGATCACTGCTCCCTTTGGGAGATCAAATGACCCTATCACAGGACTGGACAAAGACCACTGGAAAGCACAGATAGATATTTATACTATAATCCCTAACAGTAGCAAAAATATAATTATGAACTAGCAGTGAAAATAATTTTATAGCTGGGGGGAACACCACATCCTGAGGAACTGTATTAAAGTGTCACAATATTATGTAGGTTGGGAACCACAAGTTTAAATCAGTGTCTCTTGTAGCTCAGGCTTGCCTCACACTATAGAACTGACAATTGCTTTGAACACCTACTCTTGTCTCTACTGCCCAGTGGTGGAAAGACAGTCCTGCAACTCGTTTCAGGCTGGGCCTTGACTGGTTTGTGGGAAGGCAAAAATAGACCAGTGAATGGGTATTCTTCAAGTTCTCTAGATTTTATTGTGAATTTACAAATAAAGTGGGACCTGTTTAAGAATTGAGTTCACTAGGCAAGTGTAAAACAAGTGTAGTCACAGCAGAGAAAGGGATGGGCAAGGTAGATCATGAAAGCTTTCCTGCTGTGATAGTAGCTGACATTAGCAATGAGTAGGTAATCTGTAGTGGGTAGCCATTCCAGCTTTGATCTGGAAGTTCCAACCCCCATTGAGGCTTCAGCAACTGTCACGCCTACAAGGTGGGACCAAGGGAGGCACTGGGATACCTGAGATCTGGATGAGCAGCTCTCTCTGTTCCTGGACCCTGCATGGTGGAGGTGGACCGAGCAGAGCTCCAGAGATCACTGCTGGACTGCGATACACCTTCCCCAGACCCTGCAACCTACCTATCCCTTCATTTGTAAGTTACCCACTAAATAAATCTTCCTTTTAACTATGTGGAGTGGCCTTAATAATTTCACCAATAGTAATCCATTTTTAGATCATCAATAAAAGTTCTTATTGACCATTTCTTGAGTCCACAGACAAGGCTATCTAGAATCTGGATAAAGAACTGAATTTTTATGAAACCACATTATTGTAATTATACCAGTTCAACCTAAGTAGTAGAACTGGATAAAGTGGTGTGGCCTTGCCTAATATGACTGTGTTTTCCAGGTTTTTGATGTATACTCAGAGAGAAATAATGTGAGTAGTACCTGATGTGCTCTAATATAAATCCCTAGTCTCTGGAGCACATGGCCATAAAGCCTGTTTCAACTTTTTAACAGATTTTTTTTGGATTATAATTACATTATTTCCACTGTATTATTTCCTACCTTCAAACTTCCCATAAACCCTTGTATTTTAATCCATGGCCTCTTTTTGTTTAATAACAGATATGGTTTGAATGTTACCTGTGTTTGGTTGCAGGTCCTCCCAGCAATGCTTTACAGGGCTGGCTACACTGCACATTGACTGTGTAATGGAATGTGCACATATAGAACCCTGTGCCTTGGAAGGGGAAGAGAAAATGTTCTGGAACAGTGGAAGATTTTACTAAACTACAAATTTCCCAGATTAGGCTCCTGTCCAGCCATCCACAGTGTGGAAGGTCCAACCTGGGGGGGCGGGGTTGCTCTCTGAGTCATTTGATCTCTGCTTACCCAGTAGGATAACTACTAATGCCCTAAAGCCCAGCTGGGTGGTCCTGCCTAATGAGGGACTCTGGGAAGGCTTATCAATCTGGAACACCAGTAGGAGGTAGCTTACAGGTTCTTTCCAGGAGTCTCCTCTTGTTCTGCTATAGGGAGCTGTAAGGAAGACCACAAGCCATGTCATGCTGAATGTGGGGGGCCACTGTCCCCAGACCCAGAAGAGCATGTTGGCTGACCTATCAGAGTTGCTTGGTCTGGGATAAACCATGAGACAGACTGAGGTTGTTTGCCCCTGTGGTGACCTGGTTAGTGGCTCTTGGCCTCTGAGTTTGTTGAGTGTGGATTCTCTGGGGAGAGGTAGGCTTTGTCATCCTAACATGGGAGACTATGATCTTGTAATATTACTGCTCCATGCTACATAATTGAGAATTTCTTTGAACATCTAATCCTGCCTCTGCTATCCAGTACTGGGTAGAAAGTCCCACAAGAATGCAAACTTGTACAACCACTGAGAAAATCAGTATGGCAGTTTCTCAGAAAATTGGGAATCAATCTACCTCAAGATCCAGCCATACCACTCTTGGGCATATACCCAAGGAATACTCAATCATACCAGAAAGATACATGTAGCTAGAGTTTTCCTGCCTGGCCCACAGTCAGGACAAATCTCTCTCACCTGCCAGTCCCACAGCCTCAGACCCAACCAAGTAAACACAGAGACTTATATTGGTTACAAACTATACGGCCATGGCAGGCTTCTTGCTAACTGTTCTTACAGCTTAAATTAATCCATTTCTATTAATCTATACCTTGCCACATGGCTCGTGGCTTACCGGCATCTTCACATGCTGTTTGTCATCATGGCAGCTGGCAGTGTCTTTCTGACTCAGCCTTCCACTTCCCAGCTTTATTCTCCTCCTTGTCCCGCCTACACTTCCTGCCTAGCCAATGGCCAATCAGTGTTTTATTTATTGACTAATCAGCAACACATTTGCCATACAGAACATCCCACAGCAGATACATGCTCAACTATGTTCATAGCAGCACTATTCATAATAGCCAGGACCTGGAAACAACCTAAATGCCCGTCATCTGAAAAATGGATTAAGAAAATGTGGTACATATACACAATGGAGTACTACTCAGCAGAGAAAAACAATGACAGCATGAAATTTGCAGGCAAAAGGATTGAACTAGAAAATATCATCCTGAGTGAGGTAACCCAAACCCAGAAGGACAAACATGGTATGTACTCACTCATAGTGGATACTAGGTATAAAGCAAAGAACAATCAGACTGCAACCCACAGAACCAGGGAGGCTATATAGCAGGGGGGACCCTAGGATGACTGTGGCTTATAATAAGTTTTGGTTTTATTCAATTACTGGGCAAGCTTCAATGAAACATTTCACTATTAGGATAAGAATTTATACTGTATCAAGCTGATAATAGAAAAAAATAAATAAAACTGGAAAATAAAAGAAAAAAATCACATCATTTTCTTTATTGAGGACCATTTATTTGAATAAAAAAGACTGAAAAATGAAAAAAGAAAGAAAGTCCCACAACATCTTCTATCTTGGCCTTGACTGGCCAGTGAGAAGGAAATCTAAATCAGTTAATGAGTGATCTCCAATCCCTCTGACTTTTAGTGGAGACTTATAAATGAAGAGGGACCTGTACAAGAAGTGAGTTCTTATACCAACTTTGAAGCTGGAAGAGTCACAGTGCAGAAAGGGAGAGGCAGGATGGTAGTTGAGAGCTTTCCTACTTTAACAGTAGTTGAGACTAGCAATGTGGAATTAGGTAATCAATTTTAGATGCTCCATATATGTCCTGATTGGCCATTTCTTGGGTTCCACAGAAAAGGGCAATCAAGAATCTGGATAAAGGACTGACTTTGTCCTGAAACCAAATCGCTATAGTTACAGTAGTTCAACTAACATAGATCTGGGTAAAATGTGGCTCTGCCTAACAGGACTGTTGTTTTTCTGGTTTTAGATGTAGTCCCTTAAATAAAAGGTTTGAGAAATCTTTTATGTGCTCTAATATAAATTGCTAGACTTTGGAGTACATGGCCATAAAGCTTGTTTCAATTTTTCAAAATAAATTTTGAGATTATAACTACATCATATCCATGTTCTCTTTCCTGTCTCCATTTCCAACCATGATCCCTCATCTTTTTCTAATTCATGCCCTGTTTTTCTGTAACAACAGTTACACAGTAACAAGAGTTCCTATGTGAATGTGACCTGTGTTTGGTTATAGGACTCCCAGCTAGGAGGCAATGGGTTGGCTGCACTCCACATTGAGTGTTTAATGGAATGTGCACACAAAGGATACTTTGCTTTGAATAAGAAACAGGATGCATGCTAGGAGAATTGAAGAATGTCTACTAAAATATATTCTTTCTAGACTAGGGTCCTGTCTATTGCCCTCTGGAAGGGCAGACCTGGGAGGACAGTGCTGTCTTAATCATTTGATCTTTGATCAACCATCGGAGTACCTACTAATATTCTGAGGCCCACATGGGTGACCCTAGTCTTTGATAGTCTCTGGGAAGGTTTAGCAATGAGGAGTACTAGTGTCGAGTAGCTTGCAGTTTCTTTCTGGACTTCTCTGTTTCTGCTGTAGTGAGGTGTAAGGAAGAAGACAGGTTATACCATGGTGAGAGTAGGGTGTTCAGAGATGGTCTGCTGAGCTGTCATTTATGCTGATCTTTGGATGGACCCTAAGCCATAGTGTGGTTCTGTTCATCCATGTGGTAACCTTGGTAGTAGTCCTTGTCCTCTGAGCCTCCCTGTGTGTGGATTTCCCAGGAAGGGAGAGACTCTGCAGTCACAGCATGTTAGAATATGATGCTTGTAATATCACTGTCCAGTGTGCACATACCATCATGCTTTTGGTGTGTAGTGGGAAGATAGATTGGATAACTGATGGTCTGGTTTCTAGAAGTTCTGAATACTGCATTCCACTTTCAGGTTTGTCTTATAAATGTTTCAAATAGTTTAGAAGCTGGTAGGAAGATGGTGATGTGGATTTTCATTCAGGGATACATGTTTAGAATGCTTCTAACTTTCTGCTACTATTACTATTTTCAGCTGCAATGGTGTGTTTCAGTGACATTTACTTCCAGGGGACAAAAGCAGTTCCCAAGCTGCAGAGGTTTCTCAGGTGTGCATCTTATTGGGCAGGTAGATAGGGCAGAATCCACATCTTTTACCATAGTCCATGTGACAGGAAGCTGATTCTAAATTATTCTACTACATCATTTTAGGTTTGGGTATCATTGGTGCTGTGTTTACCTGAAGCCACAAGAAGGCATTAGGGCTGCAGAGCCACAGCAGTTGATCACCTCCATTTGCAGAGAGAGCTCTCTCTAGAGCACGGGGCCTCACTGTGTAGAAGAAATGTCAATAGCTGGAGGGTCAGAAACAACAGTTTAAGAGGGTCACTTTGTGTTAATTTTGTGGAAGTTGTGAACTCTGTGTCTGTATAATTTCTGTACACATAGACTCATAGGTAGCTGGGTAACATTGGTCAAGATCACACAAATGACTATACTTTCTGTTCTTTGTTCTTGGATTGTTCTATCACCATTATTCTTTCACAAATATTGTTCATATTCTTCACTGTTCTAGTTTTGTGGTAAGTATAGAAGTCATATTACATCAATCTGTGTACTATTTTTCATAATCCCATTGATCATTATGAGTGTTTCCACTGTGAATGTAGCTTAGTAATCAACATTCCTCTTATAAATCATTGGGCATTGTTGTTAAATTGTATTCATTTTATGCTGCAAATTTACAACACACAACATTTTAATTTTGATGCTGCGTGTTTACAAGGATTTTTTATTTGCTTCTTTGTTTAGGTTTTGTTGTTGTTAATCTGTGATAGATTTTTGGTTTATTGGGTAATGTAGGGATAACGCCCGCGCTATCACCACCCGTTCACCATGTCCGAGCGAGGGGCTGTGGATTAAAAAATAAGGGACAAGAGACAGCGAGTCATTCGCCACGGCTGAATGCCAAGTGCCAGCCGAATGCCGTTTATTGAAAGAGGGAGGAAACCTTAAATACAGACTTACAGCACAATGGCGGATCCCCGGAGGGCAGAAGTTTGCTACCCAATGTTCTACATTCTTGCATCTAAGCTGTTTACACCAAATGCAGGATACAGGAACAAAGAACCTCCGGTAGAATGTTAGGTGAGAAGGAAACCGGCAGGGAATCTGAATAGGGAGGACATCTGGTCAAGGTCGGCAAGCAAGGCGGCTGCCACTCACAATGGGTGGTCAGGGCCCACAGGTCCCCCCTTTTTACTAAAAATGAGCTTCTGACATAGGTTGCGTGGGACGTCAGCAGGTCACCTTACCCGTCATAGAGACACCTGCCCAGGCCACACAAGTGCTCTGTCTTAGGTTGATGACTGCCCCCCAAGCATTACCCGTCTCTGAATACTCATTATCATACAGACTCAACCACGTGAGCTGTAGAGTGACTGCTGCCAAAGATCTCAAAGTGGCGCTGGGCTTGCAATCTGTGCGACACAGAAAAGACCAACAGAAGTCCTAACCCACCCATAGCCAGGAGGCTAAAGGCAACTGAGCCATTCCCTTCCTTAACAAGCCTTACTGCAAATTGGAGTCCTTGTAAGGTGGTATCCCATAAGCAAATGGAACTTGAGTTTTAATAATTTTTACAACTTTCAAAGCCAATTCAAATGTATAAATGCAGAATTAAATTTATCATGCCCAATAAAATAAAAGATTAACTAACTGTGGTAGCTACTTTTGCTGCCAGGGTCTCCATTGTGCTAGCTGTGGAACCCAATTATGAAATAACCATCCCAAAAGCAATAGCAGCAGTGGCCACCACTGCTATAACAGCAACAATGGCAACAGCGATGTCAGTCTCTTCTGGAGCGTGTGAGCATCATCTGTGTCGGATGACTCGCTGTCTCTTGTCCCTTATTTTTTAATCCACAGCCCCTCGCTCGGACATGGTGAATGGGTGGTGATAGCGCGGGCGTTATCCCTACAGGGTAAAACATCTTAGCAGGTACCTCACACATATTCTTTTTGAGGGTGACCTGAGTATAGATATCAAAACTCAAGTTGAAATGTTCATAAGTATCTACTATTCCAGCTTCTGTATACATATGGAAAGCATACTCTCTCATGTACAAACATATGCAAAAATAGCAATAAATTTGTTTTCAAAGTGCTTGTGACTTATAAAGCAATTAGAGGAAACCAAGTTGCTTTAGGTGTATGCTGATTCTTTAAATATCTGTTATCTTGCATTTTGTTTTTAAGTTTTTATTTCCTCACTTTGATGCAGACTTACAGGCAATCATCAATCATAAGAAACAAAACATTTTCCAAGTAATCCTAACACACATCCTTTTCTTTATCATAAGAGTATGAGATGCTTTTGTAGCCAAAAATATTTTCTACAAGTCTAAAACCTCAGAAGACTTTGAGTGAATCTCAAATTTTGGTCAAACACCCTCCTCACACAATCTGTTTTTCTGTTATTGGCAAAGGAGAGAATGGTGTGTACAGGATGAGTGATGCCAGTGATTTGTTGTAGTTTGATTTGGATTAGAATCTTGTTTTCATGCTTAAGGGTCCATGATATATTTTTGTAGATATGTCTCTTTGTCTCATAATTTTTTAGTGGTGCTGTCTATGTTGTTAGTTTTATTATCATCTATTTATATTGTTGTTTCACTGGAAAATGAATGACCTTCACTAATTTTGTACTCAGAAAATTTCTTATTATATTTTTCTTGAGTGTTTGTTGGTTTGAGAAGTTTCTGTGGAGAAACAGTTTTAGTTTTCTCTTCTTGATCTTAGAGGCTTGCCTCATCCCATTTCCTGGCATATCTCTATTTCCCAGTTGTTGCTATCTTCATGTTTGTATTCAGCTGCTTAAGTGATTGTATATAATTAATATATTGGCTTTGGATCTTTAAAACCTCATATATTATTGTCTCTTTTTCCTAATTTGCATGAGCTGTCAACATGACATAGGCTAGGGTCATCTGAGGGAACATAAATTTAGGGTGTGCCTAGATCATTATATCTGATTGCTGTGTGTGAGAGAGAATTGTGTTGATTTTGATTGATGTTTGAAGCCTCTTCCACTGAGTTGGCAATATTTCTAAGCAAGTGGGCCTGGCCTGGATAAGAGAGCGAGTTTAGCAAAAGACAATGACAAAGCAAGAGAGAAAGCTATGAAGCTTTCCTCATGTTCTGTTTCCATTTATTAGCTTGGGTTTCTATCCTAAGCTTCCACATAGGACTATGACCTAGGGTATCAAACAAATAAACCTATTTATTACCTGAGTTGCTTTTGGTAAAATAATTTAATCACAGCAGCAGAGAAGAAAGTTGGAATGAAAAATGGCACCCCAAATGTGGTTTTCTTGCTGCAAAAAACTTGAAATTCTTAGGCCTGCTTTTACTATTCTGAGTGGAATTGTTTTGTTGCTTTGCTATCTAGCCCAGGGAAGCCACTGATACATGGCAGCTCTCTTCCCACATTCTGAGTACTGGTGTTATATGTCATTTACTTCTATCAATTGTAAAAACTTAGTTTTAGATCAGAAGAGCTAGGTTTACTGCTTCCTGTAGACATAGAGTTGAAAGTGGTTTAACCAATGAGAGTTATATAACAGTCTCTGAAGAGACTGATAGCATTTGGTCACATCCATAGTGCCATTCATACAATTGGGAAGGCACAATATGGGAGATTTCAAAACAAAAACTCAACAAATATGAAGTAATGGTAACCAAATTTGTCTGCTTGTCAGAAATGCAAGAAGAGCTTACCCCAGCTTACTCAACACCATCTGAGTTACTCTGACTCATACTAGTTAGGAGATAAAGCCTAGAAAATAGAACTTTAAGTAAAAATGATTTAATATTGATATTTGTAATTTGTAGCTCTAGAGAGTTTCACAAAGAAGGAACTCTCTACTTGGCATCATATGGGATCTTCACACTAGAGGGGTTATTTTCTAGTACATCTATTCTGTATTTTTTAAAGTTCAAGGACATCACCTGCCTATGCTAATCGATGGTATTATAATTTGTATGCATCTTAAATTGCCACCTGTGTCCTGTGGCAAAGGCATCTAGCTAATGTTTAGAACTAGAGAAGTTTCAAACTGGTGTTAGCAACTACATAGACTGGTGGATATAGTGAATTTGGGTAGTTATAGCCACTATTGCTTTAGATAAAATTACTTTAAGCACTAAAATCTCCCCACTCATGAAGTTCAACTAAGATGGTTTAATAGTACACCTGAGTTACTTCTACATTTGAAAAAATAATCACACACAACAGTATATTTACACTGACTTCAGGTGTCAGCAATTACTTTATAAAGCTTATTTATATGTATTTGTAAGATCTTGAGGTGACTCATCAGGTCAAAGCACTTTGTTGTACAAGTGTCATAAGCTTGTTGCTAGGAATCCATGGTAGAGAGAACCAAATCCTGAAAATTCTCCATTGGCCACTACATAGGAGGTCTAGCATGTATGTGCACTCACATATGAAACAGACACCCACATCACACACCTCTCTCTTTTGCCCACTCAAATACACACAGAACATACACATCACACACCACATACACACACACTACTCAAACACACACACAACACACAAGCATACACACAAACTCAAATACACAGATACACACAAAAACAGAAAGACACAAACACACAAAAACAAATAGACACATATCACCTAAACCATACACACCATACACAAATACAAACAGACATACACACACACACAAAGAAACTTTCAAAAATGTTGGAGCCCACTAGCTTTCCTAGTGACTATACCCAGCAGTACTGCATGGGAGGTTGATTGGACCACAGGCCTGGGAACCAGGTGTTTATAAAGGTATAACTAGCAAGGGGGAGGTCCTTTGCTCCACCCCTTGGTATTTTTACAATAGACCTTTGGAGTAAAATTCTGGGCCTGTTTGGATAAGGATCCAGGCACACCCGAGTCAATCCTGTGTTTTCTCTCTGCTTCTTAACTCTCTAAGTGTCTTATCCCTCTATCCTCAAGAGTTCCTGGGGTAAATAAGTGTGGGGACTGCTCCCCCACACAAAAACAGCATTAGCATTTAAAGAGCACTTAGGAGATGTGTTGAGTAATTTTACACAATACTGCATTTTTCTTCTTCAAATTTTATTCTTTATTGTATGACATAACAGCATATTTGGAAAAGTTCTGACTTCATAGAAAAAGTCTTTCCTCATAGCCATAAAATATATTTTGGCAAAGTATGATACTTGGAATACTTTGGCTCCTATGAGGAAAAGATGAATTTAATATTTTTACATTTAAGATTTAATGGTTGAGAAGAATCATCTTGAATCACTATCAGTACCATAAAAGGCTGTGACTGTTGGAGACACTGAAATTTTAAACACTCTTTAGGCTTAAATAACACAGGACTTTAATATTTTGATGTAACAAAAATAGACCTTTTTTGGACACATTCTTAATCTACCACCCAGGTACTCCCTTCCTTAGAAATACTTGTTTGATATTTAAAAATATTTTTTCCTTGGTGTGATTTCAGTAAATAGATCAAGCCCTTTGCTTAATAAGGCCTTTATATTAGTCTTTTTTTTCCATCTGTGGGTTTTCTCACAGTAGGTAATTGTGCTGTTAGATACCTTATTTTTTCTGGCATCTTTTGTTTCATGTATCCCAACTTTGAACAATGACTCACGTTTTTTCTTGTGGATAATATTGAGACTGGGGGTAAGGAAGAATTTTTCTTTTTGTCACAAAGCCTAAAAAAGGTTTTAGCTAAACTACATTTAATCTGTTTTAAAACTTTAAGTATGGAAATAATCAGTATATCTGAGATAGTTTTGCTGGGTAACTTTCCTGGAGTTCATCAATGTAGACCAGGCTAATCTCACAGTTGGGGTAATCCTGCTACCTTACAATAGCTCAGATTACAGGTGTGTGTGCCCAGTAAAATATCATTTATCTTCCATTTATTTTCTACCCTAATATATGTCTAAATTAATAATGGTGTATTGCAGCAAATGTAAACTCTGCTAAGAAATGTAGCTCTTGCTTATGGGTAGACAATCATTGGTCTGGATGTTCCCTGTTCTTTAGTTGGAAGTTAGGATTTCCTAGTTTAGATTACTTTAATTCAGTGTACATTTTCAGGCCTATGGAAGTATGGAGATATTATGCGTGTTTCAATGAAGCTATTATTACTTTTCTATAGCAGTAACAATGTACCAGGAAGGTCCAAACAAATACAAATTAAGGAATAAATTTTCCTAAAATTTCAGAATATGTTCTAGGCCACTGAGAACAGGTTGTGCTCTTTGTAGGGACACTCAGTGCCTTGCTTTGTCACAGCACTAGACCTGCTTAGCCAGCTTGGCTTTTATGATCAGCTTGGTGTTTGCTGTTCATGTAAGGGGCCCTGGGTTAAGAATGAGGTGAGCAGGAGATTAAGCATAGCCAGTATCCAAGAGTGCCCTTGTCCCTAATTGAGCTGAGTAAAACTACAAATGCAATCCAAGTGCTTGTTTTTATACTATTATCTCTTTTTGTTTTTAACCCAAACCATTATGTAGCCACTTCTGCCCTACTTTTTTTCATAGGAAATCTCTTACTAGAGCATAGTAGTTTTTGTTTAAGGTTTCCTATGTTTGTACTCTGCCTACACCTATGTTTGCATACTGCTATCATTTCTGGTGTCTATAGATGTCAGAAATGGATATCAGATTCCCTGCAACTGGAATTAAAGATGTTTGTGAGATTTTATGTGGATGCTGAAAAGGAAACCCAGGTCCCTGAGAAAAGTAACTAGTGTTTTTAATTGCTGAGTGTTTGCTCCATTCCCTCTTTTTTGTTGTCCCCATCATAGGAAATCTGTTTGATTTTGTTTCTGTTTGACATTATTGCTATTGTTTCTTTAGGTTTTTTTTTTTAAGATTTATTTATTATGTATACAGTGTTCTGCCTGCATGTCTGCCTTCAGGCCAGAAGTGGGCACCAGATCTCATTACAGAAGGTTGTGAGCCACCATGTGGGTGCTGGGAATTGAACTCAGGACCTCCTAAAGAAAAGTCAGTGCTCTTAACCTCTGAGCCATCTCTCCAGCCCTAGTTTAATTTTTTGAGACAGGCTCTCAGGTGGCCCAGACTGACCTTGACCTCATTTGAATTTTTGAACTTCTGATCCTTCTTCTATATCTCAAGAAGTGCTGGAAATATTAAATATTCACCAGTACCACAGCTGTTACGGTATTGTTGTGTTGGTAATGTGATTGCAGGGCAAACACTCCACCAACTAGGTGAGCTAAATCCTAAACCCTTACTAGAGTGCCTTAATAGCAATTTGTGATTTCCATGTGTGGTTTTTATATTGTACTATAGGCTTCTGGTAGTCAGAGATCGTTACTGTATATTGTCCATCTCTAAAAATGCTGACACAGTGTGCTCTATAATTTTCATTCTTGAGAATCACTATTTTAATTTAAACCAGTGGTTTATCTTGTTAGGATTTTATTCCTAAAGTGACTAGTGTTAACTGAGAGTCCCTTTGAATCAGAATAAAAATGAGAATGTCAGAACTACATGAGCAAACTTTGGTTTTTGCACATTTTTTTCAATAAATTGACTTTTGAAAGTAAACCCATTGAAAGCATAAAAGCTCTTCTCATTCAGCAATAGCTGAATGTTTAAAAGTCTTGGAGACTGATTTATGTTTCAAAGTTACTTGGCAGATAAGTCATTGTCTCTTTAGTCACATCTGATTTTCACTTGAATTGTGGCAAACCAAGTTGCCTTCTATTTCACAATGTTTTCATTGAATTCACTGTTTTCAGTAATTAGACCTGTCCTTAGTGATAGATGAATTAGCTTATATCTGAGTGAATGTTAGAGGCTCTGAAATGGCTTCTTTTGAAGAAATACAAAATATTTTAAGAACTGATGTCAACATTCTGTCATGTGTTTGTGGTTTTGCACTCCTTTTAAATCTTAATTTTATAATGATGCTTACTTTATGAAGCATTATTGAACAATAATATATGAACAATCAGCAAACTGTCACCTTTCTAGTACTTCCTTTTATAGCCTTTTTTAAAGCTTGTTTTCTGGGTTTATGAAGCATTCATTTAGTTAATAGGTGCTAGGGTGATATATCATGTTGCAGTTGCTTTTCTTCTACCTGGCTCATAACTGACCAAAATCATGTTGAGAAATTCAGGGTTATTGACTGTTTTGGTTTGTTAGCCATACATTAGCCACTCTTTATTATTTTATGATTTAATACATGAGTATAATATATCTTGATCAAATCCACCCCTTATTTTCTCCCCTTCTGTGCCCCTGCCTCTTTTATTTACTCTCCTCCACTTCACTGGATGCCTTTAGACTCACTGAGTTCATTTAGTTCTTGGAAAGGAAAGGATTTATTTGGCTTACAGGTCCCATTCACAGCCCATCAAGCAGGAAAGTCAGTCAGGAACTCAAGGCAGAAGCCTAGAGGCAGGAACTGAAAGAGAGACCCTGACAGAATACTGCTTACTGGCTTGTTCTTTCTGGATTCTTCAGTTTTCTTTTTTATTCTTTTCTTTCCCTTTTTAATTGAAAATAGATTTTCATGCAATACATTTTGATTATGATTCCCCTGTTCACAGTTCCTCCCAGATCTTCCCGTCCCATCCAAATCTATTACCACCCTCTTCTCTCTTATTATAAAGGAAATAGGCATCTAAAAATTATGTTTCCTTTCTTACACACTACTGTACAACCTTCCCAGGAATAGTACAGTTTCACAGTGAGCTGGGTCCTCCCTCATAAATCATGAATCAAGAAAAATATGTGTAATTGATGTTTTTCTTCCCAAATAATCCTAGCTTATGTCATGTTGAGGAAAAGCCAAGCAGTACAAGGACCAAGGGTTAAGAGCCAGCCTGGGCTATATAGTGAAAATTAAATCAAATCAAATAACTAGCTAATTAAATAGAACCTCACAATTAGTTTATCTTTTAGCATTACTCTTTTAAAATAATGTGACTCTCCTCCCAAGATTTTGCAATATTTGTTTATAAAAACATCTAGTATTTTTGTCTTTTCTTAAGTTTGGCTTTTAACAAAGCTTGATAAGTTTGTTCAGAGGAATAAAACAGAGAAGGATGCTTTGAATGTGGGTAGGATCTGCTTCATGAATCATACACTTTGATCTTTATTCTTAAATCAAATCTCAGGATTACACCTGAGGAATGACACCCAATGTTGTCCTCTTACCCACTCATGAACATTGCGCACCATATACACATATGCACTTTCATATGAATACACATGTAAAATAAAAAGAAAAAATAAAGATTATAAATAGCTAGAAGTGAAAATGTCTAGGAGTTCATTAATATGACTGATTTTTGTTCACTAGAGACCAAGTTGAATTTTTGAAAGTAAGTGGGCTAATTAAAGTTTTAAAGAGAGAATAAGATTCATAAGAGCCATTTAAGTTAAGAGAATTTGTAGAAAAGATTGAATGTAAATTAGTGGAGCAGATGTTAGCTAGGAGTAATGTCTATAGGGTACCAGAAAGTGTCCTATCAATAGGGGAATGAAAAATCAAAAGCACACTACTTGTCCTGTTAATGCAATCACAGGTGTTCAATATTCTACTGTTTGTACACACAGATTCCACGGTGCTTTTATGGAGGCCAGGAGACAACTATAGGACATTTGTTTCCTATATTAAATTTATTGGTCTTGTGTATCAAAACTAAACTTTTTTTTTGGCTTTTCAAGACAGAGTTTCTCTGTGTAGCTTTTAGAATTATCAAACTAATCTTTAGCCTTGTTTGAAACAGCCTTTATTGTCTGAGGCAACTCCTTAGTCTTCGTATTTTTGTAGCTTTTTTTTATTTGTCAGGGCTAACTTATATGTGTGTCTAAGGATCTGACTCAGATGGTCTTGCCTGTCTATCCTTAATGCATTAGGCATACATAGGTTTGCCTGCTATCCTAGGACTTAATGCAGTCCAGTATAACTTTCATTCAGATGTACCATATACAACCATGTAGATTGCTTCTGGGTTTTATTATTTGTATACTCATGTATAGGTGTCTTGGTGATCATATGTAGATACAAATATCCTTAATGTTATCAGAATCAAGTTGTTTTAAAATTATTGCTTATAACACAATTTTGCTATAATTGTCCTCTCTAAATCACATTGTTCTATTGGTCATTGTATAGATAAAAATTTTTCATGATAATGAGTTCAATTTTTGTAGGTTAATTAAAAGCAGCAATATTTGTTTCTGGTGTGCAGTAACATTAAGTGTACCACATTTGCTTCTCACTTTGCTCATAAAATCTAAGGTCTCTTCTTGGATAATGTACATTTTAATGTTTGGTCATTTTATACTTAGAGCAATTACAGTACATATACATATACATATACATATACATATACATATACATATACATATACATATACATATACATATACATATACATATACATATACATATACATATACATATACATATACTATATTAACAGTAAATTTTTTATTTTTAACTTATAAGGCTCGAGCTACTATTTTCAGAGGTACAATTAGTTGCTACTCTGTATTTTTATGATGAAATGTAAGCAAAACATAAAAATAGTGATAATGCAGTGATATTTATATCAAAGTATAAACTTTTACACTTATATTTATATATTTATAGCAAAGTATAGATGAATCTTTTTGTTTGTTTGTTTGTTTTGTTTTGTTTTTTGAGACAGGGTTTCTCCATGTAGTTTTGGTGCCTGTCCTGGATCTCTCTCTGTAGACCAGGCTGGCCTTGAAGTAACAGAGATCTGCTTGGCTCTGCCTCCCGAGTACTGGGATTAAAGGCATGTGCCACTACCACCCTATAGCAAAGTATATACCTAGACCATGATTGTTGACATACCCTCCCAGAACTAAAAATAAAATACAATTCTGGATTTTGGCTGCATTTGAGGGCATATAGGGGGCTTGAAAGGGTGACAACATATTTTGATAAGTGGGGTTTTTTTTTGTTTTTTTGTTTTGTTTTGGTTTGGTTTTTTTGGTTTTGGTTTTTTTGAGACAGGGTTTCTCTGTGTAGCTTCGCACCTTTCCTGGAACTTACTCTGTATCCCAGGCTGGTCTTGAACACACAGAGATCTGCCTGGCTCTGCCTCCTGAGTGCTGGGATTAAAGGCATGCACCACCCCCACCTGGCTTTGATAGATATTAAAATGGCTACACAAGCATGTTTCATATGTCCATTTGCTTGGAATATTTTTTCCTACCCTTTACTGGGTGGTAACTTTTATCTTTGATGTTGAGGCGTGTTTCCTGTATGCAGCAGAAGGAATATCAATGATGAATGATTATAGATTTCTGTTATATTGTTTTTTTCTTATTGTTTATCTGTGTGTGTGTGTGTGTGTGTGTGTGTGTGTGAGAGAGAGAGAGAGAGAGAGAGAGAGAGAGAGAGAGAGAGAGAGAGAGAGAGAGAGATACAGACCAACAGAGCATGTTAGTTTCCCAGTTTCCTTTCTTTTGACTTTGCTGTCATGGGATTATTTATTTCCTGTGTTTCCAATGTTGTAGTTACTCTCCATGGGTTGGAAATTTCCTTCTATGAAGCGCTTTCCAAAGGACTGGATTTGTAGATAGATACTGTTTAAATTTGATTTATCATGAAATATCATCTGTGGTAATTGAAAGTTTTGCTGGGTATAGTCCACTCAATTGGCATCTGTGGTCTCTTAGAGCCTGTAGCACTTGTGTCTAGGTTCTTTTGGCTTTTAGTGTCTCCAATGAGAAATCAACTATCATTCTCATAGGTCTGCCTTTATGTATTACTTGGTGTGATACTGGAGAAAACTTGGTATTGTACTTGGAGAAAACTCTTGCAGCTTTTAATATTCTTTCTTTGTTCTGTATATTTTAGTGTTTAGATTATTATGTGGTGAGGGGCTTTTTTTGTCCAATCTCTTTGGTATCATGTATTCTTTTATATTGATTCTTCCTTTAGGTTAGGGACATTTTCTTCTATTATTCTCTGTGCCTTTGACCTGAGTTTCTTCTTTTTGCTTGGTTCTTTATTATTCTTGTATTTGTCCTTTTGTAATGTCCTAGATTTCCCAGATTTTTTTTGTTTCAGGAATTTTTGGGGGGATTTAACATTTTCTTTGACTGATATATCCATTTTTTTCTGTTTTATCTTCAATGCCTGAGGTTCTTTCTTCCATCTCTTCTATTCTGTTGGTGAAGCTTGCCTCTGTATTTCCTGATTGCATTCCTAAACTTTTCAATTCCAGAATTCCCTCACTTTGTATTTTCTTTATTGCTTCAATTTTCATTTTCAGGTTTTGAAAAGATTTATTCATTTCTTTCAACTGTTTGTTTCCTTTTTCTTGGCTTTGTTTAAAGGGTCTGTTCATTACCTCCAATTACTTGTTTATGTTTTCCTCACTTTCTTCAAGGGATTTCTGCTATGGATATCGCTCTGTATAAATAAACACTGATTGACTGGTAGCCAGACAGGAAGTATAGGCAGGACTAACAGAGAGGAGAATTGAGGGAACAGGAAGACAGAGAGAGAGACTGCCTGGAGCCGCCCCCAGGACAAGGAAGATGTAAAGTACCAGTAAGCCATGAGCCACATGGCAAAGTAAAGGTTAATAGAAATGGGCTAAATATAAGAGTAAGAGCTAGACAATGATAGGCCTGAGCTAATGGCCAAACAGTTTAAATAATGTAAGAGTCTGTGTGTTTATTTTATAAGTGGGTCTGGGACTGACAGGACTTGGAGGGAGCTGGAGAGAAATTCTCCAGCTACAGATTTCTTCTTTAAGTACCTCTATCATCTTCACATACTTGGTGTTTAGGTCATTTTCTTGTTCTTCAGCTGTGTTGTAATATTCAGGGCCTGCTGTGCTAGGATAGCTGGGTTCTGTTAGAGATTTATTGCCCTGGTGGTTATTGATTATGTTCTTATGCTATCATCTAGGCATCTGGGTTTGGGATGATTATAGGTCTAGGTGTTGATTTCTTGGTTTGTCTAAGTTGCATGGGTGTTATGTTCTTTGATTTTTGTTTCCTCTCTGGATTTTTCCAGAATGTGATAGCATTGTGTTGCCTAATTTGTTAGCCTGCTCTGCTGGTATGTTCACAGGGAATGCCTGTTAGTATTGGTGGCTGGCCTGCAGCAAAGAGTTGGGAGAAGAAGGGTTAGAGAGAATGGTCTGTGAGATCCACAAGAGATGTGGGTGGGAGGAAGGGAGGCTTCAGATGGTGATCTCTTGAAGCACTAGGGACAAGCATGAGGGGATTTGGTATGGGAGAACAGATCACACCTCTGCCTTTCAGGCTCTTCCTGCCATATCTTCCACATTGATCCCTGAGACTTAGGAGAGGATTGAAGTGTATATGTTGCTTTAAGACTGAGCATTCCTAGTTACTTATTCTTTACACCTTGGCCAGAAATGCATCACCATGTCAATCACAATCTCCTTCAATTAGAAGCATCTAAGTTGAGGAATTGGAGGTCCATTGATCTATGAATAAAATGGTAAGTTATTTTAAGTCAGTTTAATTCTATGTCCACTTAGCAGTATAATAGTACTGCATTCTATCCTGAGGATGAGCTGTCTCTCCTTAAGTTCTTAGTCTGATAATGGTGCAAGGTATTTTTTTCATCCTGTGAAGAGGGACTTGGATATAATCAGGAAGTGGTTGTTTACTCCCATGGTATTTGTGCTACTATTGTAACAGTGTGCAGGTCTTGCCAGGTCACTCATTATTGTAACTTGAAGTGTTTGTAGTTGGGCATGTCTGAGGATTATTTTTCTCCTCCAGTAGCTTGCACAGGATCTTCCAGCACAATGAAAGCAGGTCAGTATGGCTAAACCTTCTGCTTGTTTACCACTATGATTTTGCCATGTTCTATGACTTCAGCTTATCGTGTCTTGATCAATAGGGTCTACACAATCCAGATTCTCTGTGTAATATTCATTTTTATGTGGCTTATTTTTATATTAATTTTACTGTCTCTTTAAAGACTTTATTTTTTAAAACTATGCATTTGTTTATATAACTGTATATATCACCTTTTTTTGTCTCTTTCAAGCCTACGTATATTTTACACACATTTTAAACTATTACATCTGAATCTGTCTTATTGTGAATCTATTGCTTTAAATTGCAGCAGCTGTGGCTGCTGGCTCCGCCCACCTCAGCTTCCCAACATGGTGGTGGTTTACCGCCAGCTCTGGGAGCTATCGTGCGTCTATGCTTTTAGCCAAGCAGCGTGTAACCCGGAAACCTCTTTTTTTTTGTTTTGTACTAGCAAAGTCTAAATCCACCATGCAGCTTAATGTGCTACTTGCAGAGGCCTCATTCCCACCACAGGGCGTATGCTAGGAACCTACAAGTAGCTCGAACCAGCAGCTGCTGCTCATTTGAGAGAGATAATTAGGAACTGTTTTTAGCTCCGTTTTAGAATCTTTTTTCTCAGTTTTTAGGTGGAAACTCTTGCCCCATGTTGGGCACCATTTGTAGCTAGAGTTTTCCTGCCTGGCCCACAGTCAGGACAAATCTCTCTCACCTGCCAGTCCCACAGCCACTCAGACCCGATCAAGTAAACACAGAGACTTATATTGCTTACAAACTGTATGGCCGTGGCAGGCTTCTTGCTAACTGTTCTTATAGCTTAAATTAATCCATTTCCATTAATATATACCTTGCCACATGGCTCGTGGCTTACTGGCATCTTCACATGCTGTTTGTCATCATGGCAGCTGGCAGTGTCACTCTGACTCAGCCTTCCACTTCCCAGCTTTATTCTCCTCCTTGTCCCGCCTACACTTCCTGCCTAGCCAATGGCCAATCAGTGTTTTATTTATTGACTAATCAGCAACACATTTGCCATACAGAACATCCCACAGCAAGGGTCTTACCATCAAGTTCTTGAGGATAACCAAGAGCAATAGCAGTACAGTGTATTATTTGAGGAAGTTTTGGAACCTAATTGGCAAGAATTGCAAAGAAGCAAATTATACATGGCACAGAATTTTTATCTGTTTCCCCCTGGCATCCATTAGGAAGATTGTTGTTCTGTTTCAGAGTACCTCCATTTTAATTCTATATCTCTCTCTCTCCTCTCTCTAATCTCCTTTCTATGTGTGTGTTTGTGTCTCTATGTGTGTGAGTGTATGTTTGTGATATTAAAGTGTAGTAAATTTACATGTCTTTTTCAGAAGGTCTTTTGTTTTATGTTTCTCTTTCCCTTCTCCCTTCCTCATCTACTTCCACACCCAATTCAAGTTTAACCCTCCTTTGCAACACAAATTGCTAAATAGTCTTATTAATAAAAAACCTAGAGTTAGATATTGGGGTAAAAGCTGAAAGATCAGAGAAACAGAACAAGCCAGCCATGTTCTTATCTCTATGAAATCCTCAGCCTCAAGAGAGAGACTTCCTGTTTACTCACACCTTATATACCTTTCTGTGCCCTGTCATCTTCCTTCCTTCCTAGTGCAGAGCTTTCCATGGGCTTCCATGCCTTCTGAGACTTCAGATATTTATAGTCTTGGAATGTTCCTGGGACAGCATGGGTAATCCTCATAGGTGAGTTGGTAAAACTGGAAATGTTATAAGGTAAACAAATTAAAAACTGTTGTTTTGAGGCATTTGCTATTTTGTATTTTAAAAATCTATTTGTATTTGCTTTTATCAGAATTATGGATCTTGTTGTTATTATAAATTGTTACTGTTTCTATAGATTGTTGTTTTGATCTGTTGGAAAGAATTGTGGTTAATTGCAGTAAGAATGGCAAAGGCCTGCCAAACAACTGACAACAAATAGTGGAGAGGAAGGGGGAAAGAGTAATGTGATGAGCAACAAGGTAGATATGTATAGCTGGTGTAAAAGAAATTATATTTTATTATGCTGGTGGTCATCACACAAGGTTCATACTCTCTATTCCTAAGGTCTTAAGCCTCCTTCCTCAAGGCTACTTATGTGCACTAAGTATGTTAGCTGAAGGTCAAGTTCAGTCTGTAACAGAAATCTGTTTTGATGGTCAAGGTCCTGGGTGAGACTTTCCAGATGCAGGGTAGATCAAAGTGGTATCTCTCCAGATGTAAAGAGCAGAACATTGCTCTTGATTTCTGCTTATATATTGTCCAGTGGATGTAGATGAATCTTAAGTGGTCTTATTAAATAAAAAACATGGAGCCAGATATAGGGGTGAAAACCTGAGAGATCAGGAAAATAGGAAAAGCCACAAGCTAACCTCACCTCACCAGCACCTCAGCTTCCAAAAAGGCCTACTTCCTGTCTGCCCACATCTATATGCCTTTTTGTTCTGCTCTCTCAGCCCAGGTACATCACTTTCTCTTCCTGCCTAGCTCTGTCACTTCCTGTTTGTCTGTACATACCTCCAGACCTCTATGGTTGGTGCTGGGATTAAAGGCATTTGTTACTATGCCTGGCTCTGTTCCCAGTGTGGCTTTTTCCTCTGATCCTCAGATAAATTTTATTGGGGGACACAGCATATTGGGGGACACAACACATCACCACAAGTGGGTGTCATGGGTTCTAGAATGGTGTCTGCTTATCTTAGTGACTGCTGTGACTGGTTTCTACTTATCAGGGACAACCATGTGTAAAGTGGTATTCCTGACTAAGCTAATTTTACAGGTCTAAACTTTTTCACTGTTCTCATTATAATAAGGCTCCTGATTCACATATATGTTTGACCATGAATAACAGCTAATAAACCAAAATGCCTTGGAATTCATAATGAAATGGCTTTTTATTAGGTACCTGAAAATGAGAAAAATAAAAGTTTAACCAGTACAAATTATTAGAAGCAAAGTTATTAGAACAGGCACTTCAAAAAACATAACTGGTATCAAAGAAGTGGCTGACTAGCCACCATGTTAATTCAAGAACAAGGAGCAACCTTGTCATTATTCCCACATTGGGTTAAATGTAAGCTGAATACTTCATATATTCTATCATGAGGCCTTGGGTAGGTCTCACCAAGAAATTCATGGTCTATTAAATTATGGTATGGAAGCAAAGTTATACTTTTAGTCTTTCTCAATAGTATGGATTCACTGTTTCATCACACAGGACATATCATACTTCTTTGTGGACATAAATACCTAGTACCTGTTCTACTCTTTATGTAATTGTCCCCCATAAGCTCATAGGGAGTGTCACTATTAGAAGGTGTGCCTTTGTTGTAGTAGGTAGGGCCTTATTGGGGGAAGTGTGTCATTGTGGTTGTGGGCTTTGTAGTCTTATATATGCTCAAGGCATGTTCAGTGCTCCAGACCACTTCCTGTTGCCTGCATGTCAAGATGTATAATGCCCAGCTCCTTCTCCAGCACCATGTCTGCCTGAACACCACCATGTAATACCATGATGATAATTGATTAAATCTCTGCAAATGTAAGCCACCCCAATTAAATGTTTTTCCTTTATAAGAGTTGCCATGTTCATGGTGTCTCTTCAAAGCAATAGAAACCCTTTATGAGGCAGTACATGACTCATTACCATTTAGGGAGGAAATATTAAGAGAAAGACTGCTAATTTTACTTTTGATAGAATCATTATGCATAAGCTTGTGTAGTTGCTCCTCATGTTTTATTAATAGAAATTCTAATAATCCACTATAGTCATTCTTTATTTCATGTAACATACAATAACAGCTATTTAACTCAATGTGTTGATAGCACAATAAATAATTGTATAATTAGGTATCAACAACCTCCTTTTACTTTTTGATAACAGTAAAATTTAAAATAGAGTAGTTTCCCAAAATTTTCAATACAATACTTGGAAATTTTCAACATATTTTAGAAAAATATTCTTAAAAATTCAACGGGTTACTGGCAGCTGTAATATTTACTTTAATGAGCATTGCTTCAGCTAGCGTAGTTGGAATCTTAGCATTTAAACAAACTATGAAAATACCTCAATTTATAAATAAACTAGTTAAAATGTTTCTAAATTAGAAAAAGTTTAGCAAAAGGTTGATATTGATTTCATAGAATGATCAATTGGAGAAAAACAATATAGAAATTTAAAAGTATAAAATTTCTCCCATTTCCCAGTTCTCTTGAAATTTAAGTAAATATAAAGACAATTGTTTGAAAGCTCCCTCTTGTATAGAAAACTGCTAGCTTTGAATAATGAATCAATGGTTTAGAATGAAATGTTTCCTAGAATTTGTTTTAAAATGTTCAAAATATATTATTTATATAAACTGTGCAGTGTGAGTTTTATGCTAGCTAGAGATTTCTAGTGTCTCAAAAAACAAAATTATATTCAACTTTATTTGTAAGTGTTCATGTGTATGTGTTTTATTGAGAAATGTCTTACTATCATATTCAGTATGTAGACCAAACTGACTTGAATTCAAAGAGATCTGTGTGGCTACCATACTTTACTATATTCTTTTCTCCAAATGATTTGACAGGAACCAGTTGCTAAAACTTGAAATGACTTTAAGAAAGATTGTCCTGAACCTTGGGACCTCTGCAGAGGTTAAGCTAGGATACGTCAGTGCATTTGGAAAAGAATTTCAGGATGAGTCAATACAAATCAGAGTTGGAATTTTATTTTGAGACAGTGTCACTCTATGTATCTCTGGCTGCCCTTGAACTCATAATGTGGACGAGATTGGCCCCAAACTCCCAGAATTCTGCCTACCACTGCCACCCAAGTATTGGAATAAAAGATGTGTGCCATATCATTCAAGTATAATTTTATTATTTATTTACTTATGACTGTATGTATGTGCTCATGTAATTGTGGAAAGGTGTGCATGTGTGTCATGGTTTGGAGGTAAAAGTCAGAGAACAATTTTGGGTGCTGGTCCTTTCCCTTCATCATGTTTGAGACAGGGTTTCTAGTTTGCTATCATGTAAATAGGCTTGCAGGATTTCTTCTGTCTGCCTTTTATCTTGCCTTAAAAGCACTGAATTATAGGTAGGCACTATTGCAACTGTCTTCATAAAGGGGTATTTGCAAGGTAAGTACTGTATTTGTTAAACCATTTTCACAGCCCTAAAGTTTATTAAGTAGGGCTTTTTAGAGTAAGTCTGTTTTGAGACACAGTCTCACTTTCTAATCCTGTGTGGCCAGGAATTCACTATATAGTAGATAGGCTAGGCCTGGAACTTGCAGAGATCTACCTGTCTCTGCTTCATGTGATCAGACCTGGGTAAAAAGAGATGTTTATCACAGATTCAGCATAGATATTAGTAGAAAGAAGGGACTGTAGGAAAGTATGATCTTGTGATGGAGAGCCACACTTAAGAATTGATACAACCCATGTTACAGTTTTTGGTGGCTTTGTAAGTTCTATTTCATCACTTCTTGGGAAGTCTCTCTCTCTCTCTCTCTCTCTCTCTCTCTCTCTCTCTCTCTCTCTCTGTGTGTGTGTGTGTGTCTCTTCTCTGTGTCTCTGTTCTCTCTCTCTCTCTGCTCTTTTGGTAACAAGATCATAGATCAGCTCCTGAGGAAGATTGTGTGGAATTCTGATTTAATAAGGTAAAAGCATGGGTCAGAAGATTCTACACTGTGCCCTACCATACATGAGGTTCATAATTCTGCCCTGGAGAGCCTCAGAAAATTGCTGTTTACATCTGGGAAAGGAGTAAGTTCGTACTCAAAAGGTTTTATATACTTTGACCTTAAACATGGCTCATTGGTATTTGACATATCACTAGAAAAAGAAATGTTTTCTGTATCTACGTGGCAAATTTTATTAATTTTGTGTGATGGTTTTCAACTTGATAAGATCTAGAATCAGCCAAGGGACACTCCTCCAAGCACACCTGTGAGGACTTAATTATACCATGTTATTCTCTGGTGTGAGAAATTAGCTTGTATATGAAGTTCATTGAAGTGAGAAGACTTTTGTCTCTTCCAGAAATGATAGCACTGTTTCATTCTATAGTCTGGTTACTGGATTATGTAATATGGACCAACATTTATCACTCTCTGACTCCTGACTATAAATACAGTATGATCAATCACTATTACCTGGCACTGTGGCTGTTTTTTTTACCCCCCCCCCTTTTTTTACTCACTTTTAAAATTTTTTTTTTTGAGTGTCCACATGTTCATGCCATGACACTCATTAAAGTTGAGTAAGAAGTCACCCAAGCCAGTCATGGTCTCCCAACTCTTTGATCACAAAACTTTGGAGGCAGAGGCTAGAGTTTAAGGGTTTCAACATCATTCAAGGACCAAGTGTACAATGGGGTGTGGAGGCAGGTCTACAGATGAGACTATGATGGGCCTAGACAACTGTAATATGGGACTTTGAGACAAGGGGTCTGTTAATATTTATTAAGGAATGAAATCTGTAAGGTACACTTGCAACACAGAACAAGGTAGACACGGCTGCTGATACAGCTGTCATTGTCCTGCCATTCTGCCCAAGGGCAATAGGAACCAAATTGCAAGCCATGCTTCTTCACAGCTTGCTCCTACTCCAACAACCAAAGAGAGTGCAGGATCCCTGACCCACAGTTATTAAGGTGTCATCTATCCTAGAGAAGATCATACCCATAAAGCCAAAATGCTCCATCCAATTGGTCATTGGGCCAAATGGCAAAATCCCCACAACATAATTGTCCCATGTTGTCTTCCCCACACCTTGCTCTGCCTGTGAGCCTCTAGACAATCTCATGTCCTAGTGTGTCTTCTTCCATGAGGCCTATAAACCCCAAGGTTGGAGCAGTGAAAAGTGTGACTTCCAGTTGCCCAGAAATCCAAGATCACATTTCTATAGTGGCAGGGTCTCAGGATGTGTGGGGCTAGGGGAGGTGGAGGAGACTTTACCAGACCAGTGACTAGATGGGGCTAATATCTTTCTGCCCCTTCCCTGCTCACATCTATGTTTGCTTGTCACTTGACAGAGGATAAGCCAAGCTGGTTTGAGAAACAAACATTAATTACAAGGCTGAGAACAGGAGCAATTCCCTGAGGTTCCACCCAGTGCACCATCTCCAGAAGGTCATGGCTAGATAGCAGAGACAGTAGAGTCTCCAGGAAGCTGATACTGGAACTCAATGACCTGGCATCAGTTCCAGTGCCCTGGGTCACTCAGTTCCTCACCTGTCTCCTCCTGTCCTTTCCCATCTCTTTCAAGTCTCCTCTTATCTACTGGGTTTCCTTTTTCCTCTTTGCATCCTCTTAAATTTGGTAAGTTGTCAGGTTAATAGTAGAATCAAAATCCAGTGAGCTGAAGGAATAAAAACCACCCTTGCTTGTTATGTGAGTGGAGCCCAGACTGTTTGGGAGTTTGCTGGGATTCTTCTGCCTCAGTATCTTGACTGCCAATCCAAGATTAAAGGGCTCATGGAGAGCTGATGACCCTGGAAAAGATTTGAAATACCTACAGAGAGGACCTGAGAGGATACTGCTTACAGTGTAGGTAGATTCTAGAACCATAAGATAACCAAGGACAGCTTCAGGTGTGGAATAGAACTGTCATGGTAGGAAACCTGTGTGCTGTAGGGAAGGCAAAGCCTGAAACCTGGAGCTTCCCCTTTGGTCTTTTGATTAAAAGCTTACTATATTTCCCTGCTTTTGTTCTTGGCTCTTTCTATCTCCTTTATTTTTTCACAAATATTGTACATATTCTTGATAGTTGTAGCTTTGTGGTAAATTTAGAGGTCACATGGTGTCAATATGTGTATTATTTTTTCATAATCCTATTGAGCATTCTGAGTATTTCCACTTTGCATGTAGCATTGGAATCAGGAATGCTATCATGTATTGCTGAGGTTTTTCTTTGGATTATATTCAATTCATGCTGAAATTTACCATACACAACCTTTTAATATTGATGCATCATGTTCCCATGGATTATTTATTTGGTTCTTTGTTTATTTAGGTTTTGTTGTTGTTAATCTTTGGAAGACTTTTATATTATTGGGTAAAAAGTAATATAGGGATGGGCAGGTGACACACCATGTATTCTTCTTGAGGATAACCTGAGTTCATGACCCAATATCAAAGTTGGAAGGCTCATAACTACCTGCTACTCCATAATCAATGGATCTGACACCCTCTTTTCATGCATGTTACCTGTATACACATGAAAGACATTGTCTCTCATACAAATATACACAAAATATGGAGATAAATTTGTTTTCAAACATTCTTTTGACTGATAAAGGAATTAAAGCAAAACAAGTTGCTTTAGGTGTACACTACAAATCATACTCCATTTCTTTAAAAATGTGTTGTCTTGCATTTGGTTTGGAAAAGTTTTCATTTCCTCACTCTGATGCAGACTTACAGACATTCATCAGTCATAGGAAACAAATATAGTGCCTAAATGATCCTAACAATTATCCCTTTCTTTATTATAAGATAACAAGATCCTTTTAATAATCAGAACTATTTTCTACAAAATTAAAATATCAGAAAGCTTCAAGAAAATCTCTCCAACTTTGGTGGAACATCTTACCTCAACCTATGCATTTTCTATTACTGGCAAAGGACAGAAGTGGAGTGCACAGGATGAGTGTTGGCCAGTGATTTCTTGTGGTTTAATTTTAATTTGAATCTTGTTCTTTTTTAAGAACCATGATATATATTTGTAGGTATGTCTTTTTGTCTTGTGTGGTCAGTTGTGCCATCTATGTTGTTGATGTTATTCATTGTCTTCAGCATTTTCTTTGACTGACAAATCCATTTTCTCTATTGTGTCTTCAGTGTCAGAGATTCTCTGTTCCATTTCTTGCATTTGGTTGGTTATGCTTGCTTCTATAGTTCCTGTTCATTTAGTCAGGATTTTTATTTCTAGCATTCCCTCAGTTTGTGTTTTCTTTATTGTCTCAATTTCAATTTTCAAATCTTGAATTGTTTCCTTCATCTGTTTAATTACTTTTTCTTGGCTTTCTTTGATTTCTTCCAATTATTTTTGTTTTTTCTTCCATTTCTTTAAGGGAATTTTTTATTTCCTCTTTAATGGAGTTTTTAATTTCCTCTTTAAGGATCTCTATCATTTTCTTAAACTCATTTTTAGGATTGATTTCTTCTGTTTCTTCTGCCTTGGTATAGTTCTGGTCTTGCAGTTGTAGAATTGCTAGGTTCTGATGTTGTCATATAGGTCTTTATGTTGTTGGCTGTATTTTTGCACTGATGTCTACTCATCTCTTCTTCTGCTCAGTATAGGCAGTGTCTGTGTCTGAAGGTGCCTCTCTTGTTCTAATTGTTAGTCTTGGTCCACTAGGAATTCTTGGTTAAATCTGTGCTGTTGGGCTGTTTCTTTGGGAGCATCTGTTCCCAGTTAGTATAGTGTAGACATATGACTCTAGTGATCTGGTTCAGTGGCTGGTTGATGCCCTCTTTTATGTTCTCAGGTCACATTTTGCTCATTTGTCAACTCCTCAGCTGATTTTATTTCCTCAGACTGCAGACTATAGGATTCTGAATCCTCTCCCAAATGGATCTCAGCTTAGTAGATTATTTAGTAGGGTAATCTTACCAACACTTCCAAGTTGTTGGGTTTCGCAGAATGGGCAGCTGGGCCCTGGGTTGGCCTCAGACTGAGTGCTCATATCCGTTCTGGTCACGTCTCATGGAGATGGCTCCTTTCCTGGGTTCTGGGTTTAAAGGCATCCCTGTTCCATGTTCTTATTCTCCTTGTTTTCACTAACTCCTCAGCATGTAATAGCTCAGTTTCTGGTTTTATTATGACATCGTCTCTGCCGCTGCTCAGTCTGCCTCTGCCACAGCTCCACCTATCTTTGCCACCACTCTGTCTGCTTCTGCCACTGCTTGGCTTGCCTCTCTGGCCACTCCGTCTGCCTCTACGGCCGTTCCATCTGCCTCTGCGGCTGCTCCACCTGCCTCTGCCACTGCTTCCGATTTTATTCATTGTCATCTAAATTTATTGTTCCTCTGGAAAGTGATGAATCTTCACCAATTTTTATTTTCAGAAAATTTGCTTTATGATGTTATGAGTTTCTTAAGTGTAGCAGGAATCTTAAAGAGTCTTATTAATAAAATCAAACCCAGAGCCAAGTATTGGGGTGAACACTGGAAGATCAGAGAGACAAAAGCCACAGCTAACATCACCTGGCCAACTTCTCAGATGATCTTGTTTCCTCAGACTGGAAGCCTCTGTGTCCTCATATTCAAATGGCTCTCAGCTGAACTGTGCTTCTCGAAAGCCTGAAAGCTTAACCAGCCAAAATGCTTCTAGTTCCTTGTCTTCATGCCTTATATACCTTTCTTCTATCTGCCATCACTCCCTGGGATTAAAGGCTCACTTTCTGGAATTAAAGGTGTGAGTCACCATGTTTGGTTGTATCCTTGAACACATGGATTTCTGCCTCTGGAATGCTAGGATTAAAGGTGTGTGCTGCTACTGCCTATCCTCTATGCTTAATATTGTGGCTGTTCTGTCTCTGACCCAGATAAGTTTATTAGGGTGCACAATATTTTGGGGAACACTATACCACCACACTTGAGTTTTTGTTGGTTTGAGAATTTTCTGTGGAGATACAGTTTTAGTTTTCTCTTCATGATCTTCAAGGCTCATTTCTTCTCATTTCTTGACAAATCTGTGTTTTCCCGTTGTTGCTACCTTCATGTTTTCAGTTTTTGCTGCTTAAGTGATTGACATGGTTAATATATTGGATTTGTGTTTTTAAAATCTTTTAATACTATTGCCCCATCTTAATCAGCTTGAGCTATCAACATGATGTATCCTATAGTCATATGAGGGAGCATCAAACGAGACTCTGCCCAGATCAGAATCTCTAGTTACTATGTTTGTGAGATATTGTGTTGATTGATGTAGGAAGGCTCTTCTACTGAGGTTTCAATACCCTAAGCAAATGGGCCTGAGATGGCTGAGAGATCAAGGTTAGGACAAGATAGTGACCCAGCAAGACAGAAAGTCAGTAAACAAGTTTCTCTGTGGTTTTTGCCTTCAGTTCCCATCTTGAGTTTCTATCTTAAGGTGCCAAAATTGTGGGTTTTGACATTGTGATTCTGGCAGTATCAGCCAAAAAAACATGTTAAGTACCTGAGATGTTCTTGGTTAGAGAATTTCAGCAAGAAATAAGTAAGTTGAATCAAAATGTGGTACAACAAAAGTGATTTTGCTGCTGGGTAGAATGTGGGAATGTTGCCTTTTAGAGGAATGTGGAAGATATTATGACTTTAGATGGCAAAAACCATAGAAAGCTGCACACAGAGCTTAATTGGCTATTCTTGTGGGACTAAGAATATGAGGGTGTTGAAAGTAATGCAGACAGTGGAGCTTGAGTTCATAGGATTTAAGTGGGAAATAGAGGCCATGAAAAATTTAACTAGAGGTCATTTGTATAATTTTTTTGTCCCCAAATCATTCCTATTTTCTCCATTCTCTGAGAAATTGAGTAATGCAGAATTAAAAAGTAATTGGCTGATTCTTGGACAAAGAATTGATTCTCTTGGGTATCTATTACTGATGATTTATTCTGGTCTACAGTGAAAATAAAATAAGTGGCGCAGAAATAAATGAAAAGCCAGTGCTCACATCCCTTTTTGTCTCTTTTAAAAATTTATTATTCGCTGGGTGGTGGTGGCACATGCCTTTAATCCCAGCACTTGGGAGGCAGAGCCAGGCAGATCTCTGTGAGTTTGAGGCCGGCCTGGGCTACCAAGTAAGTTCCAGGAAAGGTGCAAAGCTACACAGAGAAACCCTGTCTTGAAAAAAAAAAACCAAACCAAAAAAAAATTATTATTCTTTCATACAATACTTAGAGATAAAGAGAATGAGGTAGTTTCAAATGGCAGTCATGTGGTGAAGCAGAGGCAGGAAATTTCAAGAAGTTTAGCACTATTAAAGAGAAGAGCCTTCTCAGCATGTGAAGCCTAGGAAAGTATTTTAAGGATAAGACTCCATCCATCTAAGCCATCAATTAATGGAAGGAATAGGCAACTTGATTCCTAATCCAAAGAAGCAACTTTATTTATTTTTATTATTTTTTTTTGAGACAGGGTTTCTCTGTGTAACAGTCCTAGCTGTTCTGGAACTCACTTTGTGGACCAGGCTAGCCTTGAACTGGCAGAGTGCAGGAATTAAAGGTGTGCACCACCACTGCCCAGCAAGAAGCAACTTTATACAGAATCTGTTGTAACTCTGGTGCAAGCATGATAGTGTCAATCACAGCTTAGAATGCAAATTTGGGGGGATATCCCATGTTGTACTGGTTGTGGAAACAAGAAAGATAACAAACCTAAAGGTCATAGATTCTTCCTCTGTGGTTTTAGTTCAGCACTCTTGCACCTATCTATGTTTGGCAGAGTTAGAAACCCAATGAGGAGACTGTGAGAGTTCATTGAATGAAGCTGTGAAGCTGAAGCCAGTGTTGTATGTTGAGATGATAGGATGTTGAGATTCCCAGTCTATGAGACATCTGCTATGGAGAGCTGCATGCAGGGAGCAGAAGTAGCAAAGGAGAGAGGCATGAAAATTTTCAAGGGTGGAGTTATCTAAGCCTGTTAGAATGAAGCCCCACCTGTCTGAGACAGAGATACAGGATTTGTTGTTTGCCCTACTGAGTTTTAGTCTTGCCTTGTTCTACTATTTCCTTCACTGTGCCCACATTTCTTTCTTTCTTTTTTTTTAAATTTCTTCTTCTTTCATACAATACATCCAACTGCAGTTTTCCTGAAACTGCCCCAGAGGTCCAGCCTTTAGAACACCACTCAGGCCTAAAGGGAAATCCATAGCATGGTAAAACTATGGCTTTTCTATATGAGGGTTATTAGGGAAAGTAATGAAAAATACTGTCTACTTGATTCCTTTTTTTAAATTTTCTCATGTTGTTCTCATCATGCTGTTCTCTCTCATTGCTCTGTCCTATCATGGCTTTTTACAGTTTATATATTCCAACAAATTCTTTCAGGCAATAAAAGTCATAAAAAAGTTGCATTCATAAAGACATGACTAAAACAAGAGACATCTGACATCTCTCATGCAATATATCTTTTTTCCACTTTAATTTGTTCTGTGTATTTATTTATTGCTAAAATTAATTAACAAGATTGCCTTTATAACAAATTTCTGTGAATTAGAAAATCCAAAGATCAATTACAATTATTACCTTCTAAACCAAACTATCCCAAAATTCTCCTGACATTCTCTCAAGTCATTGTATTTAATCCCAGACTTGAGACTTCTAATGCTTGAGACTCATTCTTGCTTCTTTAGGTCAAATTTAACTTAAAGTCATTCTTGTGCATTCAAACTTCACACATTCTATATCATTTAATGGTAACAAGTGTGGAAAGAGATCACCCAGCACCAGGAAAAAGAATAAAACTGTAACAGAACTCAGTTTAATCTTTAAAAAAAAAAAGCTTTCACATCTTCTGCATGGCATTATCAGCAGTAAGAGCAGAGCACAATTTATCCTTGAACTGACTGTCCTAATTTTGCTCTGTTTTAGCATTCTCAGCAGGATCCAACTCTTGACACAGGCAGAAAGTGCAGAGGCATCTGAATGGCTCATTGTCCATTATAACTTCTTAATTTCTTTTCAATCTGTATAACTCTTTTCATCCTTGCTACAGGATCTTTCTGCACAGACAGTATTGTGTAGACTCTTTTCCTGGGAAAGGCATGTTGGACCTCTCTTAAGATTTTTTCACTTTTGTTCTCCACCAGTCTCATCTTCACCGGGGGTAGGAGGTGGGGAGGTGGGAGGGTTGGGGGCTTGGCAGTGATGATTACATACTGGCTGAAAATAAGCAGGCTTCTTGGAACTGGTTTTAGGGGTCAGCTTTTTCAGTTCACTTGCTAATATTTCTGTCTATGAGACTGAATCATCACAGGAGTCTTGTTCATCTCTCGTTTGAAGAAATTCTGACTTCAGAACTTGGTTGAACACCTTTGATGGCTCTTCCATGGTGATGTACAGAAGCCTCTAATGCTCCAAACAAAATTGTTTCATCTTGCAAAAGACCAAAACCAATCTCACTAGCAGAGGCAAAGAGAGCCCCTCATACAATATATCAAAGTAGCCTCTCATGAGCATGGGACTGTGTGTGTAAGCTTCTGATTATCTAAGAAGACCTGTAGCCTCTCACAGCTTGGGCTTCAAGTTAGACCAGTCATTGGTTGGGCACTATAGAAGCTATGAGCAACCACTCCTCCAGCATATCTTGCAGGCAAGTGGTTCTAATGTTTTGTAGCTGGCTTGGTGTGCCAGTCCCACCACTGAGAGCCTTGTATGCTTACAGAAGATGACTGGTTCAGCCTCTGTACTCTTGATTACTAGGAGTCCTCACTGGGGTCACCATTATAAGTTCCAGGAAGTTTGCACTTCACTGCTTCCACATTCTCTGCTAAAACTTCACTATTCTAGTCATCTCTTCCTGTCTTCTCCCCCTGTCCCTTCCTTACTCACATGATCCTTCTCGTTCCCATCCTCACCTTCCTACAGTGTATCCACAAAATCTATTCTATTTCCTCTTCTCAGGGAAATCCATACATCTCTCCAATAGCTGATTTTGTTACTTAACCTCTCTGCATCTATGAATTGTACTGTGATTAACTGTCATTACAGTGATTGTATTTTACTTAACTGCTAATATCCATGTGTAATTGAGTACACCATGTTTGTCTACATGCTTCTGTGTTGCCTCACTCAGGATAATAAAGAACTTAAACTAGACAATAACAAACAAAATAATCCATTTATAATGGGGTACCCCTCTAAACAGAATTCTCAGTAGAGAAATATAAATGGCTAAGACTTAAATATATGTTCAGCATCTTCGCCATCAGGGAAATACATATCAAAAACTCCTTTGAGATTTCATCTTTAAGCTTTCAGAATAGTTAAGTTCAATAACACAAGTGACAACTAATTCTGACAAGGACATGAAGCAAAGGGATTCATTGCTGTTGCAAGTGCAAACTTGTACAGCCACTGTAGAAATCAATATGCAATCCTCAGAAAATTGGGAGTCAATCTATCCCAATACACAGCTATATTACTCTTGGGTATATAACCAAAAGATGTTCCTCTATCCTACCACAAGGACACTTGCTCAACTATATTAATGGTGTCTTTATTCATAATATTCAGAAACTGCTGTATCTGTGATAGATTGTGTTGACTGATGATTGATTACATAAGACTCCTCTACTGAAACTGACAATATTCCTAAGAAAGTGGGCCGTGGCTAGAAAAGGGAGTGATCTGAGCATGAGAGAGTGACTAGGCAAGAGGGAATGCCAGGAAACAATCTTTGCCCATGGGTTTTGCCTTCAATTGTTAGCTTGATTTTTCTATCCTAAGCTCCCAAAATGATAGAGTGTAATCTGAGACAAACAGCCAAGTATACCCATTCATTGCCTCATATGTTTCTGTAAGTAAATTGGTTGCAACTCTGTGGGTTTGGTCCCAGGTTTCAGCACCAACAATGTAAGTAACTTTGTTGCAACAACTCTAGGGAAAGGTGTCCTGGCAACCTGGGGAGTTAGGCAACACCTTGAGCTGCCTAAGACAGCTCTGACTACTGGAACTTCAAGGAGATAGTTCAGCCCTGGAGGGTGAGTTATCCCAGACACTTCAAGCTGCTTAGAACAACAGCTCTGCCTTGAAGGTGTCCCAGACACCTGGAGCTGTTTTGCACAGCTCTGATGACTGGAACTGCAAATTCTTGGCAAAGTCAGGCCTGGAACTGCTTCAGCAAGGAAAGGTTTCCTGACTGTTTGGGAAAGTCAAGGTATACCTGGTGTGATGGGAGATGGTCTTCCCGCAGGATATAGCAATCCTACTCCTCTCCTGGAGAGCCGCTACAGCTGATCTTTGCTCAGTCCCAACTTAAGGAAGCTTCCTAGCAGAGCTCTGCTTCTCCAGCCTAGAATGTTGCTTCTTTTGCTTCACTCTACAAAAAGGGAAACCCCTGCAGAAATGTGGCAATCTCCTCTGGCTCTGGAGAAAAGTATTACTTTTTTGCTCTTTCTTGCTCTGTCCACTGAGGGATGTCTCAGCAAAGATCTTCTGTTCAGCTCCTCCTTGCTCTGCTCTTTCAGCTCTCCCTTGTTTTGTCCTCTGAGGGATACCTTAGCCAGGATCTTCTCTATGCTAGTGAATGAAGATCTTCACATCTAAAACTCTTGAGAAGGAGATTTATTTGGGAAGGGGGAGTCTAGGAGATTAGCTGCTTCTACCAGGGTCAAGAGAACAGCCTTTTTTGTAACTGACCAGGCAGGGTAGTTTTCACAGAATGTTGTGGGGGTGGAGTCAACCAAGGGTTGACTTGGGGCCTAGGGGTCTACTGTCCTGCTCTGTGGTTGGTTGGTTTCACAAGTCTGTTTGCCAGGAGCAGAGATGGCTCTGATCTGACTGAGCCAAACTGTGTTTCTTTCTGCCCTGATCTGAGCCAACTTCCCCTAGTTTAGGGCTCCAGGGTCAGGGTGTGTTTCTTTAGCCAGCCCCTTTTCCCTACAGTTTTTGGTTAGAGGATTTAACCACAGCAGCATAAAAGCAAGTTAGAACAAAAAATGGAAGAACAAAAGTGATTTTGTTGCTAGGTAGAACCTGGGAATGTTGTCTTTTGGAAGAATGTGGATGATATCAGGATTTTAGGTAGCAAAAACCATACATAGTTGAACACAGAACTTAGTTGGCTGTTCTTGTAGGACCAGGAAGATGGAAATGTTAGGAGTAATGGCAGAAAGTGTAAATTGAAATTATAGGATTTCACTCAGAAATAGACTCCATAAAAATTAAGTTAGAGGTCATTAATGTAATATTTTTAAATATATTTTTATTTCATTTTTATGTGCATTTGTGTTTTTGCCATGGGTGTCAAGGTCCCCTGAAACTGGAGTTACAGACAGTTGTGAGCTGCCATGTGGGTGCTAGGTCTTCTGGAAGAAGAATCAGTGCTCTTAACCCCTGAGCCATCTCTCCAGCCCCATTATTGTAATATTTTGACTCCAAAATCTTATTTTACCCATGCCTTGGAAATTTAGTAATGCAGATTTAAAAAATAATGGGCTAATTTCTTAAATGGAGTATTGAATCTTTTTTTTCTTTTTTTCTGGATTATGTATATTGTGTTTTATTTAATTTTTTTACTGTTAATGAACTAACTGAAGAAAGACATTTGATTGTAAAGGCTGCTAAGTTAAACACTATATATATATATATATATATATATATATATATATATATATATATATATATATATTAAAGTTATCTTGACTTCAAAATTTGGATCTAAGGATATGTTGCTTTGGAAAGGAGGTTCTGCTTTTGTTTCCACAGGAAGCAAGAGGCTGTGGATTTGTTTCAGGTTAAGATGGATCAGATTTGATCAAATGAGACCTCCTAAATCTTGACAAAGATTATAACAGGTCTTCCCAGGATTTAACTATTATCCTGAATTCTCTTAGGGTCCCTATAAGATTAGTAGTGCCCCCAATCAGTAGGAAGTAGCCTAGAAAACTATACCTACATTCCCAAAAAATGAGTTATGTATGTTTGTCTTTGTTTAGGGGTTGATTACAAATTGTTATTGGTTATAGTCAATCTCTTTCTAAAAGAAGAAAGGAGGATATGATATAGAAATGTATAATATAGAAATGATATGACAAAAGGGTAGATTATTGAATCTACTTTGATCCAGAAAACAACTGGTAATCTCAAAATACTTTACATTGATATGGATATTTTTTCCAAGACAGGGTTTCTCCACATAGTTTTGGTGCCTGTCCTGGATCTCTCTCTCTGTAGACCAGGCTGGCCTCGAATTCACAGAAATCCAACTGACTCTGCCTCCCAAGTGCTGGGATTAAAGGCATGTGTCACTACCACCTGGCTGGATTGGGTTTATTGATACAAATTTAAAGTTAATTTGGGGGCTGGAGAGATGGCTCAGTGGTTAAGAGCACTGACAGCTCTTCCAGAGGTCCTGAGTTCAATTCCCAGCAACCACATGGTAGCTCACAACCACTTGTAATGAGATCTGGTGCCATCTTCTGGCCTGCAGGGACACATGCAGGCAGAATATTGTAAACATAATAAATAAATAAATCTTTAAAAAAAAAGAAAAAAAAGAAAGTTAATTTTGTTATACTGTATGTATTTTCTACTCTTGTTTAAGGTATTAGCTTATGCACTTCATTTAAAATTTAAAATGTATAATTAAGAAATACAGATTAATAATTAGTCATCTATGATAATCAAACTTATAATCATGTTAGTAAAGTTTTCTAGGAGTATTGAATCTTTTTGATGGTTATTACTGATGACTCATTCAGGTCTACAGGTGAAAAAAAAAACAAGTGAGGCAGAAATAAATGAAAATGAAAAGGTAGTTTCAGATGGCAGTCAAGTGCTGAAACAGGCTGGAATTTTCAAGGAGTTTACCATCATTATAGAGAATGCCTTGCTATGGAATGGAAGCCTAGCAAGGTGACCTAAGGGAAAGACTCCATTCAGCTAAACCTTCCATTTATGGAAGGAGTAAGCAAAGTGATTCCTAGTCCCAGGAAGCAGCTTCATCAAAATCTGCTGCACCTGTTGTTCATGAATGTTAGTTTCCACCCCAGTTAAGAAATCAAACTTTGCAGAATCACTCATCATGTGCTGGTCCTGGAAACAAAAATGAATCATGATTTAAGGTCATGGATTCTTAGTCTGTGTTTACAGTTCAGCATTGTTGCAGGCATCTATGTTTGGCAAAGTCAGAAACACAGTAAGGAGATTGTGAGAGTCCATTGCATGAAGCTGTGAGGATGAATCCTGGAGTATTGTTTTTTTTCTTTCTTTACTCTTTACTGTTTTGGTGGCCTGCAACCAACTCTCAAATAAGTCACAAACATGAGGGCTTGTTCTTTCTTACAAATGCCTGGTCTTAGCTTGGCTTGATTCTAGCCAGATTTTCTTAAATTATTCCATCTGCATTTTGCCTCTGGACTTTTATTTTTCTCTACTTCTTACTTCCTGGCTTGCTGTGTAGCTGGGTGGCAGGCTTTTGGTGTCCTGTCCCTTTCTTCCTCCTTCTTCCTTTTTTCCTCCCAGATTTCTCCTTCCATTTATTCTCTATGCCTGCTGTCCCTTTCTATTCTTTGCTGACAAGCTATTGGCCATTCAGCTCTTTTTTAGACCAATCAAGTATTTTAGACAGGCTTTAGAAGTATCACAGCTTCACAGAGTTAAACAAATGTAACATCAAATAATATAACACATCTTTGCATCATTAAAACAAATGTTCCACAGCATAGACAAATATAACACATCTTAAAGTAATATTTCATAACAGCTTGCATTGCATTTTGTGACCACAAGATGTTGAGATGCCTAAGCCATGAGACATCTTTCTTGGAGAGCTAGCTGCATACAGGGAGTGGAACTAATCAAAGAGAGAGATCTATGAGAAGTTACAGGTATATGACCACCTGAGCCCTTTGTAATTGAAGCTCCATGCATCTGAGACAGAGGTACAGGATTTGATGTTTGTCCTGCTGTGCTTCAGTCTTGCCTTGGTCCAATCTTCCCTTGCTATGTCTCCATTTCTCTGTTTTGGAATGTGAATGATATTCTGTGCTTTGTATGTTGTTTGTTTTTGGAAACATGATTTGTCTGTGTAGCCCTTGCTATCCTAAAGGAGCTTTGTACACCAGGCTGGCATCAAACTCAGAGATCCTCCTGATTCTGGCTTCCAATTTCTGGGATAAAAGATGGGCCAACATTCCTGGCTTTATTTTTTTGTATTATTGGGTGATGGGCCTGGGATGTAGATTTTTATACATGCCAAGTATATGCTGTTGTACTAAGCTTTACCCATATTTTGAATTTTAAAATTTGGCAGATTGTATCATTCCACACTTCAGGATGGCATGTATTCATCATATTAATACTGCCTGCACCTTCTGAGTCATTGGTTTGCAGGTACATGACTTTATTCCTGCCTGTTGTGTTTGTTTTGAAGTTTTAGATGAATGTAAGTATTTTACCTGAATGTATGGAGATATGTACCATGAGGTACCTGTTCCTCACAGTGATCAAATGATGGTCTTAGAAATCCTGAACTTGGAATAATGGATAGTTGTGATCACCCATGTAAATGCTGACAATTGAGCCCACCTTTATTCAAGATTAGCAAGAGCTCTTTACTACTGATCTATCTCTCCTGGCCTGTGTTGATTATTTATGATCACCATGTACATTGCTAATGTTGTAATCTGTCCATTTGTAACTGTTACAACATGCAGTACCTTTTAGTAAGATCTTATTGATGTTACAGTTTGAATTGGGGCACTTCAGATTTCTGGAAAATGGATACAGAACTGGACTGAATGTATAACTTTTTATAGAAACATCAACAAAAATCCCTGAGTTCCATCTTTTTGTTTGTTTGACTTATTTTTACGTGGGAGACAGGGTCTTAATATGTACTTCTGGCTTTCCTGGACCTGATTGCATAGGCTAGGCTGGCATTCAACTCAAAGGCAGATATACCTGCCTTTGCCTTTGGAGTGTTGGAGTTAAAGACATGAGGCAATACACCTAGGTTTTCTATCTTATTTTTCTTTTTGTTTGTTTTTTGTTGTTGTTTTGTTTTGTTTTTTGAGACAGGGTTTCTCTGTGTAGCTTTGCTCCTTTTCTGGAACTCACTCTGTAGCCCAGGCTGGTCTCAAACTCAAAGAGATCCATGTGGCTCTGCCTCC